>NC_090445.1:1258830570-1259455570 GCF_031143425.1 Pleurodeles waltl | reverse complement strand
ACCTACATGACATGTACAGGGGAAGAAGAGAAGTCATTACCAACTGCACCATCGAAGTGAGTGGCCCACATCCCTGCCCTTGCCATGTGGCACATGCATTCACACTCCTTCATGCTCGCAGAACTCTGCCCCCTTCCTTCTTACATCCAGCCCTCTCCACCCAGGCATAGCCCATACAACTTGCACCCTATGTACTCACCTGTTGGTCTGGAGGACCGTAGAGTAGCGTGTACTGGGGGAGGACCCCGTCCACGAGCTTCTCCAACTCCTGTGCAGTGAAGGCAGGGGCCCTGTCCAGAGTGTTGTCTGCCCTGCTGAAACACATGAGGAGCTACATTGTTTTCCCTCAGGTGGAGGATTTGGCAACAGTAAAAGGTCACTTCTATGCCCTGGGACATATCCCTAACATCATAGGTGCAATTGATGGGACCCATGTAGCTCTGGTCCCCCCCCCCACAGGAGTGAACAGGTGTACAGGAACCGGAAGAGTTATCATTCGATGAATGTACAGATGGTATGTTTGGCAGACCAGTACATCTCGCAGGTAAATGCTATGTTCCCTGGCTCAGTGCATGACGCCTACATCCTGCGGAATAGCAGCATCCCTTATGTGATGGGTCAAATCCAGAGGCACCGGGTGTGGCTATTAGTGGGCTCTGGTTACCCCAATCAGTCATGGCTATTGACACCAGTGAGGAATCTCAGGACCAGGGCAGAGGAATGCTACAATGAGGCCCATGGCGGACTAGGAGAGTGATCGAATGCACCTTCGGCGTCCTGAAGGCCAGGTTCAGGTGCCTCCATATGACAGGTGGTTCCCTATTCTACTCACCAAGGAAGGTGTGCCAGATCATCATCGCCTGCTCTATGCTTCACAATCTTGCTTTGCGACGCCAGGTGCCTTTTCTGCAGGAGGATGGCCCAGATGACGGTGTTGTGGCAGCTGTGGAGCCTGTGGACAGTGATGAGGAGGAAGCAGAGGAAGAAGACATTGACAACAGGGACTCAGTCATACAGCAATATTTCCAGTGACACACAGGTGAGAACACTTTCTTTACTAATACAATTACTTTCACACTTCTACCTCTATCCTTTCTGTCAATTTCAAGCAGTATTTGGTAACTGAGTTGTACATTTCCATTACGGTTTCACAGGTGTGGTTACCAACATGTGTCATCTGCTTGCATCCTTCACGGACTTGTGATGTGTGACATAGGTATGTTGACATTACTATTGAGAACGGATTTTGTCATTGTCATAGCTAATCCACATTTTCAAAATCACAGACTGACTCCAGATTGTTTTGTGGTTCAAGGGTGTTTATTGAAGTGTTAATTAATGGAGGGGGTGGTAAAATGGTGATGGGTGATGGTGGAGGAATGTCCATGGCAGAGTCCAGTCTATTAGTCTCACAGGTGCACTGCCCCTATGGGCATAGGAAGTGGAGGTGGGGCAGTTCCAATATGGACAGGGTTACAAAGTGGGACAGTGGGATGACAATCAGGGTGGTCTCATCTCTTGGCGGGGGTCTTGCCATCATGCTCTGTCCTGTTCCTGGATCTCAGGGATCGCTTGCAGGTGGTTCGCTGTCTGCAGGGGGTGGGGTGCTGGTGTGGTGGTCCTGTGGCGGGGCGTCCTGTCCACTAGCGCCGGCGGAGGTGGTGGGCAGTTCATCATTCAGGCTAGTGTTAGGGGCCCCTTGGAGTGCCACGGTGTCCCTCATGGTGTTCTGTATGTCCTTCAGCACCCCTACGATGGTGCCCAGGCACTGATGGTTCTGAGTTCCTCCCTGAAGCCCAAATACTGTTCCTCCTGCAGGCGCTGGGTCTCCTGAAACTTGGCCAGGACCGTAGCCATCGTCTCCTGTTAGTGGTGGTATGCTCCCATGATGGAGGAGAGGGCCTCGTGGAGAGTGGGTTCCCTTGGCCTGTCCGCCCCCTGTTGCACAGCAGCCCTCCCAGTTCCCCTGTGTTCCTGGGCGTCCGTCCCCTGGACCGTGTGCCCACTACCACTGCCCCCAGGTCCCTGTTGTTGTTGGGGTGCTGGTTATCCTGGGTTCCCTGTAGTGGTGGACACACAGCTGATTGACGTGTGAGGGGGACGGAGGTATGGGCCCACTGGGTGGGTGCTGTACTGGTGTTTCCAGAGGGTGGAAGGTCAGTGTTGGGCTGTGCCTGTGCGAGGGGAACCGACTGTCCTGAGGCCCACGATGGTCCGGGCTGGTCATCTGGATTCAGTTGGCCAGAGCTGCTGTCATCACTGTGGGCCTCTTCTGTGGGTGGGGTAGAGATGTCTGGACCCTCCTGTCTGGTGACGTTAGGTAGTGGTCCTGCAGGGGTATAAAAGCATGATTATTGCATCTGTGTGTGCCATGGAGTGCAATGGGTGGGTGGGCGTGTACACCAGTGCGAGCATTCCTGTGTGGGGGCTTGTGTGATGATGGTTAGGGGTTGTTATGGGTATGTGCAGTGGGCATGCTTTAGTGATGGTGTCCATGCTTTGTTGTGTCATGCAGGGCTTGGTGTTGGGATGTGTGGTTTGTGTTATTAGTACATTAGTGAGGAGTTGGAGTGATAGGGGAAGGGGTGAGGGTGGGGGTGTGTGATAGCATGCAGGTTGGGTGGGGGATATGATAGTTAAGATTTGACTTACCAGTGTCCATTCCTCCACCGACTCCTCCGAGGCCCTCAGGATGCATAATGGTCAAGACCTGCTCCTCCCATGTTGTTAGTTGTGGGGGAGGAGGTGGGGGTCCGCCGCCAGTCCGCTGAACCGCGATGTTGTGCCTGGAGACCACGGAATGCACCTTCCCCCGTAGGTTGTTCCACCTCTTCCTGATGTCCTCCCGATTTCTTGGGTGCTGTCCCACTGCGTTGACACTGTCCACGATTCTTCACCATAGCTCCATCTTCCTAGCTATAAAGGTGTGCTGCACCTGTGATCCAAATAGCTGTGGCTCTACCAATGGGATTTCCTCCACCATGACCCTGAGCTCCTCCTCCGAAAACCTGGGTTGTCTTTGGCGTGCCATGGGGTGATGTAGGTGATGTGTGGGGTGGTGTATGTGGTGATGAGTGTGGTGATGTGTAGTGGTGTGGGGTGTTTTGTGCGTGGATGTTGTGTGGGTGATGGTATTGTGTGCCTCTGTGTGGTGGGGTTGTCTATTGCTGTGCTCTCTCTGTCACCTTCGTCTCTAATTTTTGGTCATAGGGGTCTGTGGGTGATGTGGGTGTGTGTTTTATATTGTGTTGGGTGTGTGGGAGTGGTGTTTGTATGTGTATCAGGTGTGTGTATTTTGAATTGTCCAATGTGGCAGTGTTTTGGAGATGTGTGTGTATTTTGAGCGCGGCGGTGTGTACCACCAATGGAATACAGCGGTTGAAAGACCGCCGCGTGGATTCATGGGTCGTAATAGCATGGGTGTGTTTCTGTTGGCGTGACGGTGGAGGATTTGTTTTCGCCAGTTTATCACTGACCTTTGGTGTGGCGGACTTGTGTGGGTGTCTGAATTTCGGCGGATTCTGAGATGTGTGTCATAATAGCTTTGGCAGAATTCCACGGCCGCGGCGGTGTATTGGCGGTCTTCTGCACGGCGGTAAGCGGCTTTTACCACCAATGTTGTAATGACCCCCTAAGTCTACTCATTGAGAAAAATAACCAACAACAAGCAGACTGTACTACATTGTTAGACATTCCAGAGTACATGACCTAGAGACTTACTAAAATCAACAGCTACTGTCCATTAAGTGACATAATACACACATACTACATGTTATCCTGCAAGGAGAAAGCTGTTATAACTGACTCAACTACTGACAGTAACAAAAGAAGGCAACCAAGAGTGATTACCAAAAAGAGAGTGCACAATGTTAGGTTTCAGCCTAAAAAGAAGGCACGGAAGATAAGAACTCTGAGTCTACTGATGTATACCAAACTCCAGTAGATGATCAATCCTATTGTTGCATGACTATGTTAAGTTTCCATTTTCGACTCACGTCTCTAGCTTGACATCTTTTTCTAATAGAGACTTTTCACACAGTTTCCTATGAATACAAGAATGCACTGCTCACGCATTTATTCCTGATAGGCATTGCTGCCCTGTAGTCTGGCCTTTGGATTACCAAAGATGGTCAACAATGCTTGATGATCTGTCATAAGTGTAAAAGGCTTTCCGTACAAGAACAAGTGGAAATGTTCAAAAGCCCACACCACTTCTAAACTTTCTTTCTCAGATTGTGAATGAACATGTTCAGTTTGGGACATAGCTTTTGCTTGCATATGCCACAATATGTCTTCTAGCCTTTGGGTGTCTGCTGTGCTGGGTAAGGATTGCATGTAACCTGACTGGGCTGGTGTCAACAACTTCTGTACAAAGATCTGGGTTAAAATATGCCATTTCATTGATGTTCCCCATAGTTTTTCGCTTCTCTTAAGATTTTTTTCATCAAGTCTCTCAATGGGGCACTCACAGTAGCAAAGTTTTGCATGTATCTGGAACAGTAACTCCCATGCTAAGGAATAAATGTAACATGGAAACATCTTGTGGGGGATTGGCAGTTGACAACACTTGCACTTTAGCAGGCCAAAGAATGTACCTTTGTGTTATGGAATTCAGATTTCTCCGCATTCAAGGTTAAACCTGCATCAACAAGTAAACAACACACTTGCTTCAGAGCTTTATCGTGTCCTTGTTAGCTCCAAAAATGAATATGTCATCACTATATTTGAAAGCATTCATGACAGACTGTACTATAAGTTGAATGACATCTTCAAAAGCTCTGCAGCTGATGATGCGCCAAAACGTAGGGCCTGATTTAGAGTTTGACTGAGAGGTTACTCCATCACAAACATGACGGATACCCTGTCGGCTGAAATACAAGTTCCATAGGCTGTAATGGAATTGTAATACAGCGTACAGGATATCCATCATGTTTGTGATGGAGAAAACCCCTTTGCCGACCTTTGAATCAGGCCCATTTTCTTTTATATCAAAATAGATCAGTATGTGTAGAAAAGGTTGTAACATACCTGCAATTTTCTTCGAGCTCCAACTTATTACATCCTTTATTTAAATTAAGGTTAGAGAAGACCTTTTTACCATTAAATTGCATTATCATGTCAGCAATGTGTGGACCTGGGAGTCATTCTCTTTCAATTGCCTTGTTCACTTGACTCATAGCCTCACAGATGCATACAGTTTCTTCACTGTCCTTTTTTAGGTACTACCTCTATGGGAGAGACCTATGGTGTTGGACCAGTAGAGCACTCAATGATAGCATGTTTGGGTAATATTTTGAGTTCTTTTTCAACAGCTTCTTGCAATTGAAATGCATTTCATCTCTGTCTTTGAGCAACAGGATGACGTCCATATTAATATGCAATTGTACTTTTATGGTCTTAAGTTTTCCTAACTAATAAAACAACGAAAGGAAGTGACTTACTATTTCTCGATAATCTTTCATATTGTAGTTCACTGAGATGATTCACATAGCAGCAGCTGTGCTGAAACAGAATAAACAGGTACTTGTCGCTGTACCCTGAAGCACATGGGCACTTGTACTTTTGTCTTCTTGTGTTTCATTGCTACTACGAATGAACTTTGACTTTTTAAGGGCGTCAATGCAGCCCTTGTATATACTTTAGGTTTCAGTGGAGTCTGTCGTGGCATGGAGATACTTCATTATATTTCTCCTTAAGCATAATGTTTATAGACGCACCACGGTCAATAATGAAAGGTATTGAACAACTGCATACTTTCAGTATAATCTTCGGATAATGTTTGAATTACTTAGATGTTTTTTCATGTTGACTATTCTGTGACCGGTATTTTTCTTCACATGCGACCAATCCAACATGTGCACAGTTTTCTGAGGTAAATATCAACATTGTACCGCCATCTTCTACACTTTCACTTGATATTGATACTGAAGAACTTTTTAACGAGGATTTAGATGATGATCTACTTTGTGTCGATTTGTCTCAACTGGTGGTGCGCTTGGTCTTGTTAGTGTGCTTCAAAAGTCACTTTTGGAACAACTGGGTGTCCGTTTTGTCTTCTCGCCATAGCACAACCACTTTTCCCTTTGCTTTGCAAACCATTACAAAATGGTTCTCCTTCCCACAGCCTTTATATATCTATCCAATGGCAGGATCTTTACCTTTGTGTGTAAATGAAAATTCACGCTGGAAACACAATGGGCCCGATTCACAAAGGTAAACTTAGACCAAAAGTCTGAATTTACATTAAAACTCTAAGTTTAGACTTAAAATCTAACTTTACTCGTAGTAAAGTTAGACTTTTGGTGTAAGTTTAGACCTTTGGTCTAAACTTACACCAAAAGTCTAAACTAACACCGAAAGTCTAACTTTACTACGAGTAAAGTTAGCCTTTTGGTCTAAGATTAGACTTTTGATTTAAACTTACACCTAAAGTCTAAACGTAGACCAAACGTGTAACTTTACTACAAGTAAAGTTAGACTTCAGCTCTAAATTTAGACTTTTGGTGTAAACTTAGACTTTTGGTCTAAGTTTACCTATATGAATCAGGCCCAACTTCTGTTTCTGTGGAGTCATCACTTGAGTCCTTTCGCCTTGTGCTTCTTCTTACTTTTCATATTTATGCCTGATTCACTTTGGGCATCTCCAGACTCCATGTCAGTGGCTTGTAGATCGGCACACTCTTCCCCTCTGGCAGCCCGGAGAACTTTTTCCAGACTAAGAGTTTCTCTCAGCATTCGTTGTCTACATGAATCTGACAGACATCCATCAATAACTATGAATCGTATTTTTTCCTCAACATTAAAGTCATTGAACCTACAGTGTTTGATCAGCGTATCCAGTATCTCAACCAGTTTGTCTATGGTTTCTCCAACTCTCTGTCATCCTTGACAGAGAATGTACTTTTTCTAATCTGCATTCGGCCTTGGATGGAACTTGAGATTCAAGGCTTCTTTATTTTAATGGTATGTAACTTTGTCAGCTCGCAACATTTTCTTAATGACTGTTTTTTACACCCTCACCAGCAAGATTTCAAGGTATTTGATAAGCTTCTTGTTAGCTGTTTCTTCTAGTGCATCAATGAAATCATCAAATTTCTCTATCCAAGAAGTACATCTATCACCAACATTCTGCTTTTTGGCAGTAACAAATGGTGGTGGTGGTTTGACGAAGGCAGCACATTACAGCAGTTTATACAACTCACTGATGTGGAAAACAGCATTCTTTCTGGCACTGCCTGGTGATCCTTACGAATTTGTTTATGCAAACCATCTCTGAGGCCTTGCAACATGCTGGCCTCTGGGTGATCTTTGATAAATGCGGGAAATGTGGCCTCTTTCTTGGTAGCCATTGGAAAAACGGCTTTTCACTGTTCCAATAGCTGCTCTTGGCTTGTCAGTCTTCAAAGACTTGTGGAGTTGTTCTGAGCCCCACTCGACAGCTTTATTTGCATGCCCTTTCAGGTGTGGGTAGCTCTTCAGGCACAACCCTGTGCACTTTTCCTTGGGCCACTTCTCCAGTGCTGTGGTATGATAACTCTCTTTAATCAGTTCTGGTAATCAGAAGACCATTTCTTTTATCTGAATTGCTTTGTTTTCATGAGTCCTTTTGTGCTCTTTGATACCTTTTTGAACACTGCTTTGCAGCACTTATGACTGCAGTGTTATCTTGCAATTTGCTTCACTTTCAAAACCTTGTTGGATCTGCCTTCCGCAATATCGCTCCTTGCAGCTTTATTTTGTATAGTAGTGCGTTACCTCTCTTTGTGGCCTTGCTATCAGGTTCTTGACCAATGATGTATAGACTTCTCAGTGAAGCTTTCATTACCTTCAACTGCTTCACACCGGCTGGAGGTACACGTTGACACCACATATGCCAAACGTTGATTTCACACTTCAACTGAAGCACACAGTGCATGCAGAAGCAGTTTGCTTGGTCCACTGCAACTCTCTGGGAGAGCACTGTTGATCTTCGGGTAACTTATCTCCTATCTTGTTGCCAGTTGTAGCACCTTCCCCAGCCTGGGTACCCGCCAATGACTATGCAACACATGGAGCTGTGTATTACAAATCTTTACTCGTCTGCGTGTAACCGCAAACTCAACATTCTAAAACTTTTATTAACTTCACCACACTCTAACACTTAGGTCATAGGTCTACAGAGTCCATCAGGAGTGAAAAGGGTGCTGTCATTAATAACTCACACAGCACTACATCTGGGCGGCTGGAGCGTTTGTTTAGCAGTGCAGCAGTATTAAAATCACTGCAGAGTTTCTGTATATCCAACAGTTTTCAGGCAACAATAAAAGTGCCAAGATAACTCTAGTGATTAATGTATCTGCTGGAGAGAGACCGGGGAGCAGTTTTGACTCATCTAAGGCAGCACAAGGGTGTTAATATGCCTGCCCAAAAGAACGTGTACTATGCAGATCACATAATAGTATTTTATGTGCATAGCTCAGTTGGATACTGCTTTTGTCATATACCTCCTCTTGTAACTGTGAAGTTCATAAATTACAATCATAATCTAGCACAGTGAGTTATGAACTGCCATCAAAAAGCTGAATGCAAACTGCATGGTGGAGGTTAGAAAGGTAAGTGTTTTCCTACAATTTGATTATCCTAATTTTGATAAAAAGGGGTTGTTTAGGTAGAAATAAATTGTTATAAGTAAAGTAGCCCAAACCACTGTGTTATTCTCTGAATCCTATCCTGAGCTTATGGAAACCTCCCCAAAACCCTATTGTAGTGATCAGGCTCACTCGCTAAGCACCCTATGGGGGCTGGTCTGACAAAATATGCCAGGAATGCTTTGGGTTCCCAGTCTGGCCCTGCTTGGTCACATAGGAATATGCAATATTATGAGAGTCTGTGGAAGTCCTTACTATACCAAGTATGTCCACTAATATACTGCATACAAGACTAGTTTGGGATCGTCCCTCAGAAGGGGTTATTGACATAATAAATGTCTATGTGCTCCTGCAGAGGAAAAATAGAGATAAGCTGATCTTAGCTGCCCTGGAAGCATTGGTTTTAACAATCAGATCTGATGGCAGAGATATGTTAAACTACAGAACATTAATCTCTGGCGATTTGAACATCTCTCTAGTTAGATATGTAAAGGAGTGCAATTCAGCCTAGATCTTTTATGGGGAGTACCCATAATGATGTGAATAGGTGTAATGATAGAATGCTTTGCATTTAACATACTGTCATGAGAGATACGACTTCTTACTGGCTGCCTTGTATCCCAGTGACTATCACCTATAGAGGGGCTGAGAGCTCAGCCATTGTTGATATTTTAACTAATAATGAAGCACGGGCGACAGAATTGCACATGAAAATAATCCCCTGCCCTCAAAAACCATCATCCACTTACTGTCTTTCTTATTAATAACAACAAATAATTATACACCGGTGGTGGAGACATCACAGAATGCTGCCCTGTACCCATATGCTAGGCAGTAGAAGAGCAGTAATGTGGAGAATAGAAAACTATAATCTCTAGGCTCAGAGCATGATGAAATCAATATACAATAATTTGTTAATAGTACCTAGAGTTGTTGATGCAGGCAGCGGGATACTTCTACAGCAGTTACTTCTATAGCAGAAAATGTTTACTAAGGCATGCTTGTTTTGACAACCACAAAAACTAATAACTATATTAGCAATAGCAGTCAATATGTAATTGGTATGATCAAGAATGCTGGATTATGAAGAGGGAGCTACTATGTACCTATGGGCCACATGTACGAAATACAGGTTTTGCGACTCGCAAATTTCGAGTCGCAAAACCTTATGTACAACAGTGTCAATGACACTGTTTGCGATTCACAAGGAGACCACAAATGACCTACCTCATGAATATTCTTGAGGTGAGTCACAATTTGCGACCCCATTGGAAATGGCCGCCCTCACAGGGATGGTGGCCTGTCACTGCTTTTAAATAAAGCAGTTTTTTTTAAATGCAGTCCGTTTTCCTTAAAGGAAAACAAGATGCAAAAACAAAAAATTAAAAGGACGACTGCCTGCTGTGAAAAAATATTTTCACTGTCATTCACAAAGGGGAAGGGGTCCCATGGTGACCTTTTCCCGTTTGCGAAAGGGTTAGTGTAGGAGGCTGGACTGGCTTATAGTGAGTACCAAGGGGTACTTACACCTTGCACCAGGCCCAGGTATCCCTTATTAGTGTAGAGGGGTGTCTAGCAGCTTAGGCTGATAGAAAAGGTAGCTTAGCAGAGCAGCTTGGGCTGAACTAGGAGACGAGTGAAGCTCCTACAGTACCACTATTGTCATATGCACAATATCATAAGAAAACACAATACACAGATATACTAAAAATAAAGGTACTTTATTTTTATGACAATATGCCAAAAGTATCTCAGTGAGCACCCTTTCTAACATTCTGTCATCAGGGTGGGTGGGTTGGGCATGTCTTGAAACAGAAGAATGGTGAGAATGAACAGAGGGAGACCTGGCCCTAACAGATGGCACACTAACATTCTGGCCTACAGAAGTGACACTTCTACTGTGATGAGAAGCATCACTATTACTGTGATGTGAAGCAACACTTTTACTGTGATGTGAATTCACATCAGTACCGGCTATGCTAGGTGGCCTGCTAAGGGGCAGGTTGGAAAGATTCCCTCCCAAATCTTTTGCTAGGGGTGCCCCAGAATCAGAGTGGGAACCATCAGCTTATTTCTCACCAGAAGTACCAACAAAAGTCTTATCTTGTTCAACTAGCATGCTAACTAATAGTTCTCTAGAGCGATTCTTCCCTACCCCTAAACCTCTTTCTACACAGAGACTCCTTGCTGCCTTCCAGCTAAGGTGGTCATAAGCAGTCTTGGACAGATCCAGAGTTTGACCTGTACCAGACATAATAGAAAAGGTTTAAAGGACAGAAAAAGAAAGAAAAAGTTTTCAGAACTTTTTAAAGGACAGAAAAAAAACTTTTAAAACTTTTTAAGAACTTTTTGAAAGTTTAGAGGTACTTTTCAGCACTTAGTAAAGAAGTGAGAGAAGAAAAGCAAAACTTTTTGGTTAGGTGTACATACACTGAACTTGTTTTGTATATTTTTCTCTTATGAAAAGTACAATGACAAAAGTGGTAAGTAGTTGCAAAGTACTGATCCCACCGCTGCACAACCAATGTAGGAGGCTGGACTGGCATATAGTGAGTACCAAGGGATACTTACGCCTTGCACCAGGCCCAGGTATCCCTTATTAGTGTAGAGGGGTGTCTAGCAGCTTAGGCTGATAGAAAAGGTAGCTTAGCAGAGCAGCTTGGGCTGAACTAGGAGACGAGTGAAGCTTCTACAGTACCACTAGTGTCATATGCACAATATCATAAGAAAACACAATACACAGATATACTAAAAATAAAGGTACTTTATTTTTATGACAATATGCCAAAAGTATCTCAGTGAGTACCCTCAGTATGAGGATAGCAAATATACACAAGATATATGTACACAATACCAAAATATGCAGTAATAGCAATAGAAAACAGTGCAAACAATGTATAGTCACAATAGAATGCAATGGGGGCACATAGGGATAGGGGCAACACAAACCATATACTCTAGAAGGGGAATGCGAACCACGAATGGACCCCAAACCTATGTGACCTTGTAAAGGGTCGCTGGGACTGTAAGAAAACAGTGAGGATTAGAAAATTAGTCCACCCAAGACCCTGAAAAGTGGGTGCAAAGTGCACCTAAGTTCCCCAAAGAGCACAGAAGTCGTGATAGGGGAATTCTGCAGGAAAGACCAACACCAGCAATACAACAACGACGGATTTCCAGACGAAAGTACCTGTGGAACAAGGGGACCAAGTCCAAAAGTCACGATCAAGTCGGGAGTGGGCAGATGCCCAGGAAATGCCAGCTGTGGATGCAAAGAAGCTGCCACCGGATGGTAGAAGCTGAGGATTCTGCACGAACGATAAGGGCTAGAAACTTTCCCTTTGGAGGATGGATGTCCCAAGTCGTGAAGAGTCGTACAGAAGTGTTTTCCCGCAGAAAGACCGCAAACAAGCCTTGCTAGCTGCAAGGGTCACAGTTAGGGTTTTTGGAAGCTGCTGTGGCCCAGGAGGGACCAGAATGTCGCCAATTGCGTGAGGAGACAGAGGGGGTGACCAGCAAGAGAAGGAGCCCACTCAGAAGCAAGCAGCACCCGCAGAAGTGCCGGAAAAGGCACTATGAAGTGGAGTGAATCGGTGCTCACCCGAAGTTGCACAAGAGAGTCCCACGACGCCGGAGGACAACTCAGGAGGTCGTGCAATGCAGGTTAGAGTGCCGGGGACCCAGGCTTGGCTGTGCATGAAGGAAATCCTCGGTGAGTGCACAGGAGCCGGAGAAGCTGCAAAACACGCAGTTCCCAGCAATGCAGTCTAGCGTGGGGAGGCAAGGACTTACCTCCACCAAACTTGGACTGAAGAGTCACTGGACTGTGGGAGTCACTTGGACAGAGTTGCTGAGTTCAAAGGACCTCGCTCGTCGTGCTGAGAGGAGACCCAGAGGACCGGTGATGCAGTTCTTTGGTGCCTGCGGTTGCAGGGGGAAGATTCTGTCAACCCACGGGAGATTTCTTCGGAGCTTGTAGTGCAGAGAGGAGGCAGACTACCCCCACAGCATGCACCATGAGGAAAACAGTCGAGAAGGCGGCAGGATCAGCGTTACAAGGTTGCAGTAGTCGTCTTTGTTACTTTGTTGCAGTTTTGCAGGCTTCCAGCACGGTCAGCAGTCAATTCCTTGGCAGAAGGTGAAGAGAGAGATGCAGAGGAACTCTGATGAGCTCTTGCATTCGTTATCTAAGGAATTCCCCAAAGCAGAGACCCTAAATAGCCAGAAAAGGAGGTTTGGCTACGTAGGAGTGAGGATAGGCTAGCAACACCTGATGGAGCCTATCAGAAGGAGTCTCTGACATCACCTGCTGGCCCTGGCCACTCAGAGCATTCCAGTGTGCCAGCAGCACCTCTGTTTCCAAGATAGCAGAGGTCTGGAGCACACTGGAGGAGCTCTGGGCACCTCCCAGGGGAGGTGCAGGTCAGGGGAGTGGTCACTCCCCTTTCCTTTGTCCAGTTTCGCACCAGAGCAGGGCTGGGGATCCCTGAACCGGTGTAGACTGGCTTATGCAGAGATGGGCACCATCTGTGCCCATCAAAGCATTTCCAGAGGCTGGGGGAGGCTACTCCTCCCCAGCCCTGACACCTTATTCCAAAGGGAGAGGGTGTAACACCCTCTCTCTGAGGAAGTCCTTTGTTCTGCCTTCCTGGGCCAAGCCTGGCTGGACCCCAGGAGGGCAAAAACCTGTCTGAGGGGTTGGCAGCAGCAGCAGCTGCAGTGAAACCCCGGGAAAGGCAGTTTGGCAGTACCCGGGTCTGTGCTAGAGACCCGGGGAATCATGGGATTGTCTCCCCAATACCAGGATGGCATTGGTGGGGCAATTCCATGATCTTACACATGTTACATGGCCATATTCGGAGTTACCATTGTGAAGCTATACATAGGTAGTGACCTATGTATAGTGCACGCGTGTAATGGTGTCCCCGCACTCACAAAGTCCGGGGAATTGGCCCTGAACAATGTGGGGGAACCTTGGCTAGTGCCAGGGTGCCCACACACTAAGTAACTTAGCACCCAACCTTTACCAGGTAAAGGTTAGACATATAGGTGACTTATAAGTTACTTAAGTGCAGTGTAAAATGGCTGTGAAATAACGTAGACGTTATTTCACTCAGGCTGCAGTGGCAGGCCTGTGTAAGAATTGTCAGAGCTCCCTATGGGTGGCAAAAGAAATGCTGCAGCCCATAGGGATCTCCTGGAACCCCAATACCCTGGGTACTTCAGTACCATATACTAGGGAATTATAAGGGTGTTCCAGTATGCCAATGTAAATTGGTAAAGTTGGTCACTAGCCTGTTAGTGACAATTTGGAAAGAAATGAGAGAGCATAACCACTGAGGTTCTGATTAGCAGAGCCTCATTGAGACAGTTAGTCATAACACAGGTAACACATACAGGACACACTTATGAGCACTGGGGCCCTGGCTGGCAGGGTCCCAATGACACATACAACTAAAACAACATATATACAGTGAAATATGGGGGTAACATGCCAGGCAAGATGGTACTTTCCTACACAACCCCCCCCCCAAACGAAGGACAATAAGACTAGCCATGACCTGATGAGTCTTCATTGTCTAAGTGGAAATATCTGGAGAGTCCATCTGCATTGGAGTGGGTACTCCCAGGTCTATGTTCCACTGTATAATCCATTCCCTGTAGGGAGATGGACCACCTCAATAATTTAGGGTTTTCACCTTTCATTTGTTTTAGCCAAAGTAGAGGTTTGTGGTCTGTCTGAACAATGAAGTGAGTGCCAAACAGGTATGGCCTCAACTTCTTCAGTGCCCAGACAACAGCAAAGGCCTCCCTCTCTATGGCAGACCAGTGCTTTTCTCTAGGGGTCAACCTTCTGCTGATAAAAGCAACAGGTTGATCCTGGCCCTCAGAATTAAGTTGTGATAAGACTGCCCCTACCCCTAATTCAGATGCATCAGTTTGGACAATGAATTTTTTGGAGTAACAGGGGCTTTTCAGGACAGGTGCAGAGCACATGGCCTGCTTCAGCTCCTCAAAAGCTTTCTGACAGCTAGCTGTCCACAATACCTTTTTAGGCATTTTCTTAGATGTGAGGTCATTAAGAGGGGCTGCAATGGAGCCATAGTTCTTTATGAACCTCCTGTAATACCCAGTGAGGCCTAGGAAGGCTCTCACCTGGGTCTGAGTTGTAGGGGGAACCCAATCTATAATAGTTTGGATTTTCCCCTGAAGTGGTGCAATCTGTTCTCCACCTACCAGGTGTCCCAGATAAACCACTTTCCCCTGCCCTATCTGGCACTTTGAAGCCTTGATAGTGAGGCCTGTCTTCTGCATGGCCTCTAAAACTTTCCATAGGTGGACCAGGTGATCATCCCAGCTGGAGCTAAAGACAGCTATATCATTTAGATATGCTGCACTAAAAGCTTCCAGCCCTTGCAGGACTGTGTTCACCAACCTTTGAAAAGTGGCAGGTGCATTTTTCAATCCAAAAGGCATTACTGTGAATTGGTAATGGCCTCCAATGGTTGAAAATGCAGTTTTTGCTTTTGCATCCTCTGATAATTTGATCTGCCAATACCCTGCAGTCAAATCAAAGGTGCTTAGATACTTGGCAGATGCCAGTGTATCTATTAGCTCATCTGCCCTGGGTATAGGGTGAGCATCAGTTTTGGTTACCTGGTTGAGACCTCATTAGTCTACACAAAACCGCATTTCCTTCTTTCCATCCTTGGAATGAGGTTTTGGTACAAGTACCACAGGAGAGGCCCATGGACTTTCAGAGTGCTCAACCACTCCCAGTTCAAGCATTTTCTGTACTTCTTGCTTTATGCAGTCTCTGACATGGTCAGGCTGCATATAGATTTTACTTTTGACAGGCAAGCTGTCTCCAGTATCTATAGTGTGCTTACACCAAGAAGTGGTGCCTGGCACAGTAGAGAAGAGTTCAGAAAACTGACCCAGGAGATTTATGCAGTGGTCTTTCTGCTCTGCAGTAAGACAATCTGCCAAAACTACACCTTCCACTAGAGCATCTTGTTCTGTGGAAGAGAAGAGATCAGGGAGAGGGTCACTCTCTTCTTCCTGACCCTCATCTGTTGCCATGAGCAGGGTGAGATCAGCCCTGTCATAGTAGGGTTTCAGGCGATTGACATGGAGCACCCTAAGGGGACTCCTGGCAGTGCCTAAGTCAACTAAGTAGGTGACTTCACCCTTCTTTTCAACAATTATGTGGGGTCCACTCCATTTGTCTTGGAGTGCTCTTGGTGCCACAGGCTCCAAGACCCACACTTTCTGCCCTGGTTGGTACTGAACCAAAACAGCCTTCTGGTCATGCCATTGCTTTTGGAGCTCTTGGCTGGCCTGAAGGTTTTTACTGGCCTTTTTCATGTACTCAGCCATCCTAGATCTTAGGCCATGTACATAGTCCACTATGTCTTGCTTTGGAGCTTTTAAAGGTTGTTCCCAACCCTCCTTAACAAGTGTTAGAGGACCTCTCACAGGGTGTCCAAATAGGAGTTCAAAGGGGCTGAAGCCCACTCCTTTTTGGGGTACCTCCCTGTAAGCAAAAAGGAGGCAAGGTAAGAGGATATCCCATCTCCTGCGGAGTTTTTCAGGGAGTCCCATAATCATGCCTTTGAGAGTTTTGTTAAATCTCTCCACCAGTCCATTTGTTTGTGGATGATAGGGTGTGGTGAACTTGTATGTCACACCACATTCCTTCCACATGGCCTTTAAGAAAGCAGACATGAAATTGCTTCCCCTGTCTGATACCACCTCTTTTGGGAAGCCCGCCCTGGAAAAGATTCCCAGGAGGGCCTTTGCCACTGCAGGAGCTGTAGTGGTCCTTAGAGGAATTGCTTCAGGATATCTGGTGGCATGGTCCACTACCACCAAGATAAACCTATTGCCAGAAGCAGTAGGAGGGTCAAGGGGGCCAACTATGTCAACCCCTACCCTTTCAAAGGGAACCCCAACCACAGGCAGTTGGATAAGGGGTGTCTTTGGGGTGCCGCCTGTCTTGCCACTGGCTTGACAGGTTTCACCGGACTTATAAAATTCCTTTGTGTCCTCTGACATTCTAGGCCAATGAAACAAGGGAACAAGCCTGTCCCAAGTTTTCATTTGCCCCAAATGTCCAGCTAAGGGAATGTCGTGGGCTAGAGTTAGGAGGAACTTCCTGTACTCCTGAGGAATCACCAATCTCCTGGCAGCTCCAGGTTTTGGATCCCTTGCTTCAGTGTACAAGAGGTTGTCCTCCCAGTAAACTCTGTGAGGGTCACTGACATCCCCATTAGCTTGTTTGACAGCTTGCTGCCTTAGACTCTCTAGTGTGGGAAAGGTATGCTGTGCCACACTCAGCTCCTCCCTGGCAGGCCCCCCTTCACCTAAAAGCTCAGCAGTGTCTGCTTCCGGCTCCTCTGGTGTAGGTTCTGCACAGGGTGGAAATTCTTCTTCCTCAGAAGTTGAATTCACTGTAGAGGGAGGGATAGTAGGTAGTGATTTACCCTTACTAACCCTAGCTTTAGGGAGCACTTGGTCCATTCTTCCAGGATCCAAGTCACCCTGTCCTTTTTCCTTTTTGGCCTGAGCCCTGGTTAAAGCAAAAATATGCCCTGGAATGCCCAGCATTGCTGCATGAGCCTCCAACTCCACATCTGACCAAGCTGATGTCTCTAAATCATTTCCTAGTAGACAGTCTACAGGTAAATCTGAGGCAACCACAACTTTCTTTGGACCAGTAACCACCCCCCCAGTTGAGATTTACAACAGCCATGGGGTGGCTAAGTGTGTTGTTATGAGCATCGGTTACTTGGTACTGGTGACCAAGTAGGTGTTATTCAGGGTGGACCAGTTTCTCTATTACCATGGTAACACTGGCACCTGTGTCCCTGTAGGCCTGAACCTCAACACCATTTATTAGGGGAAGTTGCTTGTACTTATCCATATTAAGGGGACAAGCAACCAAGGTGGCTAAATCAATAGCCCCCTCAGAGACTAACACAGCCTCTGTGGTCTCCCTAACAAGGCCAAACCCAACTAAGTTACCAAAAGTGAGCCCAGCTACTCCCTTGGATTGGCTATTAGTAGGTTTGCTCCCACCACCACTGCTATTACTAGGGGCACTAGGTGTAGCAGCAGGGGTTGTAGTGGTAGGAGGCTTGGTGCTTTTCTTTGGACAACTGGGATCTGTTGTCCAATGGCCTTTTATTTTACACAAATAGCACCATGGTTTCTTTTCTTTGTTTTGATTTGAAGAGGATTTGGGCCCACCACCCCCACCAGAGTCTTTTTGTGGGCCTGATGAAGACTCATTTTTAGATTTGTCCCCACCCTTGTCAGAAGACTTACCATCCTTCTTCTTGCCATTTTTGTCACCCCCTGTATGAACTTTTCTGTTCACCCTTGTTCTGACCCATTTGTCTGCCTTCTTTCCCAATTCTTGGGGAGAGGTCAGATCAGAGTCTACCAGGTACTGGTGTAACAAATCAGACACACAATTATTAAGAATATGCTCTCTCAGGATTAAGTTAAACAGGCTTTCATAGTCAGAAACGTTACTGCCATGTAACCACCCCTCCAAGGCCTTCACTGAATGGTCAACAAAGTCTACCCAGTCTTGTGAAGACTCCTTTTTGGTTTCTCTGAACTTCATCCTGTACTGTTCAGTGGTTAAGCCATAACCATCTAGGAGTGCATTCTTAAGAACTGTAAAATTATTGGCTTCACTTTCCTTTACAGTAGGAGCCTATCCCTACCCTTTCCATTGAAAGATAGCCATAGGATAGCAGCCCACTGCCTTTGAGGGACCTCCTGAACAACACAGGCCCTCTCAAGTGCAGCAAACCACTTGTTAATGTCATCCCCCTCCTTGTAAGGGGGAACTATCTTGTGCAGATTCCTAGAATCATGCTCTTTTGCAGGATGACTATTTGGAATACTGCTGCTGCCACCATGGGTTTCAAAACCCAATTTCTGTCTTTCTCTTTCTATTTCCAAGGACTGCCTATCTAAATCCAGCTGTTGCTTCTTGAGCTTCAGCCTGGATTCTTCCACTCTCAATCTATTGAGCTCCCTTTCTAACATTCTGTCATCAGGGTGGGTGGGTTGGGCATGTCTTGAAACAGAAGAATGGTGAGAATGAACAGAGGGAGACCTGGCCCTAACAGATGGCACACTAACATTCTGGCCTACAGAAGTGACACTTCTACTGTGATGAGAAGCATCACTATTACTGTGATGTGAAGCAACACTTTTACTGTGATGTGAATTCACATCAGTACCGGCTATGCTAGGTGGCCTGCTAAGGGGCAGGTTGGAAAGATTCCCTCCCAAATCTTTTGCTAGGGGTGCCCCAGAATCAGAGTGGGAACCATCAGCTTATTTCTCACCAGAAGTACCAACAAAAGTCTTATCTTGTTCAACTAGCATGCTAACTAATAGTTCTCTAGAGCGATTCTTCCCTACCCCTAAACCTCTTTCTACACAGAGACTCCTTGCTGCCTTCCAGCTAAGGTGGTCATAAGCAGTCTTGGACAGATCCAGAGTTTGACCTGTACCAGACATAATAGAAAAGGTTCAAAGGACGGAAAAAGAAAGAAAAAGTTTTCAGAACTTTTTAAAGGACAGAAAAAAAACTTTTAAAACTTTTTAAGAACTTTTTGAAAGTTTAGAGGTACTTTTCAGCACTTAGTAAAGAAGTGAGAGAAGAAAAGCAAAACTTTTTGGTTAGGTGTACATACACTGAACTTGTTTTGTATATTTTTCTCTTATGAAAAGTACAATGACAAAAGTGGTAAGTAGTTGCAAAGTACTGATCCCACCGCTGCACAACCAATGTAGGAGGCTGGACTGGCATATAGTGAGTACCAAGGGATACTTACGCCTTGCACCAGGCCCAGGTATCCCTTATTAGTGTAGAGGGGTGTCTAGCAGCTTAGGCTGATAGAAAAGGTAGCTTAGCAGAGCAGCTTGGGCTGAACTTGGAGACGAGTGAAGCTTCTATAGTACCACTAGTGTCATATGCACAATATCATAAGAAAACACAATACACAGATAAACTAAAAATAAAGGTACTTTATTTTTATGACAATATGCCAAAAGTATCTCAGTGAGTACCCTCAGTATGAGGATAGCAAATATACACAAGATATATGTACACAATACCAAAATATGCAGTAATAGCAATAGAAAACAGTGCAAACAATGTATAGTCACAATAGAATGCAATGGGGGCACATAGGGATAGGGGCAACACAAACCATATACTCTAGAAGGGGAATGCGAACCACGAATGGACCCCAAACCTATGTGACCTTGTAAAGGGTCGCTGGGACTGTAAGAAAACAGTGAGGATTAGAAAAATAGTCCACCCAAGACCCTGAAAAGTGGGTGCAAAGTGCACCTAAGTTCCCCAAAGAGCACAGAAGTCGTGATAGGGGAATTCTGCAGGAAAGACCAACACCAGCAATGCAACAACGACGGATTTCCAGACGAAAGTACCTGTGGAACAAGGGGACCAAGTCCAAAAGTCACGATCAAGTCGGGAGTGGGCAGATGCCCAGGAAATGCCAGCTGTGGATGCAAAGAAGCTGCCACCGGATGGTAGAAGGTTAGGATTCTGCACGAACGACAAGGGCTAGAAACTTTCCCTTTGGAGGATGGATGTCCCACGTCGTGAAGAGTCGTACAGAAGTGTTTTCCCGCAGAAAGATCGCAAAAAAGCCTTGCTAGCTGCAAGGGTCATGGTTAGGGTTTTTGGATGCTGCTGTGGCCCAGGAGGGACCAGGATGTCGCCAATTGCGTGAGGAGACAGAGGGGGTGCCCAGCAAGAGAAGGAGCCCACTCAGAAGCAAGCAGCACCCACAGAAGTGCCGGAACAGGCACTACGAAGTGGAGTGAATCGGTGCTCACCCGAAGTTGCACAAGAGAGTCCCACACCGCCGGAGGACAACTCAGGACGTTGTGCAATGCAGGTTAGAGTGCCGGGGACCCAGGCTTGGTTGTGCATGAAGGAAATCCTCGGTGAGTGCAAAGGAGCCAGAGTAGCTGCAAAACACGCGGTTCCCAGCAATGCAGTCTAGCGTGGGGAGGCAAGGACTTACCTCCACCAAACTTGGACTGAAGAGTCACTGGACTGTGGGAGTCACTTGGACAGAGTTGCTGAGTTCAAAGGACCTCGCTCGTTGTGCTGAGAGGAGACCCAGAGGACCGGTGATGCAGTTCTTTGGTGCCTGCGGTTGCAGGGGGAAGATTCCGTCGACCGACGGGAGATTTCTTCGGAGCTTCTAGTGCAGAGAGGAGGCAGACTACCCCCACAGCATGCACCACCAGGAAAACAGTCGAGAAGGCGGCAGGATCAGCGTTACAAGGTCGCAGTAGTTATCTTTGCTACTTTGTTGCAGTTTTGCAGGCTTCCAGCGGGGTCAGCAGTCGATTCCTTGGCAGAAGGTGAAGAGAGAGATGCAGAGGAACTCTGATGAGCTCTTGCATTCGTTATCTAAGGAATTCCCCAAAGCAGAGACCCTAAATAGCCAGAAAAGGAGGTTTGGCTACCTAGGAGAGAGGATAGGCTAGCTACACCTGAATGAGCCTATCAGAAGGAGTCTCTGACGTCACCTGCTGGCCCTGGCCACTCAGAGCAGTCCAGTGTGCCAGCAGCACCTCTGTTTCCAAGATGGCAGGGGTCTGGAGCACACTGGAGGAGCTCTGGGCACCTCCCAGGGGAGGTGCAGGTCAGGGAAGTGGTCACTCCCCTTTCCTTTGTCCAGTTTCGTGCCAGAGCAGGGCTGAGGGATCCCTGAACCGGTGTAGACTGGCTTATGCAGAGATGGGCACCATCTGTGCCCATCAAAGCATTTCCAGAGGCTGGGGGAGGCTACTCCTCCCCAGCCCTGACACCTTATTCCAAAGGGAGAGGGTGTAACACCCTCTCTCTGAGGAAGTCCTTTGTTCTGCCTTCCTGGGCCAAGACTGGCTGGACCCCAGGAGGGCAGCAACCTGTCTGAGGGGTTGGCAGCAGCAGCTGCAGTGAAACCCCGGAAAAGGCAGTTTGACAGTACCCGGGTCTGTGCTAGAGACCCGGGGAATCATGGGATTGTCTCCCCAATACCAGGATGGCATTGGTGGGGCAATTCCATGATCTTAGACATGTTACATGGCCATATTCGGAATTACCATTGTGAAGCTATTCTTAGGTAGTGACCTATGTATAGTGCACGAGTGTAATGGTATCCCCGCACTCACAAAGTCTGGGGAAATGGCCCTGAACAATGTGTGGGCACCTTGGCTAGTGCCAGGGTGCCCACACACTAAGTAACTTAGCACCCAACCTTTACCAGGTAAAGGTTAGATGTATAGGTGACTTATAAGTTACTTAAGTGCAGTGTAAAATGGCTGTGAAATAACGTGGACGTTATTTCACTCAGGCTGCAGTGGCAGGCCTGTGTAAGAATTGTCAGAGCTCCCTATGGGTGGCAAAAGAAATGCTGCAGCCCATAGGGATCTCCTGGAACCCCAATACCCTGGGTTCTTCAGTATCATATACTAGGGAATTATAAGGGTGTTCCGATATGCCAATGTAAATTGGTAAAATTGGTCACTAGCCTGTTAGTGACAATTTGGAAAGAAATGAGAGAGCATAACCACTGAGGTTCTGATTAGCAGAGCCTCAGTGAGACAGTTAGTCATAACACAGGTAACACATACAGAGCACTGGGGCCCTGTCTGGCAGGGTCACAGTGACACATACAACTAAAACAACATATATACAGTGAAATATGGGGGTAAAATGCCAGGCAAGATAGGTCTGCAAGATGCACGGTTAGTCGGATTTTTACCCGGCTTCAAAATCAACGTGATAACCGCTTCATTCCAAGAGAGAGGCATATCTATCTCATTAAGAAAGATTCTACCGAATAATTGCAACAAAATTGGGCTTATAAGATCCCCTAAGGCTTTATACACCTCCACCGGGATACCGTCGGGGCCCGGAGCTTTCCCGTCTTTGCCCCCCGCTAGGGCCGCCCTTACCTCCTCAGCCGTAATAGGGCCATTTAACCATTCCCGAGTTTGTTGCGAAATCTGTGGCAAGGAATCTTGAGCTAGCCAGTTTTCTACCCGCTTTACTTGCCCATCCACATGTTCCGTATACAGGGATACATAAAAATCTTGAAACCCACGTTCAATATCCTCCCTATATATCAGTTTTTCACCTGTATCCTCAATCATTATTTCCTTGATCTGGCTCCTAACCTGATCTGATTTGGCTTTCCAAGCTAACAGCTTACCTGAATTTTCCCCATATTCAAAGTGTCTTAATTTGCTGACCTCCCATCTTTTCGCAATGTGTGCCTGCAAAATATCAGCCAGTTGCGATCTTAACTCAGCCAATTCCACTCTTCCAGTCTCCTCCTCCTGCGACCCAACCCCTCTACCAACCAACACTTCGGTTTTTAACAGCATCTCCTGCTATAAAGCCCTTATTTTGTCTCTAAACACTTTATATTTGTAGCATGCTATACTTTTGAGTACCCCTCGTATTACCGCCTTAAAAGAATCCCAAACCACTGATTATGGTGCCGACCCTATGTTAATGTTAAAGAAGGCCACGGATTCCCTACGTACGTACAGCAAGACATCTTCATTTAATAATAGTGCACGCTCCAATGTCCATCTTCTAACCAGCCTTCTCTGTGGAGCAGACAAATGCAGAATTACTGCCGCATGATCCGACAAATGTGGCGGCAGATATTCGACTTCTTCAACGTTTTCCAACAACCTTTCATCGACTAGGAAATAATTGATACGTGACGCGTGGCTATATTTCTTATTAAAAAAGGAGAAGGCTCTAGTCTCCCCTTTCTTCTTCCGCCAAATATCACACAGACCTTGGTCTTTCATCATTCTCTTTAAAAAACATTGCACTTTGGGTGTACCCAAAGACCTACAAGAGTCAGACCTATCCAATCTATTGTCCAGAACCACATTAAAGTCACCCGCCATAATAACTGAATCTGAGAATTCAATAAGCTGAGAGAATACTTTCTTTAAAGGTCCGCTATCGTCGCAGTTTGGGCCGTAATAGCCAGCCAGAACTAAAGATATTTCATTCACCTGTAATTTTACTATAATCCACCGACCAGCTTGGTCTGTCTTTATTTCGAAGATTTCTGCTCTGACTTGAAATCCTTGCTTAATTAAAATGGCTACCCCCCTTGTATGAAAATTATGGGAGGTGCAAAAACACAGTTGCACCCACTTTTGAGTGCAAAATAACTCTTTACACTCATCCTCCGCCAAGTGAGTTTCCTGCAAAAATATAAAATTTGCGCCGGGGAATCTTTTAAATATTGAAGAATTCTATTTCGTCTCGACTTAGTTCTCAACCCATTAATATTCCACGAGAGAAGTTTTATCATAAGCTTGCCCTCCCCCTGGCCTATGCCGATTTTAGTCATTTAAAATTAACCCACCACCCCACCGCCTAGGTGAACGAGAAACAATTTCTGACCTTATCCCCAAAAACTCACCCCCTTGTACCCCCCTTCCCTAACCCCTCCCAAGGAGAACCCCCCCACTATGTCAGCCACCATGGGCCTGATTTTAGAGTGCCCTGCCTACCTGGGGGGCACAAAATTCAAAAACTTATTGCAAATATTACACATGATCAGCCTGTTCTTTCCTAATAGCATCTAACAATTCATCTGCCTTATCTATCTCTCTTATATTATACATTTTGTTATTATGCATTATTCGTAAAAAAACTGTGAATTTCAATTGAGCCGTGGCTCCAAGTTTTTTGAATTCATCTAGCCTTTTTCCCAGCTCCCACTGCCTGTCCATAGTGATTTTAGATAAGTCAGATCTGATCTCAAAAGTCACATAATCCATCTTTAATGCCTTCTGTTGTAACGCCTTGGTCAAAATTTTCTCTTATAGATGATAAGTTAAGAAATTAACAAAACTTTTCCTTGGTCTTGTACTATTGGGCCGCCTCGTGAAGGGATCCCGGTGGACTCTCTGAATGTCTCTTTAGATCTCTTCATTACTTTCCTCCAGCTCACAGACCGATTTGATTAGTGAGACAACGTATGACTTAAGATTTACTCCTTCTGCTCCTTCCGGAACTTTTAACAATTTTAAGTTGTTCCTACGTGAGTGGTTTTCCAGATGCTCGATCCTAACTTGTAAGCCTTGTTCTTTTTCACTCAGGCCTCGGATTTCATCCTCGTGGAGCTTCAACTCCTCCTTTATCCCCCCCACTGTTTACTCTAAAGTCTGGATCCTCTCCATCAAGTTATCGAATTTTTTTTCCAATACCTCGCAAGCTTCTCGAATTTCGCCTTGATTACACTCCGAACTTGCAAACCCTTTCTTTATATCCTCCGATATGGAGAGGATCACTTCCTCCATAGAGGGGGTATGCCTCAGATCTGGGGGGGGACTAACGACTTGTGCTACTTGGCCTAATTCCTCCTGTCGTGGAGTGGGCAGCATATCACCTTGACATATCATATCAGCACCCATACCAGCTTGTGTATTCTCGTGCAAGGGTGAATTTGCAAATAAGGGGGAAAACCTTCTTCGGCCTCCTTACCAGCATCTGTACCACTTCCAACGTCTTTAATCACAAAAGTATCCATTTTCCCTTGCCCCGGCACTAGCATAATATCCTCTGGCCCAGCCCTAAAGTAAGACCTTAAAGAGGGTGTCAATCTATGTTTTATTTTTGTTCTTCCTTCAATCCCTTCTCTTTTTTTTTTTGGGCAGTTCGCCAGAGCCGGGGTTTTTCCCTTTCCCTTCAGCTTCCCTAGGCTATTACTAGCCAACGGATCCCTTCTGTCCCCCTTTATCCCCAACCCCTGCCCCCCCACCTGCCATAAGCTGATGGAAGGCTGGGGTGGGGCGGGGCTCTTCTCCTCCTCTCGAGCCTTGCCTGAGGCTCCAGCACCAGCTACTTTCTCGCTGGCTCTTCTTGGTATGTCAAAGGGAGCGCGTATAACCGCGCTACCAAGCTCCCGGGATGTCTTCCCAGGAGCCTTGCCGGTGCTGGCGTTTCCGGGATTCCCCCGAAGGGGAATCCTTGCCGATCCTCTGCGCGCCCGGCGGAGCTCCAGTGCGGCACGTCCCCAGTGCCGGAGTCTCCCGCCGTGTGCCTCGTCCGGATTACAGCGCGAGCGGCTCTCCGGGAGTAGCGCTTCCTCCCAACACATTCGGCCGATCCTCTCCACGTGGGTGCCACGCCCCCCCAGGTACGGCAGACGTCACGTCTAGCGAGCTGCGGCCGTGACGGCCCTAACGCAGCCCGCCATGTCCTCCCATACTGAGCAAATCTTGCTTTTGAACAGTGATTATAAGCTATTTTCTAAAATTATAGCGGACAGACTAAATAAAGTTGCAAATAACTTAATACACTCAGATCAGAAGGGCTTTTCAAAAGGTAGATACCTCCACGAGTTGACTTACGAATTGATTGGGGCAATAGACCTTGCGGTATCACTCGATTCCCCTTTGGGGATTATTACAATTGATGCAGCTAAAGCCTTCGATCAAGTAAATTGGGACTATCTAAAGTTTCTGTTAAGGAAGGCTAATCTGGGAACTAATGTGTGTGGGGTAGTAAATCAAATCTATAAGGCCCCCACCGCCAGAATATTAGTGAATGGGAATCTTACCGGCCCAATTGTTATTACAAGGGGTACTAGACAGGGTTGCCCGTTATCCCCTGTACTGTTTAATTTGCATATGGAGCCTTTTGCAAGAAAGATTCGGCGAAACAGGGTGATTTCCCCTTTCCGTTGTCAGGGCTGGGAGAAAAAGCTATCTCTGTACGCAGACGATCTTCTGCTTTTTACTGATAATCTTTCAACGGCATTCCCTGAGGCTATTAGGCTTGCGGTAGAATTTGGCAAGATTTCAGGGTATCAGGTGAATGTAGAAAAAACAGAGATAATGGCATGGAATATGGATTATAAATCAGTCCATTGAAAGAAGGAAATCAGATATTTGGGAATTTTGATACCTCAAAACATTGATCAACTAGTAGAGAGGAATCAGGTTAAATTACTGTTGGAATGTAAGTGCCTATTAAAGGGCTGGACCCATCTCCCTTTGTCTATTATAGGCAGGGTTAACTTGGTAAAAATGTCTATTCTCCCAAAATGGAATTTTTTGTTTCCAACTTCTCCACTCCCTATGCAGAAAAAATATATAGAAAAAATGCAGTGCCTAATAAGCGATTTTATTTGGAACTCTAAGAGGGTTAGAATTTCAAGGAGAAAGTTGAGGCGCGTAAGCAAAAGGGAGGTTTGGCATTATTGGATTTGCAATATTATGCTTGGGCTTTCCTTTTAAAAAACTTTAGAGTTTTTTCCACATCGGACTCTACAACAGTTGGTCTAATGTTCAAAACAATGGCTTCTAATATTAAGGGTGCGTCAACAAACTTTATTTTTAAATTTGGGGACCCCAAATTCTACAAGAAGATTAGGCTGAAAATTATGCGGGGCCTAGCGGAATGTTGGTATCGGATCAGACGATTAGTAAAACTAACCTATTATAACTCCAATGCACCTATTTGGGATTCCCCGGGTACTCCAGAATGTTTTCAAGACATACTAGCGCTACCGTTAAAACAGGCGGGAGTAGAGCACTGGGGAGAGTTGTTTTTTGAAGGAGACCTGCTTTTATGGGAAGAATTAGTGTTACTAACAAGAGGAGCCTTGTCTAGGTGGAAATATTTGCAAGTTAGAGAATGGGCCAAAGGGATTAAGGAAGGTGTGGGTAAGAACAACCCTTTGGATGTGATTATCCCGTGCCCTTTAATAGGCCCCCACAAAGTGTCAGCTTGGTACTGGGGGATCCTGGAAGGGGTAGATGGCGTTTTTGACCTTCCTGCAAAACTGTGGGGAGATTGTTTTTCGGAAGAACTGCTTGAAAGGTGGTGGAAGGAGTCATTAGCACTGCTCCATGGTACAGTGAAACCCGCTGTGCTAAAGAAAAAACATTATTACACGCTACATAGAGCTTACATTTCCCCAGATAAATTATCTAAAATGAAAGGAGGCCAGGGGGTGAACTGTTCAAAATGTGGGGTGGCCCAAGCTACAGATATTCATATGTTTTGGGAATGCTTGGATGTCCGTCACTTTTGGGAAGAAGTATGTGGAGCAATTTCGAGTATTCTGAAACAGAGAATAGAGGCCTCCTTAAGGTTGATCATTTTCGGGCAAGCCCAGGATTGGTTGGGACGGCCTGTTACGGTGAGAGAGAAAAAGTTAGTATTCTATGCAATAGTGCTGGGGAGACGAGAAATATGCAGGAAATGGATGTCGACGGCTCCGCCAGGATATGCAGAATGGCTTAGAGATATATTAAGTATAGCAGATTTAGATCAAGCTATAGGAGGAAAGGATAAGGTGCGAGGGGATTTCTGGGCACCATTGTTGGATTGGAAAATAGATCACTGAGGGTTGTAACTTTACTTTTATTTTTTTTATTGTTTGTTGAAATTGATATGGTTTTGTGTCATTGGTCCGATGATTACACACCCTACTCTGAAATCCTTGGGGACTTAAGATAGTCTAAGGATTGGTCGAGAAGAGAGGGTAACCCCTGGCCGAAAGTAACTTCCCATGTGTCGGTTGACAAGTAAAGGAAGCTCTATACACTGCCTAGGGTGAATGAGGACTAAGAAAAAAAATAATAATAAATGCCAGGCAAGATGGTACTTTCCTACAGTTAGCACCAGTTTGAAACTGGTGCTAAATGCGATTGTTTTGCGACCGCATTCGCGATCACAAAATAATCATACATGGGACTGCGACTCGCAATTAGGAAGGGAACACCCCTTCCTAGTTGCGACTTGCAAACCCTTTTTGCGATTCGGTAAATAGATTACAGAATCACAAAAATGGGTCTGTACATCCCAAATAGCATTTTCCACGTCTCAAGTGGCCTGATTTACTGTTTGCGGCGTGGAAAATGCTTCGTGCATGTGGCCCTTAGTGAGGTACCACAAGTCATTACAAACTGAGTGAGTCTAACCTGGAACTATAAAGATTTGATTTGCAGGACAAATCTTGCAAAGTAACAAAGAATTTAAGAAAGTGTAAGACAAACTGCAACTGAGAAAAGTTCTAAAAGTTTATGGGTCATAATATTTATGCTTTGGAGTGCAGGAGTGGGTAAGTCATTTATAAAAGATTTATGCCTCTTGTATAATAGAGACTCAGCCTTTGCTTAAATTAACACTGTTAGACTTTTCATCCTTGGCGTGGTCTCCCTTAACTTTTTGCCTCTGTTCCCCAGGTTGTTGATGTGTGCTAGACTCTGATTTTACTGTTTTTGTTACTCTGGGCACTTTACCACTGCTAACCAGTGCTAAAGTGCAAGTGCTCCTGTTTAAAATGTGTACGTAATTGGTTCTCCATGATTGGCATATTTGTTTTACTGTTAAGTCCCTAGTAAAGTGCACTAGAGGTGCACAGGGCCTGTAACTCAAAGGTTACTAGTGGGCCTGCAGCACTGGTTGTGCCACCCACACAAGTAACCCTGTAATCATGTCTCAGACCTGCCACTGCAGTGTCTGTAAGTGTATGTATTTTTACACTGTAAATTCGACTTGGCAAGTGTACCCACTTGCCAGGCCTAAACCTTCCCTTTTCTTACATGTAAGGCACCCCTAAGGTAGGCCCTAGGTCGCCCCAAGGGCAGGGTGCAGTGTATGGATAAGGCAGGACATTTAGGGGGTCATTCTGACCCCGGCCGGCGGCGGAAGCCGCCGGCCTGGCTGGAACCGCCAGAATACCGCTGCGCGGTCAAAAGACCGCAGCGGGTATTCTGGGTTTCCCGCTGGGCTGGCGGGCGACCGCCAGAAGGCCGCCCTCCAGCCCAGCGGGTAACACCCTTCCATGAGGATGCCGGCTCCGAATGGAGCCGGCGGAGTGGAAGGGGTGCGACGGGTGCAGTTGCACCCATCGCGATTTTCAGTGTCTGCATGGCAGACACTGAAAATCTTTGTGGGGCCCTGTTACGGGGGCCCCTGCAGTGCCCATGCCATTGGCATGGGCACTGCAGGGGCCCCCAGGGGCCCCACGACACCCCATACCGCCATTCTGTTCCTGGCGGCCAAAACCGCCAGGAACAGGATGGCGGTATGGGGGTCTGAATCCCCATGGCGGCGCAGCAAGCTGCGCCACCATGGAGGATTCCCCAGGGCAGCGGGAAACCGGCGGTACACCGCCGGTTTTCCGTTTCTGACCGCGGCTGTACCGCTGCGGTCAGAATGGCCATGGGAGCACCGCCAGCCTGTTGGCGGTGCTCCCGCGGTCGTTGGCCCTGGCGGATTTTACCGCCAGGGTCAGAATGACCCCCATAGTAATGTGTTTTTCACTGTTGCAAGGCCTGTCTCTCTCATAGGATAATATGGGGGCTATCTTTAAATATGATTAAAGTGTAGAATCCCCTAGAGAGTAGATGGACATGTGGAGTTTGGGGTCCCTGAACTCACAATTAAAAAATACATCTTTTAGTAAAGTTGATTTTAAGATTGTGCGTTTGAAAATGGTACTTTTAGAAAGTGAGCATTTTCTTGCTTAAACCATTCTGTGACTCTGCCTTGTTTGTGGATTCCCTGTCTGGGTCAGTTTGACAGTTGGGTTGTTTTTCACCTCGCACCAGACAGTGACACAAAGGGTGCTGGGGTGTAACCTGCATTTCCTGATTAGACATCTCTGCTAGGAGGGAGGGGTGGAGTGGTCACGCTCATCTGAAAGGACTGTGCCTGCCTCTGACAATGCCAGCTCCAACCCCCTGGTGTGTGTCTGAGGCCTTGCCTGGGCAAGGCAGGATTTCACAAGTAGGTGTGAGTCCCCTTTGAAGAAAGGTGACTTCAAAGACTAAAATGGGTATAAGAAGGGCACCCAAATCTACAGACTTTAGAAACACTTCTGGAACCAAGAGGAACCTCTGCCTGGAGAAGAGCTGATAGCTGAGGAAGAAGTGCTGCCCTGCCTGTGACTGTGCTTTGTGGAGCTTTCCTGCAGTGCTGCTTCGGCCAGAGTAAGAGGGCAAAGACTGGACTTTGTGTGCCTTCCATCTTGTGAAGAAATCTCCAAGGGCTTGATTTAGAGCTTGCCTCCTGTTGTTTGAAGTCTCAGGGACAGCAAAGATTCTCTCAGCCATCACCTGGAGTCTCTGGAGAGACTCCTGCTCTGACAAGTGGTGCCCTATCCAGTCCCTGGGCCCTTGAAAGGAAAGCTGGTGGAAATCCAAGAAAATCGACTTCGGACGACTCCGGACCAACGCCGCTGCTGAATCCGGTAACGCCGCCTGCACCCGACGCCGTGACCTGCGCTGGAACGCGACGCTCTTCGCAGCCCCGACGCCGCAGCAGCCCCGCTGAAGTCCGCGACTCCGTGGAAGTCGCCGCACCACGTCATGACCGACGCCGCTCGAAGTGCACAGATTCAACGTTTCGCACAGACGCCGCGATCCCCGACTTCGCGCATCGGCTTGTTTTCACTCTTCACCAAAGGTACTGTACTTGGGGGTCTACACGACTCCGTGTCCGGCGCCGCTGGCTGGGAACGACTCCGTCACGACGCCGTGTTAACATCTCATTGAAGCATTTTTGTTTCTAAGTGCTATTTTTGAGTTTAATCTCTAAAAATTCATAACTTGACTTGTGTATGTCAGATTTTTGTCGTTTTGGTCTTGTTTTGTTTAGATAAATATTTCCTATTGTTCTAAACCGGTGTTGTGTCATTTTGTAGTGTTTTCATTAAGTTACTGTGTGCATTGGTACAAATACTTTACACCTAGCGCTCTGAAGTTAAGCCCACTGCTCTGCCAAGCTACCAAGGGGGTAAGCAGGGGTTAGCTGAGGGTATTTCTCTTTTTCCCTGACTAGAGTGAGGGTCCTTGCATGAACAGGGGGTAACCTGACTGTCAACCAAAGACCCCATTTCTAACATTGGTGATCAGCGGTTGGAATTTGGACTTGTATTTGTACTTGACATACAGTAATTAAGTGTACACTACTGTTTGAGTTCAGACCACTACGTGACAACATACTGCTTGTCTTGAGATTTTTTGCTTTTTCTCTTTTTGTGGATTTTTCCCTACGTCCACTTTGTTTTTTTCGCTGATCCTTGATTGACTTTGAACTTCATTTGGGAACTTGTTTCTGCATTTGGAACTTTGCACTCTTTTTACCTTTCATCATGTCTCTACTTGGAGATGCATCAGTTGGAGCTGACTTTGACCTTGAGAAATTGGAGAGTTATACCAAAGCTCAGTTGAAACAGTTCTGTAAAAGTTTTGACTGTCCCATTAAGAGCTCATCCAGGAAGGAGGAGCTGCAAAAGGCGCTGAGGGCCTGGGTGACAGCCAAGAGCACTGAAGGGCACACGGAGGATGAGGGAGATGAGGAGGATGAGGAAGAGTGTTCAGTACACAATGGTATTGTGGGTGGGCCTGTTATGTCCAGGGAGAAGGTCTCCAGGGCGGGTAGCAGTGTCTCATCCAAGGGTCTGACACCTGAGGAGTTGCAGGACAGACAGGCAGAGAGGGCATACCAATTGGAGCTGCAGAAGCTCAATCTGGAGAAAGAAAGAGTTGAGAGAAGAGCAGTCCTTGAGGAAAGGAAGATGCAGCTGGCTCATGAGCTTAACTTAAAGGAGTTAGATCAGAGGAGCCAGTCCAGTAGGGATGGTGGCAGCAATCCTACAGTGCAGCCGGAGAGAAGGGTACACATCCCAAAAGACCTTGTGAGGGATTATAAGAGGGAGGATGATATCTACTTGTGGTTCAAGGGTTATGAGTCAGCTCTCCACATGAACCTGGTCCCTGAAGCTCATTGGGGGGCAGCCCTGTGGAAGCATTTTGAGGCAGAGGGGAGGGACACACTGACGGCCTTAGGGGATGCTCAGAGTCTCACCTACCCTGTCATGAAGGAGGCCTTACTCACCAGGTATGGTCTCACCCCTGAGCAGTACAAGGAGAAGTTTAGATCCTACAAGAGAAAGGAATCCCAAACATGGTTGGAATGCGTTGATTCTTTTTCCAGGTCACTGGATGGTTGGGTGAAGGGCAGTAAGGTAAACACGTATGAGGGGCTTTACAATTTAATTGCTTGGGAGCACTTGTACAGTTTATGTTTTCCAGAGCTGCGCCAGCACCTCATTGACAGCAAGCTGACTGACCCCAGGAAGCTTGCGCAGGAAGCGGACCGCTGGGAGAGCGCCAGGGTCCAAAGGAGGTATGGGGGAGACCACGCCAAGGGTAGGCGGGGTCCCTCTCAGAAGAAAAGGAGGGGGTAAGGACAAACAGGGGGAGTTCTCTAAAGGGCCCCAAACTGATTCCCAGGGTAAGGATTCCCAACCCCCCAGTGAAAAGAAGCCATGGTTGTCCAAAGGGAAGCCAGTGGCAGGTGGTCCCCCATGTAAGTGCTATGCATGTGACCAGGTGGGTCATGTGAGGGGGGACCCCAAATGCCCCAAAAGTACACCGGCACCCACTGGTGCACCGTCCCAGGGTTTGGCCAGTGTAGCGCTTGGGGAGGAGTTGGTTTCAGGTGGGTGGGAACCAGCAGAAATGACCCTTGGCTCACTAGGGGACAGTGAAATGGTCCAGAGAAACCTAGTGCTTGATAACACTAAGAAATATAGGCAATGGGTGACCATCAATGGACAGAGGGTGGAGGCTCTGAGAGACACAGGAGCCAGTGTGACTACAGTGAGGAGTCACCTGGTGTCTGAAGAGCAGATTGATCCCCGGGTACTTCACCAAGTAGTTGCGGTAGACAACTCTGAGTGCCTCTGCAGAGTGGCACAGGTTCCCTTTGAATGTGGGGGGTCTCAGGTTCCTGGAAAGTAGCTGTGAGTCCAACCATGCCTGTTGATTGTTTGCTAGGTAACGACCTGGAGGATTCCCCTTGGAAGGAGGTGGAACACAGGTCTCACTTGGAGATGTTGGGTCTGCCTGGGTGGGTATGCGTATCCACCCGGTCAATGGCAGCCAATCAGGGTAGTCAAGAGTCCCTGGAGCCTGAAACAGTGGCCCAGGGGACCGCCAAGAAGAGGAAGGGCAGGGGGCTCGGGAAACCGGCCCCAGAAGTTCCCACGGTCCGGGAGGAGGCAGAGCCTGAGGGTGATGCCCCGGAGCCTACAGTGGAACAGGTGGCTGAACTGGGGGAGGTCCCTGAGCTGTCGCAGTGGCAGCAGGAAGGGGGACCCACCAGGGAAGCATTCTGCACAGTGCAGAAGGAGTGCCCTACTCTTGAGGGGCTACGGCAGCAGGCTGCAGCCCAGGCGGCTGGCGAGGCGCCAGGTACTCACCTGATTTATTGGGAGGATGGCCTCCTGTGTAGTGAGCCTAAGGTTCCTGAGCCTGGGTCAGCTCGTATGCTGGTGGTACCCCAGTGCTTCAGGGCCTTCCTACTGGGTTTGGCTCATGATGTGCCGTTGGCAGGACATCTAGGGCAGGACAAGACCTATAAGAGGCTTGTCTCCCACTTTTACTGGCCCTTGATGCACAAGCAGTCAGCTGCTTATTGTAGGTCTTGTCAGACTTGTCAGGCAAGTGGCAAGAGTGGGGGGAAATGCAAAGCTCCCCTCCAACCTTTACCTGTAGTCAGTACTCCTTTTGAACGGGTTGGAATTGACATTGTGGGGCCTCTGGACCCCAAGACAGCCATGGGCGACAGGTTCATCCTGGTCTTGGTGGACCATGCCACCCGGTACCCAGAAGCCATTCCTCTAAGGACGGTCACTGCCCCCGTGGTGGGACATGCCTTGATGGGAGTTTTTACCCGCATGGGGTTCCCCAAGGAAGTGGTATCTGATAGAGGTACAAACTTCATATCCACTTATATGAAGTCTCTCTGGAAGGTGTGTGGGGTAAACTACAAGTTCACCACCCCTTACCACCCCCAAAGTAATGGTCTGGTTGAGAGATTCAACCGCACCTTGAAAGGCATGATTCAGGGCCTGTCAGAGCCCTTGAGGCGTAAGTGGGATGTCCTCTTGCAATGCCTTCTGTTCGCTTACAGGGAGGTGCCTCAAAAGGGACTTGGCTTTAGCCCCTTTGAGCTCATCTATGGCCACCCTGTGAGGGGACCGCTCAGTCTGGTGAAGGAGGCTTTGGAGAAAGCTCCTAGTAAACCACCCCAGGATGTATTTAGCTACATGCTGGCGCTAAGAAACCAGACTGCCTGCTTCAGGAGTCTCGCTCAGGAGAACCTGGAAGCAAGCCAGGAGGATATGAAATGGTGGTACGACCAGAATGCCACTCTGGTTGAGTTTCAGCCTGGATAAAAAGTGTGGGTCATGGCACCAGTGGAGCCTAGGGCTCTCCAAGATAAGTGGACTGGGCCTTTTGAGGTGGTGGAAAGAAAGAGCGAGGTCACCTATCTGGTAGACTTGCAATACCCCAGGAACCCTTTGAGGGTCCTACATGTCAACCGCCTCAAACCACACTTTGAGCGAACTGAGCTATCCATGCTCCTAGCGACAGATGACGGGGTGGAGGAAGAGAGTGAGCCTCTCCCTGACCTCCTGTCTGCAGGAGAGAAAGATGGGTCTGTGGAGGGAGTGATCCTCTCCCCCTCCCTGACTGAGGAACAGCAGAGGGACTGTCGCCACGTGTTGGGACAGTTCGCCTCGCTGTTTTCCCTGATCCCAGGAGTCACACACCTGTGCACACATGATGTGGACACTGGGGACAGTACACCTGTTAAACATAAGGTTTACAGAGTGGCTGACAGGGTCAGGGCTTGCATTAAGGAGGAAGTCTCCAAAATGTTAACCCTAGGGGTTATTGAGCACTCCAGCAGTCCTTGGGCCAGCCCAGTGGTATTGGTCCCAAAGGCTGCTGCTCCTGGTGCCACTCCAGAACTTAGGTTCTGTGTGGACTATCGGGGCCTCAATGCGGTCAGCAAGACTGACGCACACCCCATCCCCCGAGCTGATAAGCTCATTGATCGGTTAGGAGCTGCCAAGTACCTCAGTACGTTTGATTTAACATCTGGGTACTGGCAGATTGCCTTAACTGAGGGGGCAAAGGAGAGGTCAGCATTCTCTACCCCAGATGGGCACTTCCACTTCAATGTGATGCCCTTTAGGATGAAGAACGCCCCTGCCACCTTTCAGAGGTTGGTCAACCAGGTGTTGGCAGGACTGGATGAGTTCAGTGCCGCCTACCTGGATGACATTGCTGTGTTTAGTTCCACATGGGAGGAACACCTGCAACACCTCTGGAGAGTGTTAGAGGCCCTGCAGAAGGCAGGCCTCACTATTAAGGCGAGCATGTGCCAAATAGGGCATGGTTCTGTGGTGTACTTAGGACACCAGGTGGGGAGTGGCCAGGTGGCACCCCTACAGCCTAAGATTGACACGATTCTGGCTTGGGAGCCTCCCAAGACCCAGACTGAAGTGAGAGCCTTTTTAGGTCTCACAGGATATTACCGGAGGTTTGTTAAGGGATATGGTACCATTGTTACCCCCTTAACTGAGTTGACTTCTAAGAAGCAACCCAAGAAAGTGATCTGGACAGAGGCTTGCCAGAACGCTTTTGATCCCCTGAAGGCTGCCATGTGCACAGCGCCTGTGCTGCAGGCACCTGACTACTCCAAGGAGTTTGTTGTGCAAACAGACGCCTCAGAGCATGGTATTGGAGCAGTACTTTCACAGCTTAATGAAGAGGGCCTAGATCAACCCGTAGCCTTCATTAGCCGGAGGTTACTACCCAGGGAACGTTGGTGGAGTGCCATAGAACGCTAAGCGTTTGCTGTGGTCTTGGCACTGAAGAAGCTAAGACCCTCTTGTTTGGGACTCACTTCCGAGTTCAGACCGACCACAGGCCCCTCAGATGGTTAATGCAGATGAGATGTGAGAATCCAAAACTGTTGAGGTGGTCCATTTCCCTACAGGGGATGGACTTTACGGTGGAACATCGTCCTGGTACAGAGCACGCCAATGCTGATGGTCTGTCCAGGTTCTTTCGCCTTAGTGATGAGAACTCCCATGAGGTTGGATAGTTGCTCCCCACTTTTAGCTGGGGGGGACACGTGTTAGACTTTTCATCCTTGGCGTGGTCTCCCTTAACTTTTTGCCTCTGTTCCCCAGGTTGTTGATGTGTGCTGGACTCTGATTTTACTGTTTTTGTTACTCTGGGCACTTTACCACTGCTAACCAGTGCTAAAGTGCAAGTGCTCCTGTTTAAAATGTGTACGTAATTGGTTCTCCATGATTGGCATATTTTTTTTACTGTTAAGTCCCTAGTAAAGTGCACTAGAGGTACCCAGGGCCTGTAAATCAAAGGTTACTAGTGGGCCTGCAGCACTGGTTGTGCCACCCACACAAGTAACCCTGTAATCATGTCTCAGACCTGCCACTGCAGTGTCTGTAAGTGTATTTTTACACTGTAAATTCGACTTGGCAAGTGTACCCACTTGCCAGGCCTAAACCTTCCCTTTTCTTACATGTAAGGCACCCCTAAGGTAGGCCCTAGGTAGCCCCAAGGGCAGGGTGCAGTGTATGGATAAGGTAGGACATATATTAATGTGGTTTATATGTCCTGACAGTGAAATACTGCCAATTTCGTTTTTCACTATTGCAAGGCCTGTCTCTCTCATAGGATAATATGGGGGCTACCTTTAAATATGATTAAAGTGTAGAATCCCCTAGAGAGTAGATGGACATGTGGAGTTTGGGGTCCCTGAACTCACAATTAAAAAATACATCTTTTAGTAAAGTTGATTTTAAGATTGTGCGTTTGAAAATGCTACTTTTAGAAAGTGAGCATTTTCTTGCTTAAACCATTCTGTGACTCTGCCTTGTTTGTGGATTCCCTGTCTGGGTCAGTTTGACAGTTGGGTTGTTTTTCACCTCGCACCAGACAGTGACACAAAGGGGGCTGGGGTGTAACCTGCATTTCCTGATTAGCCATCTCTGCTAGGAGGGAGGGGTGGAGTGGTCACTCTCATCTGAAAGGACTGTGCCTGCCTCTGACAATGCCGGCTCCAACCCCCTGGTGTGTGTCTGAGGCCTTGCCTGGGCAAGGCAGGATTTCACAAGTAGGTGTGAGTCCCCTTTGAAGAAAGGTGACTTCAAAGACTAAATTGGGTATAAGAAGGGCACCCAAATCTACAGACTTTAGAAACACTTCTGGAACGAAGAGGAACCTCTGCTTGGAGAAGAGCTGATAGCTGAGGAAGAAGTGCTGCCCTGCCTGTGACTGTGCTTTTCGGAGCTTTCCTGCAGTGCTGCTTCTGCCAGAGTAAGAGGGCAAACACTGGTCTTTGTGTGCCTTCCAGCTTGTGAAGAAATCTCCAAGGGCTTGATTTAGAGCTTGCCTCCTGTTGTTTGAAGTCTCAGGGACAGCAAAGACTACTCTCTGCCAGCACCTGGAGTCTCTGGAGAGACTCCTGCTTTGACAAGTGGTGCCCTATCCAGTCCCTGGGCCCTTGAAAGGAAAGCTGGTGGAAATCCAAGGAAATCGACTTCGGACGACTCCGGACCGACGCCGCTGCTGAATCCGGTAACGGCGCCTGCACCCGACGCCGTGACCTTCGCTGGAATGCGACGGTCTTCGCAGCCCCGACGCCGCAGCAGCCCCACTGAAGTCCGCGACTCCGTGGAAGTCGCCGCACCACGTCATGAGCGACGCCACTCGAAGTGCACGGATTCAACGTTTCGCACAGACGCCGCGATCCCCGACTTCGCGCACCGTCTTGTTTTCACTCTTCACCAAAGGTACTGTACTTGGGGGTCTACACGACTCCGTGTCCGGCCCCGCTGGTGTCGGCTTGCTGGGAACGACTCTGTCACGACGCCGTGTTAACATTTCATCGAAGCATTTTTGTTTCTAAGCGCTATTTTTGAGTTTAATCTCTAAAAATTCATAACTTGACTTGTGTATGTCGGATTTTTGTCGTTTTGGTCTTGTTTTATTTAGATAAATATTTCCTATTTTTCTAAACCGGTGTTGTGTCATTTTGTAGTGTTTTCATTAAGTTACTGTGTGTGTTGGTACAAATACTTTACACCTAGCGCTCTGAAGTTAAGCCTACTGCTCTGCCAAGCTACCAAGGGGGTAAGCAGGGGTTAGCTGAGGGTGATTCTCTTTTACCCTGACTAGAGTGAGGGTCCTTGCTTGAACAGGGGGTAACCTGACTGTCAACCAAAGACCCCATTTCTAACAAACACCAACAACTGCTCGATGCAAATGCTAAGCTGCACATAAAATTCACCTAGTGGAAAATGCCATTGTAAGCATTAAATCCAACAAAAACTTGTCCCGATTTTGTTTTAGCGATTATTTTAAGGCTGAGCCAAAAACCTGGACTCCAGTTATCACTAAAGTCATTAATTCCATCCTGAGGACTGGTATGACTCCTAGGTGATTACTGCCCCACATCGGTATCTGATGGGGCTTGCACGACTTATGGCAGTACTCTTCAACCATTTGAAAAGAACAGGTTCACTCCGGAAATGTCCTCGCTGAAAATCAGGCAGGCTTTTTCAGGGTATTGAAATGATTGACCATGTCATGCTTTTATACCTAATTTGTATGAATATATGAGTTCCACTGTATTTAACATTTATTGACCTGAAATCGCCCTTTGACCTGGTCAATTGTAAACAGTTAGGGTTTGCAGTGGAACACCAGGGATTGCATTACCCCTTCATAAGAGTGCTACATAGCTTCCATAATGATACAACAGCTCATGTGCACTACGGGCCCAATGGGGAATGCACTGAGAGTTTCTTTATTCTTACAAGTGTGCACCAATGGTGTAATCTAGACACCTTGCTTTTTTCTCAGTTTTTTAGGTCAAGCATCCAAGTGATGTGACCTGTTGTAAGTATTGTGGGCTTTTAACCATGCCCATCACTTTCATTCGTTCCTGAGCTTGCCTTTCAAAAATCACTTGATGTCATAGGTAAATGCTTTACGTTTGCCCCACCTTGAGGCTGTTTTTGTCGTGCCTTGCAGACTGCCCCTATTACATGGATTATTGCACGATTGCCGATATATATCAGCGTGGGCCAACTATTTTTTATTCTTTTGTCTTTCCCCTTTGTGCTGCCAGGCGACTGAAATGATATGGCAGGAAAAGACGAAATTATGAGGCAGGGTTGACCAATGTATGCGACAAGAAAAGACCAGTTATAAATTTACAATGCCATTAACTCTAACTCAAGCAAATGCGTGACCTATAGCATTGCAAATGCTTGTTTTGAATGATGGGTCTGAAACGGGACAATTTGAGATTGGGCAATACTAGAATAGCAAAAATATTGTTTTCAGATGGTACAGTTCTTTGCTGACTGAGAATTCTATACGTAAGCTTATTAAAAGCTTTGTTCAGTATGGTTTGTAAAAATAAAAAAAATAAAAACTGACAAACGGGACAAAAACAAAGTTGTAATTATAAAACCAAATAGTATTTGAAAATGTTACTTCGTTGTTAACACCGATCCTTTAGAATGGGTTAAGTTTCATTATGTAGGTTACATTATGCTACTAAGTCGACTTAGAGCTGACATAGAGAAAAGGCAGAGGCTATCTTCAAACAAGTTGCAGTTTTTGTTATTAGATGTAAATAAAAAGATCGGAGGCCAGTGCTTAAACATTCTACTACTTGTATGCAGAAGCCGCAGCTATTTATGGGTGCAAACCAGGATTCTGCTTGCTTCAAAGCAATCAGCGATTGCAGCAACCTCCACAAATCTGTAATGATCAATGTGACTGTGTCACTGGGTTTAGTGAAACTATTTTGACTATGTTATTTTATCCCAAGTTTACAGCTCTCTGCACTCGCACCTCTCCATTTCTTGCTTCTAAGCCTTCCTCACCATTAACCATCAGTATGACTTCTATTTGTGTACTTAAGAATATTCTCAAAAATCTCAATCATATTTGCCCTCCCTCTAACATTACCCTCCATTTCCGGTGCCCCAGTTAATCTCATTATAGATCACCTATCCCTTCCAAATCTTATAGTAACTCTGGATTGACTCTTTAATAGGCTTTATGCACCCACTTGCTCCCCTACCTCTCCTATCCCTGTGGAAGTATACTTTGATCTCCCTAAAGATGAAGTTGAGCATTCCTCTACTACCACTTGATTGTTATCCATCTCTTTCCTCACAACCTGCACAACGTATATGCCACAAATCAACTACACCTGACCACTTCATACTAACCAAACTGTCTCAATGCACGATCCATGGAGAAGCACCAGCAGGACTCATATCTGAACCTCTGGTTTACAACAGAAATCTGGCTAGGTGATAAGGTTCCACCGATCGCCCATGATTTTAATTTAACAGAATAAGAAATCTTATTTCAATACTTGTCCCAGAGGAGTGAACTCCTTTGTGATGGGGGCGGGGGTGGTGTTGGGGGTGTTACACCCTCCTTAAAAATGTATTCTGTAGAAAATAGTTGGGAGCAAGTGCTTTTAACCAGTAATGTGAAGTGTCTGTCGGTTTTCACGTGGGATTTGACAAAACACACACAATCTCTTTCTATGTTATGAAGGCCTTAAAAATGTTGATCAGTTTGCAAAATATTGCGTTTTAAGTTAACTACTAACAGTCCACACTCCTCTCTCTTTCCTTCACTCCATAAGCTCCCTTCCTGTCTCTCATATAACGTGTTGTGACAAGATGTCCCAGCGTGATTGTTGGGAAATCTGAAGCTCACCCCCCTCAAATATACATACTAACCAAGCTTCACCCCTGATGTTGATCTTGCAGTTATCTTCCAAAACACACTCTAATGATCACAAATTTAGAAGATTTCACTATGACTCAATGCAAATTTGTTTTCATAGATGCTCTCCCACACTCAAATCCTTATTCTTAAACAAATATCGATCACCAAAGAACAATAGTGCATTCTTTGTCTCCTTAATAGGACACAATGTTGGTGCAATAGAATACTTTAACTTGTTCGACCAAACTGACCTCACACATACAGATCCATCAAATCAAGGCCCTTAATTTATCCAAATTTGTAACAATGATTAACAAATGCAGATGGACACATGTTGGATGTTATCTTCTCAGAACTAAACCTGTCACAGAAATCTCCCCCATTCTCACCTCATCTCTTTCTGTGAAAACGACCCACTCAGAAGAATGTTAAAATGCTTACAGAAAATAGAAAACAACTCAATCTGTTAGGAAATGATTCACACCTTAAGCCATCTCCCAACAGACTGATATCATCAGTGGATCAGTTGTAAAATAAGGTTATCAATGGCTTCAATAGACAAATAGAGAAGACACAAAACAAATCCCAACCATTGAAAAGGAAAATGCTAAATACATAACTGTTAGCATTAGAAGGTTAATGGAGAAAATCAAACATCAAAACAGACACAAATACATCTGCAACATCACAAGAGGGTGTGCAAATCCTGCACTATGAAAGCAAAAATGCTTCATTACTTAATAAGGCTCTATAGTGCTGAATATCCATCAATTCATGGGGAGGGGTGACTGGATGGCTGAAGAGGACAGATGCTCTTCATTGTGCTCTGCCGCCCACACCCCACAAATCCAAAGTAATCCACTATCCAGAAGGAAGTTGCACAGTTCCATAGCATCAGGCAGCAGTGGCTGAACCTTCTCTCCCCACGAATCTTGGATTGCGACCCATGAACCATCACACACAGAACTGGCTAGCTGACTCATGGAAGTGATCAGCACATACAAAAATAGAGGAGTCAGATCAGTGACAACCCCTAGGCTTGTTGTTCACTTTGATCATAGATCCACTGACAGAGAGAACACACAGGAGCGCCCTATATTGGGGCTTTAAGTGGAAAGGGGCATGAAGATCATGTTTCTCTATATGTGGAAGATATACTTCTCTATCTTTACAACCCTACAACATTGCAGATAGAGCCATGGCAATCTTTGACCTGTAAAGTATGGATTTGTGCCTAGTTGTGAATTGGTCTAAGTCCTTAGTGGCTCCTACCAAGGTGGAGATAGACATGTGGGGGAGTATTACAGAGTAACAGCTTTATCATGACAAGTTTAAATACTTGGGGAAGCAGGTATATCCAACATCGCAAGCCTTTTGGGATAATAATATCACCTCCCTTCTAGACAGGAAAAACCAAGATATAAACAAATCGGCTTCCCTACCATTATCCTTTTTGGGGAGGCTCGCCTTGCAAAATGATTACACTCCGTCTACATCCCAGTGAGGTACACATTTACTCTTCAAGTTTGTGTACAGCATGACATTAAAAAATCCAGTAAGGCAAGGCCAATCTTCCCCTCATCCCAACTGCATTTCCAATCTAATGAATAAGGGTTTTATATAATCTCTTAATGACAGATAGATTTTGCCTTGGATCTTGCACCCCTTAAACACTAGGACGTTTTCAACAAATCCTTCAAAATCAATTTTCCTGTCTTCGTAAGACACCAGGGCTCTATCTGGAGGAAACAACACTCTGTCACCCCATATCTTGCAAAACAACTCAGACATAATCAACATGATGCACGCTCCCAAATCAACCAACAACTGCAAAGTCTTGCCCTTCACCTGAACATCAACATAAGGATTTACACAATTACTTGTGTCTCCAGTTACAATCTTGTCCTCAGTGATAACCACAATCATGTCTTGGAATTCCTTTGCAATATGTTGATCTGTCACATCATCATCCACCACGCAACTAACTTTCTTTTTAAAAAGAAAAACGTTTTAATGATTTTCAAACCATGGTGCATTAGTGCCTCACATTACAAGTAAAGAACACAGCATTAGGCAGAACAACACAGCACATAAGTATGTCCCCAATATTCATCCATCAGGTGGAACAATAGCAAAAATCGAATCTATGCCTGGATTACCCTTTTACAGTCTTACACCAGACACCTCCCTCCTGTGTTAACCCATTGTGCCCTGTGAGTCCATAACCTGGGCAAGGCTATAGGTGTATGCCTCTAACCTCCGCACATCCCGTCCATATATTGTAGTGTTTCTTAAGTTAACCTCATGCTTTATAAATGGGGCCTTTCATGCTAATGCAAAAGTCTTTGCCTTTGGTCCAAATCTCAACCGAGGGAGCAACCACATCCTTCCATACCTTTGCAATGCCTCTCTTGGTGACTATTACGCTCAGTAATAGGAGTGCCCTCTGATAGAGTGTACCAACCAGCTCATTTGTCACATGAAGCAGCATCAGCCTAGGATCCCTTGGAATTTCCCAGCTCACCACTCTCTCCAATCTCCTCAGAACACTCTCCCAAAAATAAGACAGAACAGGACAGTGCCAGAACTTCTGTGACTGATTCCCTCGGGAGTTCCTGCAACGCAAGCACCGCCTGTCGGGTATCAACCCCATGTGGTGAAACCAGGCCCTGGTGTAATATACACGATGGAGCAGCTTTAGCTGTATGTGCCGAAACTGCAAAGCTATCCCTAGCCTCCCTAGGAGCCTCCAGCACCTCTCTCCAATCCTCTTTGTCAAGCTCCCCCAGCTACCTCTCCCAGGCCTTTTGTGCCGACACCATGGGATCAGGTACATTCCTTAGCAGCATCTTATATATCTGCAACAACTTGTGCTCCTTGATGTTTGTAAGGAGAAGCTTAGCCTCCAATGATGAGAACTTCAGTACCTCCTCAGTTGCCTGGAGCACTGGTGTTAGGGTGTGGCGGAGTTGCAAGTGCCAAAAAAACTGCATATGATGCGAACTATACTCTGCCTGTAACTCTTAGAAAGATTTCAATATCCGATTGTGAAGAACATCTCACAGAGTCAAAATGCGATAGCATCCCACGCTGTTAAGCCCTGCGGAGCCACAGCCAGTGGGAGATATTCGGCCTGCCATAGCAGAGTCTCCAGAATTAGCCTGCCTGTCCATCGGGTAGCTTTCTTAGCTGCCACCCAAGCCTCCAACACCACCTGAGTGGCCGGGGGGGTGAGCCGGGCACAAAGCCCCCATACAGAAAATGCCAAAGGCCCTGAAGACCCATGGCCCCCGCCTCGAGGAAATAAGCCGGGTCAGTGAACCCCCAATCATTACTAAGAAGAAGATGGACCACACAATGCTACAGGTGAAAGGCCGGCATGGCTATGCCCTCCTCAAATACCAGTCTACAGCACTTTTCTAAGGAAAAATGGGCAGCCCTCCTCCCGAAAGCAGTGTCCATAGAAGTGCATTTAACTTCACAAAAAAGGTTTTCTACCAATCTAGTAGGGGTGATTTTGTAATTGGTATAGGAGCCTCGGCAGTGTTACCATCCTAAAGGTGGCAGAATGTCCCATTAAGGACAATGGAAGGGTGGTCCAGAACTTAGGGCCAAATGTACAAAGCAGTTTTCAAGATGCAATCAGCGAATCGGCCCGTTTGCAACTTGAAAAATACTATTTGGGCTGTACAAAGCCCAAACTGCGATTCGGTAACTCGTTACCGAATCGCAGTTTGGGTTTTGTGATTCAGTATTAGTAAGGGGTGTGACAAGGGCATCCCTTCCTAATACTGAATCCAAATGGTATGTATGATTGTTTTGTGACCTCGAATTCGGTCGCAAAACAAACGCAGTTAGCACCAGTTTCAAACTGGTGCTAACCCATTTGCAAATATGAAGGGGACCCCTACCCCTTTGTGAATGGTAGCCAAAATATTTATTCAGAGCAGGCAGTCGTCCCACGGACCACTGCCTGCTCTGAAAAACTGAAAAAAACTTTTCCTTTTTAGATTTTGAAATGCATCTCGTTTTCCTTTGAGGAAAACGGGATGCATTTAAAAAAAAAAAACCTGCTTTATTTAAAAGCAGTCACAGACATGGTGGTCTGCTATCTCCAACAGGCCACCATCCCTGTGAGGGCACCCATTCTCAATGGGGTCGGAAATTGCGACCTACCCTATGAATAATCATGAGGTAGGTCATTTGCGACCCTATTGGGAATAGCAAACAGTGTCATTGACACTGTTGTACATCAGGTGTGGCGAGTCGCAAACTGCGAGTCGCTCTGACTCGCAATTTTGTGAGTCGCAAAACCTGCTTTTTGTACCTGTGTCCCTTAGTGTCCCATGCCAGCCGCTCCATCTGTGGCTTCAAATTCCTATCATATGAACACTGTGCATACCCTGTGACAAATACTCCCAAGTACCAAAACCCCGGGAGGCTTATTCAATATTCCTGACACTCAGAACATATCGACCAGGCATGGAGCTTTGGGTTAAACCACCAATTTCCAGGGTTTGATCCGAAGGCCAGAGTAGGTACCAAACACATTCAGCATCTGCAGTGCCCTAGGCTTCGATGTGCCCAGGTCACCCAAGTACAAAAGGATATCATCTACATGAAGGGAAATCCTATCACTCACTAAGCCGTCCCAATGGAAGCCCCTGAATAATACATTGACCCGCATGCAAGCTGCCAGGGGTTCAGTCACCACTGCAAACAGCAGGGGGGGCAGAGGACACCCCTGATGAGTGCACCTTATCACTGGGAACCACTCTGTGGCCACCCTCCCACCTGCACTCTGGCTCAAAGATTGGTGTACAAGACACAAACATAGCTTATGAATTTGGGGGCCACATCCAACTTGAGCAAAAAGAGCAACTATGTAGGCCCAGTCAACGGAGTTGAAGGCCTTCTGACAGTCGTCAGATATTAAGGCTCTATGTTCCCCTACTAGATCACCTAGGGTGACTGTGTTGTGGCGAGTGGCACACCGGTGCATGAACCCAGACTAGTTAGGAAGGACCAGATGCTTGATGAACTTCCCCAGATGGTTGGCCAAAGTCTTGGCCCATATTTTCACTTCCGTGTTCAGGAGTGAAATGGGGGGGCAACGTCTTCACAATGCATGACCTCCGTACCCGGATTTGGGTGCATTACAGTCAGCTGTCCTGAGATTAGGAGGTAGTTGACCCCTCTTAAGTGCCTCCTGAACCATCTCCAGCAACAGCGGGCTCACCTGGAGACACACCAAGAGCCCGTATTCCAGTGAGAGCCCATTAGGCCCAAGCTGCAGCTGTGCCAGGGCTACCTACAGCTTTTTGCCAGTGACCTCAGCATCATAGAAGTCCAGATCGTCCAGAGACAGACAAGGTATAGGCAGATCAGGGAAACATCCTTTTTTACGACTTTTTTTTTCCGAAGGTCGTGGTTAACGAAAGCGCAACAACGCTTTTTTTAACCACGACTTCGGTTTTTTGTGCCTTAACTACGTATGTTCTGAACAACGAACATGCGTGGTTAAGGTACAAAGAAGGGACTTGGCGAAGGTAAGTATGGGTTTAGGTTTTGGGGAGGGGGTGGAGGGTCAGGGGGTTTTAGGTTTTGGGGTGGGGTTGGGGGGGTGGGGCATTTTTGGTTTTGGGGAGTGGGTGGAAGGTCAGGGGGTTTTAGGTTTTGGGGTGGGGTTAGGGGGGTGGGACGTTTTTGGTTTTGGGGAGTGGGTGGGGGGTCAGGGGGTTTTAGGTTTTAGGGTGGGGTTGGGGGGGTGGGGCGTTTTTGGTTTTGGGGAGTGGGTGGGGGGTCAGGGGCTTTTAGGTTTTGGGTTGGGGTTGGGGGGTGGGACGTTTTTGGTTTAGGGGAGTGGGTGGGGGGTCAGGGGATTTTAGGTTTTAGGGTGGGGTTGGGGGGGTGGGGCGTTTTTGGTTTTGGGAAGTGGGTGGGGGATCAGGGGGTTTTAGGTTTTGGGGTGGGTTTGGTTGGGTGGGGTGAGGGATGTAGGGTGAATGGTGCCTATTGCTAATGATTTTATCAGGAATGCCTTTACAACGAAATATCGTTGTTAAGGCATTCGTGGTAAAATCATTAGTAGTAGCAACGAGGTCGGTGTTCCGACCTCGTTGTTAAGGCAGTAGTTTTTTTTGCAGTCGTTGTTTCGTCGTACAGTCGGCAGATCATGCACAAGTTGATGCAGATCTTCTTGCGGACTCAGCTGGTTCACCTGGTACAAGTCCTGACAAAAGGTCACAAAGGCTTGGGCTATAGGCTCCCCCTCCACCATCGTAACTTGTCAGGTGACTGGAGGTATGCCACAGAGGCTGGCTCCAATGTGGGAGTACAATGCCAGTGCAGGAAAAATCCAGTAAGGCAAGGCAAGGCCAATCTTCCCCTCATCCCAACTGCATTTCCAATCTAATGAATAAGGGTTTTATATAATCTCTTAATGACAGATAGATTTTGCCTTGGATCTTGCACCCCTTAAACACTAGGACGTTTTCAACAAATCCTTCAAAATCAATTTTCCTGTCTTCGTAAGACACCAGGGCTCTATCTGGAGGAAACAACACTCTGTCACCCCATATCTTGCAAAACAACTCAGACATAATCAACATGATGCACGCTCCCAAATCAACCAACAGCTGCAAAGTCTTGCCCTTCACCTGAACATCAACATAAGGATTTACACAATTACTTGTGTCTCCAGTTACAATCTTGTCCTCAGTGATAACCACAATCATGTCTTGGAATTCCTTTGCAATGTGTTGATCTGTCACACCATCATCCACCACGCAACTAACTTTCTTTTTAAAAAGAAAAACGTTTTAATGATTTTCAAACCATGGTGCATTAGTGCCTCACATTACAAGTACAGAACACAGCATTAGGCAGAACAACACAGCACATAAGTATGTCCCCAATATTCATCCATCAGGTGGAACAATAGCAAACATTGAATCTATGCCTGGATTACCCTTTTACAGTCTTACACCAGACACCTCCCTCCTGTGTTAACCCATTGTGCCCTGTGAGTCCATAACCTGGGCAAGGCTATAGGTGTATGCCTCTAACCTCCGCACATCCCGTCCATATATTGTAGTGTTTCTTAAGTTAACCTCATGCTTTATAAATGGGGCCTTTCATGCTAATGCAAAAGTCTTTGCCTTTGGTCCAAACCTCAACCGAGGGAGCAACCACATCCTTCCATACCTTTGCAATGCCTCTCTTGGTGACTATTACGCTCAGTAATAGGAGTGCCCTATGATAGAGTGTACCAACCAGCTCATTTGTCACATGAAGCAGCATCAGCCTAGGATCCCTTGGAATTTCCCAGCTCACCACCCTCTCCAATCTCCTCAGAACACTCTCCCAAAAATAAGACAGAACAGGACAGTGCCAGAACTTCTGTGACTGATTCCCTCGGGAGTTCCTGCAACGCAAGCACCGCCTGTCGGGTATCAACCCCATGTGGTGAAACCAGGCCCTGGTGTAATATACACGATGGAGCAGCTTTAGCTGTATGTGCCGAAACTGCAAAGCTATCCCTAGCCTCCCTAGGAGCCTCCAGCACCTCTCTTCAATCCTCTTTGTCAAGCTCCCCCAGCTACCTCTCCCAGGCCTTTTGTGCTGACACCATGGGATCAGGTACATTCCTTAGCAGCATCTTATACATCTGCAACAACTTGTGCTCCTTGATGTTTGTAAGGAGAAGCTTAGCCTCCAATGATGAGAACTTCAGTACCTCCTCAGTTGCCTGGAGCACTGGTGTTAGGGTGTGGCGGAGTTGCAAGTGCCAAAAAAACTGCATATGATGCGAAGTATACTCTGCCTGTAACTCTTAGAAAGATTTCAATATCCGATTGTGAAGAACATCTCACAGAGTAAAAATGCGATAGCATCCCACGCTGTTAAGCCCTGCGGAGCCACAGCCAGTGGGAGATATTCGGCCTGCCATAGCAGAGTCTCCAGCATTAGCCTGCCTGTCCATCGGGTAGCTTTCTTAGCTGCCACCCAAGCCTCCAACACCACCTGAGTGGCCGGGGGGGTGAGCCGGGCACAAAGCCCCCATACAGAAAATGCCAAAGGCCCTGAAGACCCATGGCCCCCGCCTCGAGGAAATAAGCCGGGTCAGTGAACCCCCAATCATTACTAAGAAGAAGATGGACCACCCAATGCTACAGGTGAAAGTCCGGCATGGCTATGCCCTCCTCAAATACCAGTCTACAGCACTTTTCTAAGGAAAAATGGGCAGCCCTCCTCCCGAAAGCAGTGTCCATAGAAGTGCATTTAACTTCACAAAAAAGGTTTTCTACCAATCTAGTAGGGGAGATTTTGTAATTGGTATAGGAGCCTTGGCAGTGTTACCATCCTAAAGGTGGCAGAATGTCCCATTAAGGACAATGGAAGGGTGGTCCAGAACTTAGGGCCAAATGTACGAAGCAGTTTTCAAGATGCAATCAGCGAATCGGCCCGTTTGGAACTTGAAAAATACTATTTGGGCTGTACAAAGCCCAAACTGCGATTCGGTAACTCGTTACCGAATCGCAGTTTGGGTTTTGTGATTCAGTATTAGTAAGGGGTGTGACAAGGGCATCCCTTCCTAATACTGAATCCAAATGGTATGTATGATTGTTTTGTGACCTCGAATTCGGTCGCAAAACAAACGCAGTTAGCACCAGTTTCAAACTGGTGCTAACCTATTTGCAAATATGAAGGGGACCCCTACCCCTTTGTGAATGGTAGCCAAAATATTTATTCAGAGCAGGCAGTGGTCCCACGGACCACTGCCTGCTCTGAAAAACTGAAAAAAACTTTTCCTTTTTAGATTTTGAAATGCATCTCGTTTTCCTTTGAGGAAAACGGGATGCATTTAAAAAAAAAAAACCTGCTTTATTTAAAAGCAGTCACAGACATGGTGGTCTGCTATCTCCAACAGGCCACCATCCCTGTGAGGGCACCCATTTTCAATGGGGTCGGAAATTGCGACCTACCCTATGAATAATCATGAGGTAGGTCATTTGCGACCCTATTGGGAATAGCAAACAGTGTCATTGACACTGTTGTACATCAGGTGTGGCGAGTCGCAAACTGCGAGTCGCTCTGACTCGCAATTTTGTGAGTCGCAAAACCTGCTTTTTGTACCTGTGTCCCTTAGTGTCCCATGCCAGCCGCTCCATCTGTGGCTTCAAATTCCTATCATATGAACACTGTGCATACCCTGTGACAAATACTCCCAAGTACCAAAACCCCGGGAGGCTTATTCGATATTCCTGACACTCAGAACATATCGACCAGGCATGGAGCTTTGGGTTAAACCACCAATTTCCAGGGTTTGATCCGAAGGCCAGAGTAGGTACCAAACACATTCAGCATCTGCAGTGCCCTAGGCTTCGATGTGCCCAGGTCACCCAAGTACAAAAGGATATCATCTACATGAAGGGAAATCCTATCACTCACTAAGCCGTCCCAATGGAAGCCCCTGAATAATACATTGACCCGCATGCAAGCTGCCAGGGGTTCAGTCACCACTGCAAACAGCAGGGGGGGCAGAGGACACCCCTGATGAGTGCACCTTATCACTGGGAACCACTCTGTGGCCACCCTCCCACCTGCACTCTGGCTCAAAGATTGGTGTACAAGACACAAACATAGCTTATGAATTTGGGGGCCACATCCAACTTGAGCAAAAAGAGCCACTATGTAGGCCCAGTCAACGGAGTTGAAGGCCTTCTGACAGTCGTCAGATATTAAGGCTCTATGTTCCCCTACTAGATCACCTAGGGTGACTGTGTTGTGGCGAGTGGCACACTGGTGCATGAACCCAGACTAGTTAGGAAGGACCAGATGCTTGATGAACTTCCCCAGATGGATGGCCAAAGTCTTGGCCCATATTTTCACTTCCGTGTTCAGGAGTGAAATGGGGGGGCAAACGTCTTCACAATGCATGACCTCCGTACCCGGATTCGGGAGCATTACAGTCAGCTGTCCTGAGATTAGGAGGTAGTTGACCCCTCTTAAGTGCCTCCTGAACCATCTCCAGCAACAGCGGGCTCACCTGGAGACACACCAAGAGCCCGTATTCCAGTGAGAGCCCATTAGGCCCAAGCTGCAGCTGTGCCAGGGCTACCTACAGCTTTTTGCCAGTGACCTCAGCATCCTAGAAGTCCAGACCGTCCAGAGACAGACAAGGTATAGGCAGATCAGGGAAACATCCTTTTTTACGACTTTTTTTTTCCAAAGGTCGTGGTTAACGAAAGCGCAACAACGCTTTTTTTAACCACGACTTCGGTTTTTTGTGCCTTAACTACGTATGTTCTGAACAACGAACATGCGTGGTTAAGGTACAAAGAAGGGACTTGGCGAAGGTAAGTGTGGGTTTAGGTTTTGGGGAGGGGGTGGAGGGTCAGGGGGTTTTAGGTTTTGGGGTGGGGTTGGGGGGGTGGGGCATTTTTGGTTTTGGGGAGTGGGTGGGAGGTCAGGGGGTTTTAGGTTTTGGGGTGGGGTTGGGGGGGTGGGGCATTTTTGGTTTTGGGGAGTGGGTGGGAGGTCAGGGGGTTTTAGGTTTTGGGGTGGGGTTGGGGGGTGAGACGTTTTTGGTTTTGGGGAGTGGGTGGGGGGTCAGGGGGTTTTAGGTTTTAGGGTGGGGTTGGGGGGGTGGGGCGTTTTTGGTTTTGGGGAGTGGGTGGGGGGTCAGGGGGTTTTAGGTTTTGGGGTGGGGTTGGGGGTGGGACGTTTTTGGTTTTGGGGAGTGGGTGGGGGGTCAGGGGATTTTAGGTTTTAGGGTGGGGTTGGGGGGGTTGGGCGTTTTTGGTTTTGGGGAGTGGGTGGGGGGTCAGGGGGTTTTAGGTTTTGGGGTGGGTGTGGGGGGGTGGGGCGTTTTTGGTTTTGGGGAGTGGGTGGGGGGTCAGGGGGTTTTAGGTTTTGGGGTGGGGTTGGTTGGTTGGGTGGGGTGAGGGATGTAGGGTGAATGGTGCCTATTGCTAATGATTTTATCAGGAATGCCTTTACAATGAAATATTGTTGTTAAGGCATTCGTGGTAAAATCATTAGTAGTAGCAACGAGGTCGGTGTTCCGACCTCGTTGTTAAGGCAGTAGTTTTTTTTGCAGTTGTTGTTTCGTCGTACAGTCTGCAGATCATGCACAAGTTGATGCAGATCTTCTTGCGGACTCAGCTGGTTCACCTGGTACAAGTCCTGACAAAAGGTCACAAAGGCTTGGGCTATAGGCTCCCCCTCCACCATCGTAACTTGTCAGGTGACTGGAGGTATGCCACAGAGGCTGGCTCCAATGTGGGAGTACAATGCCAGTGCAGGGTTTTGCTGATCTTGTCTCCATATCGGAAGATTCAGCTTTGAGTGGCCATCCAAACCTGCCTTGTTTTGTGTGAGTTCTTGCCAAAGCAGAGTCTGTGTATGCAATGAGTTCCTTAATATTGCCTCCTGGCCTAACCAACCCCTCACTTGATCTAATCTAATATTCCATTCACATTCCACAACTCTATTTTAGGAGCAGCCAGACCCTTGGAGGTGAAGTCACCACCTCTGCCATGGACAAGATGTGTCAAAATGCTGTGTCCACCTCCAATGTGTACATGCAATGCACCTATGTTGAACACCAGCACCTAAAAAGGACACCAAACACTCCAACTCCCCACCTACCTTCCCGCTCCCCCACATACTTCATGAATTTGAAGTACCTATTGTGATGCTTCTAGGGACCTAGCCAACAAGGCTAACCTGTGATGAGTATCCCTCCTACAACGGAATCCCCCTCTCCAACAAAACCGAACCCCAACCCAAAAGGAAAGATAGCTACTAGTTTTGTTTGGCTGCAAACCTCCCTTTGCAGATAAAGTCTTAAATTAGATCACCCACAAATTAGCTCAGTCTTCAAGTTGTGAGGTGAGCAGGGCTCCCGCTGAAAGCCTGCAACATCATCCTGGGATCCTGGACCAGCTGGCAAAGTGGCTATGTCCTTCTTTATGCCGGTGGGCACAGGCTCCAACAATTGTGCTCTCCTTTCCCTGTGCCTCGACCTCCTGTGCAGAGCCACAAGCAATTCCCTCTGCACTCCCTCCCCACTCACACACTCTTGTGTCTCCGTGCACCGAAGACTGGAGAGATTGTTGAGATGGTGGAGAACAAAAGCATGTAGATAAGACTGATGGCCCTTAGTTTTTGTTTGGCCTCCTGAAACGTGCACAGCTGATGTAGAACTTTCAAACTGTAGTACAGAAAAATCATCACAGGGATATACTGATGCAACAAGTGATCCATCTTCCATGCCATCCTGAAAATAGCATCCATGTCAGCATAATTGAGCACTCTCACAATGAACCGACTGGAGTTTAGCAGTCAGGGCCCTGTGGGCATTTTCAGCAATAAAGAAGGCCAATACTTCTGCCTTGGGAGCCCAGCTCAACAGCCAGTCCCACATAAAATTGGTAGGTGTAGCGCCACCAGTCCCTTTGAGGATGCCCACCACCCACAAGTGCTTCTTTCTGGACCTACTCTCACTGTCCTCAGCCCTAGTCTTGAGCTGACTCACCAGCCACTGCAGCTGCACCAAATGTTCCTCCTGTGACTTGACTGTGCCCTCCATTTCGGACAGACAACTTTCCACTTCGGTGACCCTGTGAGTAGTATGCGCAGATCTTGACAGATCAGTGCCAGGTCCACCTTCAGTTCCCCCATCTTGCCCGTCATATTGACCTTGAGGTCCTGGATAGGCTGTAGTATGGATGATGTCTGGGCATTATCATCCTTTGCAGGGCCCCCCAGTTGTCCCCGGCTCCCCTGCAGGGGCATTGTGTTCTGCATATTATTCAAATTCTTGGTGGGCAGGCACAGATGTTGGTTTATCATGTGCCATGCTGTGAACGTGGTAACGGTTGGGCCAACTGAGCCCCTGCACAGCCTTTTTTTCCAGGGGTCTTCCAAGCAACACCAGGACCAATGGCAGCTCTGTGAGCTCCCCATAAAGCAGCCACACAGGCCCCAAAATAAGTCTACTCCAATGGCCAAACCTGCCCCTCGCTGCCACCAACCACTAGGACTCTGGATCATCATCAATGGAGGTCACTGGGCAACAATGTGACAAAACATTAAGTTCCAAGACCCCCTATGCAGAAAGTCCAGAATGGCCCAGTCGCAGCCTCCCAATGGCCGCCAAGATGAAATCCCATCACGACCAGCAAGGACCAGGCAACAGGGCAGCCTCTCCATTCTACCATTCCCTCATTGTCCTCACCAAGGACACCCGATCCCTCACGTACTCCTGTACACCTTCAAGGGACCGTTGATTGGCCAATTACCATTACAGGAGTTTATAGGGAGAGTGGATGGGAGGAGGGATCCCGAAGGAACTCAGGCTCTCACTGCAGCAACCAATCATCCGCCAGGCCAAATTTTCCAGCACAACCAATCTGCTGGTCCTGGCAGTCCCTGCCACCTCTTCAATCAAAGTGGCATGTAGATTACAGGCCTTCATGTCAAGAGATGCTTTCCAGAAAGCACCTCTGACCCCGTTGTCCGTGGGCCTGATTCCAGGGCTCTGGCCCTGCCCTTGCATCCTCTCTTCCCCAGTACAGCCTTGTGGGTGTAAGAGGAAGTAGAAAGTAAGTTGCCAGATGACAGTAGAGGCCTGAGCAGCCCCCGCCATACCTTTCCTCTGTCTTGACCGTGCACCAAACCTGCAGCTGCAGCAAGAATGTTTGATTTGGTCTACATTCCGTCCATCAACTGTTCTTTTTGCATTTGTTGCTCCAAGTGGGAAGAGTATGCCCAGACATGGGTCCCGTGCTTACTGTGCCACCAGATTCAAGCTAGCCTAGCTGAAGAGGGGTGATACCCTGAAACCGGTCCCAGGATGCTTGCTTCTAGTCCAGGGAGGACCTGGCCTGGCAGTTTGGGCTGGACTGCTCCCATGGGGAACAGGGTCAAGACTGATTTGCATATGACTGTGGCCAAACTGGAATGGCATGGTGAGCAAAAAAACTGATGGATTAAATCCAGATCTGTGACTGGGGTGAATGTTTGATTTGGTGTACATTCCGTCCATCAACTGTTCTTTTTGCATTGGCTGAACCGGGTATGCTGTGCAATATTTATGCCTTGATCGATCTGGCATAATGCCCCGGGGAGGGGAGGTTGAAGCACATGGTCTGCAAGGGCGGTGGAGCTCTGCCACAGAGCAGCCATCATGTTTCGCAGCATAGACACACACCCCACAACACACTTATGGTGCCCTATTTTGTCCGCTCTGGCACACTTTAGCAAAGTGTCCTATTTTGCGAAATGTATGAAAAGACATATTCTTGGCAGGACACCTTTTGCTATCCTTGCTATGTTTAACACACCTAAAACATATGTTAGTACATTTTAAAAATGCCTTTCCAAGATTTTGACATCCCTATGAGCAGATGGGCTGGAAGAGTCACATTGAGTTCTTTAAGTAATAACTGTGCCAGTACTACACCATTAAACACTTTCATAACGTCTTCCAATGATGGGTTACCCACGGTTAGGAGTTTTTGTTGAGTATGTTTATCTGAGCAGTGGCCCATTTAGAGCAGTGGCCCATAAACTGATCCCTTACCAATTGGTCATGGAATTTCCAAATTGTCATTGAGAGCATAACTTCCTTAGTGCAATAACATAGGCATTGGCGTTCTCATTTTGCATTTGTGAACGTTTGAAAAACTTGTGATGTAGGACTATCAGACTGGGCTGTACATCAAATCCTGTAATCAAATTCTTTACCACCTTTTGATAGTCATCCAATTCTTCTCCCTCGGCCAGTATCCCCTCTGGTAGATGCTTAAAAACCTAAATATCTTCAAAGCCCGGGGAATGTAAAAGCAGCAATTTTTTTCTCTCCAGTCTGAAACGCAACACTCCACTTGCCCCAAGATTCATTTCAAAAGTGTCTAACCATTGTTTCCAGGGAATGATAGGCTTTCCAGGCGATTCTAGGAATGGCAGTGGAGGATTGACAGACTGCATGCCTGTACACTTTTTATGAACATCAGTTTACACAAGGAAAAAATGGGATAGAACAAACAGTGAATTCAATCACCAGGAAAACAATGAAAAACAAATAAGTATTGGAAAAACACTTGTATTGAAACACAACCCAAATACAATCCTTCCAGATAATGTTGGAGACACTGCTAACGCAAATGTCTAAATTAGAAATTTTTGATGCATGTCTATGTATTTTTGAATGATGAATTCTGTAGAAAATAATATCATGTACAAAAATAATGTGCACGATTGAAATTGTGACCTCGGAGAATGGCCACCAGTGTTCACGAAATGTACTAAATGAATGATTAACACATAAGAAATATTGAAAATGTATTAGATTAATGTAGTAATATGTCATATTGAGAGTTATAATCTATGTTTCGCTTATTAATTGTAGGCTTTAACTTAGCAAATTTCTTGGCCTAGTTTTGCCAGGCCTCATGCATAAGCTGTATTTCTTAAGGTTTAATGGAAAACTGCTGACAGAATGAACTGACTGTGAACTGCTTATTGTCTTAATAAAATGCTTAGCCAAAGCTTTCTATGGGAAACGATGGACAGGAGATGATATTACTAGTAATGTTTCATATTAGATGTAAAATGCGCTGGATATACTTTCCCAGGATGCGATCAAAGAAAGCACCGACTGGAGAAGAAGATGCAACAATTTTGATACCTGAAGAGCCGGATGATGAGAACATCGTAAGGGGACCAATCAACAATGTGTAAAGCGCAAAATATTAGAATTCATAGATTTGGGATAGTAAGACTATTGGGTAGAGTAATAACTTATGATTAATTGACCATTTGGAAATTGGGTGACTTTGGTAGAACAACGTGACAGGGAAAAATATTCGGATTACGAGACCAGAGATCAAGAGTGACTTTGGGAGACTTTAGAAGAGATTCGACATTCTGTCATTGGGCTTATACTCTCTGACTGAGAGCCTGATGTGATGCTGATCGACTGATGACCTGGAGACGAAGACTGATTCTATTTGCTGACCCATATCGTTGATAGGTAAACACGACCATATGAATGAATTGCATTTTTGTGCCTTTTATTTCTAGGTACCAACTGCGCTGTCTTAGTTAGTTTCTTAGCTAGATGTTTACTAAATTCTTGTTCTAAATCATTTTGCATGAACTCCCACATGCTGATGCTAATTTGAGTTAGATGAGGGTTTGTTTTCTACCTGACGATTGACAGATTACAGAGACAAATGGTTGACGGATGTTTTGCTGAACTTAATGGACAGAGCTAATACAAACTTGAAGTTGATTCTATTATTGATTTGCGCTGATGCTCTAGAATGTATTGTGATACAAACCTTAATTAGATTGTGTTTCTGGCATCTTTTGGCTAATTAATATTGGTATTATACTCATTTGATATTGATTTTGAGTATTAATCCATACAATTTAGTATTATAACCAAAGGGAAATAAAATTACTGAACTTTACTAAAGGTGTGGTTATTCATGGCTGAGAAGTCATGGTGTGTGAAGATTACTGACTAAATTGATTAATGATTATTGATTTGATTAATGATTATTGATTTTTGGGTAATGATTATTGTGAACTATGCTACAACTCTAGCAGGATTATTTTAAGCGAGTCAAAAGGTTCATTGACCCATACGCGTCTCTCCTTGTACGTTTACTTATAAAAGACCGATGCGCTAATAGTTTTTGGTAGCAGAGGATGGTTGTCTCCTTAGAAGGCTTGTCAGAAGTGATTGGTAGTGTGATTAATAGTTATGGTGATAGTCTAAGATTGATCCATTAAGGATTCATTATTATTGAGATTTGGATTTTGTTTTTCAAAATTGCAATTGTAGTGAGAATGATGTCCCCTTAAGCCCAGAACTGACTTTCCCTGATCCTGGATCCTGCTAGCGATGTTGGGAATGTTCTCAGTGTTCTAGTGATAGTGTGAGAGAGATAGGTTGGGCTTGCACAGCTTATGCAAATCGCAGGTGAATTGTGACATATGTGAGGGGATTTAGGGAGTCTGCGTACTCCAGATGAAGTTGTAGTAGGAGTGTACACACTCTGCAGTATGAGAGTAGGGAAGTCGTCGAACTTCACATTCACATGTGTGTGGCGCTTTGTGCTCAAAGATTGTCCACGTGGTTGTTGATGTGCGGACACTGCGTAGTCTAAGACACCGGAGTATATTGAAAAGTGTATGAGACACTTGGTTATATGTTGTAATCTGTCTGGTTTAGTAGTTTGATCAGGCATGGTCAAAGAGTCAGTGCATGAGTTAAGTGACTGAGAGAAAACATTTTGACTGAGATTTGGCAAGTCCTATGTGCACCAGGACAGACCCATTGATCAGTGGAGAGTAATATTTGCAGGTCGAATTTTGCTTGCAAATCTGGGAAACTGAGAAAGAGGAAATGCCGTATAAGCAAAAGGGCCATCAATAAAAATCTGTAAGGTTTCTGAAGCGATTGTGCTACATTTCCTGCAGTAAACCAGCAGGTTTGTTTTTGGTTTTGATTAGTGCTCGCAATAATTTGCATTAGTTTCATGTGAATTGGAGGTTCGGAGAACAAGCCTCAAGACTTTGTCAGCTGCAGTACGTGTGAGTGTGACGTCATTGGTGCCGCGCTGGGATAGGTTGGTTAGTGAGAAGGGTTGCGCATTCATTGGCAGCCGTCCGTGAGAGGCAATGAGTTGAGAACGTGGGTGAAAGGTATCTTGGGAGTAAAAGTCATTTCCTAATTTGATTTGAATATACAAAAAGTAGAAAAGATGAAGTTTTTTAAGGCATTAAAGAGTGCCCTAAAGGGAGATACATATATTAAAGTGAGTGTAGGGGAGCCTACACTGCCGGAGAATACACTGGCTTACATTGTAAAGGAGGAGCGAGGTGTGTAGCTCCATGTCTTTGGTTGAAGCAAAGGTGCAAGTTGACAGAGAAAAATGGGAGCTTAGCGTTTCCTGAGAATGGGAAGTTTAATTTGAGAATTCTAGAGCAGTTGCGGATTGCACTATATGAATCAAGGCCCCTTCTGAGACAAGCACAATTTGAGGCATTAGATGTTTGGGAGTTGGTGGCTAGACAGTAACAGCAGATGAAATTCGAGAAGAGAGTAAGAAAAGTAGAAACATCATTAGCAGAGGTGAGATGGGATTGGGGACAGAAGAAATAGAGAGCAGTGAAATTGCAGGATGTTAAATTGTTTCCTGCCATTACACAAGAAGATGAGACAGAAGGAAAGAAAGCGACTAGAAACACTAATAAAAGTTTGCCTGGGAACAAAGAGGCAAAAAGGGCTTCCATAGTGGAAAAAGAATGAGATGATGAGGACCTTATTACACAGATATGGAGAGATCGACCCCCACCATATGCGGTGCATGATGGTGGTCCAAGTACTAGTGATGATCCAACAGCCCCGGCACAGGCAATGGGGACAGTTAGTTCGGTACAGGTTCATGATGGCCAGGTACAACGTGTAGTGCAGAGTAGTCCTAATGTGTTGACTACTTCAATGGCTCAGGCACAGATGCATCCACCGCCGGTACAGAGAATTTATCCTGATATGCTGATTCTAGTGACTACTTCGAACTTAGTGATACCTATGGAACAGGTGGTTATAAGACCACTGCTGGTTCAGACCAAGCCGACTCCAATTTTGTTGCCCCAAGTGCCGCCACAGGGGATGCCGAGGTTTACGCCAATGACAGGGAGGCAGTCGGATTTGACTCCGGTAATGAATCAGAACATGGGAGTTACTTTTCCACAGAGTGCAGGTGTTACAGCCGCTCCAGATGCAATATCGCTGCCGATTACTGTTGGTCCAGCTGTGCCATTATTTGCGCAGAAGAAGCCAAGCATAAGTGAGCAGGGAGAGATGACCCATAGTTTAGTGAGGAGGGGACCAAATGAGTCAGCCCAGGTAGTCTCTTTCATGGGTCAGACCTTTGATGGATCGAAGTACTTGTTGGATCTCAGTCCACTCGTTGCACTTCCCTATAATGTAAATGGACCTAGAGCAGGTAAAATCTTGAAATTACTGACACTGCAGACTTCAAATGCAGTAGTACAACAGGTGTCACCAATGAACGCAAGTAATATTTCATTGCAAGGATTGACAGCTCAGCAGTTGACTGAATGGTTGCACAAGTTGAGCACCCCACAGAATGCCTCTAAGGGTGAGGAGCAGATCAATTGTGTCAGATTGAGCATGGAAGTGGGTGAACAGGTTAAAGGAACAATGGGGGAATAGGCTAGAGTCCAGCACAGAAGCAGAGCTAAGATACTTGTGTCCAAAAATCACAAGAGAGGTGGGCAAACTACACCAGATATTAGCAGAGCTGGTAGGAAAGCATGGCATAGAAATTGAGATAACGAAGCATCTGAAGATAAGCTACAGGTTGGATTTTGAGGCAAAGGATTTTGAACACATGAGGTCAGCTGGAATGAAGGCGCACCTTAAAGAACTATTGCAGAGTGCTCAGGTTTGGGGAGTCTTGGAGAAATGGGAAGGCAGATGGGTAAAGAAGAGAGATAAAAAGAAACAAGATTCTTTGGAGGTGTCTGAAAATGTACAACAGGACAAGGATCCAGTAAAAAAATTCCCAATCAGAGAAATCCCAGGGGGACATTTTGTTCATGTCATGTGGCATAGAAATGATATTTTGTCCTTCACAAATGATTATCCAAAATTGAGAGAGAAGCCGGTTAAATGGTATTAGCAGATAGATAGGTTTGTGAAACTCTCAAAATGTCTGTGAGAAAACCTTATGGGTTGAATGTAAGAGAGCAGAAGATTGGCCGACAATTGAGCCAGAGAGAGATAAGAGTACAGGTGCACCATCTCCATAAGTAATGAAACATTACTATAAGGTGATTGAGTTCTTGAAGACGAGGATTTCGCCCAAGAATATTGATTGGCAGTGGATCGATAGGACAGATCAGGAGGTAAAGGAGGCGATACATGTGTACTATGAATGATTTTTGAAGGCGTTCAGGGAGTACAGTGGCAAGGAAGTAATTGAGCTGAAAGACATGTTGCATTTTGTGTTCAGGTTCGTGGAAGGACTGAGACCTGAAATAGGGCAGATGATTAAGAGTCATTTGATTTGCTGGCAAGCAAAGCCGATTGATGAGGTGTTGCAGTATGCAAAATACTGTAGTGATGAGATTGAATTGAAGCAGAAAAAGTTGAAAGAGAAGGCGATGGTGATACAGATTAAGGCAGCTCAGTCAGGAGTGCAGGGAACTTTTGTGCCACAGATACCGCAGCAGCAGGGAACTGTCATGTTTCAACCTCAGATGAGAGATAGAGGGTGTGGAGTCAATCTGAATCAGGGTCCGGATTTGAATACTGTTGTGGTTCAGAATGATGTGGACGGGATGAAGAAAATAGTGCCATGTCACATTCGCGGAGCCATGGGACATTGGAAGTGGGAGTGTCCGATGATGGTGCAGGAGGGTGTTGTTCAGCAAAATAACAATGTCAATACATTCCAAAATATGAGAGGACCAAGGTTGAGGGGTCCTAATCCAATTTTTTCCAAATAATAGGAATCAGATGCAAAATTTCCAACCTGTACAGTAGATGCAAATGCCCCGTGCACAAATGCCACAGTTGCAACCAATGCAGCAGTAGGTCCCCATGGTACCTAGACAGCAAATGCAGATACCTCAGGCCCCGATGGAGCAGCAACAGATGATGCTTACTCAAAAGGTCACTGGTCAGGGACAAGAGAGAAGTAGTAACGCAGTGCACCAGTTCCCACTACACAGTGAGAATAAAATATTTAGCAACTGGATGAATGATAGTTCGGATGGGGAGTCATGTGTGCTTGCAGCTTCCTTAGAAGTGGATCAGAGAGGACCCTATGTGAGAGAGAAGGTAATGGGTCACAAAGCCTCATTTTTGATAGACACAAGAGCTACACGCTCCACAGTAAGATGTGCAGAGGTTCCGAATTTGCCCCTTTCAAGAAAGACAGTTCAAGTCGTGGGAATAGCAAATCAGTATTTGACTAACCTGCTTACAGATCCAGTACAAATTGAGATTGGCAATTTTCAGGGACTGCATAAGTTTGTAGTCTGTGATTTGAGCCCAGTATCCCTACCGGGAAGGGACTTGTTGTATAAAACCAGGTGTTTGATTACTTGTTCAACTGATGGAATTGAGATTCAGACAAATAGCGATGATGAGGAAGATCCAGCTCCAGGGACCAAGTGTGAAACTACAAACGAGGAGGATCCTTTAATTGAGTATTTCCCAATGTTCACAGTGAGAGAGCTTCAATCTGACTTGTAGGGAACAGTTCAAGAAAATGTTTGGGATTTGACAGGGAAGAAAGTAGGTTTGATCAAAGAAGTGGAGCCGATCAAGGTTACATTGAAGCCAAATGCAGTGTTTCCCCAGATTCCACAGTATAATATGGCGCAAGATGTTCTAGTGAAAGTGGCTCAGATAATTGCAGATTTTGTGAAGCAGGGAGAGTTGAAAGAAGTGTTGAGCAGCCCATGTAATTCACTGATAATGGGTTTGAAGAAGCCATGTGAAAGGTCCAAATTGTCTAGGATTTGAGAAAAATAAATGACATTGTGGTTAAGTGTTGTCACATAGTGCCTAACCCAGCTGATATAATATTCCAGATTCCATGCGATGCAGAATGGTTCACAGTGGCTGATTTGTCACAAACGTTTTTTTCCTTGCCTCTTCATGAGGATAGTCAGTTTCTCTTTAGTTTCAAATTCCTAAATCGTGTCTACTGTTGGTGTAAACTTCCTCAAGGGTACACAGAGTCAGCATCCTTGTTCAATCAAATCTTGAAAAAGAATCTGGAGTCATTAGAGTTACCTTTTCAATCAACTCTGGTACAGTACATTGATGATTTGTTGATTGCATCCAAGACAAGGGACGAGTGTTAATATGGCTCGATTGCCCTGTTGAACCATTTGGGAAAGTTTGGTCATAAAGTGTCACCACTGAAGTTGCAGTACTGTCAGAAGGTAGTGAAGTATTTGGGTCACTAAACTGAGAAAGGGTCAATGAAAATATCCAGAGAAAGGATCACAATGGTATTGCAGATGAGTCCCCCGACTTCACAGAGAGATGTCAGGATGTTTCTGAGTCTGGTAGGCTAATGTCGTCAATGGATCCCGAATTTTGCAGAAATTTCAAAACCTTTGTAGAAGCTGACTCATAAGGACGTCACCTATCCCGTAGTACTAGACCAAGAACAAATGAAGGCGTTCACTGAGTTGAGAGAGAGTTTTGCAGAGCTCCAGAGTTGGGTATGCCTGATTACACAAAACCATTCACATTGTTTTTTCATGAGCGTGATGCATGTTCCTTGTCTGTCTTCACTCAGGTCAATGGAGGTGCTCATCGCCCAGTAGCATATTTTTCAGCTACCTTGGACCCAGTTGCAGCAGCCTTATCGGGTTGTCTGCGAGCAGTTGCCGCAGTTGGTCAGAGCCTTTCACAGTGTGAAGGAGTAGTGATGGAATATCCCCTGACCGTAATGGTCCCTCATTCTATTGAGATTTTACTGGCAAGGACGAAAACACAATACTTGACTGGTGCCAGGTTGACAAGATGTGAGACAAGTATTTTAGGTGCTCCTAATGTGACACTGAAAAGATGTACAGTGCTGAACCTGGCAACTTTACTTCCAAATGATACTACTGAAATTGAACAAGAGGAAGATATTGAACATAAATATACACAAAAAGAGAGCAAGGGAAGCGAGGCTATCCCACACCGCTTCCCAAAAGAAACTATATAATCACAAAAGGTGTGGGGTAGTGGGAACAGGGGGTAAGACTGGGTTAGTCTTTTAACCAGTGTCTGGTTATTTAAGGTTGCTTGATATGGGGTGCTGTGTTGACCTATAGGAATGACAGGGGATTTTCCTTTACGGACTAGGTGGTCTCACACACATAGTAGTGTCATGCTTCATCATATGACCACCTAGCCCCACCTAAGTAAGATGATACTACTCAGGCGGACTCGACCTCTGGTTAAAAGAACCAGAGGGAGTGCTGAAATTAAATTGACTGGATAATTACAGTGATCCAGAGGGGGTATTAAAATTACCTAACATGTCACCGGTGGCTCTTGTTAGTTTTAATAGTGGTGCATGTTGGTAAGACTAAAACTAAGGGGAAAAGGCTCGTTAGAGGATAATGTCTCTTGGAGTCTAAAAGGGGTTGTACATGACCAACATGTTTCTGCCCTCACTAAGTGCTGGTAGGTCAGGGGCATTCGTCAGGGTCGGAGCACGTGTGATAAGTACGGTGCTCAAAGTAAACGTGTGTGTCCTACCTGAACAGGTAGTTCACGGTAGGGTAGGCCTATAGTAAATAATAAATAGATCACAATTAATTCAGAGTGATAGAAGGGTGGCAAACCACAGCACACGACACAGCAATCAGTGAAAAAATTGAAAAGAATGCACTCACACATGCATGCAATTGTGACTTACCCCGGAGCTGGGGGCGTATTGCCTCTGGTCTGGCTAGAACCGGGGGGGGTTTTCCCTTGTAGTCACACTCTGAGGAGATTAGGTGTTTAGCAAGGGGAGACAGGAGAAAGAGGGGAGCTGATGACGCTAAGTGCAGAAAGGAGGAAACTGCGCAGGGTGCGCTGCAGACAGGGGGAGGCCGGAAGGGCAAGTTAGTGAAGCAAGGAGATGGCAGGAGAAGGGGACCACTGCCTACTCTGAAAAAAATGAAACCAAATGGTTTCGGTTTAGTTTTCATTTTGCAGCTCGTTTTCCTTTAAGGAAAAGAACTGCAAAATGAAAAAAAAAACTGCTTTATTTACAAAGCAGTCACAGACATGGAGGTCTGCTGACTACAGCAGGCCACCATCCCTGTGAGTGCAGGGATTCGCTATGGGGTCGCAAACTGCGACCCACCTCATGAATATTGATGAGGTGGGTCTTTGCGACCCCATAGCGAGTCGCAGAAGGTGTCTGAGACACCTTTCTGCATACAATTTTGCGAGTTGCAAATTGCGAGTCAGTCAAACTCGCAATTTGCAAGTCGCAAAATTGTAGTTTCCTACATCTGGCCCTTACAGCTTTAGAGAGGTTTAAGCTAGATGAGACATATTTGCATGATTATACTAATGTGCAGGGAGAACTTTCTTTTAATGTTTTCTATCGCTTGTTGAGTGAGTATGTTGAGACGATGTATGCAAGTTATTGTCTTGCGTGTACGCAGATTCCTTCGTCAGTTGAGGAAGGAGTCACGTACCATAGTCTTCCACTAACGTGCGGCATAAGATATAGTTTAATACTAACAAGGTTTTATAACAAGGAGTATATTCAATATTTTTACACTAATCATGACGTTGTGTTTTCGTTTGTTCCTATTATTAGGTATTTGAGTAGAGTAGCTAAGGATAATGACATAGTATTGGTTAAAGGATTCTTTGAGCATACACTAATGTTTGACACAGCTTATAATCATAAAAATAATCTTACATGCATGCTTACATCCTTAGAGAAGAGCTTCTTAGATCATACTGATGACAGGAGAAAGGAGCTGAAGGAGAATTTAGAAAAAGGTTTAGAGAAAAGGACTTACAAGAATGATTATGCTTTCACTGCAATTAAGATGCAATGGAAATTAGCTTTAGATGCACTACACGTAGGGAAGCTTTGTATATATACGCCAAAGTCACGCACTGACACTTTATTTGTGGGTACGAGTAAATGTAGGCATGTGTTTTTGTTTCAGAGTAAATGGACTTTTATGTTGAATGGTCAGGACCCTGCAATTCCGGGGATTTATTACATTTGTGGACTAAATGCTTATTACCGTCTTCCAAGAGGATGGTATGGGGCATGTTATTTGGGGATAGTATTCCCAAAGATCTATCAGATAGAAGATTTGAAAAAGTTTCTGAAATTTACTAAATTACATCATAAGAGACAGAGGAGGGAGTCCTCTTTTGCGGTAGTGGAAGATATATTTGGTGTGGTGATTCCTTCAGTAGGAGTCATCCTGAGCTCGATGAAAATTCGAAAGTTGTCTACTATTGTGGATAACATGCTGACAAATTTTACTGGGGCAATACTCCTGATAGATACTGAATTGGCTGCGGATAGAGCTATGACTCTTCAAAATCGTCTTGCTTTATACATTCTTTTAGTGAAGGAATGTGGAGTCTGTAAAATGATTAACTCTAGGCATTGTTCTTCATACATCCCTAACAGTAAAGAAATAAGAGACTTACTTACTAATCTGACTAACGCAAGTAGTGATTTGAAGGAATTGAAGGAACCAGGTGATTGGGAAAAGGTTGGCAAAGGGTTTGCTTCAGTGGGAAATTGGCTTAGTAGTATTTGGAATGGGATACTATTGAAAATTATACAGGGAATTCTAATTGTGATAGGTTATCTATTAGGGATATGGGGGTTATGTAAATTGTGCAAAAGAATTACATTGAAAAAGTCTAAAAATTATCAGAGGAGGGAAGAAAGAAATAGAGAAAGAATCTATAGGGTAAACTCAAGGAGGAGACAAAATGTAGAAGAGTTAGAATTGTAAAATTGTAGGTGGCAGAAAGTAGTGTTATGACATATTTAGTAATCAGAGAAGGGATTGCTAATGCAAATGTCTTAATTAGAAATTTTTAATGAATGTCTATGTATTTTTGAATTATGAATTCTGTAGAAAATAATATAACGTAGAAAAATAATGTCCACGTTTGAAATTGTGACTTCGGAGAATGACCACCAGTGTTCACGAAATGTACTAAATGAATGATTAACACATGAGAAATATTGAAAATGTATTAGATTAATGTAGTAATATGTCATATTGAGAGTTACAATCCATGTTCCTGCCTATTAATTGTAGGCCTTAACTTAGTGAATGTCTGGGCATAGTTTTGCCAGGCCTCATGCAGAAGGTGTATTTCTTGACGTTTAATGGAAAGATACTGACAGAACGAACTAACTGTGAACTGCTTATTGTTCTAATAAACTGCCTAGCCGAAGCTTTCTATGGGAACCGACGGACAGAAGATGATGTTTCTAGTAATGTTTCATATTTGATGTAAAATACGCTGGATGTACTTTACCAGGACGCGAACAATGAAGGCACTGACTGGAGAAGAAGATGCAACAATTTTGATACCTGACAAGCCGGATGATGAGAACATCGTAAGCAGACCAATCAACAACGTGTGAAGTGCGAAATATTAGAATTCATAGATTTGGGATAGTAAGACTATTGGGTAGAGTAATAACGTATGATTAATTAACCAATTGGAAATTGGGGGATGGTTTGGGTGACTTTGATATAACAACGTGACAGAGGGAAAAAGATTCAGATTACGAGACCAGAGATCAAGAGTGACTTTGGGAGACTTTAGAAGAGATTTGAGATTCTGTCATTGGGCTTAAGCTCTCTGACTGAGAGCCTGATGTGATGCTGATCAACTGATGACCTGGAGATGAAGAATGATTCTGTTTGCTGACCCATATTGTGGAAAGGTAGATATGACTGAATTTGTAATTTGGTGCCTTTTCTTTCTAGGTACCAACTGCGCTGTCTTAGTAAGTTTCTTAGCTAGATGTTTACTAAATTCTTGCACTAAATCATTTTGCATGAAGTCGCACATGCTGATGCTAATTTGAGTTAGATGGGTTTTTTTTTCTACCTGACGATTGACAGATTACAGAGACAAATGGTTGATGGATGTTTTGCTGAACTTTATGGACGACAGAGCTAATAAAAACTTGAAGTTGATTCTATTATTGATTTGCGCTGATGCTCTACAATGTATTGTGATACAAACCTTAATTAGATTGTGTTTCTGGCATCTTTTGGCTAATTAATATTGTTCTTATATGCATTTGAAATTGATTTTGAGTACTAATCCATATGACTTACTATTGTAACCAAAGGGAAATACAATTACTAAACTTTACTAAAGGTGTGGTTATTCATGGCTGAGAAGTCATGGTGTGTGAAGATTACTGACTAAAGTGATTAATGATTATTGATCTGACTAATGATTATTGATTTTTGGGTAATGATTATTGCTACAACTCTGGCAGGATTATTCTAAGAGAGTCAAAAGGTTCATCGACCCATACGCGTCTCTCCTTGTACGTTTACTCATAAAGGACCGACACGTTAACAACACCTAAAAGAAAAATGGTGAGCATCTAATTGAGATAGAATACAGTGGCAATAACACGTAGGCACAGGGAAACTGAAAAGAATATAAACAAACACCTCAATAGCTGTGATGAGCATGTCACCGAAGCATCTAAGCAGAGACACACTGGTAGAAAACTGCCAAATTCATTTCACACTGGGGTGCGTGTCACTGATGCACACAAACATATCATGGCCAAAATGTTCAACTGGTGTGTGCCTCACTGTTGAATAATGAAACACACAGGGCAAAACCACAAAGCTATGTGGAAAAATGTTTTGAAGCAGTGTGCGTGTCATTGTTAATTCTGGGCACGTAGGCAACACAGTGCGAGTTGGTGAAAGGTACTCTGATGTAGAGCGGTACAGGGTGTAATGATGCTGCCACAACCAAAATGGTGGCTAACAACTGGAGTGCTGACCTATGCAGCTCCTTGCTGTATGTTAAACACCTGTTATGAAATAAAATGGTGGATCGATGCCACACCACACGTAGAACCACAGATAAGATGGTGGCTGACAACAGGAGCACTGACCCTTGCAGCATTAGGCAAATTCCAAATCACAATTTAAACTGATGTGCCAAAGTTATGCCGCTGGTATAAAGATGGCAGCCATCTAACACTGTACCATGCAGCCCTATGGATAGGCAAAATGTAGAGTAAATAATAGTAAAATGGCCAACAAAACATCACATGACGCATGTGTTGTGGAGCTGCACTACTCCACAAGAAAGTTGTTGTGCAGCCTAGTGTACCATGTCCAAAGAGGCCAATCAATATCCTGTGCAGAAAGCAAACAGCCGTACACTGCAGCAGTGCTTACCTCGATTGGCACCTCGGACAGAACAGCAAATTGGCACCACCAAGAACTGAGTGAGACTCATGTGTGCTCTATGCGGTTGCTCTTGCTCATCCCCAAATTATGTTATGGCAAAGGAACATCAGGAAGGTAAGTTTTGTGTCTAAAATGCTCTTATTTCATAAGAATCATCCAGCAGTAAAATAGCCACCGCTGTTGTCTCATCGAGGCGTGCTCCAAATCACATTCAGTGGAACTCTGCGCAAATGAGTTTCAGCAATGGCATCAAACAAGCAACATTCTACAAGTTGGAGTGTCCTAAGAACTCCAACTATAGATGTAGAGCATAATAGTGTTTACTTGAAGAGTGGCACAAGTAAGGAGCGTTTTTATGTTTGTGGATGAGTGATCAGAGGGGCGGGCGAACGGCAGCAACTAAGAAAAAAACAAGATTATGGATCATGACGGGGATTCTACCTTTGGATACACTAAGGAGGACCAAGAGACAGGCTCGGATATCCATCGTCCTTTGGCAGGGCCATAGCTCACTTGGAAAATGAACCATTCGTGCCCCCTTCTGATGCCGTGGCTTTGGACTAATAGTGGCACCATGACTGTTGGGTTGCCGCTGTGATCCAGGGCTGGAAAACACTAGACTGGGTTTCTTCTGCCCATCTGCAGAAGGCTTTTGAGTCTGAGCAGGGCTTCTTTTTTGGTACGAGAACAAGAGTCTGCGCTTTCAGGGGCAGTTGACTCTGGTTGTGTTTCAGTTGCTCTAGACTCTCTTAGTTGACATAATTTGACAGTTTAGTGGTGGGAAGAGAAGGAGCACACAAATAGTTTGTGGTTACATGATTACAGATGTGCTCTTTATTGGTCAGCCACGATATAATGGTATGTGGGGTCACAAAGAAGCAACAGAAGAGCAGCCCCCAGCCTGCACTGTTTATGAGCACCTAGTGTAAGTGGTTTATCTGCAAAAACCAGGAGAAACATTAGAAACCTGTTTAATGCACTACTTACAGATGATCACAATAGTTGCCAGATCCTTACTTCTGTGTGGAACTTATGAAAAACATACAATGCCATCAGCTTTGCTGAGTTTCAATGTTTTAATGCCTGCATTGTTCCATCAATGCTATTTTTGTCAGAGGGGTTAAATGGGTAAGGAGAATGTCTAGAATGGAGTGTTCTTTGCTGAAAGTGTCATCAGAAAAATTGACACTTTGTCTTAGAAGGACCTGCGTACAATGCAGAATATTTAGAAGGCAGAGTCTGTCGATAGATGAAAAGTGGAGTTTCTAAAGCAGTGATGTGATGTATTATGAGGGATGAAAATATAGGAGCTGTATTTCTGTAGACTTGGATTATTTTTAATTTGGAAATTAGAATATTGTGGGCTCCTGGATACAGACACTTGCAAAATCAACAAGCAGATTCATGAGGGTGATAATGATTTGTAGTTTCTGTATGCATCTTAAATGTGAATAGATGCTTTTCAGTGCTTGCATTGTTTGGAAAACACTTCTTGGGACTTGAATTGCTGGAAGGTCACTGCTGGGTTGGAGTACCTAATTCCTTGGAGACCAATTAGGTGATAATAGTGTCTCTAGTTCCTTGGGCCTGATGGTTTCAAGGATGTTAGTTACTCTCTTGATCACAGGTCAGCATCTTGGTTTTGGAGATTGATTAGCATCCACCAGGAGCACAAACAAATTGGTAAAATCAAGTAAACAGGTTCTGGTTATGAAGGATTTACTTTCATGATTGCCTTTGAGGGTGAGTCTCCCAATGTATTTTCTACCAACCTGGGAAACATTGAAATACAAGGTTTCATTCATTTGGGATGGTGTTTGCCAGGATATTTTTGACATGGAGAAATTGGAAATGACTAATGCTAAAACATTGTGGCGGTCATTCTGACCGCGGCGGGCGGCGATGCGGTCACCGCCAAATGGCCGCTCCGCCAAAAGGCCGCCCGCCGGCCCAGCGGGAAAGCCCCTGCAACATAGAAGCCGGCTCCGAATGGAGCTGGCGGTGTTGCAGGGGTGCGACGGGTGCAGTAGCACCCGTCGCGATTTTCACTGTCTGCAAAGCAGACAGTGAAAATCTTCATGGGGCCCTGTTAGGGGGCCCCTGCACTGCCCATAGCAGTGGCATGGGCAGTGCAGGGGCCCCCAGGGGCCCCACGACACCCGTTCCCGCCATCCTGGTTCTGGCGGTGTAAACCTCCAGAAACAGGCTGGCGGGAAGGGGGTCGGAATCCCCATGTGTAGAAATTGGCTGTGATGCCCACGCTATGGTGTCGTCACTGGACGCTGGGCTGGGACTCACATCAGGCTTGCAGGGGCATGGTCTGAAGCAACAAGGCAGTCGGTAATCCATCGCCCGGTACTCTACGAGTGCCTGAGGGGCCTCCCTATCTCAGGGGTGGGGGAGCTCAAAACTACAAGAAGCCTTCAAGGTGTAGCTGGGGGTGGGCCACCAATGAACTGAAGGACTGCGGCCTGTGCCGGGCCGGCCGGTGACCAGCAGTGCAGTGGAGTACCCTGGCTGGGCCGGTGACGATAGACAGAATGGGCACGACCCGGGTAATGGCCCTAAAGTTGAAGACCTTGAGGTGAGAGGGGGTCCACGCCTTAAAATAGTTGGCCAGTCTGTGCTTGATGTTGCATCTTTTGCTCACTGTCAGATTTGTGGCAATATTTCGGTCCTGAGACAGTGCAACTGCAGCCCCCGTGGCTTGGGGGCAAGAAAGACCTGATTATAGTGAGCTTTTTAGGGACTTGGGTTCAATTGAAGTGGAGGAAGAACCTTGTGGGGCGCAGGTGGCTCGAGGGACCACCAGGCAACCCAAGCGCTGCACGCAGGAATTCGGTGCTTCATAGCCCCAGGAGGGAGAGTGATTGGTCTCTGTGAAGCAAAAGGACTTGGGCTAGCTTGTGGATTGGTGGCCCCCAGGTTGCCAGCGAGGCAGAGCCAGACAGGCCGCAATACAGGCCAGATAGGTGCTGAGATGGACCTCTGAAGTGGCACCCTCTGGTATTTCCTGGTCCCTGCTAGAGGCATACAGTGCACAGGAAGTACTCACACAGCCTTGGGTTCCATTCGGGGGCCTGAGATGACCCTCCCCCACCTGCGTAGGTATCCCGGGCATTCCCTTGCTGTCTGATGGGGGGCCGATATACATTGAGGTATGCTGGACTGATCCCCCTTCCTCTCGGAGCGAGAGAGACTCCATAGATGACTGACTGGACCTTTTGGCACCACTGAGACACTGCCTGGGACATTGTACCAACATCTGGAGGCCTCAGTTCAGCTGAAACACATAGGAGACTACAGGAGTAGTTGGGGAATGGCTAAAGATAAGCACTTAAATCCCCCTCATCAGGAACAATTGGACCGCTAGGCAAAGGTTGTGACACCCCCACAGAAGATGACCCTCCTGCAATGCCCAACAATGCCACCCTCCTCCTTGCAATACAGGCCCTCATTACAACCCTGGCGGTAGATGTTAAAGCGGCAGTAATACTGCAAACAGGCTGGCGAAAAAAATAAAATGGGATTACAACCGTGGCGGAAACCGCCAACATAGACAGCCACTTTAATACTCCGACCACCACGGCGGTAGAAACAAACAGCACAGTGGTCACCGGCAACAGACAGGCGGGAGACCAAGTACCGCCCACCCTATCACAAGAGGCCTATCCGCCACCTTTTCCTGGGCGGAACCAATGCTATCAAAAGCACGGCGGAAACAGTACACAGAAGGGAAATCACTCACCTCTCAACACCCAACAAGGAACCAGGATGCCATGGAGCCCGAACTTCATGTGTTACCCATGTTGGCTTACCTCCTCTTCTATGAGGAGTACGAACAGTGGATGTGGCGACCACAGTGAGTACTGTGCCTACAACACAGGGGAGGGGGGAGGAAACAGAGGGACACACACATGCAACACCCCCACCCTCACCACCACACACAACAGACACACAAATACATGCAGCAACATTACATATCTACCCCCCCCCCACCTCCTGGAAGAACGCAAGGACAAAAGGAAATGATTGTAACCATTGTAATCAAGAAAAATCCAGTATTCAAAAGTCAAAATTCAGTATATACAAATATGTACACCAACTACACAAGTCCATATAGTGTACTAATCATTGTCTGTGGACGACTGGGCCCAAAATACATTGGTGAGGCCCACACATGATACCTGACTCGAAACGGAGAGAACACTGCTGGGGCATCAGATCGAAAATATACAGGAATCTCAGGGGGAGGGAGAGGGGAGCACCTCAGCCTGATGAACGCATTATGCCACTGCTGCACGAGGGGGCTCGAGGCCCATTGATGTATCCTGGGGAGTGCAAAGCCACAGTCTCTCAAGTCTCTCCAGTGGGTGGGTTGCCCACTGTTTTATCCTGGGAGTGGAAAGCCACTGTCTCTCAAGTCTTTCCAGTGGGTGGTTTGCCCACTGCTTTATCCTGGGGAGTGCAAAGCCACAGTCTCTCAAGTCTCCCAAATGGGTGGCTTGCCCACTGCTGCATTCTGGGGAGTGCAAAGCCACAGTCTCACAAGTCTCTCCAGTGGGTGGTTTGCCCACTGCTTTATCCTGGGGAGTGCAAAGCCACAGTCTCTCAAGTGGATAACAGTCTCCACTGGTTCTGGAGGGGGCCTGGTGCCCAGAGTGCTTCATTCTGCCAAGGACAGAGGTAGTGGATGTCATTCTCCACTGGTTCTGGAGGGGGACTGGTGCCCAGAGTGCTTCATCCTGCCAAGGACAGAGGTAGTGGATGTCATTCTCCACTGGTTCTGGAGGGGGACTGGTGCCCAGAGTGCTTCATCCTGCCAAGGACAGAGGTAGTGGATGTATCTCTCCACTGGTTCTGGAGGGGGCATGGTGCCCAGAGTGCTCCACGTGCAGTGTGGTTTGTACAATACCCTCACCTGGGTGTGCATGCCACGAGATTTGCGAGGTTCAGGTAGCATGATACGCCATGGAGGCAGCGACATACCCCACACTGCTGCGGCTGCGCCTTCCACCTGCAAATGTAAAAAGTGATGGAAGAAATGCCTCATGGAAGCTGCCCAGGGTCCAGGAACTCTCCTCCAGCCTCAGACGACTGACCACTGGGAATGGTAGCCATATCAGCGGTGGTGCCTGTGTCTGAGGATGCCGCGGGGCCGGCGGCGGTGCTTGTGGCAGTATCTGTCGCAGCGGTGCTTGCGGCGGTGCTTACGGCACTGCTGGTGGCGGTGCATGGGTTAGCACCTGCGGAGGGACACAGCAGGACGTTTCCTGCAGCCTCGGATGGCAGCCCACTGGGGAAGATGCTGGGGACTGTCGCTGAGGCTGTAGACGTGCCGGGCGGTGCAGGTGGTGGTGCTTGAGGCAGTGTCTGTTGCGGCGGTGCGTGCGGCAGTGTCTGTTGCGGCGGGCTGGTGGCGGTGCATGGGTCAGCACCTGCAGAGGGACACAGCAGGATGTTTCCTGCAGCCTCAGACGGCTGCCCACAGGGGAAGATGCTGGGGACTGTCGCTGAGGCTGTAGACGTGCCGGGGGCGGTGCAGGTGACGGTGCAGGTGGCGGTTGTGGTGGCAGGGCAGCTAGTGGTGTTTGCCGCCGTACAGGTTGGCATGGTCGTGGACAGAAAGTGTGACACTGTTCCCTCTGTCGGTGCCACCATGCCCTCTCCTGACCTGCTCTTCAGCTTTTGGCCCTTCCCCAGCTTTGTTGGTGCCGCAGTTGTCTTGCCACTATCCCCTTTGGTTTTTGCCGAGCCCTTGGTGGCTGGTACTTTTGGCTTCTCCCTCCGGGATGTGGGCACCTTTTCACCTTGGCAGGTGGTGGAATGTCCTTGCCCTCACTACGTGGCACACTGGCAGCCCTGATTGGTGGCGCACTCCATGACCCTGCACTTGCTGGCACCACTGTGTCTGGGGATTTGGTGGCTGAGGTGATGGGCTGGGACCTGGAAAGCCTGGCCCTAGGGGAAGGACGGGGAGGAGGTGTAGGGAAGAGGTCAATGTTAGCCAGGAAGTGTTTATTAGACACACTGGGATGGGAAGATGGAGGGGGTTTGGGAGTGGAGGTAGAGGTAGTGGTTGTAGGAGGTGTACATCTGCTGACTTTGGGTGAAGGTGCAAGGGCCGGAGGCTGTTGTGAGGTGGATGGCTGTTGGGTGGGTGTGTGCCTGCGTTTGTGTACTTTGGGAGGAGGGCTCACAGACACACTGGGAGAGGACACTGGGGATGTGTGCATGGTAGTGGGGGTGGTGAGTGCACGTGAGCAGTGTGTGGTGATGGGCGTGCTGGTGATGGAGGCAGTGGCTGAGGATGTAGTGCATGCAGGTGTGAGTGGAGACGAGAGTGGGAGGGAGGAGGAGGACGTGGAGAAGGGGGACAATGTGGAGGCTGTGAATGTTGCTGTGTCTGCATGGGGATGGTGCTTGTGTGAGTGCCTGTGGGGTGTGTGGTGCTTATGTTTTCCTGAGCCACTCTTGTGTGTTGATGAGTGTGCATGCTGGTCTGATGGTGTGCTTGGGATGGGCTGAGGTACATGGGATTGGATCTGGTTGGAGGAAGTTGGAGGGGGGAGGCTGGACACAGGGACAATGGCTGCCATCAGTGCTGAGGCCAGAGCCTGAAATGCTCTCTGTTGGGCTGCCTGCCCAGAATGAATGCCCTCCAGGTTTGCATTTGGTTGTTGTAAATGCCTCTCGACACCCTGGATGGCATTCACAATGGTAGATTGCCCAACAGTGAGGGATCTCAGGAGGTCAATAGCCTCCTCACTGAGGGCAGCAGGGATGACTAGGGCAGGGCCTGAGGTGCCTGGGGCAAAAGAGATGCCCACCCTCCTGGGTGAGCGGGCACTGGACACACGCTGAGGGGCTGCTGGGAGGGCGGTGCAAGCGGGGGGTGGCGGCTGTACCTGTTGATGCGGTGAGCACAGAGGTGCCTGCCACCGCAAGGGTGCTCCCATCAGAGGAGGAGTCGCTGTCACTGCTGTCTGCTCCTGTCCCCACCGTGGAGCTCCCCTCGCCCTCCGTCCCACTGGTGGCTTCAGACTCCGTTGTTTCACCCTCCAGGGCTATGTGGGTTGCAGCTCCCTCCTGCTCCAGTGCCAATGCTCCTCCGCCTGATGATGCTATTGCATACAAGAACAAGGAGACCACAAAAAGGGGGGGAAAAGACAGAAGAAAGACATGTTCAGTGCATGCAACACCACTACCGATGGCAGACACAACACACGTGGAGCAGCCCTCTGCACTACCCCATGCACTAACAGTTCCTAGACATTTCAGCTGACCATGGGGTACTAGGCCTAAGACCAATTGCTGCAGACCTGGAAGTCACAGGAGCCTGACTACATGTAGGTGGTTCTTACCACTGGTGGGGTTGGGGTGCCACATAGCCTGCCTCACAAGGGACCTTGCCTACAAACTTCACCCTGGCCTAGGGGAACCCACTGCCCACCTCCCCCACCCAGACACCTTGTAATGCGCGCTGAGTCAGCTGAATGAGAGTGTACTCACCCCCTTGTGGCTGCTGTGATGCCCTCAAGCGCCCATCCAACTCCAGATACGCCACCACCAGGATCCGGAACATCAGGGGGTCATGGTGCGACGGGCAGCACTCCCACGTTGGGAGGCCATCCCCAGCTGGGACTCCGCCGTCTTCTTGCTCCAGCGGCACAGGTGCTCCCATCTTTTACGGCAGCGGGTGCTCCATCTGTGGTAGACCCCCAGGGTCCGGACGTCCTTGTTGATGGAACGCCAAATACCCTTCTTCTGGTGGGCGCTGACCTAGAGGAATGGTACAGGGGGAAAAGGAAATTACTTACCCGTCCGGATCGTCATACTCATTGCCCCCCAGTTCCCACCCTTGCCCTGATGCACATACACTCCCCATCCGCACATGCAGGCCTCAGCCCCTGACCCATGTATCTTCCATCCACACCACTCAAAACAGGCATTGCCCATGCAGCATGATCACAGGGTACTTACCTGTTTTTCTGGAGGACCGCACAGTTGCATCTACATGGGGAAGGACCCCATCCACTGGTTTCTCCAACTCCTCCGAAGTGAAGGCAGGGGCCCTTTCCCCAGACACATGAGCCATCGTCGTCTCCACACTGAGGTCACAGCAGCACTTGCAGTGTAGGTCCTCTCCTGTTGAAGGTCAAGTATCAAGTGAGTGAACAGACAGAAAATGGCGGTCACATCTGCGGCGGTGCGTACCATCACTGCCGGCGTACATCGTTATTGGCTCCTGGGACCCATAGGGCCCAATGTTAACCAATGCAGAATTGCACTGCGGTCTTCGACCTCCCACCGCGACTGTGTAGAACGCCAGCGCAGTCACCTCATATCCCCTTGTCCCACCTTACAGGTCAGACAGCCGCAATTTCAGGAGGACACATGGGATGGATGTTAACTGCGTCACACCTATCTAGGCCGGGAATATAGACAGATACCGGCACATTGTGGATTAATTACGTTTCTGAAAATAAGACATTGTGATACCTCAGTGTTGGATGACTCTCTGCTCGCTGTTCTCCTCCATAGGGCACGTCCGCTGGGGCAGGTGATGAGATGGCGGCACCCTCCGGTGTACAGACCCCCGGTGGACCTGTCGACAATGGAAAAGAGACACATCCTGGTCACATACAGACTTGATCGTGCAACAATCCAGGAACTGTGTGCCCAGTTGGAGCCGGACGTGATGTCAGCTATCCGTCATCCCACAGGAATACCCCATCTAGTGCAGGTCCTGCCTGTACTCCATTTCCTGGCCAGTGGGTCTTTTCAAACAACAGTGGCCATGGCATCAGGGATGTCCCAGCCAATGTTCTCAAACGTGTTGTCCAAAGTGTTATCTGCCCTGCTGAAACACATGCGCAGCTACATCTTTTTCCCTCAGGTGAAGGATTTGCCCACAGTGAAAGGTGACTTCTATGCCCTGGGACATATCCCCAACAACATTGGTGCCATTGATGGGACACATGTGGCATTTGTCCCCTCCCGCAGAAATGAACAGGTGAACAGAAACCGGAAGAGCTACCATTCGATGAATGTGCAGATTGTGTGTTTGGCAGACCAGTACATCTCCCATGTCAATGCCAAGTATCCTGGCTCTGTGCATGACGCTTACATTTTGAGGAATAGCAGCATCCCTTATGTGATGGCCCAACTCCAGAGGCACCGTGTGGGGCTAATAGGTGAGGTCAAGGTCCCAATACAGTTGACATAGGTGTCTGGGTATGGGGTTGTCCCTAAGGGTTAGTGTGTGTCTAACAGTTGTCCCTCAACATTTGCAGGTGACGCTGGTTACCCCAACCTGTCATGGCTACTGACCCCAGTGAGGAATACCAGGACAAGGGCAGAGGAATGCTACAATGAGGCACATGGGCGAACTAGGAGGGTGATCGAAAGCACCTTCGTCCTCCTGAAGGCCAGATTCTGGTGCCTCCATCTGACAGGTAGATCCCTGTACTACTCATCGAAGAAGGTGTGCCAGATAATCGTGGCCAGCTGTATGCTGCACAACCTGGCTTTGCGACGCCAGGTGCCTTTTCTGCTGGAGGATGGGCCAGATGGTGGTCTTGTGGCAGCTCTGGAGCCTGTGGACAGTGAAGAAGAGGAGGGAGAAGAAGAGGATATCGACAACCGAAACAACATCATCAGGCAATACTTCCAGTGAGACACAGGTAAGAAGATGCCACTGCCTCCCACATCTCATTCTAGTGTTGGAACTAGCATAAGTGTGTCATTTTCATTTAGTGTATGGACCCTGACTTGTCACTTTGACTTTCCATTTCACAGATTTGGATCCCACTTTTTGCCCTCTGCTATGTTTACTGCTGGCCTACAGCTGTGTTACATTGGTATGTAAAAAAGTAAATTGACATTGCTATATTCCATAGTTATTGCAATTACACATTTGTGAAAGCACAGACTGACTCCAGATTGTTTTGTGATTAAAGTGTGTTTATTCCTGTGCTAATAAGTGGAGGGGGTTGTAAAATGGGCTGGAGTGATGGTGGAGGAATGTCCATGGCAGAGTCCAGTCTATTTGTTTCACAGGTGTATTGTCCAAAGGGGCATAGGAAGTGGAGCAATGGCAGTTTAAGGATGGACAGGGTGGCATAGTGGGACAGAAGGGTGACATTCAGGGGGGGCTCATTTCCTGGCGGGGGTCTTGGTAATGTTCTCTGTCTTGTTCCTGGATCTCAGGGACCATTTGTGGGGTGGTTCTCCATCTGCAGGGGGTGGGGTGCTGGTGTCCTGTTGTTCCTGTGGCTGTGCCTCCTGTCCACTAGTGTGGAGGGCTGTTCATCGTCCAGGCTAGTGTTAGGGGCCCCTTGTTGTGTCACTGTGTCCCTCCTGGTGTTGGCGAGGTCTGCCAGCACCCCTGCAATGGTGACCAGGGTGGTGTTGATGGACTTCAAGTCTTCCCTGATCCCAAGGTAGTGTTCCTCCTGCAGCCGCTGGGTCTCCTGAAACTTGGCCAGTACCGTTGCCATCGTCTCCTGGGAATGATGGTAAGCTCCCATGACGTTGGAGAGTGCCTCGTGGAGAGTGGGTTCCCTGGGCCTGTCTTCCCCCTGTCGCACAGCAGTCTTCCCAGTTTCCCTGTTATCCTGTGTCTCTGTTCCCGAACCGTGTGCCCACTGCCATTGCCCCCAGGTCCCTGATTTTCTTGGGTTGGTGGGTTTGCCTGGGTTCCCTGTAGTGGTGGACACACTGCTGATTGACGTGTCCTGGGGACAGAGGTATGGGCCCGCTGGGTGGGTGCTGTGCTGGTGTTTCCTGGGGGGGAGGCTATGTGGTGGCTTGTGACAGTGTGAGGGGAACCGACTGTCCAGAGGTCCCAGATTTGCCTTACCAGAGTCCAGTCCTTCTGCTACTCCTGTGAGGCCCTCAGGATGCAGTATTGCCAAGACTTGCTCCTCCCATGTTATTAGTTGTGGGGGAGGAGGTGGGGGTCCACCGCCAGTCCTCTGTACAGCAATCTGGTATCTGGAGACCACGGAACATACCTTCCCCCGTAGGTCGTTCCACCTCTTTCTGATGACATTTCTTGGATACAGTCCCACTGCGTTGACCCTGTCAACGATTTTCCACCATAGCTCCATCTTCCTTGCAATGGACATCTGCTGCACCTGTGATCTGAATAGCTGTGGCTCTACCCGGACGATTTCCTCCACCATGACCCTGAGCTCCTCCTCAGAGAACCTGGGGTGTTGTTGAGGTGCCATGATGTGGTGTGGGTGATGTGTGAAGTGGTGTCTGTTGTGATGTGTGAGGGGGTGTGTTGGTGTGTGTTGTTTGAAGTGCGTGGATGTTGTGTAAGTGATGGTGTTGTGTGTCTGTGGATGCTGGTGTTGTTTTTGGTAGTGTATCTCTCTGGCGTGCTTTCAAAATTCTGGTAGTAAGTGTTTGTGGGTGATGTGGGTGTGTGCTTTATATTGGATTGGGTGTGTGGCTGTGGTTGTGTATGTGTATCAGGTGTGTGTATTTCGAATTGTCCAATGTGGTTGTGTTTTGTATATGTGTGTGTATTTTGAGTGCGGTGGTGTGTACCGCCAATGGATTACCGCAGTTGAAAGACCGCCGCGTTGATTTGTGGGTCATGATACTGTGGGCGTATTCCTATTGGCGTGACGGTGTCGGTTTTGTTATCACCAGTTTATCACTGACCTTTGGTGTGGCGGATTTGTGTGGGTGTCTGTATTGTGGTGGATTCCGGGCTGTGGATCGTAATACCTGTAGCGGAATTCCACGGCCGCAGCGGTATGTTGGCGGTCTTCTGCACGGCGGTATGCGGGATTTACCGCCAGGGTTGTAATGAGGGTCACAGTCTTCCCAAGAGAACCTAGAGGAAACATCAGGTGGGGTACAGTCGGAGGTCTCCCTTCTGCAACACAATCTCCATAATGTGGAACTGGAACATACAGTCCGTGACCTCTGCCGGGGGTTGACCTAGGCATGATCCAGAACCAAGTATGTGGTGTGGTGGCTGAAGGATGCAGAGAACTGCACCCGGTGGAAAATCTTAAGGTTTCTGGTGTTCACTGAAGTGGCTGAAGGCCCAAACATGCTCCAATTTTTTTAAATAATGGATCTGACTCCTCATGTCTCCCCACAAGCTATCCTCCAGTTTCATTAGTGAACATGCACATTGAGCACTGGGGAGCAGACCTCCACTGGGGCCCCCCCAGGCCAGTGATAGCACACTTCCTGAATTTTCAGGACCGGGACACAATTGTTGCCAAAGTGCACGGAATTGGAGAAGTAGGCCAGAAGAACTTTAAGATTCTCATTTTCTCCAACTCTACTCGTGGGGTCCAGAAACAACAGCATACTTTTCAGTTAGTGAAGATCAAACTTCGGAGCCTCCAACTACAATATATGCTCATATTTCCTGCTAAACTGAAGGTCCTACTCCAGGGGAAAGCATTCTTCTTTTAAACCACTGAAGGTACATGGGCATGGTTGGAGGAGCGTCCTGGTTATTAGGGCATGGGAGGCAGGAAACAGGCCTGCATACCACTGGGGGCGAAGGGGCCTGACCAAAGGACAGGCCGAGGCTCAAGAAGAAAAGCTGGCACCCGCGACAGAGAAGAGGAACGTCATGGAAGGTCATGGGGCCTGGTGGGTGGCGAGAGTTCTCATCATGGTCGGGGTGCGAACTGCAGCAGCCAGAAAAAAAGCAGGATTATGGATCATGAAGGGGATTCTACCTATGGATGCACTAAGGAGGACCATGAGACCGTCTCGAATACCCCTTATCCTTTGGCAGGGGCCATAGCTCACTTGGAATACAAACCTGTAGTGCCCCCTTCTGATGCCGTGGCTTTGGGACTAATAGCGGCACCATGACTGTGGGGTTGGTGCTGTGATCCAGGACTGGAAAATACTAGACTGGGTTTCTTCTGCCCATCTGCAGAAGGCTTTTGAGTCTAAGCAGGGCTTCTTTGTTGGCACGAGAACAAGAGTCCCCGCTTACAGGGGCAGTTCACTCTGGTTGTGTTACAGTGCCCATTCTGTCGGTGACGACTCAAACCTCTACACTCAGTATAACTAGTAGCAAGATCATGAGGGGTACTCCATCTTTGGACGCCAGGACTCTTATGGTCTTCTCTTGGAATATGAATGCTTTCGGGACAAGGTCAAGAGGAGCCCGACGAACCAATACATTAGGAGACTGCACTCAGATGTGGGGAAAACAAACCTCCGGGGGCACAGTGTAAATTACTTGGAATGGGGTGCTTATGTTACTCTGGCTCATGCAGGTGTTATACAGAAAAAACCCAGGCAACCCTCTAATATATAAATATTTATCCCACTTCGGTGTATAGCAGATGAGGAAAGTTTGGTTTACTGTAACCTTTTTATTATGATTAATCCATAGTTACAATCTCCATGATAACTATATTCATTATATCTTTGAAATCACATGTGTACAATTATACAGAAAGGTAAAAATAAAACAAATGACCCATCCGTTCATCACATACATTCGCTATGATATCATTGTTTCCATTACAAACATTACCATTAAAAATTACATATGGCATTCTATCTTGTACTTTTCATGGCTTTACATAGAATTTTGCTTGAAGCATATTGCACAGCATTCTTCCTCAATACATTTTCAATATTTTTGTCAACAGATTATGGGATCTTTAAAATTATCCTGTTGCTAATTTTCTTCAGTTTTGGGTTAAGGGAACTGTGAGACTCCCTTGTGGCTTGTTTTCTTCATGCAGGATTTATGTCTAGATCCCAACGGGTAGCTATATTGATTAGAAGGAGCACTCCTTTCCGGGTGGTGAAACAATAGACAGACCCATATGGCAGATATGTAGGAGTGCAGGGGTTCTGGGGATGAAACGAGGTCATGTTTATTACTGCATATTCCCTACCCAAACCCAAACTCTTATTGGAGGTAAAATCTCTCTTTCACATCCAAACTTTCTACTTCACATCCTGGGAGGAGATTTCAATGATGTTGTGGCAGTGAAGCTGGACAGGACAGGGACCTTAAGGACACCTATACCCCTCACTCCGCTCTTCCACTTCCCCCTGACCCTTATCAGACCTATGAAAGGGAGCACACCCGAATAATAGTAAATATACCTATTTTTCCAGGCCCGCAAAGTATTTTCTCGGTTGGACTATGTTTTTACCCCAGCTAGTGAGGTGGGGGCTATACAGCAGGCAGAATATTTGGCATGGGGGTTGTTAGATCTCTCTCCCTTAATGGTGCAGTTGTGTGCGGTGGGTGCTTGGGACCTGCAGGACTGAGAGGTGGTCTCTGGGCTCTAGGGGGAACCTGAGCTGGATTTTATGGAAAATGAAGGCTCAGTCGTGTGTAATGTGGTGCTCTCAGAGGTGTATAAGACTATACTCCCAGATAGTGCCAAAAACTTATCACCTCGAAAAGGAGGAGAAAAATGGGGATCTTGAAAGTCTGCTTCTGGAATTAGAGAGTCCTCTGGGACAAGAGACTGACTCCCTCATCCTCAGGAAGTTGGAATTATTAACAGCAGAATACCAAGTACTTGCACAGCAGAGGGAAAAGAAACAACTGCTGGCTACCCAATTTAGATTACATGACAGGGTTGACAAAGCCAGGAAGCACCCAGTGTGGCTGGGCAGGAGAGAAGTGGAGGCCAGATCGGTGCATAGAATAGGCCTGGAGAGGATTGAGCTGACACTGATGAGGATATAGCGGAGGCACTATTAGGAATTCTATAGAGCCAGACCACTGCAGGAGGCCTCCCTTATTGAGGAATATATTGGAGCTGCTGCCAACCCTGTGTTGCATACAGAGATGTGTTAAGAACTGGAAGCTGAAATTAACCTTCCAGAGTTCAGGCTGCAACTGTGAGGTTGAACTCTAATAAGACCCCAGGACCCAAAGGGATTGCTGGGGAACTCTTTAACAGATATATTGTGGTGCTGGGTCCCCATTTTTTGAATATGTTCTTGAAAGCTAGACAACAGGGTGTCTCCCACCTAGGCTAAGAAAGCCTGTCATAGTTGTAATCCATCAGGACAGTAGTCCAAAAGAGATGTGTGCCTTCTATCACTTGATCGTGCTTCTAAATGCTGAGGTTAAGATCTAGACCACAATGCCAGCCACTAGGTTCCAATGAGTTATTGCACCCCTGATACATAGAGACCAGTCTGGCTTTATGCCGAGCAGGTCAACATGCTATAATTTATGACACATCCACAACTGGTTGAATGAGGTACAGAAACGCTCTGACCCACTTGTCCTTCTGGTGCTTGACGCCGAAAAGGCATTTTATGTGGTGCATTGGCCCTTTTCAGAATACACCTTGGTGTAGTTGGAGGTTGGTCCCCTGTATAGAGGGTGGGTGTGGTTGTTATACCAGGCCCTGGCTGCAGTAGTCAGGGTTACCCTGTCCTCTGACTCTCCTATTGGGAGAGGTACCCTATCTCCTCTCCTCTATGCCCTTACCATAGAGTTGCAGATGACAAACTCCTGAATGTTACAGAACCACCAACTTCCCTTTAGCTAATTTCAATCATCCGAGGAATGTATGAGATGTTCTGGCTATCAACTTAACTGGGATGAATCAGTACGCTACACTCCACAGGCGGAGACTGGCATGCCCACACTACCCCAACGTCGACCACATACAGAAGAAGGCTTTAAATATCTTGGTGTCCTTATGACACCAAGGACAGTGGTGAGGGCATGCTGTGAAGAAACAAAGGGGTGAAGGGGTCCCCTCCTTTAGGCTAATGGAACAATCAGCCATGTTAAAAATGATCTCCCTCCCAAAGTTGCTGTATGATTTGCAAAATATGCATTATTGGATCTTCCTGGAGGCCTTTACCAATATCATGTGTAGATGTGCCTCTTCCTGTGGGATCAGAAACACCCTAGAATATCCCTTAAAACCTTTCAACATAACCAGTTTAATGGAGGGTTGGCCTTACCTGACCCAGAAGTGTGTTACTGGGTTTCCCACTTAATCAATGTAAATGATTGGCTCTTTGCCCCATTGGGCCCTTCCACTTTTTGACTGGAATTGTCACCTCGTGGGTCAAAATCCTGTTTGCACTATCTATATGGTGGAGACAGGGCCGTATCTCCTCCCAGCCACACAAGTGGCCTTAGCAGATTGGGGAAAAGTCAAAAAAATCCTAGGATGGCACCGGAGACCTACGCGGAAGACTTCTTTGTGGGAGGGACAGTTGCTCCCAGAGATGCAGAAATTACATGGCTTCAGGGCTTGGGATCACATTGGGATTTCTAAGACTGGGAACGTGCTGGAGGGAGTTGATATCATGGCCTTTGCCTCATTTCAGCAACAGTTTGCCTTAAGTGCCAATCAAGTCTTACAGTACGCATGGATACGGCATGCATGAGGGTGGAGGGTCTCCCAGTGGAAGGTATTCCAGAATCAGCCCCCTTGGAAGGGGGTGTACTAACAGAGGAGCTGGGGGGAGGTGCAATTTCACTGACATACGAGACCATAAATAAAAACGCACCCAATACTTTAATTAGATTAGATAGGTCGATGGGTGGAGGACCTGAGAGACCTGGAGGATATTGATTGGGGGTCCAAGCTGATGCACCAGAGGAAGGTGGCAATATGAACGAGACTCTGACTGGCCCAATTTAGGAGCTTGCGTAGACTGTATTATGACAGAAGACAGTTACATGCCATGGGGGAATCACACCATCCACACTGTTTGAGATGTCAGGGGGAAGATGGCTTCTTCATTCACATGATTGGGGCTGCCTGCTGATCCAGGAGTATTGGGCGGCGATTATGGAGGTTCTTTCAGAACAAATCCCGATGGAACCCAATTTATTCTCTTGGGACTCCCTAATGATATAGACTTACCCCAAGCTAAGCTACTATTTTGTGGTCTCAGTCTGGTAGTGGCCAAAAGAGATATAGCTGATGCTGGGGTGGTGCACAGGAATGTCCAACACTGAGGGAATGGAGACGGGTTATGGACATATTTATGATGGAAGAAAATGTGACATAGGCAGGCAGGGTATGCCCCTGAAAGTTGTGTGGTATCTGGGGATGTTAGATGGAGTTTCATTCACTGGAAGCACCAAATGATGTAGAGGGTTGGAGTCATAATGTGGATTAAAGGGCATGGGTGGGGGACATGTGGGGCCACAGTTGTGGTAATATTCTACATATGCATTGGCCGATAAGTGTCTGAGGGAGAAACAGAGCGGTGAGGGGGGATTGTTGTTCAAAGTATAGATTTTTGGATTACTGGCACTGGACCTATTTATTTGAAATCCTGTATGTTGTTTTTTTGGGGATAACTGATGCACTGTCTAAAAAACAAAATAAACATATATTTTAAAAACAAATGACAAACGGAAGGGTTAGGGCCCATTATTGGTGGCCGTCTATGGATAAAGATGTTGATATGTCAGTGAAAGAGTGTTTGGTGTGGAGAAATACTGAGAAAGGATTCTAGGCTGCAACACCATCTTTACATACTATGGGCCATATTTATACTTTTCGACGCAAAACTGCGCCAATGCAGTTTTGCGTCAAAAAAAATTGCGCCGTCTAACGCTATTTTGAAGCGCCGTGCGGGCGTCAAATTTATACTTTGACGTACGGCGGCGCAACCAACAGGTGGGAGTCATTATTTCGTGACGCACACAGCGTCGGTCTGTCGTAAAGGAAACCAACGTAAAGGCGACGCACATCACTGTGGGTCGATTTACGACAGCGGAATTCGTAAAGCGCTGGTTTTTTGCACGCTATTGCATTACATTTTTGCGCAAAAACTGCCCTGTCAGCAGAGGAGACCCAAAATGGATCCCAGATGCCACAACAGACCCCAGGAGGATGAGAGCAGACCAGGAACCAGCCAGGAGGATCCATACAGGAACAAGGACATTTAAAAAAAAAAAAAGAAAGTGTCGCTTCAGTGAAGAGGAGCAGGAAATCCTAGTGAAAGAGGTGACGGAACACCAGCACCAACTTTTCATCTCCTCTAAATTGCCACTCAGTAGGAGAGAGGCCATATGGAAACAAATAGTGGACAAGATCAACAGTGTGGCTGAAGAACGCCGCACAGTCACTGAGTGTAAGAAACGCTGGCATGACTGCAAACGTAGGACAAAAGAGAAAATGGCCAGGAACAGGAAGGCAGCAATGCAAACTGGAGGGGGGAGTCCAGCACAACAGGAGGCCCTGGACCACATGGAGGAGATGGTCGCAGCCGTCATCCCGGAGGAGATCGTCACAGGGATTCAAGGACTGGACAGCGCAGACTACCACGACACAACGCACATGCAGGGTAAGTCGCATGGGGAATTCAAATGCAATAATGGGGACTGTAAGCAGGGGGGGGGATACCTACTACACAATGCATGTAAGTCAGCACATATATGAAGTGGCATGGGTAAAGGGGCACGGCAGGGGGGCATGCCCAGCACAGACCGAAGCTGGGGCACGACAAAATACAGCAACAACAACAGTCCCATGGGGACATCCTGTAATGACAACAATAGAGCCAAGGGAAAGCAGCGACAGGTGGGAAGGCCACTAACACAAATCCACATCCAGGCACTTGTATTGCAAAATCTATCCTACATCAACTAGGTCCCTATCAGTAATGCAGTAGCCAAAACAACAACTGCAATGTAACTGCCACAACAGTTGACAATAACACCTCTCATCTCTGTGCAGCTATAGTACCAAATGGCAGGAACCTCCCCATGGAACATACATACCTAAATTAGGGGGTGAGGATGACATCCGCAACTATTCATATAAATAAGACAAAGGCACCAGTACACTCAAATGCCGAATGTCCATACCTGACACAAACATAAGCCTAAGTAAACAGCAATGGGAGCCACACAGCACTAACGACACACACAGGCTGCATACGTCACGGTCCCTCACGTGCCTGGCTAACAAGGCTACATCACTAATGTCATACTGCTCAGACAACAACATTGAGGAGGGGACACAGGCAACTGGTCACTGAAACACACCTGCAAAGTCTGACAAACAAATAGGACATTCATACGATAAACAGGCCAATCCAGTAAAAAACACATGACCCAACATCATCTTCAAACATCAACAATGTTTACATCCATACCACATCCTAACATTGACATGCATAGGTAATGCCACGTAACATGTACAGTTCATGCAATGTGAATAAAAAGTGTATGGGGCAGGGCCTGAGAGGCAAGTGTGCTGGCAGGGCAGTCACAACACCCACAGTCAGTCAAAGTGTATTGTGGCAAGTGTAACGTATACTTTGCGCATTAGCCTCAGGCTGGAGGCCTTTGTGCATCTTACCCTGAATGTACTTATACTCGTTTGCTCACATCTAAGAGCCTCAGAGCACTTTGCACTAAATGATTCTCATTGCCCTTCCCATCAGTTAATTTAGCAAATAGCCAGTCCTAAGGTGTTGTCAATTAGTCAAATCACACTGTTTTGCCTACTTCTACACTGGAGTTTGCCTGAACATATTCACTCTGTGCCCCAGTCAAGGATACAGTCTGGTATGTTGCTGATAGATGTGGTAGGGGTTAAGGTTTGGCATTCCTGCGTAGGGAAACTTTGTCATCACGATGACATATGACTTATAAAATCACTTCCTTGTCCCAAGATATGCAAGAGGGAGTTTCCAAACAGAGAAACACAACTAGATGCTGCCTGCCTTGCTGCTGATGCACAACCAGATCACAGCCCATTCCTCTGATATGAGGGATGATGTCTCCCCTGTGATTCAGACAGGCAAGCTCCAAACTTAACATGCTGTGCTATACATAGAACAAGCAGAGGGAGAGTAGAAACTGTTAGGCACCATGATAGCTGTGTACTAATGTATTACTCTCCTGCGGACTATTTCAATTCTAACAGTGTGTATTGTTTGGGTTATTGTGGCTCACACCTAAATTTCTACAACTCAGTTGTACAATGAAACCTCATATTAAACAAATACTGTCTATGTCATTTGTGTATGGTAACATACCGGAAAAGACATAATTGTGTAGGATCTGAGTGACCACGACTTGCCTGAGAAGTTCCAAAGATGTCATGCGCTCGGATGTCTAAACATTCCTTTGATGTGGGAGACCAGAGGCACTGCTAGTTAGTCTGAGCAAAATGAAATATCAGGATGACAGAGTTATTTACAAGTGGATCAGACTTAGTCCCCCACACTATTAGCTATCCTGCTGCCTAGAAAGCCAGTAATCACATGTAGGATAATGAGAACCCACCCAACAAAATGTCCCTCCATAACAATAGTTAAACACCGAGGGAGGAGTAGGAAAAAAACACGCATATTCCTAAATAATTACAAAGCAACACCTAGAGGCGATCTGGCAGACATGTCTGATAGCTCCATATCATACATGTGACACACAGGTGGGCCATAGGCCTACAACAATGCCCTATGACGGACAGCAGATACCAAGACAAACACAGAGCACAAAGTTAAGGCATCCAAAGGCTTGTATTTTATTGCAAAATTGTCACAACACAGACACACTAATTGTACCCTGTTTCATTGCAGAGGAACACGGATCTCCTGCCGATATGCCTGTCCATGAGTTCCCTGATGACATGGATGACGAGCCCATAAACCTCCCGCAAGAGACCATTCAAATGGTCCTTGAAAGCCTCCAAACCCCACCTTCAGTCACAAGGAGGAGCACAGAAGAAGCAGCCACCACAGGAGAACCACCCGCCACCCCAATTGTAAGACCTGCCAGCTCCAACACAGCTGAGGACTCTGACGACACTGGCACCAGCTTTGAAAGAACTGTCGTTGGGGTCCAGCGGGAGCTGGCCAAGGATGTGCGGGTGGGGATGCAAACTATGGCAGCCAGCCTTGAGGGGGTGCGTTCGTGCATGTTGTCAACTGCTGATCAGGCTGCTGCAATGCAAGCCCGAACATCGCTCTTGGAGGAACTTTTAAAAACACAGAAGGAAATCTGCACAGCTGTCATCCAGTTGACACAACAACTCCAACTGCAAGCCAGTCAACGTGTGCACGAATGCAACATAGAACCCCTCAGGGCCGACCTGGCTGCCTACCATTGTGATGTGGCTGCCATTCTGAAAAACCAGCAGGCCCTCCTTGCTGCAGTACTGCCCTTCATAACTCGACAGGGAGCAGCCCCCGGGATGTCTGCCTCCATGTCTTCTAACACTGAGGTGTGTGTTGCCCCTTCACAACCAATAACAACAAGGACACACCAGGCAACACACACATCAGAAGAAGAAGACATGGAACAGATAACATTCACACGCAAGAGTACCCGGAAGCCCTAGTCCCTGCACCATGGCCTACTCTGACCAACGTCCTACGTTTTGACAAATGCCAGTCTCACTCCAACTACACTCAATGACTGTTTGGCAATCCACTGTATGACTTGTCCCCATTGCCAGTGAATGTCTCTCTCCTACTATTTGGCAATTCCTGTCCCTCTGCACTGTCCGTGACATCACCCCAGCATGTCAGGAGCATCATCCACACCCCGTCTGTAGGATCACCATGTAAGAATGCACCAGAACGGACTCAGCTAACATTGTGAATGGACATTTTGCACTACAGCACCTATAAATAAATATCACTTGCACACCTATTGTGTCTCTGTGTTATTTCACACTTCAACTGTGCAGTACATAACTCCAAAGTGGCTGTGTGGCAACCATGTCGATTCTCTATACTACTGTCCTGATTTCATGTATACTGAAACATCTGTGCAGTGGCCAGGAATGCATCATAGCCTTACTATACTGAGGAAAATAACTGATGAAGGGACTAAGCACACACAATCATGCTGTGTTGGACAGAATGATGCACCATCTATAGCTATTCTAGACAACTAATGGTGGCTGAGAAATGTAGGCACCATGCAATACTTAAATAAGAAATAATGCTGTAAAATGTAAGGAATCATTAACAAATTACACTGCATCAATCACCCTTACGGAGTATACTTCCATGAAGGAAAGTCATGCTGAATCAGTACACACATGATGTAGGTCAGCAATGACAGCAACAAGACAAGAGTGTGAACAACTCCTCATCTACAAAGATCTCCCTGAACTTCACACTGCTGTCCGACCTATCTATTTACCCACAATAACAAGTCTGGAAGCACTCTTTGTGAAGTAGGATACATGCCAACCCAAAACCTTCATGATCAATGCACACTACCAATGGTGGGTCTCCCACATGGTGGATACTTACTAAGTTAGCGCACGGGTAGCTGGCATGTTAAACCTCAATATCCAGGGGATAGCGAGCAGGACACAAATGTCATACTAAAACATTCTGCTACACCGATGTCAAGGCCATGATAATGTAGCACCTAACGCATCATGTAAAGGGTTAACAAAATTTTTATTTCAATGAAGTAATAAAAGAGGCCACTAAGGGAAAGGTAAACCTACACTAATCTAACCTGACTACTACTAACCCACAACTGTCCCTAACTAACCTAAGCTAAACTTACTCTACACATGTAACGAAACGATCTAAACATCAACCCCCCACCCACCATTATGAGACAAGACACATGCAGGACAACACTTACTAACCTACACACATACTATTCTATCCTAAACAAACATATATTTTTTTGGTAATATTTTTTTTAATCAATGTTTCTTTTTTTTTCTTTTTTATATTTATATTTTTTTAAACAGGAATCCCAACATTGCCCCCCACCCACCCACCCACACAAAAATATAAGATAGAAAGAATAAGGACCCCCCACCCTCCTCCCTAACACTAACTAAGCTAATTACCTATACTTATCCTATAACTAACCCCCAAAACCCAACTAACAGTATAAAATAGGAAAGAGGTGAGAGGGGAGGGGTAAAAGTTCAGGAGGGCAAAAGTACTACAGATTTGCCCTCCGTAGTGGACCTTCTTTTTCACATAACTCATGTCCTCCCTCAGGTTGTCCACCTTTTTAACCAAGTTGTCCAATTTTCGGGACAATGCCAGGAAGGCAGCTGGGTCGACAGGAGGGTCTGTGCTGGTTTGCGTGCCGGCGGAGGTGGATGTTGTGGCAGGAGTGACAATCCTGCTACCACCACACGGCTGGGTCCAGGTCTGGAGGAAGATGCTTGGTCCGTTGCTGGGTCCACTTGGGCAGACCTGGTGGATGTGGTGTCAGTGGTTGTTGGTGGCACTGTAGGGGGAGCCTGTGGTGTGGCCCACCACGCCCCGGAGGCCCGATCTGAATGGTACTTGCGGGCCATCCTCCGATACCCACACTGCACCTGCAGGATGTGCCTGTATCTCATCGCACGGCGCTCAAAATGGTTGCGATCTGCGGCACTCAGGTTTGCAGCTGTGAAGAGAAAAGGCAAATATTTAGCTTTGGATTTGCATTGGGTGGAATACCACAATGGGTCATTTGTCCATTACTAGATATGTATTGGTTGCAGCAATTGTCACAACATAGTTCACGGAAAGGCTCAGAGGAAGTACATGTGAAACATGCATACATAAGGGCATATCACACCTAGCATATCCATGTCTCTACATGATGGATGACATCACCCTAAACTACTCATCCAAATCATACCTAAGGCATTTGACATCATGGCTGCACCTCTTCTGCATACTGACTTCACTACATATGTCATTCTATGTGATAACAATCACACTCCTCACTCAATGGCATTTGGAATTAGTTGTGTGCTAAGATTGAACCCATGGGCCAGAATCAAATGTCAACACTAGGGGCCAGATGTAGGAATTTGGAAAATGCAACTAGCAATTTGCAATGCAGAACGGTGTCTCTGACACCGTCTGCGAGTCGCTATGGGGTCGCTAAGACCCACCTCATGAACATCAATGATGTGGGTTCCAAGTTGCGCCACCTTAGCGACTATGGGCACTCAAGGGGATGGAGGCCTGCTGGGAACAGCAGACCTCCATGGACGTGACTGCTTTTAAATAAAGCAGGTTATTTATCCCCAAGTGTAGGCCGTTTACCTGAAAGGAAAATGAGCTGCAATTAGTAAAAAATCACAACAACTTCAATCTTGGAATATTTCACGGTAATTAGTGGTCCCTTAGACCACTGGCTGTTTTGTACAGGATTATTTTGGTCCACTCACAAAGGTGAAGGGTTACAATGGGGACCCCTTCCAGTTAGCAAGTGGGTTACCATCCACTTCAAGTGGATGATAACTGCGACTCACTTTGAAACCACGTACTCGGTTGCAAATGGGATTGACTACCACTGTGAGTTGCAAGTAGGTCTGGAAAACCCCTTTATATTTTGCATTTTGAAAAGCATTTAGCTAATATGTTCATGACCACCAAATACATTTCGGAATAGGAAACAGGCGTTTGCAACTCACAAACAGAAATTTATACCATTTGCAACGTGTACACAGTTTGCTACATCTGGCCCTAGGTACTAACTCAAGTCACAAAAGGTGTCAAGTACGTGTAACATACTGGTTGCTACAGTCCTGGGTACCCTGTTTCACAGTAACATCCCAGTCTTTGTGGGTGGTGTGGGAAGAACAACCAACAATCCCATGTTCAATGCACACCCAGGAGTGTATAGAAAGTTCAACAAGTATGTGCCTTCACACACAACACCTATGAAGGGCTAGCAACACGTTGTAGTCAGCCAAACATTGTCACATCCCAGGTCCACACATGTCAAAATGATATGACTTAGGCCAACATGACATACTATCAGTGAGGCATGTTTTACAACACACAGAGAGGAGGTAGAACACCCATTCTCATGATTCGACAGAACACCTAGGCCATTGCACTCAAGTCACACACACTTCTAGTTCACCTTGTGGAAGTACATGCCCCCGGAAGATCCGACCTACAGTGTACACAGTCCATCCTCAACTAGGAAGAAGCACTTGTCATCAGAGCCATGTGCCTAAGCTATCTGGGAGACTGTCAGTCTGATATGCAGACTCAGTTCATGGCAAGTCCCTGACCAAGTCTAACATTGACCATTGTATTCCAAATGAGTCATCCCATTCCCCATTGCGGCACAACTGGAATGACCTAGAGCCCCTCAATCTGAGAGATGGCTAGGTATTGCTTTACAGAAACATAAGTCCTATTTGATATCACACTAAAACAACAATGCCAATGAACGGCGAGCGCATCAAATCATGAATTCTCTTGAACACACAGTAATCCATCATGCTTCATTACCAAACAATGAAAATAGCACTCAGGCGACACTCACTGTAGGTATCGGGGTCGTCAAAATGTGCCACCTCTCCCACGGTGTATGGGGCTGGTCCACCTGTAAAGCATGAAAGGAAGAATATACTCAGACTGGGTGAACTGGCAAATAATTTCAGTTACAATGACACTGTGTGAATATGACATGGTAATGATAGACTTTCCCACATGCTCATACTGCATGGATGACTTTGTATTCAACATTATCATTGGATGAGTCTCCTGCTACAGTGACACACCCTACTACACACATGCAGTGGCCAGGACAGTCATGTGTCGTCCAAGTTAACCCTCCATTAGTATGCCCCAACAATAATTTTATCCATACATCTCAGCATGTGCATCCCAGAGAGACATTCCAAAACTGGTTCCATGAGGACTGCATGACCACTCACAATCAAACAGGCTAGGTGGACATGTTCAACACACAGCAACCACACACACATGTGACATATGTGTGGACAACATAACTAACTTCATGTGACGTGAAGGCAACACACATGTATAGCATCATCATGTGTTTCTAATTTTCTGTCTAGCTATGGCGTCTACATATGTAGGTATGTGGTTTCTACATGACTTACTCACTGGCCATTATGACCACTAGAGTACAAATAGAGCCGTTCACATGTTGCTTGTCTGAACAAATGCAACACTACATTACATACAGCTACAGGCATCTAGTATGTGTTGCAAAAATGAGCCATCGGACTGGTAGCATTGGTCTTCATACACATTCTGCAACAAATACACATTAGGGCACATATGGATACCTTTGTAGCGCATCATTTGCATCATTTTGTGATGCAGAGAGGGGGCTAATTAGCAAAATACAGATAGATGTTGCAATTTGCTGCTGTTATTGCGTGAAAATGTGTTGCAAAAATGGGGATATATGTGTATAAACATGGGCCTAGGTTTCCCTAGCATTACACACAGTCAGCTACTTATTTAGCAGATTGGCTAACAATCATCACATGTTCCCACACAGATTTCTATTATTCCCATGTAATTGATTTGTACTCACCAACATGGCCACCAATCCTGAGTACCAGGTGGTCCAGCAGGTCCTGTTCCCTGGTGATCAGATCTGCCCAGCGGTGCTTCAATTGATGGACATTTCGCATGCTCCCGTAGACCCGGACCAGGTGATGGCGCACCTTCTCACACCAGATTTTCCTAGCCTCCGTGTGATACCCCTGTATCACACGGCCCCCAGCCTCCAGCATCAGTGGGAGGAAATGGCTAACTAGCCATATAAACCCCCCCAATTCATCTTCACCCATCCTGGACAGGCGAGGCCTACCTGACATATTGGCAGCTAGAAAAATGGATAAATGAAATAAGAAAGTAAAAATGGGAAATGGGGAAAGGTAGAGGTGTGAAAGAAAATGAAAAAGGAGAAAAATAGCCCAACTAACCCCCCAAACTATGCTACCCACAACAGACTCCCACAGACGATACAAACAATCACAGGAATAGACAAAACAACACTTAACAGACAGAGACAATGTTATACAACAAGAATAGATTGACAAAAAGACAAAATACAAGGGACACAGGACACTAAAGCAGTAAAACACAGGACAACACCTTTCACACAACCACACAGTCTAGAAAAATCTGAGACTGCAAAGTGAAAGTGAAAGTTAACTCCCAGTACAGATTTTGTAAACAGGATATCCTATTACATCACTTCCTGCATAAAATGGCCGCTGGTTTTTATTTTCCCGTTATGCGTCATATTTTCACGCATACACAATTGAGCGTCATTTTTTTTTACGCATTACATTGCACATGATGCCGAGTCAAAAAATATGATATGAATATTAATAATTTTTAATGTACATGAGATGACCAACATATTGTCCATGTTGCGTTAATTTTACCACGCATACATCATGGGCGTCATTTTTTTCCACGTACAGTAGTGCACATGATGCTGAGTCAAAAAATATGATATGAATATTAATAATTTTTAATGTACATGAGATGACCAACATATTGTCCATGTTGCGTCAATTTTACCACGCATACATCATGGGCGTCATTTTTTTCCACGTACAGTAGTGCACATGATGCTGAGTCAAAAAAAATTATGATGTAAATTATACTTTGATGGCTAAATATGTGCCACTTTTGGATACATTTATATTTGACTCTGCATTCTGTGCACTCATGTACGTGAACAAATTATGACGCCCATGCTGTATGCGTAGAATTTGGAGCATATTTTTCCTTATGTCTTCATGTTTTTAACTTTGGAAAGGTGATTTGTCATGGTCAAACGGTGCTATGTGATACACATTTGTGTTTGGATATGACACATGTCTGTTGTTGTATGTATAGAAGGCATTCACACTGTAATGTTTTGGATACGTTAACTAATGTATTGACCATATTTGTCAACATTTTTGGGGTAATTGCTGATGGCTATTTTGAAATGATGGATAGGATACCATGATGTATTCCTTCTCCAAAATGTGTCCACAATTATGATGGTGATGCTTTTATCTGTAGTCCTAACAGGGAGTGCAATAGTCACTTACAGTTTTTATGGGGCTAACCATGTCCCATTATGATTTAGTGTTTCAGATTTGTGTTGGACTTTTGACATGTAGCCCACACATGTGCCTTATGCATGTGTTTAGTTCACAAGTACAAGATTCTTGTATGTTTTGGGGGCGGTAGAGGTGGACTTACGCCCCCAGCACCCTAGGATTTGACCATCCAGAATAGCTACTGTATCCATGGAGTATATTTATTATATCATGGCAAACCTGCAGCAGCAGGCTAATGTAAGGCCATATGGTATGAATGACTGTTGACCATTCATTCATCTCATTAGCCCATTTGACGTTTGCAGTAATGATGAATTGGAGCAAACTTGCATACCATTTTCCAATGACTATGTTTGCAAGACTCTCAGCGTTCCCTATGTGATAATGAGAATAATTTTGTTGTTGTCTGTGTCCCTTTCTGCATAAACTGGTTTAGTGGCATGTTACATTCTTCCTGCTAGGTTCAAACTGGGACACAACTGTGATGGTCTACTTTCAAATATTAGGTTGATTGTATGACATATGTGTACATGTGTGGTGGAATGTGGATCCACTATCACCTCTCTGGGTGTATGTTGTCACTGTGACTTCAAGGTCTCCTCCTGAGTTAGTGGCAGCTGATGTTGTTCCAATTGTGTATTGCTCATATCACACACTTGAGAGAAGCCATTGATGACATGGTCACGTACACATGGATGGTCCCACCCTGTCTCTGAACACGTGTGATGTGACTTTCAAATTATCTCAAATTTTGGGCTGGATGAGAGACTGTTTCAGGTGTTTGGATCCGGCATGTGTAATTGCCACATTTGTACTCCTGTTGGGCTCTGTGTATGGTAATGTATCATGTCACATCCTACCCTCTGTGCATACAGTTGTGATGTTTATTTTTGGTGTGATGACTGTTATAGCATTCTTGCTCAATGAGACGACATTCTTCTTCAGCGATTTCAAAATAAAGGTGGTCAGAAATGCATAGGCCAAAGCATGATGTGGTGGTTATCTGTGTTTATTTACAAGTGTGGAATACAAGTTATTATAATATATTAAGAAAAAAAAATATTGACAAGCTGTTGGCGCCTACGCACTCCTGCTGCCGTGTTAGGTTGTTCCCCCTCCTGTTGCAGGCCAGCATCCTCCTCTTCGTCATCCTCAGGCATGTCTGGGTCTGGTTCAAGGAGGGGAATGTTCCTTTTTACACAAATATTGTGTAATATGGCACAAGTGAGTATGATCTTACAGACCATCTCTGGGGAATAGAGTAGGCTACCGCCAGTTATGTCAAGGCAGCGGAACCTTGACTTTAGGATCCCAAAGGTCCGCTCCACAATGCTGCGTGTCCTCTTGTGGGCGTCATTGTATGCCCGCTCAGCAGCAGTATTTGGGTTCCCATATGGTGTCATTATCAAAGGCTGAATGCCATACCCCTGATCAGCTGAAAGAGAAACACAGAATGGTATCAATTAGATCTAGGAGGCACTGTTGTACGTATCTTTGATGGCAGTAGTTGTGTTGTGTTGTCTGTGACTATTTTGTGTACTAATGTGACAACCTATGGTTGTTGGTGAAAACTTTTGCATTGATTTTTTTTCCTTGGCTGAGCAAGTGTTTGTTGGCTAACTGTTTGTCAGCAGGATGTATTGGTTTCTCCAGTACAGTGTGCCCTCCCTTGCATTGTGACTTGTGATACAGGTGTCCGTGTGTCCTCACTGGGGGTGTGATGATAGTTCCATGTAGAGTTGAAACATGAAAGTGTATTAGAAACGTTCATATGAACATACCCAGGCCATCCCATACCTTTAAACTTATGCATTGTATTAGTGTACAGGTTATTGTGAGACTTCCAATTTGCAAGGTGACATTTAGGCAACCACAGTCATTAATGTCTTCACACTAAGCTGTAGAGTAAATTCCAATGTGTGAGAGGTTCAATGGTGACTTGTGAAACATGGCTAGCGATGTGAGTACCTCAGTGTGTTCCTGGCTAGGTGTTGCTATTGTGGTGTATGTGTTGTTTATCCTAGAGGGTTTCTGAGCAGTGTGTATATGAGTTAGATTTTTGTCCTTACCAACAAGTAGTCCATTGCCATACCGTCCATCCTGGAAGTGTTGGTTGATGGTGCAGTGACGGAAGATGAATGCGTCATGTACACTCCCAGGATATTTAGCCACAATGTTGCTGATCAGTCCTTGGTGATCGACTATGGCATGTACGTTGATTGAATGTGTGTGCTTCCTGTTGCGGTAGAGGTGTTCACTCGCAGCAGGTGGCACAAGGCGTACGTGTGTGCAGTTGATTGCACCAAGGACGTGCGGGAAGCCACTGATGGCGTAGAACCCCTGTTTAGTTTCCTGCTGCATCTCCAGTGTGTTAGGGAAGCAGATGTGGCGGGGTGTCAGGCGAATGATGGCATCCAGTACTTTAGGCAGGAATGCGGAGAAAGATGGTTGTGATATTCCACCAACCAGGGCACCAGTTGTCTGAAACGAGCCACTTGCCAGCAGGTGAAGTACAGCAAGCAGCTTTGTTTCTGTTGGGATAGTGCGGGGAGTCACTAAAGTGGGGGCCAACTGCTGTTCAATATTTGTCAGCAGCTGCTGAATGGCCTGCCAGTTCAACCGGTACCTCTGGATGATGTCTCGTTCCCTGAGGCCATGCAGGGTTGTTCTTGGGCGGAATATCCTCTCCTGCCTTCTGCGCTGTCTTTGGGGTCCCTGCTGTTGTTGTTGTAGCTGCTGTTGTTGCTGCAGGGCTCTGCGTCTACGTGCACGCTGAAGAAAAAGCACCTCCATGTCTCCCTGTTGCTGCTCTGCTGCTCTGCTGCTCTGTTGTTTGTTCTGTGTGTTCTTATTAAGTACAGGTGTGTTTGCCCCATTTTAACGCCTGCCCTGACCCAGGCGTTAAAATTTCACGATATTCGTGCTTTGCGCCATTTTTTTGCGCCGCCTGCCGCGCGGGAGTCATTTTTGCCCGGAAGCATAAATACGACGCACCGCTGTGTGCGTCGGTTTTTGGACGGGAACGCCTACCCTGCATGTCATTAACGCAGGGCGGGGTGCCGCTTCCAGAAACTGACGCACATAGCGCCATTTTCCTTGTGCGCCGGATCGGGCGTCAGGGTTTAAATATGGGGCAACGTTTGCACTGAATGTGCGTCAAACTTTTTGGCGCACATTCGGCGCAAACGGAGTATAAATATGCCCCTATATCCTTACCTGAAGGGCTGTGAATGAAAGTGGGCATTGATATGGTAGGACCGTTCAACTTTCTTCTGTATCATTTGTGCTATGCATGTGTGCTAATGGACTGCCACAGTAAATGGCCTGAGGATCGATTTTTCTCACTGCCATGGCGAGCAATGCAGTGCAATTTTTAAAGGACATTTCATGAGGGAAGGGATTCCCGGAGTCTTTAATCTGTGACAGCAGAGTCAACAGTTGGTGAATCATGACATGGAAGTGTTCTTTAAAGAATCTTGGGTGAAGCATCTAAGGCACTTGCTTTATCATCCACAATCCACTGGTTTGGTGTAAAGAATTAATGTAGTGGTGGTTGAATGTATAAAGTGGGTGAAAAAACAATGGTTATGGCACAGACGAGGCAATGAGATCTATATTGTGGTTTTATCATACAACACCACATCCCTTCACCAAGGTATCCCCCTATGAGTTGCTTAGAGGGCCCCACTCTACTTCAATACTTTATCCTGCATGATTATTTGAAGCTGTACAAATATAGTTACAAGTAGTGTGGATCACAAAACCTTCTAAAGCAGGGTGGAAAAGGAACACAGTCAAATGAAAGACAGGTATGACATCATAATGGTCACCAAACAGCTAGCAATTTACCCTTGTGATATAGTGTGTGTTAAGGAAGTGAAGTTTGTGAAGAAAGATTATGTCAGTTATGGAGATCTAATAACAAAGGAAAACGTTTGCAGTAATGCTGTGATGGTGCAGGTGGTCATGGGTAGAATTTCAGTAAAATTGTAAAGGTACAGGATGATGCCATGAAAGAGCTGTGTTAGAATACATACATCAAGAGGGAGGATAATTCTCTAGCCCCTGAAAAGGGTTACATGGACGTGGGGCTTCATAGGTCAACATGGGAAAAAAATCTACCATGGAAGCTGAGATAGGGTGTCATGCATGGGCATTTCATATATTTAATGCTGATCTTTTCATGTATGTAATCCTGATCTTTTCTTAGATAGTTTTCTGGGTTACAAATATATATATATATATATATATATATTTACTATAAGATGAAGGATCACAAGAAAACAACAGCCAGCCAGGGCAAAAATCGGGATCCCACAGGATGCAGTGAGTCACAAGAAAATATAATATCCAAGAAAGAAGTGACTCATACAGATGATCTCATCAACAAACAACAAAAGGAGATATTGGCCCTCATTACAACCCTGGTGGTCGGTGATAAAGTGGCGGTAATACCGCCAGCAGGCTGGCAATAACTACCGCCAAATTATGACCATGGTGGAAAGATCTCTGAAAGACAGCCAATGTACCACACCGAGAGCCAGGGCGGAAACAACAGCCACCACGGCGGTAGCCGCCTACAGCCAGGAGGAAGTCAATGTTCCGCCCACCATATTATGACCCTGCAAACCGCCACCTTTTCCAGGGCAGTACCAACGACATCAAAAGCCTGGCGGAAACAGACCTTAGAAGTGAAAGCACTCACCATTGAAGACACATGGAAAAACTATGCCACCCTGGAGCCGGAACTCCATGTCTTCCCCATGATCTTCTACGTTCTGCTCCACCACGAACACCAACGCCGGCGAAGACCACGGCGATGAGTACAGCTGCCTAGCACATGAGGGAGAGAGGAGAACAACAGTGACACACACACATGCACCCACGCCAACACCACACACACAATCAGCTACATTACAAAAACAATTTGACCCCGTAACTCGGATGAATAATGTAAGGACAAAATGATTTCGAAAAAGTGAATGTAATGAGATCAACACAGCATGAAAAATAAGTTAGGCAAGATAATAAATATATACATATGTACACAAAAAGGTACACAGCCCAATCCACAATGTTCGTAGGCCACATGGCCACAGGCCAAAGTCCAAGGCCACAAGTCACCTACATCAACACGGAGAGAACACTGCAGGGGCATCTGTTGGTAAATAGGTAGGTACCTAAGGGGAATGGGGGCACCTCAGCCAGGAGATGGAAAAAGACCACTAGTTCCTGGAGGGGGCAACATTTCCTGTGCCTGGTCCTGGGGAGTGCAAGGCCACAGTCTCTAGAGTGGGTCACTTGCCCTCTTGCTCTGGAGGGGGCAACATGCCCTGTGCTTGGTCCTGGGGAGTGCAAGGACACAGTCTCTCGAGTGGGTGCCTTGCCCACTTGCTCTGGAGGGGGCAACATGCCCTGTGCTTGGTCCTGTGTATCCTGTGCTCTTGATCCTGGGGAGTGTTGGGCATGTTGGTGTCTTTCTCACTGGTTCTGGAGGGGGCCTTGTGCCCTGTGCTATTGATCCTGGGGAGTGTTGGGCATGTGGGTGTCTTACCCACTGGTTCTGGAGGGGGCCTCATGCCCTGTGCTCTTGATCCAGGGGAGTGTTGGGCATGTGGGTGTCTTACCCACTGGTTCTGGAGGGGGCCTCGTGCCCTGTGCTCTTGATCCTGGGGAGTGTTAGGCAAGTGGGGTTCATACCCACTAGTTCTGGAGGGAGCCTTGTGCCCTGTGCTCTTGATCCTGGGGAGTGTTGGGTATGTGGGTGTCTAACTCACTGGTTCTGGAGGGGACCTTGTGCCCTGTGCTCTTGATCCTGGGGAGTGCAAGGTCACAGTCTCTCAGGTGGGTGTCATACCCACAGGGTTTGCAAGGGGCAGGCTGCACAGCAGCCCATGGAGGCAGGATTACATACCATTTACCGGCGGTGATGGCTGCTCAGTGGTGGTGCTGCTGCTGGTGGGGGGGGCTCCTGCCCATCCCCTGCAACCTCGGACGGCTCCTCAGTGGAGGTGGTGGTGCTGCTAGGGGGGAAGGCTCATGTCCATCCCCTGCAACCTCGGGGATGGCTGCTCAGTGAAGGTGGCAGTGCTGCTGGGAGGGGGAGGCTCCTGCCCATCCCCTGCAACCTCAGACAGCTGCACAACCATGGTTGGTGGTGGGGGCTCCGTCACTGTTCCTGTCCCAGGCCCCTTGGTCTTCCAGCTGCTGGTGCAGGCTCCTTTGTCTTCCTTACAGCTGGGGCAGGCTCCCTTCCCTTCTTGCCTGCTGGTGCAGGCTCCTTTGTCTTCCTGGCAGCTGGGGTAGGCTCCTTTCCCTTCTTGCCTGCTGGTGCAGGCTCCTTTGTCTTCCTAGCAGCTGGGGAAGGCTCCTTTGTCTTCCTAGCAGCTGGGGCAGGCTCCTTGTTCTTTCTGCAGCTGGGGCAGGCTCCTTTCCTTGGCTGGGTTCTTCCAAACCTGCCCAAACGTGCAGGACATGGGGATTAGGGGTAGGGAAGAGGTCAAAGGTGGATAGGAGCAGTTTCTTAGGGACATTGGGGTGGGAAGAGGGAGAAGGAATGGGAGTGGAGGAAGAGGTGTCTGTCTGCTGCTTTTGGGTGCAGGTGCATAGCATGTATGCTGTTGTGAGGTGGGTGGCTGTTGGGTGTCTGAGTGCTTCGTTTGTGTACCTTGGGGGGTGGCAGACAGTGGGAGAGGACACGGGACGTGTGCATGGCTGTTGTGGGGGTGTCTGCCACTGAAGTGTGTGTTCTGCCAGGTGTGGTGGTGACGCTGGTAGTGGATGATGATGTAGTGCATGCAGGTGTGAGTGTGGATTGAACTGGGTGGGAGGTGGAGGAGGAGGACGGGGGAGACAGTGGAAATAGTGGATGTTGGTCTGTCTACATCTGGATTGTGTTTGTGAGAGTGCCTGTGGGATGAAGTGTGGTGCTTGTGTTTGCCTGTACCACTCTTTTGTGTTGTCTTGTGTGCGTGCTCGTCTACCTGTATGCTTGGGATGGGTTGGGGTTAAGGATAATGGGTCTGGGAAGAGGAAGTTGGAGGGGGGAGGGTAGAAACAGGGACAATGGCTGCAAAAAGAGAGGAGGCCAGAGCCTGGATTGATCTCTGTTGGGCCGCCAATTCAGGGTTAATGCCCTCCAGGAATGTATTAGTCTATTGCATCTGGGCTGCCGGCCACCGCATGGCATTCACAATGGTTGACTGCCCTGCAGAGATGGGTCTCAGCGGGTCAAAAGCCTCCTCACTCAGGACAGCAGGGCTCACTGGGGCAGGACCTGAGGTGCCCGGGGAGAAGGAGATGCCTATCCTGCTGTGTGAGCGGGCTGCTGGGAGGGCTGAACTGGTACAGGGTGGCGGTTGTACCTGTAGCGGGGGTGGTCACAGAAGTGTCCGCCACCACCAGGGAGCTTCCATCGGAGGAGGTATCTGTGTCAGAACTGTCCCCTCCAGTCTCCACTGTGGTGCTCCCTTCGCCGTCCATCCCACTGATGCACTCACCGTCAATGGACTCTGCCTCCTGGGTCCTGTGGGATGCCGCTCCCTCTGTCGCTGGTGCCTCTGCTCCTCTGCCAGAGGATGCTAATGCACATAAGGACAGGATGACAAAACAAAAAGGGGGGGAAGACAAAGGATACACTTGGTCAATAGCTGCACCAACACCACAGTTGGAGTACACAGCACCCTCACACACAGGGAACAGGCCTGCGCAATATGCCATAGCACTACCAGAGAGATAGTTAGACACCAAGGCATGGGGAGGGACACACACCGCCAAATGCAGCACACCGGGGACCCACGCAGCCCTGACCAGTAGTGGATGCATACGAGCTAGGTAGCAAGATTTGCCCTTCTGAACCTTAACCACCAGGAGACCTACGCTGCAATGTCAGGCGTGGCCTAGAAGCACCCACTGACACACATCCCCCACCGGATACCACCCTAGCATTCATGTTATTGTAATGATGGTCACTGTACTCACCCCCTTGTGGCTGCTGTGATGCCCTCAAGCGCCCATCCAGCTCAGGATAGGCCACCACCTGTATGTGGGCCATCAGTTGGGGCAGGGATCGACAGGCACCCCTTTCTCGTTGGGACGCCATCCCCAGCTGGGCCTCCGCCATCTTCCATGCCCAGCATCTCAGGTCCTCCCACCGTTTCCGACAGTGGGTGCTCCTTCTGCCATAGACCCCCAGGGTCTGCTCCTCCTTGGCAATGGCACGCCATATACCCTTCTTTTGATGGGCACTGACCTGCAGAGGAAATACACACAGGAAAATAGATTTAGACAAACAGACCTGCCTGTTACAATTTTTGCCCACCATACCCCTTCACATCACCATTTACAAACACTTGGCCCAGCACAAAACCTATACGCCACCCAGAGGATATCCACCCTCCCCCCTTACACGAGGCCTTCACACACACCACTCCATGCATTCATGCCACATGCATTGTGCCCACAGTGTACTCACCTGTAGGTCGGGAGGCCCATACAGCAGTCCATACTGGGGTAGGACCCCATCCACCAGTCTCTCCAACACCTCCGAAGTGAAGGCTGGGGCCCTTTCCCCAGTCACACAGGCCATGGTAGGTTCCAGACACAGGTCACAGCAGCACATGCAGTGTAGGTCCTCTCTTGTGGAAGATCAGGTAGCAAGTGAGGGATCAGATAGGAAATGGCGGTGACATCTGCGGCGGTGCATACCGTCACCGCTGGCGTACATCACCATTGGCCACTGTAACCCATAGGGCCCAATGTTAACCAATGGGGAATTGCACGGCAGTTCCCAACCGCTTCCCGACCGCTTCCCACAATGGCACTCAACATCAGCGGAATTACCTCACTTCCACCTGTCCCTCCACACTGGACAGGCAGACACCATTTCAAGGTGGGGCAGGCCCTCAAAAATTGTTGCATCACTGATGACATTAGGACTTACTGGACTAACCACACTTACCCATTACAAGTTAACAGCATGCAAATTCAGTTTGTGACTGGCTCCTCACTCTTTTGCCCCATAGGTTCCTCCTGCTGCGGATGAATAGGAGATGGAGAGATACCCCGTGTACAGACCCCTGGTGGACTTGGCAACACTGTAGGACAGGAACATTATCCTCATCTATAGACTGGACATGGCCACAATCACAGAGCTCTGTGCCCAATTGGAGCCTGACCTGATATCTGCTATCTGTCACCCCACTGGGGTCCCCCTCTTGTGCAAGTGCTATCAGTTCTCCATTTCCTGGCAACTATTTCTTTCCAAGTGACAGTGGGCTTGGCAGCAGGAATGTCACAGCAAATGTCCTCAATAGTGCTGACAAGAGTGTTGTCTGCCCTGATTAAACACATGTGCAGCTACATTATATTTCCCCAGGTTGAAGATTTGGTCACAGTGAAGGCTGAGTTCTATGCAATAGGACATATCCCCAACATAATTGGGGCAATTGATGGAACACATATTGCATTTGTCCCCCCCATCAGAATGAACAGGTGTTCAGAAATCGGAAGAGTTTCCACTTTATGAATGTACAGATGGTGTGCTTGGCGGACTAGTACATCTCCCACGTCAATGCTAAGTATCCTGGGTCAGTGCAGGATGCCTTTGTCCTAAGGAATAGCAGCATCCCAGATGTGATGGGCCAACTACAGAGGAACAGGGTGTGGCTAATAGGTGAGCCTTGGTTCCCACCCAGTATATGTTGGTGTATTGGTTTGGTGTGGGCCATATAGGATAGTGTGTGGCTAAATGTTGTCCCTCAATATTTGCAGGTGACTCTGGTTACCCCAACCTATCATGACTGCTGACCCCTGTGAGGAATACCAGGACAAGGGCAGAAGAACGTTATAATGAGGCACATGGGCGAACCAGAAGGATCATTGAAAGAACCTTTGGCCTCCTGAAGACCAGGTTCTGCTGCCTTCATTTAACAGGTGGATCCCTGTGCTACTCACCCAAGAAGGTCTACCAGATAGTAGTGGCATGCTGCATGGTGCACAACCTGGCCCTGAGATGCCATGTGCCTTTTCTGCAGGAGGAGGAGGCTGGAGATGCCTGTGTGCCAGCAGTGGACCCTGTGGAGAGTGAGGATGATGAGGCAGAGGATGGGGTTGAGGAAAGAACATCAGTGATTAAACAATACTTTCAATGACACACAGGGAGGACAGTGTTACTTCACATTTCAACGACATTTGTTTGAATTTGTGTGGCACTGGCATGCTGATATTTCCCACTTCTATGCCCACTCACTGTTCCCTCTGGCAATTCATTTTGCAGATGTTGGTAACCTCACATATTCTCCTGGTGTGATCACTACAGCCAGCCACAGGTCATTAATCTATGCTCTCATTCAGTACAGTTGAATTGCAATATTTGTACCTGTTTCAATGAATACATAATAGAAAATATGACATACTCCAGATTTTTTTTTTCCAAGGGAGTTTATTGAAGTGCTAAAATATGGAGGGGCAAGTACAAAGGGATGGGGTGATGATGGAGGAAAGTCTAGGGTATAGTTCCAGTTTATTTGTAGCACAGGTGCATTGTCCAAGGGGACACAGGAAGAGGAGCAATGGCAGTTCAAGGTGGACACGATGACAGAGTGGGACACAAGGGTGACAATCAGGAGGGTCTAATTTCCTGGCGGAGGTCTTGGCAAGTGTCTCTGGCTTCTATCTGGATTGCAGGGAAAGTTTGCAGAGTGGTTCACCTTCTGCAGGGTGAGGGGTGCTGGTGGCCTCTTGGTCCTGTGGTGGGGCTTCCTGGCCACTAGCCGCAGAGGAGGTGGAAGGCTGTTCAGATATCTGGCTAGTGGCAGGGGCCCGCTGGTGTGAGACTGCCTTCCTCATAATGTTGGCCATGTCTGCCAGCATCCCTGCAACGGAGATCAGGGTGTTGTTAATGGCCTGCAAATCCTCCCTGATCCCCTGGTATTGTCCCTCCTGCAGCAGCCTGTTCTCCTGCACATTGTCCAGGATCTTTCCCATCGTGTCCTGGGAATGTTGATATACTCCCAGGATCTCTGCAAGTTCCTCCTGGGGAGTTGGTTCCCTGGGCCTGTCCTCCCCCTTGTGCACAGCAGTCCTCCCAGTGTCCCTGGTGGCCTGTGCCTCTGTCCCCTGAACCTTGTGCCCACTGACCCCAGGTCCCTGATTGTCTTGGGGGCGAGGTGTGGCCTGGGGCCCCTGTAGAGGTGGACACACTGCTGATTGACGTGTCCTGGGGACAGAGGTGTGGGTACACTGGATGGGTGCTGTGGTGGTGTTTCCTGATGGGGGAGGCTCTGTTGTGATGTGTGACTGGGCCTGGGTAACCGGCTGTCCAGAGGTCCTTGATGGGCTAGGTTGGTCATCCAGATCCTGAAGACCGGAGTTGCTGTCATCACTATGGGACTCTTCTGTTGGGGGACTGGATATTGCTGGCACCTCCTCTCCGCTGACATTGGCTGGGATATCTGTGGGGATGTAAATTATGTATTATGGTCTCTGTGTCTGACATATTATGCATTTGTGGCTTCTCTATGGTGTGCATGCTTTATTGATAAGTGTCCATGCAGGGCTATGAGTAGAGTCCATGCATTGGTAGAGCATGCAGGGCTTGGCATTGGGATGAGTGAGATGTGATGGTGGGGTGTGTGGGCTGGAGTGGAGTGATGGGAGTGAGGGTGGGGGTATGTTATGGCATGCAGGTAGAGGGTAGTAGCAGTAGAGAGTTGACTTACCAGAGTCCAGTCCTCCTCCTACTCCGGCCAGGCCCTCAGGATGCAGGATTGCCAAGACTTGCTCCTCCCATGCTATTAGTTGTAGGGGAGGAGGTGAGGGTCCTCCGCCAGTCGTCTGTACAGTGAGCTGTTGTCTTGCTGCAATGGAACGTACTTTCCCCCTTAGGTCCTTCCACCTCTTCCTGATGTCACTCCTAGTTCTTGGGTGCTGTCCCACGGACTTGACCCTGTCCACAATTCTCCACCAACGCTCCATCTTCCAAGCTATCGATATCTGCTGCACCTGTGTTCCAAATAACTGTGGCTCTACCCTGATAATTTCCTCCACCGTGACCCTTAGCTCCTCCTCTGTGAAGCGGGGGTGTCTTTATCTTGCCATGGGTGTTGTGTGAGGTGTGTAGGTGAGGGTGTGTTGGTTAAAGTGTTGGGGTGTGTGACGTGGGGTGCGTGAGTGGTGTATAGTTGTGTATAGTGTGTGGCTCTGGTTGTGTCTGTGGTCTTGATGTCTCTCTGCTGGCAATTGTTTGTAACAGTAAAGGGTTGTGGGTAATGTGGGTGTGTGTTTTATAGTGGTGTGGGTGTGGTGTGTGAATGGGTGTCAGGTGTGTGTTGTTTGATTTGTCCAATGCAATGTTGTTTTGTTTGTGTGTGTCCATTTTGAGTGCTGCAGTATGTACCGCCAATTGTTTACCACTGTTGAATGTCTGCCGTGGTGATTCATGGGTCATAATGTGGTGGGCGTAGTTCTGTTGGCATAACGGGGTGGTTTTGATGCCACCAGTTTATCACTGACCTTTGGTGTGGCTGATTTGTGTCTGTGGCTGAATGCTGACGGATTGGTGTGTGTGTGTCATAATATGGTGAACGGATATCCACGGCGGCGGCGGTAAGTTGGCGGCAGTCAGCTTGGAGGTAAGTGGGATTTACCACCAATGTCATAATGAGGGCCATTATGTTATGCTCTACATCTAGAGTTGGAGCTTGTAGAACGCTCCAACTCATAGAATGTTGCTTGTATGATGCCATTGTTGATGCTCATTCTACAAGCGTTCCACTGAATGTCAGGTGGAGCGCATCTGGACGAGGCGACAGCAGTGGCTCATGAATCCTATGTAACACATACATTTTGGGCACAAAACTTACCTGCCAAGTATTCCTTTCGCCATAACAAACACTTTTCCTGCCAAGCAAGAGTGTAGCATGTTCATTGTCTGCTGATGTGATTCAATGCCTTGTAGATGTATGAAGCACTATACAAAATGCAACTACAATGTAATGGATGTGCTGCAGTCCTTGATGAGCACTTTTGACATGTTAAAGGAAGCTCTGGTGAAAAGTATTTTGGTACATTTAGTCCTTAAAACAAGGTGGATTAGGAGAGAAACAGAAATTCTATTGTGGATATGGAAAACAAAAAAGCAATTTTATCGACAATTAGCCATAAGTTAGGCGATTTGGTTACTCAAGAGATGGGCACTATAGCAAATGATGATTTACAGGAGATATCCATCAAGAAACTAAGTAAATGTGCATCAATGTTTATAGTATTTAGCAAGGCACAGAGTTCCATGTACAAGTCTTTCCCAGGTTTTAGGTGTGGTTGTATATCCGAATATCAAGCAGAAAAACATTGTGCTATAAAAATATTGTAGTTAGAATATTGAATGTCGACAACGACACTATTGTGAATGTAAGTATCAATCTACTATTCTGCTATTTTTAACTCCACATTTACATGCCTTCAACATAAATATAAATCAACAAGGTACATAAACAGGGAGTTTAGAATAGTAAATCAATGCTTACTTGTATAATAGTTTGGTAATCAATCTGGCTATGATATATTTCTAGCACAATATTTGAACTGCATACTCTGGTAGTTTATCATAAAGTCTCTCTAGGCCGAGAGTGGAAGCAGAAGGCCAAGGAAGCAGAATCCAGCAGAACCCAGAATCCTGTGCACTAGAAAGCAGACGGAGGGACCAGTAAATGCTGCACCGCCGCTCCAACGCCTCACCAATGTCGCACGGAACCACACCACACCAGACCGCAGGTGGAGACCATGCCCGCCGCTGACTGCAGACCACCACCAACACCGCACCAATGCTCTGAACTGAGCTATGCAGGACCACAGGTGACCACAGGTGGCAGTGCAGCTGCAGCTGACTGCAGGCGGCTGGTTGCGGGGAGCTGCTCTGCTCCATGGCCACAGTCCCAGCCACCCAGACCTAACCTAACCACCTAACTACCCAGCCTGACTTCACCGGTCCCATTGGGGGCTTTCGGCTGAGCTTCCAGACTCCCCCCTCTTAGATGCAGTAGCAACTCATGGGCCTGGAGATTGGGGCCCCAGCATAAGGCCAGTACAAGTCCAGTGGAAGACCAGCGTAAAGCCAGCGTAAGGCCCCTGTGCAAGGGACAGACTCAAGCTGACTAAAACAGACTCAAGCTGGTTGGCGCTGGTAATCTGACAGTCTCCAGGACAGCGAGAGTCCAGTGTTTATCACAGGCTGTCCCAAGAAGTCCCTGGCTGCTCCTGGGTGGGTCTGCAACCGCAGCCACAGGTGCAGGGATCAGGCTCTATAGTTATAGGTACAGATATACAGCTACAGCAGGTATCAGCAGCAGCAGACAGCAAGCAGCAAGCAAGCATGTGTGTGTGTGCCTGACCATGCCTGGCAAAGTGCGAGCGCGGCAGCCGTGAGCATCTGTCACTGATTGCGCACCCTGGTACCCTGCAGAAGCAGCCTAGCCAGGTCTGGGGGCAGCTTGCATGGCACCCGGTGAGACCCGCTTGCCATTGACCTCTAGCCTCCTCGCATTCTTGCAGCCCAGGGGCATTGGCAGCTGGGCACCCACAAGTCAGGTGAACTCCAGGGAACTTCCGTCTACTGTCTCCTGTCACACTCTCACACTCACTCTATGGTACAGAAGTGGAAGGAAGAGCACCTGCAGTCTTCAGAATCCTCTAGGGGACCAAAAGAAAAGTGTGGAGAGAGCATGAGGAACTGTGGCTCCCTCCTCTTAATGGCACATGACAGAGTACAAAATTTAATGAGGAGAGGAAAGGGCCGCCCCCAATAAACGGGGGGGGCAGGCCAAAGGTGAGAAAACAAAGTATGCCACTAAGTCCCAACTCACGCCACAGCTGTCACCAAAGGGGGCAACAGCCTCAAAGTTACCCAGGGCCCCAGGAGCAGCCAAAAGGGAACCCAGAAGGTGAAGGATGGACCCAAAGGGATCCCTGAGTACTTTACGCCACTGGGGAAAATCACTAGCCTTAAGACAGTCTCTGGAGAATCAACCCCGAGATCCCATCTTGGATGGAGATCCTTTAGTGACAGTGCAATCACTCAGGGCAACTCCTGGGTTAACTTCCCTCCACGCAATACAGCTCATGAATCAATGCCGGAACTTTCACTACCAAGCTCCCCGCCCCGCTTGGAACTCCCACACAACAAAAATAGGCACGCTTTCCAGCCACTTAAGCGGGCAATCCCTCTATCACCCACCATAGCGGTAAGAAACAGAACCATAGTCCCTGACGATCTTCCCACCAAAGGGGATTGCACTGAGGAAATTCATAAAAGTAGCTGGGAAAATCTGGCTTTAAAATTATCGACTCCAAGGTCAAATCTGTCCAACCACCCCAGGGAGGCCTCTCTAACACAGATAAAGGGGTGACCAACTCAACCACAATCAGGAACATCAACCAACTCTTCACAAACTCGCTGTATACATCAGAAACTACACAAAATCAGGGGCACATCGACTCAGACACTTTTCTCCTGGCAGGATGGGACGCTTTAAACAAAACCCTCACAGCCATAACAAATGGCACTATTTTTAATACAGACAAACTAGACATTCAAATTAAAATCTTGCAAAGCATGGGAACTACTACTATGGCCATTGACAATAAGCTGGACAAATTAAATTTGCTAATCAAAAAAAGCTCAAGCACAAGTGGATGCCAACAATGAGCTACCTACCCAGGGCCAGCATTGCTACTACAGCCCAATATTAGATAAACTGCAAGAATCGCCATCGATCATGTCAATGATAGTAGTAAACTTAAAACAGGAAGCCGAACTGTGGAGAAATGGCAGGCTACAGACACAAGGTCAACTCACCCCTGTAACAACAAACAGACTTCAAATGGGAGTCCCTCACGTGGCAACACAGCCCGAAGTATGCTTAGAACAGACGTTGGGAGTGATAACGGAAAGTCCAGAAAAAGTGCACACCCAAGAAGAAGGCCCCTTTCTTCCAGTTCTGTTCAGGAAAAACAAGAAACAGCTAAGGAAAATGCACAACAAATCATTAATGAGTCAAGAAACCGAAACCCATCCTTCACACAGAAGCCAGAGCAACAGCCCATTGGGAGGGAACTTGGAAAAAGAGTCAAGCAGCAAAGAGGAATTGATAAAATGCTCACCACCCAGTCAATCGACAGATACCAAAGTTCTGCTTTGAGGTTACAAAGTGGTAACTATCCTCAAAGGCAGCAGATAGAGGAAGGAACTGTCTTTGCTGGAAGAATGAACCAGGGAGTCCTTGGTAACACAGAAGCACTGGGCAGGCCCAAGGAACTCCAATCAAACTGCCCCTGGTCAAACACCCTCCCGCAGTCAGCACCCTCCGGCACAATCCTTCAGATCTTAACCTCTGGGCCCTGGGTCGAGCCAGAGGTGAACCTTGGCCCAACAGCCTCCCAAGGGGCACACCCAACATCAACGAATGTGATGGCGCCTCAGATGAACCGTGCCCAACTTGATAAATATGCAACCTTCACCCAGGCCACCCGTCCAGGGGTAGCCCTTGAGGAGACAAGGGAATAATTGAACGATCTTTCCGCAACAGGTCTTTCATCCTGGATGCCAAGACCTCGGGCCCTTCACGAAGACCATAGCCCGCTTGTTTAATTCAAAATGCATACAGCAAGCATCCGCCTAGGTAGAACAAATGATAATCGCAGAGGCTGAAATCACATCTGCTCTGCAATTCACAAAGTCTCGCAGGACTGCGCCCAATCAACTGCCGAACCCAAAGGATAGGGGCACACATACCCTAATTTTTCATCCCACGTATAAATCTCAGGGCCCTTGGGACATCCTAAACAGAGGCATCTTTTGAGAATCTGCAATGCCATCCCAGGGATGGAACAATTAAACAGCAAAGATCTTAAGTGCATAGCCTTTCTAACACTAGTAAGAGTGACACAAAAAAATGCCCGGAAGTCTGCTTTCGCAGCACAGAAAAAGGGCAACTGCTACTATCAAAATCAGAGGTATTTGAACTTTGGGGTATAGAGCTTAAAGAAGTGAACAAAACAAAGTACCCGACATTCTGTATCCCTCAAGGAGCCAGAGGAAGTGTGATGGAACACCAACAGCAAACCCCAGGGACGTCACTCAGAGATCAATCCTATAACACAGCAAGGGGGCATCCTTCACCTTCACCCCCGGACCAAGAGAATTAATTGTCACCATCACACAGGAACACCAAGTAATAAGACGTGATCAGGTAACAGAACTGTAAAAAGGGGAAACTAGTTGGAACAAATTTTACCCTTGACCCTGACACACCCCTGCACCCAAAGATAGACGTGGGGTCCCAAGAACTCCAAAAGATATCTCAAACTCTGGATCACAGCACAAACATGCACTGGGCAATACAAAAATAATATTTTGAAACACAGCAAGGGCAACCAAAATCACTCATGACCCAAACCTGGATTCCTTTTTGAGAAACTTTGATATCATCTGCCTACAAGAAACTTGGCGTGTGGCTGAAAATCTGTTAGCAGGATTCCAAGAATTCTTTAGCCCAGTAACAAAAGCAAAGAGCAAGGGACACCCCTAGGGAGGTCATAACACCTACATAACCACAAGTAAAACTTTAACCGCAAGGAGAACCGACCAACTTCCAGCCCACATTTTAGCCAGCATCATTGAAAACTGGCTTTTGGAACAGGCATCAACTTTGGTCATAATATTAAACATCTATATCAACCCCAATGCGACCCACAAATTGCAGTTATTAGACACCACGGAAAACAAACTGCAATCTCTAAAAGCCTCATACGAGAATGCCTCCTGGCTAATCATAGGCGATTTCAACTTAAGTATGGCCAACCATAGTTATAGAAGTACCAGAGAAGGAGCCTTAGATCAACGCCTGGGCATTCCACAGCAAGTATCACGTTTCAGGGACATGGACAAATGCGATCAACTGCTGGTGAGAGCCTTGGAGGCATTTGGACTGAGGGCCTTGAATTGTCGTTTCCCCACAGACAGCCCAATGAACCCACACATATCAAAGAAATCAGCTAGCACCCTAAATTACACATTTACGTCCACAACATTCTTCAAACACACTCAAGTTTCTAGCATAGAAGTAAGCTGCAAAAGTGACCATCGTCATGAAAATCACGAACAACAACCGTTATATGTCATAAGTGCACAACATAGGGGCACAGGATCTTGGAAACCATCTCCACTGTATAAGATGGTCAAACCTGTGTATGGGGAAATATAAGGTTTTGAAATCGAGCTTACTATCCAACCCAGACCGGACATAATCATCAGATGGGAAGCAATGTTAACATTACTAAGGAACCAGCTAGCTCCCCTACAACGGCACAGGCTTGGACCCACACAGAATAAAAAACAATGTTTCACACAATCCCTAAAGCAACAAAGGCAACAGCTCAACAAAGCAACAAGAGCCCTGAAGAAACAACACATGGACACCAGACAACTTGATATCTTTGAAGAATTGAGAAAGAAATACAATGTAGTCTGGGAAGCAGAGCAGGCACACCGAGACCAGGAATGGATCAAAGTCATTGAGGCATGCAAACAAAAGACCAGCCGCCCCCTGTGGTCCATCAGTAGTCAACTGGAGCGTGGAGTGGCAGGGATCTTAAGCAACACTGTGCTGGAAGCAAAGTGGCTCAAGTACATCTCCAAACTATAAGGCTGTCAGGAAGTGGCAGAACATAACTTGTGCTCAAATTACAAGCCAAATCACCTATCCTTCAAAGTACAGAAGATCGAAGGACACCTTAGGCACTGCAGAACCAACGGGGCCCCCGGCCCGATTGGCCTCCCCGCAGGGGTCTTAAAACATGATCGGGAATTTTAGTCCAACCAACTTAGTAATTTTTTCACCTCTTGCGTCACAGAAAATAAAATCCCTGATTCCTGGAGAGGGGCAAATCTCCACCCAACTTACCAAAAAGGCCCCTGTGGCAACCCAACAGCTATCACTTGATAACCCTCCTCGACACTGATGAAAAAATATTTGCGGAGTGCCTGCTAGTGGAAATAAAAGACTGGGGGACTAGTCTGAACCGAATCCCACTGAAACAACAGGTTTCCTTCCCTTATCAAGCCCTCGACAACTTGGTAGCACAAGCAATGTTGGTCGGAAAAGTATACAAAAAAGAATGACCCTGTACACCTGGTTTGTGACCTTTCTAAAGCTTTCGACTCTGTGGAACTGCACAGATTGTGAAAAAAAATTGTGGATCTAAATATTACACCAAACTTGCTAAAAGGAATTCAGCTCTTATACGCTGACAAATGGGCTAGGGTAAAAGTTGGCAGCAATGGAAGAGAGTCTGAAAAAGTTCAGATAGGAAGAGGAGTAAAGCAAGGCTGTGTACTAGCCCCGATGTTCTTCAATCTATATCTTGCAGATCTGTGTGCATCTCTGAACTCTGCCAGTTCCCATCCCCCCAAATTGGGCCACCAACTTCTAACAGCACTTCTTTATGTAGAAGACGTCATCCTCTTGAACCTTTAAGGCACAGGGCTGAAAAAACTGCTAAATATCCTAGATTAGTGTTGCAAATCCAACTTGCTGCTGTTAAACCTGGGGAAAACCAATGTAGTCATCTTCGGCAAGCACATAATAAATAAAAAGCAGTGGCTCTGTGGAAACCAGCTAGTAGGCAGAAGTAGTAGCTACAAATATCTGGCAGTCTGGGTGCAGGAAAGGTTGTTTCAATGCTTGCATTTAAACACCTTGAAAGCCAGAGTGGTATCACAACTTGCAGCCCTTCCAAATCTATCAACGAATCTGCAAAGTCCAACCTGGAGGCCGCTCCTCACAGTGATCAAGGCAAAGTTCCTGCTCTCCCTAATATATGGCTTACAAAGCTATCCCAGCAAGTTTAATGATTTCTTGAACATCGCCCACAGTAAATTTTTCCGATTCCTCTTCCACCTCCCACACAGTTCTTCACGGGGCACAAATCAGACTGGAACTTGGGCTACAAGACCAAGCCCTGGTACAGAACGGAGCTATCCTCAAATATGCCTCTGTATTAAGACAGGCGCCCCCAAACACACTAAAAGCACTAATCTGTGAAGAATACATGGTCTAACAATATTCCCTTAGCAATAAAGCAACTAAAGGCAGAAGAGTTTGGCAAAAGACCTTACTGCATAAATCGTTTAAGAAACTAATAAATAAGCAAATCAAACAGCTATCATGGAGCAAGGACCAAGGCAAGTTCAGGTCACATTTCCACTCATGAATGATTATCAACACGTACAAGGTGCCGACAGTAGAGGCATACCTTGGAGAAACACTAAATGCATTGGTGCACGCCAGGTTTGGTTTACTCCCCTCACTGGACATAGTCCCAAAATGGCTCAAATCCTCACAAAACGGGAAATGCAGGATCTGTGCATATCATCAGGAAGACTTTCTACACCTTCTATGCATATTCCCTGCACTGTCACCCTGGCGTAAACTGTACCTCAAAAATATGTTCATCTCAAACAGCTTTCGATCATGCCGACAAGCAATCCTATTTTGCCTCAATGGACTGACACCTCAGCACATGGCATGTGTAGCAAAATTCATAATAAAAGCAGAACTCCTGTTAAAGCATGCCCTAACAAACTTTGAGAGCTGCGGGAGATATTTAACTCATGACTAAATAACTTATTTTTTAGTACTCTCGCGTACAGCCTCGATGCAGAACATTATGGACAGCACGGAGTTTGAGAGGACAGTTCAGGTAATCATCCCCTGTGATGAAACATTCTTTCAAGTGGGCTCCCAATACCTTAGCAGGTACCATTGTTTTAACTCTGAGTGAGTTAGAAAACCGTGTCGTTTCTGGCTTACCAATTTTACCTTTTATTGTATAGTGCTGATTGCAACAATTTTTATTAATCATGCAATAAAGGTATAATAACCATAATGTTTTTTGCAAATGGGCCAGAAGAACGGGGTCCTTTTAATGACCAAGGGTTTTGCTAGGCCCTCTGCTAGATCCAAAATAGAGGTGATTTCAATTGATTTAAAGCAGCTACAGGGGGGAGGTGGTTACAGGGGGGTGGCACATGCTCACAACTAAAAGCACATACAGTAGCAGAAATGTATGATTGTCCACTCAAATACTCGCATTCAGGATAAAAAGTATTTTATTTTACAGCTAACAACACAAAGGGAAATGTCATATTCACAAACAACTACATGGTCCCCTGAGGTCAGGGCTCTAGTGTTTTGTTGGCAGTTCCCCTTGTCCCACTCCCTACTCGCTCTAGAGATAGTTATTCCCATAGGCAACATCCAGGTTAAACCCCACTAGTCTGAGTCTCATGAGTCCACTCGAACTCTGTTTTAAAGTCAAATGTGTTCCAACGCTAAAGCACCATCTAGCAAGCAATTTCCCCCGGAGTCGACTGGCCTGAATTAAGTCTTCAGGCACCACCAGTTTCAGAGTGTCTGGAGTTCCTGAGTTCACCCCCTTTGCAGCTGCTAGAGTGGATGCTGCATTTGATGATCCCAGAGTTCTTCACATGCAGTCGCACAGTGGTCAGAAGTTCCTTGTGGATTTTCTCTGCAGGGTAAGTCTTTGGTCTATTTCATAGTGGGAGCAGGAGGAGATGGTGCACAATTCTTGATGCGGATCCTTCGTCCTGAAGTAGGTGCGTAGGAGTACCCATGGCAGCCTCACCCCTCTGGCAATGCTTTGGGTCTTCTTTCTCGTTCTGGTGACCCCTCTCTGGCGTACAGGGTCACCGCATCTCTACTGTACACATGCACTGTCCTGATCAAAATAGCAGATGCCTGTACAGAGTCCCCTACTGTCATGCAGAGTCAAAGGCTCTTCACCAAGCAAGTGCTACAGCCCACTCTGCACGACAATCTGTCTATGTTGTCCCCTCCTGGCATATGGGGTCACTGCTCCAACACTGCAGACAGCCTATGGGACAAATAGGACAGCGATGTTTATAATTAACTTGGCAGCAGCCCCACCTGACATATGATGCCACTGACGTCTCAGTGCACACGTGCTACGGCCCGATCAGCACAGCGATATCCACAACTCACCTCAGGGCAGCCCTCCTCTGGCATTAGAGAAGATTGATGACTTTGTTCTGCACACAGGCAACAACACAATTGCTGCAGAAGCTGTGTCCTCACACCTTCCTTAGGGACTCTACTCGACAGGATTCTCCACCAGCCCTTGCTCCCTCCAACACTCTACTGTTTGTAACAGGGTACACTTGTCTTGGCAACCAGGCAGGCACTGGTGCTCCAGGGCAGATGCTCTTGGATTCCCTGGGTGAAATTACCTCACTCAGCAGAAAGACTAGCAGACCTTGGCCTCCAGTCCCGGTCACAGACAGAATTCTTGTTGAGCTTCTCCTTGCACAGTCCAGAGGCTGCTTGACAGTTGACAATTTTTGGGGTGTCAAGCTTCCCATCTTATAGTCCATTTCCAGACTCGGAGGGGCATATTTGTGCTCTGTTTGCGCTATTTATGTATCATTTGTTTTACGCAAAAACGGTGCAAACTTAACCCCATATTTATATTTTGACACTGGACCCATCTAGCATCAAAATATAGGAGTTAATGTCATTTTTGGGATGCGTGAACCCACCTTGTGTTAATGAGATGCAAGGTAGACATTCCCATCCAAAAAGCTCATATTTATCCCCTGTGCAAAAATAGTGCACGGGTGGGAGGTGGGCCTAAATAATGGCACTAAGCCTGCTTAGCGCCATTATTTAACACCTGGGTCAGACCAGGCATTAGGGGACCTGCGGACCCATTTCCATGGTCAAACACAATGAGAGGGGCCCACCTCAAGCCCCAGGAACACCACCACCCACACCAGAGGGGCACCAGAGGATGGGGGACACCATCTCAGGTAAGTAGGGTAAGTATTTTTTTTTAATATTCCAAGTGCCATTGGGGGCCCTGACGACATGGGGGCCCCTGCATGTCACTGGGTGCAATGGCCATGCCCAGGGGACATTGGTCCCCTGTTCTGGCCATTGAGGTGGTGAGCATGACTCCTGACATTTTTTAGACAGGAGTCATGTTTTAGGATGGTTGTGTGTCAGGAAATGACGCTAGGCTGGTTAACGGCACTTTTTTGCCTCAAACCAGCTTAGCGTCATTTTTTGACTCAAATCCCCCTTCACCCCTTCTGCCACCCCCCACCTGGCTAACGTCATTTTTTCTGACGGTAGCCCAAGCATAGCGCCAGCTTTCAGCATTCCATAAATTTGGTGCCTGCTGGTGCTTTAGAATGATGCAAGCCGGCGTTAGCTCAGTTTTGCACCACAAAGTAAATGTGGACCCAAATGTGAATTAGGGTCAGAGTCCTGAGGTTTAAGTTGGGAGTCTGCTTCCTTTTGAGGTGCCCACTCTTCTGCCCTCTCTTCCTCTTGAAAGTAGTCTGTCACAACAAGAATAATGCAAAAGCTGATAGCCCCACAAAAGAGGTCATAGGAGTGATCAGAATTTACACCTGGATGTCAGCCACAGTAATATGTGTATCAAAACATTACCCTAGGGCTTCAGCCCTAATACTTATCAGTCACTTATTATCTATCCGCTTCTTGATTTAGGTCCCTACCTTTTGACCTCTCTCTGACTCAAATAGAAACCTTTGAAGTGTGCGTGGGAGGCCTGGTTTTTCCCTCTCCAGTGTGTCCTCCTCAGCCCCCAAAACTCACAGGAATGTAGCAAATCTGTCTGGGTAGGATTACTCTACCTCCTCTGTATGTTTCTCCATTCAGCCCCTGTTGGTGGAATCCATAGTTTGCCATGTATTGTACCACTTAGAGGGATGCATACACTCCACGCAGTACATGCATTTCACATACATGCACTGCACAGCACTGTATCCTTGATGTACTGTACCACTCACAGGGACACATGCAGCTAGCACATGCATTTTGCAAATATGCACTACACACCATTGTATCCTTCATTTACTGTACCACTCACAGGTACACATACAACTACAACATTCAATATGCATGCACTGCATTATCCCTGTTTGGTACCCTTCCCAAAAACGCATACACTCAGCACAGATACACCACTCTTGTGCTGTGCAGCACTCCACAACAATCCAATGTAGACTGAGGGAAAGTTAAGCACACAACAGAGGAACTTTGAATGAGTAAGTCACTCCTAAAGAAGGCATCCTGAGCCCAGAAATCAGGGTGCATTTTATTAACTGTGTGGGCATGTAGGTACAAGCTTATATATCCCTATCACTATTTATAATAGCCCTTAATGCAAAAGGCCACCCTTTTGCATTAAGGGCTATTATAAATGAACTATAGGCCAAAGGATAACATTGGTTGGCACCCGGACAAACCGAAAGGTTGCCAGCTCCATTTTTGTACAGCCGAAATGAGTCATGTTTGGTATCAAACAACATGCCTTCGCACCCCCTGCATGAATCCCATTTCGAGAGTAATGTGGCATGGACCCAGAGAGCAACCTTGGAGTTTGCTCACCAAGTTGCCCAAGTTTTCCTGTGCCCTGGCTGCCAGTCCACAGCTTCTCCCACAAAAACCGGATTCTGAGCCTCCTGGGTAGTAGTGCGAACACTCCCAGGAGTCAAGACAATAGCCTGGATGGGAAGGAGGTCACACCTCTCTCCCTCCCAGGAAGGCTTGTGAAGTGACACATCCAGGCAGTGAGCCTCAAAGGGCACACCACCTCTGATATGCAAGCAGGCTGTCCCTTGGTGGAAGACAAAGCCACCCCCTGTCCCCAGGCACATTTTGACTAGGGCAGGTGAGAAAATTAGTTAGTCAGGAGACGTACACCACCAGAAGGCTAACCACACCTCTTGGGTGGACAACCTGGTCTGTACAGCCGAGGAAAACCTTTGCCATCTATAAAAGTAGCAAAATAAAGGTTTTTGAGTAGAAAAGGTGCCGCACCCACCAGATGTGGTCACCTCTGGGAAGATTGGCTGCTGGGTCTAGTAGCCCATTGGCCACTTGCACCCACACCTCTAATGCCCCTAAATCTAGGATTTAAAGGGCTCCCCTGGCACCAGAACCTCAGATCTGCAACAACTTGTGAAGAAGAACAAGAGAAGACCCGCATTATAGACAACAGGAACCTGTACTAACAAAAGGCGTGATACCTTAAACCTGTGGCATCCTTCCAGGGAATACTTGACTGTTCTTGTCCCAGACCAAAGACTGTTTCCCCAACCAAGAGGGAACCATTTGTGAGCCAAAGGCAAGACCAGACTTCCTTGGACTAGTGGCACTAGTCCCCTGCCCACCACAGGTAAAAGGCACCTACTGGAACTGCAGAAGTACCGGCCATTGGGCCCTCCGAGGGATCGCCCACAGCCAGGTGGTCTAGTGTATTGTGTCAAGTGTATTCCAGCTCTTCTCAAAGCTACAGCCCAGTACCATTTTCCTCTGCGCCTCCAGCAGGGGAGATAACTTCTCCTCCACCTTACTACTGTCAAGGCTTGTTGGTGGCCAGTCCAGTCATCACCACCTTTACTCAACTCTGCAAACCAAGGGCACACTGCAACCCCTTCATCCGATATCACCTGTGGCTCTGTTGTCGAGTTTTTGCATGTGCTTCCTCACCAGCACAATGGTAAAATCAGCAGACAAAGTTCATGTTCAGCACCAATGATAGACAAACACATTTCTGCACCTGAGACGCCCAAGCTAGGTGGAATTGTTCTGTCTGGTGAATCCTGGTCCAAAGGCCCACCCAAGCTCAACATTCACTGAGTTCCCCCAAACACGAGCTGCAAGTGACTGAGTGTCACAAGTATCATTTTTCAGCCTGCGGTTCCCGCGTTCAGCAGCAAGGACAGCCAGGACAACTCTGCATCCGTGCCCCAAGAGCTAGGTAAAATTGGTCTGACTGTTAAATCTTGGTCCTGGAACCTGCAAAAGCTTAACTACCAATGGGTTCCTCTGACCTCACCCTGAAAGTGACTGAGTGCACCAGTGATGCTTCCCATTGACCGCAACAGTGAGGTTTGACAGCTTGTGAATAGACTGATTTTATTTCTACTCTAAAATCCCTAACTCTGGTTATACATATCTGATTTACTTTGTTTTGGTGTCTAAAATTATATAAAAATCTGCTTTATTTTTATGAATTGGTTTCGTATTTCTATTGAGTAATGCTCATTACTTTTTATCCATGTTGGTACTCTGAAATGCTTAACACACATTCTTCTAGAAAAGCCTGACTGCTTTTTGCCAGACTACCAGGGCTGAGCTAAGGATTTATTATTGTGAATCCAAAGTACCATCTTTTGGGTATTGTGAGAGTTTACATAATGAAGGCTAACCAGCATCACTGTATAAGACTCCATTTTCCTACACACAGGATAAAAAAGGACCTGTTCACTCATATTGAGCACTGCACAGTATGCTGCCACCACTGCTTTCGTGCTCCTTAACTCCTGGAGAAGGCAGCAGTCTCACCACTTTGAAGGTAGTGCTTTGGCACCACTCCCAGTCCAACAAGACCGCAATCTGTGAGACAAGCCTATGCCATGATCAATGTCTGCCTGTGGCAACAAAAATTAGCGTTAGGCATCCAAACATCAGTACAGTTGTGGCTTTTAGGATCCAACACCCAGAAAGGTAATTCCCAGGGTACCTGGACAAAAGATGAAGTAATCAAATCATTCTGAGCCCTTTCGCTTTTGAGATTGGTCATCTTTTAGCATCAATGAAAGATATGTTTAACAGTCCTTTATATCATTGCATGCCCGTTCTTCAGAAGCAGTCTGTTTGCATTGGGCACAAGGGCACAAAGTTAAAATGTTGGCAGAATCAAGTAGCTGACTTTATGCTAGAACAACTTTAGATTAAATGAACGTCCTATGTAAGTACAGAGGGTTGGGGTGCATGGATAACTGCAGAAGCCAGGAATGATATGGGGCTTGTTGAAATGTAAAATAAATATAAATGCTTCTGTTAAAAGCTGGAGTGTTTGTAACAGTTTTATAAAAAGTTGAGAACTTGTTCAGATATTCTGGAGTTGAGATGGACAATGTGTCAACAGTTTCTTACCTCAATTATTTGGGGGTGTTGTAGGTGAAAACATCACTCAGAGTTGATATAATTTAAAGCAAATAAAAAACTTCTGAATACCTCAGAGGTATTAAGAAAGCACCAACTGAATCCAATGTAGTTTTCTGCAATTCAACAGGTGTGGGCTCTATGTGTTGGGGATCTCTTTGCATTTTACAGGAGATTATCAATATTTTACAGTTTGATGTCAGACCTAGAAGATCGCACAGTAAATCATTTTCAACAAAACTGGAGGTGGGAAAAGGTGCATACTTTTTCCCCTTACGTAAATGCTGTTATTTGTACTACTTGAGGTTCAAACTCAAGAAGGCTCTCTTATTCAAGACAACTCCCCTTAAAAAATGTTATACTTGGTTTCCAGGTGGGATGAGCTTTCTCTACTCCAATCTAAGCCAGGTCTTTTATTGGGCCTGGACAGGTAAAGCGTAACTCAAGCAAGTCTGGATTCTCTGGGCCTCATTATTTTGAACCCTTGACGGCATGCAACGTGTTTCTTAAATTTTGGTGAGGCACTTGCACTCCTCAGTGATTCACGAACCCACACATTTGTAAAAGGTATGCCATCTTTCGGTTTCCAGGTGCATGGGTGCTTGCATGAGTCCCCAGACTATTTTTTTTTTTTTTTTTTTCTCAATCACAGACCAATACCTCCTGTGGTGATTAACGATGACACAGTTCAACAGACTTTAATGGCTTTAAACAAGTTTACAGGGTAATAGAGCTCAACTGCAACTGAAAAAAATGACAAGGACTTTCTAATGCAGTGCAGAAAGATTGAGGACAGAATATGCAAAGTAGCAGAAGCAAATGCAGACAACAAAGATTAATATGCTTTTAAACAGTTAACATTTAATAAAAACAAACCTCCAAGTAATTGCACCACTCAGCAAGTGTTCTAATAATCACCATTCGCTAAGACTTACTAAATTAAAACAGCCTTAGAGAACCCCAACGCCCTTTATCCCCACCCTTGAAGGAAATAAAATTGAATTCTTAGCTAGTCTTAATTTGAGATAAATGTATACCTCCGCCTGGGTGCTTTAAAATGCACTCTATTAAAAATAATTTAAAATATTTTTTGACGGGTGGGGACAAAGGGGAGCCTTCACCCCCTACTTCTCCCCTATCAATCTACCAATGCCTGTGTCTTGCCCCGTGGTCAGGCACAATGTGTCCTAAATTACCATTCGTTGTCCCAAAAGTTCCTTTTTAGAAAACCCAAAAACCCTGCAAAGTTACATTCAAAAGATAACCATGTTTGACCTCTATTATCTTGATGAGCATTGAACTTTTTACTTTTTTTTCAATTCCGAAATTTAAATTGTGAACAGACGCTGCTGAAATTGGGTGTCCGAGCAAATTTCTTGGCCGACTCCCATGTCTGACTCCCAGTAACTGGCTTGTTACTTTGTTCCCGATTTGTCCATACTCCTCTTCAGACTACCATTGTGAAGGCTTTCTGCCTCTTTCTTACCAGTGCATTCTGTCCTGATGTTTTCCATTTACTCACTTCCTGTATTTCCAACCCTGCTTGTACTTTTTCTTTCCTCACCTCTTTCATAGTTCATTACTTTTGCCTCTAACTGCAAAGTAGTTCTTCCACTCACTCTCTAACTCCATGTCAGGGTTGCTTTCCACTCACGCTCCATGTTTCCTACTTACCCATCATTTCCCATGTTCTATTTACTCATGCCGCTTGATTTTCCACCTATTGTCCACCTCCACTCGTCCTATCTACTGTCTCACAGTCCACTTCCTCTTTCCTTCCCTTCTCCAACTTGTGCATCATGCTCTTTTTACTTTCAGTTATACTACCCCTGCTCCTCGTTTTTCTCTTACTATATTTCTGCTTATTTGTAATCCTTCATTTCTGGTATGCTTGTTTGTAGCATCATTTAGCTAGTTTTTCTGCTTGCCTGCTATTGCACTCTCAGTTCTTTGCTTTGCTTGTTGAACTGTGGATGTGTGTTGTAACTTTCTCAAGTCATCATCCCAAGGGTTCTGTACTGTGCTTGTGGTGTCCCTAAATGTCAAAGAAAGAGTGAGTTGTGATAGATGCCCTCCCTCCATTAACGTGGGAGAAAACCTTAATGCTGCAGCTGAGAAGGGTATGTGCGTCCGACTTCTTAGGGCAGCAATGTAGAATCTAAACATACACATATTAACCCAGGAATGAGGTTCATTCCCAACATGAAATGACTGAAAAGACATAATAACTATTATTTGAAAAAAAACAATCACAGGAGCTTTCAAGCAGTACCAGGTATGAGGCTAACTAGACCTCTAATTATGTGTTCATGGTCAGAAATACTCTGTTGATCAATGGGGACCAACTTCTCATGAGACTATTAAATGGTAAATACAACCTGAGCATCTGTGAGAAGTAATTGTTCACTGTGTACACATCAAACCTCACAACTAGACACAGCCTGCATGGGCAAATAAAAAGAAGCTTTGATGCCAATTCGGACCCGACCATTGTATGAGTGTCCATTACTTGCAGTTTCACCATCTAAACCATTGGTCAATGTCAAACCCAATCCCTGACCCACTTAGTCTTTCACTACACTAGACAAGTACTATGGCCCTAATTACAACCCTGGCGGTAAATCCCGCTTACCGCCGTGCAGAAGACTGCCAACACACTGGTGCGGCAGCGGAATTCCGCTACAGCTATTACGACCCACAACTCGGAATCCGCCATAATTCAGACACCCACACAAGTTCGCCACACCAAAGGTCAGTGATAAACTGGCGATAACAAAACCTCCACCGTCACGCCAACAGGAATACGCCCACACTATCACGACCCACGAATCCATGCGGCGGTCTCTCAACCGCGATATTCCACTGGAGGTACACACTGCTGCGCTCAAAATACACACACTTTTACAAAACACAACCACATTGGACAATTCGAAATACACACACCTGATACACATACACACACCACTCCCACACACCCACAATACTATAAAACACACACCCACATTACCCACAAACCCTTACTACAAACATTTAGAAAGAAGGCCAGAGAGAGACACTACCAGAAACAACACTAGCATCCACAGACACACAACATCATCACTCACACAACATCCACGCACCTCAAACAACAACACAACCCCTCACACATCACAACCGACACGACCTTACACATCACCCACACAACATCATGGCACCACAATGACACCCCAGGTTGTCTGAGGAGGAGCTCAGGATCATGGTGGAGGAAATCTTCCGGGTAGAGCCACAGCTATTCGGATCACAGGTGCAGCACACCTCCATTGCTAGGAAGATGGAGCTATGGTGCAGAATCATCGACAGGGTCAACACAGTGGGACAGCATCCAAGAACTAGGGATGACATCAGGAAGAGGTGGAACGACCTACGGGGGAAGGTGTGTTCCGTGGTCTCCAGACACCAGATTGCAGTACAGAGGACTAGCAGTGGACCCCCACCTCCTCAACTAACAACATGGGAGGAGCAAGTCTTGGCAATACTGCATGCTGAGGGCCTCGTAGGAGTAGCAGGAGAAATGGACTCTGGTAAGTCAAATCTTAACTATTACATCCCCCACCCTAACTGCATGCCATCACATACTCCCACCCTCACCCCATCACTCCAACACCTCACATATGTCCCACTATCACAACCCACCCATCCCAACACCAAGCCCTGCATGCAACACCAAAGCATGGACACTCCTCACCAAAGCATGTCCACTACAGATACCCACACAGACCCCACACCAAATATCACGCAAGGATCTAGACAAGAATGCAAGCACTGGAGTACAGGGTCACTCACCCATTGCACACAATGGCACACACAGATGCAATAATCATGCCTTTACACCCCTGCAGGACCCCTACCCAACGTCACCGGACAGGAGGTTCCAGACATAGCCAGTCCCCCCACAGAAGAGGCCCACAGTGATGACAGCAGCTCTGCACAACTGGATCAAGATGACCAGCCCGGCCCATCTGGGACCTCAGGACAGTCGGTTCCCCTGACACTGGCACAAGCCACCACAGAGCCTCCCCCTCAGGAAACACCACCACAGCACCCATCCAGCGGGCCCACACCTGTGTACCCAGGACACATCAAGCAGCAGTGTGTCCACCACTACAGGGAACCCAGGCAAACCCAACAACCCAAGAAAATCAAGGACTTGGGGGCAGTGGCAGTGGGCACACGGTTCAGGGGACAGAGGAACAGGAAAACAGGGGAACTGGGAGGACTGCTGTGCGACAGGGGGAAGACAGGCCCAGGGAACCCACTCTCCACTAGGCCCTCTCCAACATGATGGGAGCGTACCACCATTCCCAGGAGACGATGGCAACGGTACTGGCCAACTTTCAGGAGACCCAGCGGCTGCAGGAGGAACACTATCTGGGGGTCAGGGAGGAACTCAAGTCCATTAACACCACCCTGGTCACCACTGCAGGGGTGCTGCAGGACCTTGTCAACACCAGGAGGGGCACTGTGGCACAACAAGGGGCCCCAGACACTAGCCTGGATGATGAACAGCCCTCCACCTCCACCGGCGCTAGTGGAGAGGAGGCAACACCACAGGACCACGACACCAGCACCCCGCCCCCTGCAGATGGAGAGCCACCCCGTAAACGGTCCCTGAGATCCAGGAACAAGACAGAGAACATTGCCAAGACTCCCGCCAGGAAATGAGACCCCCCTGAATGTCACCCTTCTGTCCCACTTTGTCACCCTGTCCATCCATCAACTGCCCCTTGCTCCACTTCCTATGCCCCTTTGGACAATGCACCTGTGAAAGAAATAGACTGGACTCTGCCATTGACATTCCTCCCCCATCACCTCTGCCCAATTTACAACCCCCTCCAATTATTTGCACAGAAATAAACACACTTCAATCAGAAAACAATCTGGAATCAGTCTGTGCTTTCACAAATGTGTAATTGCAATAACTATGGAATATAGCAATGTCAATTTAATTGTTCACATACCGCTCAAACAATAGTATGAGATGTGGGAGGCAGTGACATCTTCTTACCTGTGTCTCATTGGAAGTATTGCTGGATAACGTTGTTTCTGTTGTTGACATCCTCTTCTTCTCCCTCCTCTTCTTCACTGTCCACAGGCTCCACAGCTGCCACAAGACCTCCAGCTGGACCCTCCTCCTGCAGAAAAGGCACCTGTCGTCGCAAAGCCAGGTTGTGTAGCATACAGCAGGCCATGATGATCTGGCACACCTTCGTTAGTGAGTAGTAGAGAGAACCACCTGTCATATGGAGGCACCGGAACCTGGCCTTCAGGAGGCCGAAGGTCATTTCTATCACCCTCCTAGTTTGCCCATGTGCCTCGTTGTAGCGTTCCTCTGCCCTTGTCCTGGGATTCCTCATTGGGGTCAGTACCCATGACAGGCTGGGGTAACCAGTGTGACATGCAAATGTTGAGGGACAACTATAAGGCACACACTAACCCGTAGGGACAACCCCATACCCAGACAACTATTCACACTGTATAGGGTCCTTGTCCTCACCTATTAGCCACACACGGTGCCTCTGGAGCTGCCCCATCACATAAGGGATGCTGCTATTCCTCAAAATGTAGGCGTCATGCACTGAGCCAGGAAAATTGGCATTCACATGGGAGATGTACTGGTCGGCCAAACACACCATTTCCACATTCATCGAATGGTAACTCTTCCGGTTTCTGTACACCTGTTCACTCCTGCGGGGGGGGTACCAAGGCCACATGTGTACCATCAATGGCACCTATGATGTTGGGGATATGTCCCAGGGCATAGAAGTCACCTTTCACTGTGGGCAAATCCTCCACCTGAGGGAAAACAATGTAGCTGCGCATGTGTTTCAGCAGGGCAGAGAACACTCTGGACAACACTTTAGAGAACACTGGCTGGGACATCCCTGATACAATGGCCACTGTTGTTTGAAAGGATCCACTTGCCAGGAAATGGAGTACTGACAGGACCTGCACTAGACGGGGGATTCCTGTGGGATGGCGTATAACTGACATCAGGTCTGGCTCCAACTGGGCACACAGTTCATGGATTGTTGCACAATGAAGTCTGTAGGTGAATATTACGTGTCTCTTTTCCATTGTCGACAGGTCCACCAGCGGTCTGTACACCGGAGAATGCTGCCATCTCATCACCTGCCCCAGCGGACGTGCCCTATGGAGGAGAACAGTGAGCAGAGAGTCAGCCAACACTGAGGTATCACAATGTGTATTTTGCAGAAACTTTATTAACCCGTAATGTGCCTGTTACTGTGTGTATGCAAGCCTACATCGGTGTGATGCATTTAAAATTAATGCCATGTGGCCAACTGAAATGGCGGATGCCTGACCTGTAAGGTGGGACAAGGGTATATGAGGTAACTGCACTGGCGTTCTACACCGTCGCGGTAGGCGGTCGAAGACTGTGGCGCAATCCTGCATTGGTTAACATTGGACCCAATGGGTCCCAGGAGCCAATGACGATGTACGCCGACGGTGACGGTACGCATAGCTGTGGACGTGACCGACATTTTCTGTCTGTTCACTCACTTGATACCTGACCTTCAACAGGAGAGGACCTACACTGCAAGTGCTGCTGTGACCTCAGTCTGAAAACGACGATGGCTCATGTGTCTGGGGAAAGGGCCCCTGCCTTCACTTCGGAGGAGTTGCAGAAACTAGTGGATGGGGTCCTCCCCCAGTACATACAACTGTACAGTCCTCCAGACAAACAGGTGAGTACACTGTGAGCATGCTGCATGGGCAATGCATGTTTGGAGTGGTGTGGATGGAAGATACATGGGGGGGAACTGAGGCCTGCATGAGCGGACGGTGAGTGTATGTGCGTCAGGGCAAGGGTGGGAACGTGGGCCAATGAGCATGACGGTCTGGACGAATAAAGATTTTCCTTTCCCCCTGTACCATTCCTCTAGGTCAGCGCCCACCAGAAGAAGGATATTTGGCGTGCCATCGCCAAGGACGTCCGGACCCTGGGGGTCCACCACAGACGGAGCACCCACTGCCGGAAAAGATGGGAGGACATTCGCCGCTGGAGCAAGAAGACGGCGGAGGCCCAGCTTGGGATGGCCTCCCAACGTGGGAAGGGTGCCCGTCGCACCATGACCCCCTGATATTCCAGATCCTGGAGGTGGTGTATCCGGAGTTGGATGGGCGCTTGAGGGCATCACAGCAGTCACAAGGGGGTGAGTACAGTCACATTCAGCTGACTCTGCGTGCATCACGAGGTGTCTGGGTGGGCGAGGTGGGCAGTGGGTTCCCCTAGGCCAGGGCGAGCTTGGTAGGCAAGGTCCCTTTTGAGGCAGGTTCAGTGGAACCCCAACCCCACTAGTGGTTAGTGCCATCTACACCTAGTCCGGCTCCTGAGACATCCATGTGTGCAGCAATCGGGCTTAGGCCTTGTACCCCATGGGCATGTGATAAATCTAGGAACTATAAGTGCATGGTGTAGTGCAAAGGGCTGCTGTGTCTGTAGTGTCCACCAACGGTAGTGGTGTTGCATGCACTGAACATATCTTTCTTCTGTCTTTCCACCCCCTTTTTGTGGTCTCCCTGTTCTTGTGTGCAATAGCATCATCAGGTGGAGGAGCAGTGGCACCAGAGCAGGAGGGAGCTGCATCCCACTTGGCCCTGTAGGGCGACACAACGGAGTCTGAAGTCACCAGTGGGACGGAGGGCGAGGGGAGCTCCATGGCGGGGACAGGAGGTGACAGCAGTGACAGCGACTCCTCCTCTGATGGGAGCTCCCTTGTGGTGGCGGGCCCCTCTGTGCCCCCCGCATCAACAGGTACAGCCACCACCCCCCCGACCAGTACCGCCCTCCCAGCAGCCTCTCAGCGTGTGTCCCGTGCCCGCTTACCCAGGAGGGCGGGCATCTCCTTCGCCCCAGGCACCTCAGGCCCTGCCCCAGTCAGCCCTGCTGCCCTCAGAGAGGAGGCTATGGACCTCCTGAGATCCCTCACTGTTGAGCAGTCTACCATTGTGAATGCCATCCAGGGTGTCGAGAGGCATTTGCAACAAACAAATGCATACCTGGAGGGCATTCATTCTGGCCAGGCAGCCCAACAGAGAGCATTTCAGGCTCCGGCCTCAGCACTGATGGCAGCCATTGTCCCGGTGTCCAGCCTCCCCCCTCCAACTTCCTCCACCCAGACCCAATCCCCTGTACCTCAGCCTATCCCAAGCACACCATCAGACCAGCATGCACACACCTCAACACACAAGGGTGGCTCAGGCAAACATAAGCACCACAGATCCCACAGGCACTCACACAAGCATCATACCAATGCAGACATACCAACATCCACTGCCTCCACTGTGTCCCCCTTCTCCACATCTCCCTCCTCCCTCCCAGTCTCGTCTACACTCACACCTATATGCACTACATCTTCAGCCACTACCTCCATCACTAGCACACCCATCACCACACACCGCTCACGTGCACCCACCACCCCCATTACCATGCACACATCCCCAGTGTCCTCTCCCAGTGTGTCAGTGAGCCCACCTCCCAAAGTACACAAACACAGGCACACACCCACCCAACAGCCATCCACCTCACAAAAGCCTCCGGCCCATGCACCTTCACCCAAATCCAGCAGACGTACACCTCCTAAAACCACTACCTCTTTCTCCACTCCCAAACCCCCTCCATCTACCCGTCCCAGTGTGTCTAAAAAACTTTTCCTGGCTAATATTGACCTCTTTCCTACACCTCCCCCGTCCTTCCCCTAGGGCCAGGCTTTCCAGGTCCCAACCCAGCACCTCAGCCACCACATCCCCAGGCACAGTGGTGCCAGCAACTGCGGGCTATAGGAGTGCGCCATCCATCAGGGCTGCCAGTGTGCCACGGAGCGAGGGCAAGGACATCCTGCCACCTGCTAAGCTAAAAAAGTTGCCCACATCCCAGAGGGAGAAGGCGAAAACAACTGCCACCAAAGGCTCAGGGAAAACGAAAGGAGATAGTGGCAAGACAGCTGCGCCACCTTCAAAGGTGGGAAATGGCCAGAAACTGAAGGGCAGGTCAGGAGAGGGCATAGTGGCACCGACTGAGGGACCAGTGTCACACCTTCTGTTCACATCCACGCCAACCTGTACGGCGGAGAAGACCGCCACCTGCACCGCCACAGAGCCCGCCGCCAGCACCGCTGCCACAGAGCCCGCAGCCAGCTCCGCCGCCACAGAGCCCGCAGCCAGCACCACCGCCACAGAGCCCAAACCAGCACCGCTGCCACAGAGCCCACAGCCAGCACCGCCGCCACAAAGCCCGCAGCCAGCACCGCTGCCACAGAGCCTGCAGCCAGCACCGCTGCCACAGAGCCCACCGCCAGCACTGGCGCGACTGACACTTCCGCAAGCACCACCGCGACTGTCACCGCCGACATTACCGCCAGCGGCCTCGCGACATCCTGAGCCAGTGGCACCACCGCAGACATGGCTGCCATCCCCAGTGGTTATTCGTCCAATGAAGCACTCTGGGCACAAAGCCCCCTCCAGAACCAGTGGAGAAAGGCATCCACTACCTCTGTCCTTGGCAGGATGAAGCACTCTGGGCACAAAGCCTCCTCCAGAACCAGTGGAGTATCACATCCACTACCTCTGTCCTTGACAGGATGAAGCACTCTGGGCACAAACCCCCCTCCAGAACCAGTGGAGAAAAGCATCCACTACTTCTGTCCTTGGCAGGATGAAGCACTCTGGGCACAAAGCCCCCTCCAGAACCAGTGGAGTATCACATCCACTACCTCTGTCCTTGGCAGGATGAAGCACTCTGGGCACAAAGCCCCCTCCAGAACCAGCGGAGAAAGGCATCCACTTGAGAGACTGTGGCTTTGCACTCCCCAGGATAAAGCAGTGGACAAACCACCCACTTGAGAGACTTGAGAGACTGTGGCTTTGCACTCCCCAGGATAAAGCAGTGGGCAAACCACCCACTGGAGATACTTGAGAGACTGTGGCTTTGCACTCCCCAGGATACATCAATGGGCATGGAGCCCCCTCGTGCAGCAGTGGCGTCGTGCGTTCATCAGGCTGAGGTGCCCCCCCTCCCCCTTCCCCTGAGGTGCCTGGTTATGTTCCATCTGATGCCCCCCCAGTGTTCTCTCCGTTTGGAGTCAGGTGTCTAGTGTGGCCCTCGCCCCTGCATTTTGGGCCCAGTGGTCCACAGACAATTATTGGTGCACTATCCGGACTTGTGTAGTTGGTGTACATAATTGTATATACTGTATTTAGAGTTTTGACTACTGGATTTTTATTGATTACAATCGTTCAAATCAATTCCTTTTGCCCTTGTGTTATTCAAGGGGGTGTGTATATGTAATGTTGCAGCATGTATTTGTATGTATGATGTTGTGGGTGAGGGTGGGGGTGGGGGTGTTTCGTGTTGTGTGTGTGTGTGTCACTCTCTTTTCCCTCCCCCCCTCCCCTGTGTTGTAGGTGCAGTACTCACCATAGTCGTCGCCGCCGTCTCTGGAGCTCCTGTTAGAGGAGCAGGAAGACCATCGCCGGCAGGATCTGCAGTTCTGGCTCCATGCCTTCCTGGTTCCTCGTGGGGTGTGGAGAGGTGAGTGATTTCCCCTTCTGTGTACTGTTTAGACCGTGTTTTTATTCGCATTGGTTCCGCCCCGGAAAAGGTAGCGGATTGCCGTGTCGTGATAGGGTGGGCGGTATATTGTCTTCCGCCTGTCTGTTGTTGGTTACTGCCACGCTGTTTGTTTGTACTGCCGTGGCGGTCGGAGTGTTAAAGTGGCTGTCTATGTTGGCAGTTTCCGCCGTGGACGTAATTCCATTTTTTTTCTGCCGGCCTGTTGGCAATATTACCGACGCTTTAACACCGACCTCCAGGGTTGCAATGAGGGCCTATGTGTTTTAGGCTAGTCCCTGAATTTAGTTTTACGTATTGCTGTCCCACCCAGGGTTCACCAGCATCCCCAAGCTCAAGATATAGAAAATATATTTTTTAAGGTGAACTCTTTAAAGGAAAAATGTAGTTACATGATGGACAGAGCAGGTTTGCTCTGCCAACGCATACAGTATGCAGCTTGTAGTCAGTCCCCTTTCCCAAAGATGAAAAAAAAAAAAACACCAGGAATCCAGAAAACAGCTTTTCTATTAGTTCTTATTAAGTGAGTTGAGTAGCTACAGGCGTAGTCAAGGAAGCGCAGTGACTACCCAGCCCCCCAACCCCAAATGACTGTTTCAATGTGTCACATACCACATTAATGTTTTTTGCTCTAAGTAGTAATGCGCTAACCTTTTCATGGAATTCGGAAGGAGTGTTGGTCTGCTTTTGTCCACGTACACCTGCTTTTACAAAAATTCATTTTTTTGAAGTGTTATCTTCTTAAAGGGCTCCCACCAATTTGAATCTGCGAGAAAAAGGATCATGTGCTGGTCTGGAAGGCAGGCATCCCAGAACAGTTACCTATACTTACGGGCAATACATAATCACACGGGCCGTTCTACGTTCAAGTTGCCAGATGGTTTACTGGGAGGTAAGTGGAAAACCACTGGGAGAGTGGGAGGTGTGGGGGGAAAGTAAGTGAATAACTGGACATAATGGTAAGCAGGAAGGCACTAAAACTGAAAACATTTGTGGCATTACAGTTGAGCTTCGCAGCTAGAGCATAAGGTGATTTGGTTTAAACAGACACTTGTTACTCCTACTGAAAAGGTAGAAATTGATGAATGTAGCCGGTATTCTGAAGACACTGCAATTTTGTAAACATTCAGGATTTTGATGGTGGGGGGAGGTCAACATAATTATGACTGAAGGCCTGAGTGGGCTCTAAAACAGCTGCACTCATGACAGCAGCACTGTTACACTGCTTCAGGTCATGTGGGATAAAATATACCCCTAAAACATATGGGCCTGGATTACCTATAGGCGGTACCGTGCTTGTTTGTGTTACTTTTAAGCAGGTGCACCAGGCACAAACTGGGCAGTGCACACTATTAGAATGAATGCACTGCCCTGGGAGCAGTACATTCAGTGAAATACGGATCAGCCACTTTTAAACTGCTCCATGTTTGTCAGTGCAGAGGGACCCGCCTGTAATTTAAAGAGGGTTTAGTGATCCCCCTGCACCTGCTTGCAGAAGGGTGTATCGCAGGGTCCATGGAACCCCCTTTCACCCCTCCATGAGGATGCCCATCAGGAGTAGACTAACAGTACGCCAACGTTTTGGGGTGCACTATAAGTGTGCCACCTAATGGCATGTTTGTCTCTTTGTCTGCAGAATCTTTAAAGAAGCCTATGGGCTCCTCCAGTTTATCTTATCTTTCAGTCTGAACAGAGCTACGAGGCCTCCGGGTAGTTTGCGCTATATAAGAACTAATAACATAACATAGCAATAATGCACCAGTGCTGAGAGAAAGTGATTCCCTCGTTTGCATGGGGTCATGCGCCCATTCAAATGAGGGAACGTCTTCTTAAAATAATCCTGACTCTACATATGCACCAGCGATACCAGTATTACAGAAGGGACAGCATAAGCATCTGTGTCCCCTTCTGTGATACCATAGTGCCCTGGGATTGCAAAAGCTGGGCACACATGCCCATTGAGGAAGACGTTTATTTGCTGAGGGTGGTCTAATAAACAATGAACAAAAAGATGTGCTAAAATGGAGCTAACTTGGTTCCAGAATTCACTAAAGCAGTATTTTCCAAACTGTAGGTCACGATTCACTGCTAGGTCCTGAGCTGACATTTAGTGCATCATGAAAGTCCAAGCAATAAATAAAGAGGTCATTAAATTATGCATTTATCTTGTCGCATTTGCTGCACTTCAAAGGCATAGGTCAAACGTCAAGCTATTCTGACAAATTGGTCTGTATATTTTTTTAGCACAGGAATTTGTGTTAACAAACTCCTCCCATTTTGCAGTCAGAAAAGAAAAATAAAGTGCATTATGTAACAATCTTGCTTGGATAAGGAGTGTTTAACGATGTTGGACGTCATTTGTTGCTGCATACAACACAATGTAAATACATGTAAATTAACTGTAGACATTCTGAAGTTAGGAAAGCAAGAAGGACGTGTCTTTTTCAAAATCCTGTAATGTGATAGAAGCAAAGATTTTATAAGGATCACAACAAATCAAGACAATTTACTTGGTGATACACAAATTATAAATATTAATTCAAACCCGATTTCCTCACATTATCATTTGCGTGCAGAGGAAAATCTTTACTTCAAAAGTAAAATTTATGGGCAATAGGGTTATCCTTCATACATGAAGGAGGAGCAAGTCGGTACGTAAGCAGGATCAGACCACCAAGGTGTGCTACCATACCGGGTAATCTGATGAAAACAGAGGCAGTATAACCTCTTTATTCCATTTCCCACTAATGTAAAATCTGTCCCTTGCTCTCACTATATTAACTCAAATGTGATCATTTGCTGATAAGATGATGATGTATAAACTATTGTATGGTAAAGCAATTGTGAAGTGAAATAGTGATCATATGTTGCAACAATCACATGATGACAGCACTGTACCCTTAAGAATAGCTCAATTTAAACCTTGTGGAGTAAAAACGGTAACTAGCCAAAGTTTTTGGTCAGTTTTTAGTGACATAGGGGCATATTAATGACCCCCTTGCACTGACGGAGCAACACGTTTTGTGATATCCCAGTGGTGCAAACTACAAAATTATATATTTGAGGCCATGCATAGCCATTTTGTGTGGCTTTGAATGGCCTCAGAGATATGGAGTGAGGCAAGACAGTGCAAATCGTTTGGTTGCCTTACTCTGTGCTCAGAAGGCGCCCATGGGCATTGCGCTGGATGTTCCCACATTTCCCAAAATTTACAATACCATGTAAACCTGGGGATGTGCCAAACCTTACGCCTCCTGAGGTGGGACATAACGAGGAGAAAGAATGTTATTTCTCTTTGTTTTTCCTGCTTTCTATTTATTATGATTCTGCATCACACATACAAAGAGGAAAATGCCTCGCAGGTTTGTTTCTGTGCAGGAAGGTCTACCTGTCCAAAAGTCATGGAAAAGACTTCAAAGTTCATCTCATCTGAAACTGACAAAAAGTCAAGTTGGAGTTGCTCAGGTAAGCAAGCACACAATAAGGAATCTCCAACTTAACAAAACCCCCAGTCTTTGTAAAAGAGACAAAAAGTTGACTTTTTAAACACACACATCTAATCTTTAGTCCGGATTGAAGATAAAAGGTTTAAAAAAAGATGCAAAAAACGGACTTGCAATTCCTAACTTTGACGGAATTGAAAGACTAATTTAAAACTTAACAGAACATCTTAACAAGTATTGGTAAAGCCAAACTGTCTTGTCTTTGGCAATGGTTTTAGCCATCCAAATGCTGTGCAGCATGGCTAAAGGTTTAAAAAAAAAAAAGAATTTTTAGTGGCCACCTGCATGATGCACTAGCTATTGTCTTTTTTTTAGTTACAGTTCTGAGTTGGATCCACAACCAAACATAAAAAAAAAAAACATGCAAAGGCATTTTTTAAAGTGGTTTGGGGAAGCAACATGGCAGGGGAGCAACATGGTAGCGGCAGTGACGGACTGCAAGTAACAAGGGGGACGTGGAGGGGATGGAAGCAATACAGAAATGTGGGAAGGAGGAAAGTAATCCTGAGAAAGAGAGATAAAAGAGGATTGCAAGGGGAGCAAACTGCATAGCTAAGAGGGCCAAGCACACAGGCAACAAAGCAGTGGGGAGAGTGGGGAAAAGCATGCAGGTGAGCGAGAACCACAGAGAGCTTTGGAGGAAGGGAGAGAGAAACACACAAGGGAAATAACTGAAATACACATGCATTCTTGTAGGATGCTTAACTAAAAAGAAAATCGTAGTGCTCGAAAAGTGAGCATCTATGCTTGAAGGGAGGGAGAAACTTTAGAGGAAGGAAAGTGCACATAAGCTAAGCAATAGAAAGTAAGTAAGTAAGAGTGACAGTACAGCCAGTCAGTGGTAGGCCTCTTAGCCCACTGTAAGCTAAGACGTCCACAACAGACAGCACATGTGCTGTCAAGAAACAACTGCGTTTGGGCTTAAGAGAGAAAGAAAAGAGACACAAAGAGCAACAAACAGAACAAGACTGAATGAGGTAGACATTGAGCCAAGAGAGAAAGAACAATAAGAGAGAAAGAATGATTGAAAGAGAAAAAAAGAAGGGACTTTTTTTTAATTCTTGCATGACCCAAACGGCAAGAAGAACCTTGGAGGAGGGCATACGCAAATAAAAGAACAATGTAGTGTTGGAAATGGCCCTTTTTGCAGCGTTATCCCCAAAAAGTTTGCTTCTGACCTCCTGTTTTTGATCCTGTGCTAAATTTGATTTTTGCTGGCTTTATGACTGTGGGCACTTTACCACTGCTGACCAGTATTAAAGTGCGAGTGCACTTTGTCTACATTGTACTGGTGATTGGTTATTCTATAACTGGCCTATTTAATTTACTAGTAAGTCCCTAGTAAAGTGCACCAAGCATGCCCAGGGCCTGTAAATCAAATGCTACTAGTGAACCTGCAGCACTGATTGTGCCACCCACGAGTAGATCTGCAAACATGTCTCAGGCTTGCCATTGCATGTCTATGGTTGCAGTTTTAAACTGCCATTTTGACATGGCAAGTGCACCCACTTGCTAGGCCCAAACCTTCCCTATTACTACATGTAAGTCACCCCTAAGGTAGGCCCAGGGCAGCCCCATGGGCAGGGTGCAGGGTATTTAAAGGTTATGCCATGTACTGTTGTGTTTTACATGTTGTGATAGTGAAAACTGCTAAATTCAATTTCCTCTATTGCAAGTTCCATCACTCCCTTACTGTAACATGGAAAGTGCCTTGAAATACCTTTTAAATGTAATTTCCCATTGCAAGCAGATAGAGTTATGGAGTTTGGGCCCTCTAAACTCACAGTTTAAAATAAATCTTTTGGTGAAGTTGGTTTGTGAATTGTAGGTTTGAAACTGCCACTTTTAGAAAATGTGCATTTTCTTGCCTAACCATTCTGTCCCTCTGCCTGTTTGTGGAATACAAGTCTGGGTCAGAATGACAGTTAGGTTGTTTGTGAATTCACTCTGAACAGTCATACAAAGAGAGCTGAGGTTTGCCTGCATTTCCTGATGGGTCTTCCTGAGCTGAGCTGGAGTGGTTGGAGCAGCTGACACTGGCACCTGAATAGGGTTGTGCCTGTCCTCATACAAAGAGGTCTCCAATCCCATGGAGGGTATCTGGGGCCAGGGCAGGGAAAGTAAAGGTCTTGTGCACTACAAAGATTTATCTTTGAAGTTTGCCTACATAAAAGACAGGAATGGGTATAAGTACTGGACCTCTGACACCACATAGAATCCTTCTAGACTGAGGACATACTGCCAGGAAGAGGAGCTGGATGCTAGGATGAACTGGCACTCTGCCTGATACTGTGCAGTGCTTGTTTGCTGCTTCTGTCCTAGGAGTGAAAGGACTGAACTTTGATTTCTACATCTTGCTTCCAAAGCTTCTCCAAGGGAGTGGATTAAGCTTGCCTCCTGTTAAGAGGTATCAGGGACATCAAATACTTCATCTGTCAGCACCTGGGCTCTTTTGCTGAGGGTCCTGACTTACTAAGGGGTGTCAAATCCAGTTCCTGGGCCTTGGGGGTGAGTTCTGGTTGCACCAAGAAGAAACTGCTGTCTGACTCCACACCCTTGCCTGCACCAGGGCTGCGGTTCCCACTGAATGCAACGACCAAGACTGATGATGCAGATCCGATGCAGCCATGGCACCCTCAAAGTCCTGCCACAGCGCAAGTCCAGAACTCCATGTCACCAACTTTGTTGCACCCAGCTCCATCTTCACCCATCACCTGTGGCCCCATGGTGTGATCGCAACACCGCGTGGTCGACACCTCGTGTCTTGACCTGCTGGGTTCATCGACACCACCAAGTTGTAAGGAACCAATGCCTCACCATCAACGCCACTTCCCATCCCCAGGAACCATATGGAACTGATGCCTCACCTCCCCTGCCTACTAATAAGGAACCAACACCTCACCTCCCTGGTAGCAGTAAGGAACCAATGCTGCACTGGATCCAGAAACGCCTCACATCCCAACTCTGTGCAACGTCTTTGTTTCCTCATCTTTTTCCAAGGTACTGTACCTGGGGTGCGTACCACTGTGTGACCGGTTTCGCACTCCCTCGCAAGTGGCTTTGGGCTGTTGGAAACAACTCTGTCAAAACATCATGCTAGCCCTAGTTGGCGCTTTTGTGTTTCTAAGCGCTACACTGCATTTAATCTCTGAAAATGTGTATCCTTGCTTGTGTATGTTGGATCGTTGTTGTTTTGGTCTTGCTGTACTCAGATAAATATTGGCTAATTTTTCTAAACTGTTGTGGAGTACGTTTGTGGTGTTTTCATTGTGTTACTGTGTGTGTGTGCAATTATTTCACACATTGCCTCTAAGATAAGCCTGGCTGCTTGTGCCAAGCTACTAAGAGGGTGAGCAGGAGTTATCTTAGCTGTGTGGCTCCCTTAACATGAATAGAGTGGGGGTCCCTATTTGAACTGGGTGCAAACCACTGCCAACTAGAGACCCAATTTTTAACAAGTAGGAATCCATAGGAGAACTGGAAAACCGAGGCAAGCTGTAAATATAGGGTGTACGAGTGGTGGCAGAGAAGGGAAATGACAGTCCCAAAATAAGACGGAAGAACTTAAAATGCAGCACAGATGCACTGGAAATCAGGTTAAAAGGGGAGGGAAAATTATGCTCATCGTTGGATAGATAGTAGGGTGAAGCAAGGTAGAAGGAATGCTCTCCCATCATGATATATTAACTAAAAAGGGGAGGAGGCCAATGAAGTTGAGTGGACATAAAAGATGGAGAAAAAGGTGAGGTAGAGAGAAAGGTGGAACACAGTGTTCTTTCCTTGGTGAAAAGAAGCCCCTCCTTGATAAAATCATTTAATTATAATGGACATTTTCTAGTGGACCCTTTAGTGTGCACAATGTAAATACAAAGGCCCTTTTTTCGGAGAAAAACCTGCAAGGTTGAGTACATCATGGGCGACTCTTCAGCATGGAAGCACATCATTCATATGCAAAATGAATGTGCTAAAATGTTTTCTGATAAAAACTCACACTGGGAGAAGGGGGTTTGTCATGATTAATCTAGAAAGCGATTCTCCCCCAACCCCTAGCTGAATTAGTTCTGCTATTGACGTTTGTGTCGCTATAAGCCACTGTGAAGTACACATTGCAAATTATTTTTTAGAAATTGCGCTTGTCCTTTCTCCAAGACCCAAGTAAAATGACCCAGATGTTTTCATTCCCTATTTTTGTCAATATTAATAACTGCTTCTTGTACATGAGAACAAATCATGCAAATTTATTACTTGACTGGTATAAATATAGTTGTGCTGCAGCAACATTGCTCACCATAAATTCAAAATGCCAACACTGTTGCAGAGGTTAAAATTTACCGTTAATTGCAAAGCTAATTCTACACCTCTTGCCAAATCCAAAGCAGTGGAAAATGTTTGCCCTAATGTAAACACATTTTAAGAAGAAAATAAATATATCCATATTAAAACAGAACAAACGTAAGTGGAGGTCAACAAGTTAACAACATGCATGTACCTAACATGATTGAACATGTGCATTTTTGATATTGAACTAAAATTAGAAAATGGAAAGGCTACTGAACTAAGGAAACCTACAAGTCCTTAGTCTGATCCCACAAGAAAGGTTCTCACAAAGCAAATATAGACAGTATCATTTTATTTGTCATTGATCAGCAATTACTTTGGTACTTTCACAGAAAATAAGTCCTGTTTCTCAAAAGACGACTAGTTTCTCTAGAAATCTGAAATTGGGAAACTCCTCATAATTTCATATTTCTTATAAATAAACGTGGGAAGTAATTTATGAAGTAGATAATGGTGGTTTTAATTTGGCATGTTGCAAAATAAATCTAATCATTAACTAATAAGGTAATACAAAGTTGTAGAGCCTGATTACAAGTACGGTGATCCTGGGACCGCCGTACCCACTGTGGCAGTTCGACCAGCACTTCCTTGGTGGTCTGACCACCAGATTATGAAGCTGGCACTCGGACCACCACAAGACCACCACAACCACAGGATCCTGGATCCAGCGGCGGTCGGGGAAGGCTTGATACATCACGGATCACTACCTGGCTTTCCACCAAGCTTGGCGGAAAGGGAGGGAGGGAAAGGGCCTCAAACAGGGCCACAGGGCGATTCTGCCCGTTTGGGCAGTGTGGCTGGGGGCAGATGTTGTGTCCCTCTATGCCTGCACTGTCAGTGCACCCTGTGTGTCTTGCACAACATTGTGAGTGACAAACAGTGCGCCTGAGGTGCATGTGGAACTGCACTGGAGTAGCATGTGCTTCAGGCTCACTTTATGAAACGAAGCATGTCACCGCAATTCCACTGCCGCAGACACATCGCCAGCACAGCAGTGTTGTCATAATACGGTGATCAGGATAGTGAAAGCTTGGCACCTTTCTCCTGACCGTCGCAATGGCAGTCCAGCAGTCGGACCCCCAAAGTCATAATCGGGCCTACATCTAATCTAGTAAACTAAAGTGTGTTAAACAAAAGAGTAGTAAGGGTGAAAATGGTCGCACTCATAGGAAGGTAAACACAATTGGTCAAGTATATAGTCCAATCAGAAGTGGTGCGGGTGAACCTAATGCCCTACCACCCATGGGCAAAATCAAGTGTCAAAAAAAGGGGGAAACTTTCTTTAACACAAGTGAAGGTAAGCAAGGATAGAACACCGCACACAATCAAATTTTAGTATAACACAAGTCTAGTTACAACATGTAATGTCTAATTTTCATTGGATATATGAAACAAGCAATACATCGATGTCCACATCAAAGTTCTTGACAGATGATGTCTTTATTGTCAGAAGCGTTGTGTTAAGGTAAACAAAGTACTTCACTGCAAGCACAGCCAACACGTGTTTCGTCACGCTGGTGACTTTTTCAAGGCTATTTAGCCGTAGTGCTGGCACGACAAAGTCAGTGAGTAAATCAAAAAGTAATATGAGTCCATGTGTCTGAACTTGGGCTAGTCCAAATCCGAAAGTCCTATCATGCGAAAAAGTCCAAAGTCAGGACAGGTAAGTCAATATCATGGACCATGATAAGTCCAAGAGCAAGTTCGTAACGGAAAGGAAGCAGCGATTCCATATACTACATGACGTGTCATAATACGATGATCAGGATGGTGAAAGCTTGGCACCTTTCTCCTGACCGTCGCAATGGCAGTCCAGCGGTCGGACCCCCAAAGTCATAATCGGGCCTACATCTAATCTAGTAAACTAAAATGTGCGCCTAATTGTATAGATCTCGCACCATGTATAAAGACTCTAGGGTATAAATATTGTGACATGTAGTCAATTGTAATGGAAATCTCAAATGTTGGTTCTAGATCGCTCACGTCCCCAGGACTGCACATCATTTCTGTAATGTAGCTGACCTGGTGATAGCTATGTGCCAGAGAAACAAACTGATACTTACTTTGTTGTGCATCAATCTCAGAATTTGTTGAAAAGGTTCATATGTTTTACCTTTTAACTATGTCAGGTTTCTATTTACCCACATAGAGCCATTCTCCTGTAAATGTAAATGTAAAACATAAGCTCAAAAGGATTGTTCAAGGTGAGACCTTCACCTTTTTTATATTAATCTTTTAAAAGGTCATTTTGTAATATGTTTAAGGTAATGTGAATATATTTAAATTGTTCAATTAAAAGAGGATATTAGTAAAAACATAGCAGTTTTCTAGTGTGATATAATTATTATTGCTTAGATTTTGCCAATCAAATCATATTTTATGGAGAGATGTAACATGATTGAAAGACAGACACTATTAGGTTAACCGTGAAGAATGAAAGCCTGTAAAAGTTTATTTTTCAAACATGTAAATAACTCAGGTACAAGTTGGAGGTTTCAGATAGGATAGGTGTGGCCATTTCTTCATTAGCTTTTTAAAGCCTTAGTTCAAAGACTTTGATGTACTCAAAGTAAACTTGGGTGCATATGTGAAACAAAACCTGAATGAGAAATCTTGATTTGAAGAATCAGGGTTAGTGTTCTTTTTTTCTTTTTACAAATGATCAAGCTTCAGTATTGTGGAATTCATGCATTTCTGGCATTAAAGTAGGCATTTGTAGGAAGGCAATTATGAAAATGAAGGTGAATATCTATCTTACTCTGGAAAGAAGCATAAATGTATTCCAGGAATAGGCCTGAGAATGTGTCTTTTCAGAATGGGTTCTAGACAGGCACATATTTAACGGCTTATTGGAGGCAAGAATTTCTACCTAAGAAAATGTTTGTCTTTTGTATTTGGAGATAGTTTGTACATGCAGAATTTTCCACAAGCTGTAAATTCCACTTGAGTCTATTCTACACATTAAAGCACTGGATATTTAAGACAGGAGTAAACTGGAATGTCTGGTTCAACACTAGAATAAACCCACTTGAACCAAATTCATGTTTCTCAACCCTTGCCTTTGTGAACTGAGCCTACTCTATGCAAGTAAGTAATCAACATAATAGTAAATTAATGTAAAAAAAAGGACGCTTAGAATTTTTGCAAGTTTATATTTCCTAACTGTGGAGGTAAAGTGAAAATGAAAGAATTCTTTTAAACAATTCCCAAAAAATAGTAAGGATAACTGACAATTTAAAAAGTGCTCATGACATATGTTAAACTCAAACCACAAACATGCACCTTGTGAAACATAAAACAGCTTGTTTAGTAAAATGTATACCTCAAATCTTAAAACTAGAGGAATTTCATAACTGGCTTTCATCCTCAGTATATTTAGAATAGTTGTATTTCTTTACATTATTGTATTGTTCTTTTTAAATTACTCTTTGGCATACTTTCAAAAGCCACTCTAAAGGGTGACACAATTTCCTAACTCCTCAAAAATGTACAACCAATAAAATGCTATAAAAAGTTCTTAATATCAGATTGTATGTAAATAACTACTCATTTGGTTCTGTTATAGAATTAATTTATGACTACAACACTAGGAAGAATTGCGGCTCATCAGGCTTCTAACAATACATCTAAACAAAAACAATCTTAACAAGCTTGGCAGTTTAATTGTATATTATCAGTATGTCAGGAAAAATAAGCCTCATATTGCTTTTAGAAAGATAATCTGTATCTTTTAGTGAAAATACTAAACAAATGTATTATTTCTAGTCTAAATTATCTGGAAGCCCCTTACAATACAATCTGGTTCAAATGCTTACTATAAAGTTAGGTCATTTATGTGATCATGGTTGTTGTCCGTATTTGAGTCACCAATTAAGTCATTATAAATAGGTAAAGCCTAATGGGTGCCTTCTACAGATGTTTAGCTCCATGTGTTGTAAACTACTTATTTGCTGATTTAGTTCAAATAATTTAATTTAATGGATAAATCACTTAAGATCTTGTTAAAATTAATTCTAATCCTGGCAATTATCTATCATATTTAAAATTACAGGCTTATATCTTAATTAACCAGAGTTGTAACATTTCAGCATCAATATTGACGATTTTAATATTAAAAGGATTTGTAAGCAAAGCTTCAACTCACTCGTCTTTTCACTTTTTATTTGATAACATGGTTCAGGTGCTGTATGCGTTTCTATTACCTATACATTAACAATGCCACCTCTGAATCTGGTAGCTGTTGGCAATTGTTCAGGCGGCCTAAATTCATAATCACTATGTTGAACACTTTGGTGCTCATTACGACGTCAGCGGTCTTTTCAAAAGACTGCCGAAGCCACGGGTGCCAAAAGACCACCAGTGCTGATGGTCCGAAGACCGTCATCTTACAACATCGTGCAGATTTCCGTCTGATTTCGGGTGGAAATCTGACACCGTTGGCCTGGCCGACGTCGTGATCGAGGCGGTTTCCACCGCTGGCACAGCCACACCAACAGGATCCATAATACGGAGCGGCGGTTTCCTGCACGGCTGTGCGGTCCCAGCGGTGGAAAGCGGCGGGACCCATCCCTCCCAAGACAGCTACCTCGCAAAAGCAGGTAAGTTGATCATCCAAAAGGGGAGGGAGTGTGAACGTGTGTGGTGTCTGCATGTGTGTATGATTGCAGGGGGAAGGGGAGTGTCTCTGTGTGTGAGTGCATGTATGCCAAGGGGGTCTCTGTATGTGAGTGTGTGTATGCCGAGGGGGGTGTTATGTGTGTGTGTGTGTGTGAGTGCGTATGTTTGTGTGAATGAGGAGGGGAGGGGGTATCTATTGAATGCGTGCATGCAAGAGTATGTGTTGGAAAGTGGATTATTGGTAAGGGCAGGTAAGTACCTACACTTAGCAATAGGCCACTAAACTCCACGTAGGTCCAGTTAGGTCTCAATAAATTAAACCTAGCTCAACACTTGGTAACTTGTCAATGAGCGATAAAGCTTAACTTAGGAGACAAGTGTGTAAGGCATTTAAAAAGCACAAACCAGTAAGTAACTAGAACACAGAACACAATAAAAATCGAACACCAATTTATGAAAATAGAGTATATTTTTATCTTTGAAATGACACCAAAACGAATAAAATCAGATAAGGGGAACTGGAGATATGAAATTTTAAAATATTCGGTGGTCATTACGACTTCCACGGTCTTTTACACAGACCGCCAAAGCCGCAGGCACCGGAAGAGTGCTGGCGGTCTTCTGACTGCCATATTACGAGTCAAAGGGATTTCCGCCACAATTTGTGTTGAAATCCACCAGTAGTTGTACTGGCAGTCAGAGGCGCTGGGGCGGTTCCGCCACTGAACCTGCCCCGCCATAGGCACTCCACCAGCCGTATTACAAGCACTAATACAGCCTGGTGGTGTCCTGGTGGTGGGGCGTTTCCGTCGGTGGAAGCACCTGTTCCCGTTCCCTGCCGGACGACCTCCCCACTGGACAAGGTAAGTCGATCGCCCGACAGTGGAGGAGGGGGTGGGGGTGTTGTGTATGCGTGTGTATATGCGTGTGTGTATGGGTGTTTGTAAGCGTGTATGAATGAGTGTGTGCATGTGTGTGTTTATGCATGTGTGTATGGGTATATGAATGCGTGTATGGATGCTTGTAAGTGAATACATGTATGGATGCGTGTAAGTGAATGCATGTATGGATGCATGTAAGAGAATGCGTGTATGTAAGTGTTGGTGAATGAGTGTACGAGGGATGTGTGTGGGTGTCTGTGTGTGTATGCGGGGAGTGGGGCTCTGTACTGGTTGGGGGGAGGGGGTGCTGTTCCAGTAGGGGGTGGTGGTTCTGGTATCGAAGGGTGGGGTTTGGGGGGTATTGGGCTTGCAGTGGGGGTGGGGGTGGCAGAGTCATCTGCCGGTGATAGGAAAGAAAGTTTCTGCCACTGGGTTTTTCGTGGCGGTGCTACAGCCACGGAAACCCTGGTGGAAAGCCGACTCTTAATACCGCCGGCGGTCTTCATTGGACCGCCGGGTTGGAGATGCTAATTTCCGGCCCGGCGGGACCAACCGCCCTGGTGGTAGAAACGGGTAAGTGGTAGTTTGGCACACGCCAAACCGCCACAATCGTAATCTGCCGGTCTTCACCACCGGCCCATCAGCGATGAGACCGCCACAGCGACCCTGGCGGTCCACCTTAGTATTTTTTAGTGCATAGAAACAAAAAGCGCCAATCTGGTCATCCGATCACACATCGACCGGGGCAAAGTCAAAGTTTAAGGCCGACCCCGATTGAGCCCTGCTCGGATACAGCAAGTGGGAGGCCTTGGTCAAAAGTTTACCTTTGGACTTAGTCGTTTTCTTAAAGATTTTCTTCAGCAGGATCAATTTGCCGGTCTTATCCGAACTCCCAGGAGCCCTTCCTCGGATGCAAGTCACAGGAGACCTCGGTGAAGATTTCTACATTCAGACTTAGATGATTTTTTTAGACTAAAATCCTTTGACCAGCAAACCTGAATCTTGATCTGACGTCCCCGGAGCCCTCTTCGGAAACACTGCGCAGGAGGTCCTGGTCAACTTTCTACGTTCATACTTAGTCACTTTTTTGGAGATTTTCTTCAGTGGGACGAATCTGCAAGTCAGGCCGGGTCGTGGTTGAGGCAAGCCGGTTAGACTCACTGCGGCGAATCTGCAAGTCAGGCCAGGCCTTGGTTGAGGCAAGCCGGTTAGACTCACTGCGGAAGGTCGCTACCTCTATGGAGCTTTTTCCAAAAAGTTCCCCAATCTTCTCGAAACTTCTGGATCTTCCTCTAGGAGGTCTTTAAAGGTCCTTTAGGAGTCCACAGCTCTCCCCAAGGTTCCAGAAGCTCTGAGTTGCTCCTTCAGGGTTCGGACTCCAACTCCCAGAAAGCACCTGCCTCAAACTCCAAAATGGCCACTGGACAGTAGTCAGCTGGTCAGTATCTTTAGGATTTGATGCAGGGGACTCTGGTTAGCTATTTTTCACATGTAGCAAACAGTGAGTCCCTCCTTGAACCAGTTGAACCAGGCAAAGTCCTTCTTGTGGTGAAGTCCTTCAGAGTGCAGTGTCCAGCTGCAGGTCAGGGATCCACCAAGGTAATCATTCTTCTTCTGATGTTCTTCCTTGTAGGGATCCGTGGTGTGAGTGCAGCTCTGCCATATTTATCCTTGCTCCTGGGTGAAAAACAGGGGGGTCCTCGGTATCCAATCACAGGCAGGCTCCTTCCACCTTTGATGACCACTTCCTAGGAAGCGTGGCAAAAATCAATCCCAGGGAGCAACATTTCTCAAAAATCCAACATGGTTGAAAGTGATTTTTGGAGGTTAGATCTGGCTGAGCCCACCCACTGGTGTGGCTAAAAATCCTAAACACACCCCTCTCCTGACGTCTCCTAATCTAATCAGGAGGGCACCTGGTTGTCTGGGGTTGCAGGATGTGAGGGAGGTGCTGGGCTACTCCAAATGCCCCTCCTTGCCTTGGAAGACTAGTTTAGCTGCCCTCCCCACTTCCTGCTTCCCCATCTGCTGAGGCAAATCTCGCCCCAGGCACATCCTTTGTGTTAGACCAGGCCACTTCACACCTCATCAAGGCTGGCCAATCAGAGAAGGGCACTACAGAACTGAAGTTGGCAACTTTCAGGTAGAGTTTTAAAACGCTTTATCTGAACTAGTTATATTAAATCCAACAATTATAAGTTGTGGGATTTATTTTAACAATTAATTTGATACCAAACTCTAGGTATCTGACATTTAAGGAGACTTTCTTAATTAAAATCCATTTTAGCCTCTGGATGCCATTCACTAATGCCTAAAACGAATTTGGCTATTTTAGCTCACCAGGGCTTATAAAACTATTTTTATAAGATCCCTGCTTATAGTTACATGGCACCCAATCCTAGCGGCACCTTTGGCACACCTTAGGGGTGACTTATATGTAAAAATAAGGTAGTTTAAGACTTTGAAAATACTTTTAATTTCAAAGTTGAATTTGCATATAACTTTAGTTTAAAATCAGCCACCAAGGCAGGCCTGCATTTAAAATGACACTGGGCACCTCAGAAGTGCACATATTGGTGCACCACCTATGCTGGGGTCCCTAAACATACATGCCCTACCATATTCTAGGGACTTATAGGTAGTTTGACATAGTCAAATATAATTAGCCTAATTTGCATACTCATTTTACACAGAGCACAGGCCCTGGGACTCGTTAGCAGTACCTAGGGCACCATCAGAGACAGGAAAACACCAGCAAAAAGTGAAAAATATGGGCAAAAAGTTAGGGGACCTCTGCAATCAGCACTGTTTTCTCACAGTATGGGTCTTTTTGAGCATGTGCATGCAAGTGTATGTGTCTTTTTGAGTGCGTGCATGCAAGTGTATGTGTCTGTTTGAGTGCTTGTGTGCACGTGAATGAGTGTGTTCTTGTGCGTGTGTGTGAGTGAATGGGTGAGTCTGTGTGCAAGTTTGTGTGTGGGGGTGTATGTAAGCGAATGGTGGGTGAGTTGGGGTGCGTGAATGTAGGTGTGTGGTCGTGTGGGTGGGTGTCTGCCGGTGACAGCAATGGCAATTCCTGTCGCTGGGTGGATGTGGCGGTGCGACTGCCACGAAAATGCTGGTGGTCTGCCGAGTCATAATACCGGTGGCGGTATTACGGCTACCGCCAGGCCGAGGTGCTCACCTCTGGCCTGGCTGTCTGACTGCCCTGACGTTACAGACGGCGTTTCGGCAGTTTGGATTTGGCCAAAAGTCATAACATGGCGGTCTTTATCGCCGGCCCGACAGCCGTAAGACTGCCACCACGAGTCTGGCAGTCCAAGGACTGCCCGACTCGTAATGAGGGCCTTGGTATGTTCTAGTAGGTCTTCTCAGCTTTTTAGAGTTATTGTAATTGGGCAGAATATGGATTAAACGCATGTGCTTATACAGACAGCATTGTATTTTAAGTTAGGGACCTGTGTGCTTTAACACATAACCCTTTCATTTACTTTGATCATAGTTTAAAGATAATTTCTGGATGTACCAAGAATTGGAATACAATATATTATTTATTGGGCTGAATAAAACAGAATATTTATTTGGCTAAATAAATGGTACACTTATATGATAAGTGGTTCTAATACTGAATCATTTGGTGTTTCCATTCATTTATTAATTGTATTCCCTTAATCATAGTTAATCCTAAAAGCATAAATTAAAAAAGGATTTACAAGTTCAAAGATAAGAAAAATACAAAACTCCTGCTGTTAGATTAAAAAATATATATTTGTTGTTTTATTTGCATAATAAGGTTAAGGATAAATTCAATACCAATATTTTTCCCTTGAAAAAAAAAGAATTCCTGGAATTCGACAAACTTAATAATAATTACTGCAACAAAACCTATTTCTAGTTTATCTATAGTATCCATGCATTTTCTCTATTTCTTTGATAAAATAACTAATGGCTAGATCAATTTTCCCAATTTAGTTAATGGTCATGAGACCTCCTAATTAGGTAAGTTACATTATGTTTTTTAAAATATACATCATAACTCTTCACATTTCCCAAGGAGTTAATAATAGCTAGTTTCCCTACATCCTGTACCATATCTTTGGGAGCTTACAGACCTATTCACAAATATAAGTTAACTAGAAAGATCTGGTCAATTTTAAAAAGGGTTAATAACCCCCCTGCCTGTTTTTGTACAAAGAGAACTTAATTAGATCTGGTACATGTTTCAACCTGGGTTTTTGGTCAGCAGAACAATGATTTTCACAGCTCACAGAACTACCACAACCAAGAAGGGCAAAACGCAACCGCAGAAGGTTGTTAAAGTAAATATTTGCGACAGGTTTACTCTAACCAATTGAGTAACACAATAGGTTAGGGGACGATATTTAAATTAAACAACAGTTAACATAACCTATAATTAAATTAAAACATTTTTTAAAAATCTGGCAAAGTTCAACCATCAAACATGGTCACGGAAAGAAAGTATTTAATTTGACAGCAGAGACAGCACGTAATGAAACAGTTAGTTACATTATGGAACTAAACAATGGAATCAAGTATTCACACACCTTCAAATGAACGTTTAACAATTTGCATGCCACATACAACAAAAGACCCCCCTGAAAATAAAATTAGGGACAATATTGTTAGCACAAAAGGATGACAGTCTAATCATTATGGATACCATTATCACAGATTTACGGCAGTGATTAAAAACAGGAAGATTTAACTGTTTTTATTCTACTTTATATGTAAATAATACATCTTATGCATTATCTTGGAGTGACTATGTGGACTCAAGGTACATCAACTATTATGTAAGTAACATTTATGTTTTGGGGATAAAATAATGAACCTAAGATGCTTACTTCCGAACAGCAGATGTCTAATTTCATCTCCCAAAATAACTTCCTATTATACGTGTCAATATCTTATGCAAAGGTTAGGAATAGGGGATATTGGCAATGGGATTTAGCTTTCAGAAATAAATATCAATACATTGATCAAAGTATGCCTGATGAAGCTATATTGCTAAAGAAGATTAGTTTTGCACTAATATAGCTTACACAAAATAAATGAACGTGTTTTTCTGCAGTAAACGCCATGGTCCTGCTCTTTTATACACCAGACCTCCACCAGTTAGCTATCACATTCAATGTTCAAAATAAATTAAATCGAACAACATGCCACAATTGACCAATCCGTGGGAAAGAACTACCACTGTCAAAAGAAAACATTCTAATTAAAATGACTGTTAGTATACATAAAAAATAGGTTTTCCAACTTGGTAAAAGAATTCATAGAAAAATGTAATTTAAAAGGGTGAGATTTCAAGAGCCATACCAAAATGCAACTTTACAGGTTGTCCTTCTTCAGAGCTGTTCAAAGATTAAATTTGAAAATAAGTTCTTCAGTCAGTAGATGACAAGCCTTAGGACAGAGTTCTACAACAACAGCAACAGTGATGGATGGAAAGCTTGAATTAATCTCAACCACTAGCAGTTGCTCCAGTCGCACTCCAGTTCATTGTTGTTCTTCCACCATGCCACCTCAGTTTGCATCCAGCCATGTGCAAATCAGCTCACACTGGAGCAGGGTCAAGACGGGTTTCCCTATGACTGTGTTCAAACCAAGCTGGCATGGAGTGCAAATTACTAATCGACTGGGATGCGGCCAGAGTAATTACAAGTGGATGAGATTAACCCAAGAATACCATCCATCACTTTTTTTGTATACTTTACTGTGTCACCCTAAGTATAAAGGGTATGCCCAGACATGGGTCTCGTGCACACTGTCATTTGAACCAAGCTGTCTCTGGCTGATGAGCCCTAACTAGGGCGAAACCGGTCCTGGGTTGCTTGTGTTCCATTTCAAGGAGAAATGGGCCTAGCAGTTCAGACTTGGCTGTTCCCCCTGGAGCAGGTCATGACTGATTTGCATATGGCAAGGTCCAAACTGAGGTGGCATGGTGTGCCAAATAGTGATGGTCTGGGATGACGCCAGAGTGATTAACAGTACCTGAAATTAATTAAAGAATAACATCCATCACTTTTTTTGTATACTTAAGAAGTCAGTTCTGGCAGTTTGGCCTACAGTCAATAGAGTGTGCAGAAGGATTCTGTAGGTCGTTCCAAGCGTGTTCACCTGCATATTATGTACCACTCTTAAATCTCATTGGACTACCACCAAAATTAGCTCCACCTTAAGAGTGCAGCTTACACATTGGGTGTTAAAACAAATTAAAAAAACATCAACCCAGAATTAATCAAACAAACTCCTACACAGCAAGGAACTCCCATAATATGGTGCCTGACCTCTACAATGTTACTTCCATTGAAATGTTCTTATCCTTTTTCACATTCACCAGTAATTTGTGTTGTTTTTTTAAATTTAACACTAAATATCAATTTCAATATTTTCAAACTAATGTTTAAATATTCATACCTATTTTTCTCACTTCTATCATTCTTGCAAAGAAAGCTATTAAACTCTTCTAATCGGAAAACACGTTAAAACATCTTACATGCTGTAAATAAAATCATAAATACACACAAATATCTGGGCCTTATGTTATGTGGTGGCCTGATATGTTTATTCTTGTTGTTTATCTGTTCTGCCGAACCCTTGCATCACTGATTCCATTAACCCTGGGCACACTTCACAGTTAAAGAGAAGTTAGCTTGATCCACACAGAGGAGGGATAGACCTGTTATCTGCTATGTGCTGTCACTTCTTCCCAAATAAATTTTAAACAAATATGCCTATGCAGAGTAGGAATGCAGAGAACAAAGAATAAGGAATATTTCCTGCTTCGTTATTAAGGCCCAAAGTAACCGAATATATTGAGTAAGTTATGCATGAAAGCTAAATTATGTGACTAAACGTGCTCCCTCAACTAGTAGCTGCTCTCGAAAACACCTGCTTCCCAGCCCTGATCATACCAGTTCTGTCACATAACAATTTCCTAACTGAACCCTAAAAAGGTTGTTTAACACACTAAGCTCTATTTTTAGAGTAGAAAAGGACATAGGGGGTCATTCCAACACTGCGAAGCACCGCCAACAGGCTGGTGGTGCTTCCAGGCGTCACACCGCCGGGACCTGCGGTTTCCCGCCACTTGGTCCCAGCGGTTTAAGTCCCCCAGGGGATTACGAGTCCCCCTCCCACCAACATTTTCATGGCGGTAAGAACCACCATAAAAAAGATTGGCGGAAAGGGGAGTCGTGGGGCCCCTGGGGCCCCTGCACTACCCCATGGAGCTTTTCACTGTCTGCTATGCAGACAGTGAAAAGCGCGATGGGTGCAACTGCACCCGTCGCACAGCCGCAACACCGCCGGCTCCATTTGGAGCCGGCTCCCGTGTTGCGGCCGAGATCCCCGTTGGGCCGGCGGGCGGAAACCAGGTTTCCGCCCTCCGGCCCAGCGGGGATCTCATAATAGACCCCACGGGAGTGCAGCCACATTGGTGGCCGCCCGGCGGTTCTACCTTGACGGGTGGCGGTTACCGCCCACCAAGGTTGTAATGAGGGCCTTAGTGTGTGTATTTTAAATTAAGTATTAACTATTGTGCGTGGGGTGAACAGAAATTCAATCAAGGGATCATTGGCTTGTCTGTTTGTGAAACTCAAATTATATTAGAAAAGTAAGTGACCTCAGGATAACCACATTCACTGATTGGCTCAAATTTTCTGTTACCATATTTGTAACCTCTGTTGTGCCAACACAAAGCTACACAGAGACTCTGCACCACTAGTGCTGACAGACAGCTTCTAGGCTCTGTAATTTTTATTACCTGATACTACTCGAGTTTCGTTTTTGAACGTTTTCAGTGAAAGAAGTACGTGAATCCAGGCTACAGACCTCTGCAAACAGGGATGCCTCTTTTGATTAGCTTCTTTTAGTATTAAACATATAAAAACATCATTGTGGAATAACCCTGTAAACAAAAATCAAAGGTGGTTGGAGTCAGTGTAAAAGAAGACATAATTGTGCTATATTTTGTTGCCATATTTGCCTTCTTAGACTTTACAACAGTTATGTGATTATTGTAATCATATGATAAAATAATCATAGTACTCTACATGGTGGAACAAAAAGAGTATTTACCTTGAGTCTTCCCCAAAAAACTCCTAATTTGACACTGTTAAAAACGTCTAACTCTTCTGTGTGCAGTGATTGAAGTACATATGGCAGAACAAAAATAATAATTTAATTGCAAAATAGTCTTCCACGTGGAACTACAAGAAGGAGGGTCACTAACATATCTGTTTGGCTCGAAGTATGAACGTACCAAATTCCTTTCTAATTCTCCTTATTTGTTTATCCACTTCTACTATTGTTAAATACAACTATTTCACCTAATTGCTAGCATTTGAAAATAATGCCAGTTCTTCGAGACAGGATTTTTGATCATATGCAATCAAAAGTTCTAACCTCTGAACTGGCATTTCTATAGGGAAGTCAATTTATATCTTACAATCTGTAAAAAATAGGGTTATTGGCTGCAAGTGATGGCAGTCCATTATAAGTAACAGGTCCCCAAATGTCTCTTTACTGGGGAACAACTACCCCATTATAGAACTTCACACTCTCAGGTTAGCGAAGCACAGGAGTCTAAAACCTACTTGGGGTGGAGGCTAGGAATTCAATTTCACACACACACATACACACACACTACTAAATGCTACACATTAAGTTACAAATATATACATTAAGGTAGATGGATGTACCTTTGGTGACATCCTCATGTCACATCACACCTCTAGTGGTTCTTGAACCCCATGATTGCTATATGGCCCTACCTATACTGTTTGCAACATTACAGCAAAAGCGGTGTAAGTATATGTAAGGCAGGTCTACTGGCTATGTCATCTTGCCACAACAATAATACAAATCAGTCACATGTCATGTATCAATATGAGACCACTATTAAAATCAATAAACACAGTATTAATGAATAGCAGTCATTTCAATGGTAACCGCTCTTTATTCAACATCAATGTTGTCACTATAGCATATTTACTTAAAAAGCATCTATGTCCATTTCCTATCAATTTACCTGCTACAAAATGCAGCCACAGAACTAACCACAAGGGTTTCTCATACTTCAGAGCTCAGGAGCAAAAGCTCCAGCTCTGACAGTGCTTTAATACATGGCAAACCTCTCCCAGGGGAATGCCTTTAGCTCCATGGAAGACTAAAGGCATATTCTACTTAAAACTTCTGTGGGGGTTAGTGCACTTCACGCAGATCCCTCTCCACCCCCCCACAATAGTATAAACACAATTGGTGATGACCCTACCCCTACTTAGGGACACCCTGAGAGGGAAAATGGGCAATATTAAGCACACATGGGGCGTTATGGGTCTCTCCTCACCATGGAGTCATGAATATGATATGAGCGGGAAGCTGCTCTTTGCAACCTCAAAGCAGGGGAAAGCCATATTTTTTGCTTTTTTCGAGATCCCTTTTGGATGCCCTGGTCCCACCCAGGAAACTCATAACAGAGGTGCTTGTTTTGGGCTCTTGGGGAGCCTCAAGCCCTATGCTGGCCCCCGGCATGCAGCACATCTCTCCTGTTGCTGTGCAGGAGCTGCCAGTACGTCTCTCTGCCCCCGCAAAGCAGGAGCATCTTTATATGTCCCACCCATGGTGGGAGCCAGGCTCAGTTCCCTGTCCATGCCATTGGCCCACCTAGAGGATTTTTCCTTCGGTGTCCAGGTGATAGGGTCCATGTGTCATCTGGGCCTCTGGGGAGGGAGGCCCACACACACCCTTGTCTTTTAATCGAGGGGTTTCCATAGACACACGGGGATTTGGACTTCCTTGGAGCAAGTAAGATAAAGGAAGGCAGGGGACTATGTGCTCATTTGTTTTCGTTTTCTGGTTTGAATAAAAGCGAATGTTAAAAACTGCATCCCTATGGCCCTGTGGGGCCAATTCTTCATCCTTAGCTTGTTTGTTTTTCTCCTGGTGTGCAACTCTAGCCACCAGGAGCATTTGTGTGAGTCATCCTGGCCTAAAAAGGGTGCTTTATGTCTGGGGGTCTGTATTTTTACTGCTTAAAGTGCCACACTTGTCCTTGCCTTCCACTCCTGGGGCTCTCTTCGGTGTGCCACAGCTCCTCAACAGCCAGCTAGCAGAATGCCCTCCCTACCGCACTCCCCAAGCCTCACGGTCACCTTGCTGTCTTGCAGAGCACTTATGTGTCAGCACAGGAGTCACGGCGAAGTCAACAGAACCTGCTGGGGGGCTTTGGATGGCTCTCATAGCACTCCTTAGTGGGAACCACTTGCCCTGGAAAGACACATCCTAGGCCTGAGGGCCAGCTTGGTCAGGTCCTTAGTCCATCTCTGCAGGACATCAGATGGATTCTCCTTCCAGCAGGAGATCCTTTTGCTGTTGTTACTGTAAAGTCCAGGGTTTTCTCAACAGTCTTTCCTTTGTGCAGGGTCTTAATTGGGAGTGAAACATTTTAGGGGGCAGTAACCAGTGTCCAGTTCTAGGATGCCACATCATTTCTCCACCCCTGTCCTAACCCTCCTGCGGGATATTCTGGGACAATCCAAAATGGCACTTTCAATTTGTTTCTGATAAGAGCTCCCTTGATACTCTGATCCACCCCTTCATGACACATCTGCCTATTAACTTTGCACCGAATCTTCAAAGGGGAATCACACATGTTTTGACTCTAGAAGTCTGAACTCCCTTTCTTTGTTCCAGTACAGGTGCACTGTGACAAGCTAATTTACAGATGCAGATGTCTTCTCTACCCTTTTCTCTTCCCAGACTGAATCAAGAACAGTCAATGGCCCCTAGCCCAGTAGAAAGGTGACATCTCAGAATCTGATTAAGAGCCAAACCAGAGCAATATGGCAAATCCTAAATGCCACAAACTGTGGATGTTGGTTATTAGGGACCTCAAATTCAATCTCTGTGTGCAGGTTTACCCCAGTCTGATACCTTGCTGGACTGTAAGGACCTAAACATTGCAAAATTGTTCTTTAGGGCAGATTTTGCATATAATGTATAATAAAGTGAAAATGCTACAGACCTTCAGTAAGCACTACAGGTCCATATTATAAGGCCTACCCCTTGCACAGTCCCTTCTGAGACAAGCTATTTGTGCACAGATGCCAGGCTGTCCATGCCCATAGTCTCACACTCGCAGCCAGCACAGCCATGTGCTCACATCCTCATATGTAACTAGCCCTGTGCCTCTTACCCTAGCTGTGTGGCAAAGGCCCTATCGTAAAAGGCAGACACTGGAAGTTAACATGCTCAGTCGATTTATTATTAATTTAATGTGAGTGAGACTCCAGATGTGAGACCCAGATGTGAGACTCACTCACAGTAAACGTTCAAAAACTAGGTAGTCCGAAGCAAGAAGTCTAAATGGGCAGAGCCCATTTCCTACACCATGTATACCTATTTAATTTATGTTTAAAATGTCAGATTGATATTTAAAATGTTTTATTTTCTCACAAGAACCAGACTAGTGAGCAGAAAGAAAAGTAATCCTCTGTAAATATTAATACACATATTGGGCAAATTACTGAATTTTGGCAACACCTAAACCAGTACTTTGAGAGTGCAACGGTCAACCTCATTTCATTCTTTGGTTTGCTCTTTGACTGAACTGCCTATTATTTCTTAGTATTTACTACATTTTTAATTGTTTAATTATTCCTTTACACATTGTTTAAAGTTTATATTACTGTTAGTCAATTGGCATATTTGCATTTGTTTTCATTTTCCTTATGCATATTTTGTTATTTTATTACTACCTAATTGTAAGTCATTCGATCTGTTCCTGTAATTTTACTGTGTTCATGTTTATGAATCCCCATTCAGTTTTTGCCAGCTCAGTAATAAATGCTGAAAAGTAAATGAGGCATGTTAGATTTGTAACATTGACACTGACTGACATTTTTGAGAGAACGGATCGTTAAGGGCTATTTATCAGTTTGGCACTCAATAAATGTTGTTGTGCTTTCAAGCAACCGGTTTCTAATCCCTCATTTGTTTTGCCCTCATCAAGTAGAGTACTTGCTAAAACCTCATAGACATTTTTATCTATTACATCGAAATCATTTTATTTCTATTCCTTAACTCATACTTCACGACCACAATATTGATTGACTGGTAATTCGGCATTTAGTTAGGCTCCATTGTAGAATGCTAAACTTATTCCATAGCTTAAATATTTAATTGCCTCATTCAGACCAACAACCACATCATTTTTCTCCAGGATAATGTCATCTGCTTTTTCTTGCAACCAAAAATTGCATTTCATACTTTATACCCTACTATCAATCACGGAAGCAGCCAATGTAGCAGATCTCAAACTATTTAATATCCAAAAATAATCCCACCCCCACCACTTAGATAAGCTCTGGACCAATGCACTAGATTTCACTGTGCAGCAGCCTTCTCTGTGCATTCCATTGTTAACTTCTACAGATCTCTTCACAAAGACCTCAACTTGGTTGTATGATGGAGCCACACATGCGGCAACCACACATGCCTGAACAACGCGGTCGGAACAACAACCATGTTGTTTCCAAGCATGCCTTTGCCACACATGACTTTACGATTTTTCATTGTAAATGCATGCCTACAAAAGGCATGTGCAGAAACAGCATGCGTGGTTGTTGCATGCCACCCCCACCCTAAAAACAGAAGTACCCCAACCCTTCACCCTTAAAAACTACCCCGATACCCCCCACCCACCCTGAACCCTGAACCCTACCCCCACCCCCAAAAACAAAACAACCCAACCCCTAAAAACAAAATTACCCTGACCCCCAGCCCCTAAAACCAAAAGTACCCCGGGCCCCCACCTTTGAAAACTACCCCGATACCCCACCCACCCTTAGCCCTAAAACCGACCCCACCCCAAAAATAAAACAACCTAACCCCTAAAAACAAAATTACCCCAACCACCCTGCCCCGCCTCTAAAAACAGAAGTACCCCGACCTCCCACCTTTCTTTAAAAACTACCCCGATACCCCGCCACCCACACTGAGCCCTAAAACCGACCCCCACCCCTCCAAAAATAAAACTACCCAACCCCTAAAAACAAAATTACCCGACCCCCACCCTCGCCCCTAAAAACCCAACCCCCGCCTGCACTGAATGCATAATTACCCCAACCGCCCCTAAAAACTCAACCACCCCACCAGCCCTAAATACAAAATTACCCCACCCCTAAAAACTCACTGCTCCATTAAATACAAAATTACCCTGACTACCCCACTCCTAATAACCCACCCCTCACCTGCCTTAAATACAAAATTACCCAACCCCCCACCCCTAAAAATCCGACCCCCACCTGTCCTGAATATAAAATTACCCCAACCCCCCACACTTGCCCCTAAAAACCCAACCCCCCAACTGCCCTAAATACACAATTACCCCAACTCCCCACCCCGCCTCAAAAAACCTGACCCCCAACCATCCTAAATACAAAATTACCACAACCCCCACCCCTAAAAACCTGCCCCGCCCTAAATACAAAATTACCCTGCCCCCCACACACATCCCTAATAACCCTCCCCCACCCGCCCTAAATACAAAATTAACCCGACTCCCCAGCTGTCCTAAATACAAAATTACCCTGCCCCCTAAAAATCCACCCCCACCCGCCCTAAAAACATAATTACCCCAACCCCCCAAATGCAAAATTACCCTGATCCCCACCGTCCCTAAAACCCCGACCCCCCACCCACCCTAAATACAAAATTATCCAAGCCCCCTGTCAGGCTTTGGAGCTGGCGTAGCCACATGCCTTTGGCGCAGTATCGATCTAGCATCTCCTTATAATCTCCCTACGGTAGCGCGCACCAGCCACGCCCTTTGCTGCACAAAATCACACCTTTCCCGTCATTCCTGTGGTAAGGTACATCTCTCTGGCGCAGTGCTTGATGGTGGCTTCATTGCCCATATCCCCGATATTCCCTTATCTTGGGACTACCATTCCCAGCAACCTCCAGGAGAGGCCATGTTTAGGGTGTGGCACCTCTATAAATTCCAACCACACCCAGGTTCCAGTGCTTACTATTTTGGAACCTTGCCTGGGCTTGAGCTGTGGTCGGATTCCCTTTGAGATCGAGCCTTCCTGTTTGCCTTCGTTTGTCAAGCCTCCAGGATTTTTCATTGAGCGAGTGGTCTGACTCGCTAGGGTGAGTCAGTTCCGACGGGGCTTCTCCCCTCCGGTGTTTATTTAGTTTCAAAGGAAACCTTGATACTTTGTTTCCGCTCCTGTTATTCCCGGAGCTTGGTGATTTACTGTTGCTATAGTTACCTGTTCGTTCTCGAGCTGGCTTTTCTTTCAGAGATTTCCCTTTGAAAAAACGTACCGTGTTAATTCTTGCTTACTTTATTTTAACAAAGACGCTCATTATTGAAAGACGAGTACGATTACAAGCGCATGATATTGAAAAGCACATATTCACATTTGTGTGTGCTTTTAAACATATGTTTAGTTATTTTAAATGTTTTTGATGTTGACAACAGTTTATTTTGGGATTGTTTAGCTAAATGATTCTTCATTGCAACTACTGCTTCGTATTTTTTGCACTAAGGCAGAAGATAAAGTAAACTATATTAATACTAAGCAGCATCTAATGTTAGCTTTAATTTTCTTGAGACTTTTTTGACGGCCTGTTTCTGGTTTGTCCTTCCAAAAGCTTCTGGCAAAGATTATCTTTCCTATGGATGTATGATATTATATGAGTTCTGGAATATCATCGCTTGTAGCTTCTTAGTTGACCTTAGGGAGCATTGCTCTATCTTTGACATGTTTATCCCACATTATTTTTTGTAAACTATTACAATATAAATAATTGACCAGCGTTTAATGTTATAATAGTTGTTCTCTTTGTATTTAATATTTTCCTTTTCATATTTACTTCCAAGCTGTTCCTCTCCTACTTCCCTTTCCCCCTGCCTGGCCTCTCCAATCTTCAGTGCTATTACAGCACCTGAATTGGTGTTGCCTGGAGGTGGGCCATTAACTAGCAACGCACAGATCCCGAGGAATTGGACCCTGACACCCCCACACCTGCCCCTAAAAACAAAATAACCCGACCCCCCCACCCCACCCTAAAAACCATAGTACCAACCCCCCAACCTTACCCCTTAAAAAAAAAAACCTAACCACCCCAACTGCCCCACCCCGAAAACTACCCGAACCCTACCCCAGCCCCACTTACCTGATCGCATCCTATCCCGATGGATCTTCCTTTTTCTCTGCCTTAATCACACATGTGCGTTATTTAGCGCATGCATGGTTAAGGCAGAGAAAAGGCCTGCGTTGTTCAGGCAAGCGTCGTCCCGCTTGCATGAACAACGCAGGCGTTGTTCTGGACACGTTGTTCCAGATCTTTCCCCCTCAACTTCATCACCCTATTAATGTAACCCTTCCTCTTCCAACCCCACAACAAGCTACGCGTTTGGCAGCCTGTTCCTCAACAAAATAAAAAGCCTCATCAAGCAGTAACTCTGGCCTCTAAACCTCACCATAGCCTTCAAACATCACCTCACTTAAACAGTTTCTTTCTACAACCGGTGCCTACTCCTCTGTACTTTGCTTACTCACACACACCAAGCTACAAAGTTCCACATCCATCGTTTTGTTTGTGCTTCTAGCAGTAATTTGGTGGACTGTTGTGCTGCTTGACCTATGAAAAGCTTCCTCCATCAACACCATAAAAGTGTTTCCAGCTACTGAATTGTCCAGTTAGACAGCACCCCCAAACCACATGCCTCAGTGCAATCACCATATCATTTATAAAACTCTGTCTCCTAGTGAGCTTTATCATTAGTCTCTGACCACCTTTACACCACACCATGAACTTACTGCATTCATTAATTTACTTTAATCTAAAGTATAGAGTTCTGTGACATATGGACACTTTTTATTGATCACTCTCTAGACAAGCAATAAGGGAAATGGCCAAATAGTTATTTTATTATGCATTTATTTGGTACTTATTGGTATAGCTACACACCAAACGGGTGACACGGGAAGGCTGCACAAGTGAGAAGCTTGGCAGAGAAAAAGGAAAATACACAGTGGCAGACAAATGACACCCTAGAGCTGTATGGTCACAGAAAATTATAATAAAGTGTACACATATTATACTGAGGATGTTGGCACAAGTACATACGGACAAAAACAGAGGCATATAATGTCAGACATGAATACATATAACTATGTATCCCTTGTCGAAGTCATGACTTGTAAGAAGCATCCCATCCAGAGACTTGAAACTTCAGGAAGATTTTATGAATGCTCACTTCACCGATAAATGTGTGAGTGTTATTAATAGCCAAGAATTCACAATATCCTGCTGGGTTCTTCCTGTCTCCGAATGAGAGAAGGGAGTCTGAGAGAGATCAAACAGTTACGTTGTTCTTAGACTTGTTAGGTCTGAGATACAAGGCAAATGCTTGTGCTCTGTGTTTTGAAATGCTATTTTCGTGGATGTTCACTCTGGGCATGGAGACGCACTCTATGAAGCATCAATTGGATGTATCGTCTTTCTGGTCCAGATCTCCTTCACAAATAGAATGAGGGCCCCAAGGCTTAAAGAGAAGAAGAATATGAAAGGCTGTGACATACTCTGGTTACGAAAATAGCCACCTTCAAAGGCAAAACTCAGTGTAGGTGGGCCATCATGGTGTAAGCACTCCTGAGAGACAACTGGCTCTGGTCTGACTGTGATGAGGAGGAAGGCTCCCAGGAATAGCAGAGAAAATATATTGGGAAAGATCCTCTCTCTGGGGTTATAGCTCACACTTTAGAAATCATTGATTTTATGGCTTCAGTTACTCCTGGTACATGGACTGACACTGTACTGTGGCATTTTCAACATTTTCCTCTGGAGGGGCTGCCAATCAGTCTACAAATGCTTGATGTCATTCGCTGGGAATAGAAAGGTCCAAGCAGAATTAATTTACTTTGTTTCAGGGCTTTACTCTATTCCAGGGTGGATATGGGCACTAAACTACCAGATTCTGATCCTGTGCATTCACTGGTGGATAGGTTTTGGGGGCAAACGTAAATATTGAAAGATGCTGTTCTGAAAGATTCTACAGATAAAAAGGTGAATTAATCACTGAATGTGTATTCTGTATACCACCTGGCACTGCAAGCTGGGAATCTGGTGCGTTTATGGCCGACTTTTCTGCTCAGACTTCAATTTATTGTTCAGGGCTATGGAGGAGGGGACTAAGGGCCTCATTACAACCTTGGCGGGCGGCCACCGCCGCCGGCCAAGGTTTAAACGTCGTGCAGCCGCCAATGCAGCCGCACTCCCGCTGGCCCCATTTTAACATCCCCGCTGGGCTGGTGGGCGGAAACAGATTTTCTGCCCAGCGGGGATGTCGGCCGCAACATGGGAGCCAGCTCCTAATGGAGCCGGCGGTGTTGCGGCCATACGAGGGGTGCAGCTGCACCCGTTGCGCTTTTCACTGTCTGCTGTGCAGACAGTGAAAAGCAGTGAGGGGCTGTGCCTGGGGGCCCCTGCACTGCCCATGCCAAGTGCATGGGCATTGCAGGGGCCCCCAGGGGCCCGTGACTCCCCTTCCAGACAGCCTTTTGCCATGGACAGGCTGGCGGGAAGGGGACTCGTAATCCCCTGGGCAACACCGCCGGGACAACCATTGGATAAACCGCCTGTCCCAGTGGTGCAACCGTGGCGCTTCTGCCGCGGTCATAATCCACAAGATTGTGCCGCCAGCCTGTTGGGGGTACAATCTCCAAAACAGCCCGGGCGGTCTTTGACCGCCAGGGTTGTAATGAGGCCCTAAGTGTTCAAACCTTTCGGATGTAAAGGAACATCAAATCTTATACAACATCAAAAGAGAGGTCCAATTACAATTATCACTTGCTGCCTTCCACAACCATCTTTTAAAGGGCTGGCATACTGATGCCTCACAGAATTTGACTGATCTGTGCATACTGTTTGAGGGAACACACTTATTTAGATCGAACTTGAAGAATACATGCCTTTCTGGGGAGGCTCCTCCATTAGGGAGCAGGAGTGTCAGCCCGCCAATTACAATGCCTCCAAAAGCCCCAGAGAGATGAAAAATAAAATGGTAATAAAGTTGATTTATTACCATTTCATTTTTCATCCACGCATCCTGAACCGCGTGTCAGGTCGGGGAGGGGCCTTCGAAGTGGCAGCAGCATGGAGGACAGTGGGCTGCCTGGGAACTTCAGTTCAAAGTGCGCATGTCCCTTTGGCCAGGCAGAAATGTGCACTTTGGAACCCCTCTAATCCAGCTGTCCAAAGACAGCTGGGTTAGAGCAAGCACAGGCCTCCAGCACTTTCGGGGGCACCTAGAGAGACCACTCCCTCCAATCCTGACTCTTCTCTCATGCTGGTTAACAGCATGAGAGCAGTACCAGGATTGGTTAAGGGAGTTGGCTGGGGCCCATGCTGAACACCGGACTGCAGAGAAAGACGACGTGCAGGGGGGAGGAGGAAGTGTTGTGCATGTCAGGTAATTTTATTTTCATAATTTTGCTTGTGGCATGATAGTGCATGCCACTAGTACTACCCATCACCCATTTGCCTGCCCCATCTATCTCCATAGATGCCAGCCGCCACTACCTATCCTTTCAAAAACCTTTTTCTTCCTTCATACAGCAACAACAAAATTACCCCTACCATTTGGGGAAGTGGTGGGAGTTAGAAAGGGTTCCTTTCTTCAACCTTTCAGAAAATGACAACAGTCCTCCAAGCATGCAATATGGAAACGTTTCTGTAGACATTATTTACTAAAGCTGGGTTCACAACTTTTGACTATGCAGAGGTATGCCTCAGAATGCAGGTAGGACGACCCATCCAACACATTTTGGCAGCTCGTGAGCAATCCATCTCAGACTCGTCAGTGCCTTTGGTAGTGTAGGAAGGATGATATAATACATTAACTTCTCTTGCTCCAGGCATAGTTGCTAAGTCTGATTTTTTTTACCACAATTTCCAGAAAAGACAGCTGCATTCTCTCTGGATCTCCAGGATCGCCATCAGATGAGGACAATGTTCCATCATTAGCTTCAGAAATAGAAGTACAGGAGTCTGCGCCATAATTTCTGTGGTCAAGGTGTCGGGGCTTCAAGATGGTCATAGGTGTGAAAGTTCTGAATTGTTGAATAAGGAACATTCTTTTCAAGACACTTCAGGGAATCATCCTACTGATTTCATCAACTGACTTCAGGGTGGCAATTAGGGTGGGTGCCAGTCGCAGCTCTCCGGGGTTACCAGCAGTGGGGTGGTATGGGGGGGATATTAATAATATACAAATATATTTTTTTTAAACATACCTGCACGCCACGTCGCGCCACTCCGACGCTCCTCTTTGTCTTCAGCAGGCAGCACAAGCTCCCATCATTAGAACTGGCTGGGAGCGCCCAGCTAGGGCATGCTCAGGCAGACTGGGAGCCTGTGCCTGCTCTCTCCAGCCCAGCAACACAGTGCTGGGCTGGAGAGAGCAGTGTGCATGTGTGTTTGGCCTGCCAGAGACAGCCAGCCAAACACATATGTGCACTGAGTGGAGTGCACAGTGAACTTCCCTCATCCCCGTCATCCCCAAAGCCCTGCCCCTTTAGCAACGAAAGGATAATAAACTTAGTTTATTATCCTTTCTTTGTTCAAGGATTTGCTGCGGCTGCTCCTGGTGCGGGGGGGGAGGTGATGTTCTTCCATCGCAGCGGAGGAGCTGCCGCTGGTGGGTACATAAATTTTTATTAGGGAATTAAGCAAACTTTTATAAAATGTACGCACTTAATGCATTCTGACAACTGACATGAGGACACATTTCATACAAGAAAATCTTGGGAGATCCCTCATAACATGATTACCAGTAGTGGCAATTCTGACCAGGGTGTGACGCTACTCATTACAGCCTGCTTTTCTTTGTCTGTTCTTCCAACCATTCCACTTCAGTTTTAACCTTTCACATCTGTCTTCATTTTCACTTTACTTTGCACCCTGTTGCTGTGCTTTTTTTTTCATTTTTTGTTGCTCTTTTTTATTGTCTGCCCATTTAATCCCCGTCCGAATCATGCCAGGAAAAAGAAAGGCCTCCCACTACTCTGGTGCATGGCACCATAATATAGTTTTTCCAGAGACTATTTGGCAGCACTCACTTTAAACATGCTGCACCTGCCCCCCCCCCCCCCCCCCCCCCCCATGTTGGCAGCAGTTGTGGCACTTGTGGCTAGGCCTACAACTAGATTTTTTTTTTAAAGAAAGAAAATGAAAATTAAAGTCAACGGAATTGCACCAAACTTTGCATGTAGGTAGGACCTTGCTCAAGGGAGTGTTTTTTTGTTGGCTTGGTGTAAATTAGCTAGTTTGAGAAATTAACATTTCTAAATTGTTTTGGTTTAGGCACGAAGATGTTAAATTACAGACCTAGCTGTATCATTAATTTGGGGAGGTGTCCAAAACTGAGCTCAAGAAATGTCCATGGCCCACAAATTAATAAAAGTATATATATACATATATATATATATATATATATATATATATATATATATATACACACACATACATACATATATGTATGTATATATATATATATATATATATATATATATATATATATATATACTCAAGTCTGATTGGTCAAGGAAGCTTTTATCTGCTATTTTGATATTGCAAAACGCAAAGTCAAGTTTGTGGACCCAGAGCCCTCTGACTTCAGGAAAAGGGAGCATGGTTTGGGGCTTCAAGATGGCGGTCACACTCTAGGAGTGCTCCAGACCCCTCTGTCATCTGTCGCCATCCACTGGCTACCAGGACGCTTTCTGACTTCTCCAACCAAGGGTGACATGCCCCTGATCCTGTCTGGCGACTACGCACTAGTAGGGGATCGCTCTCTGCCCATGGTGAGATGGTGACTGCAGTGGAGCCTCCCCGCTTTTTAAGATGGTGGTCCCGGGGCGAAGGGAGCACCTCTGTGCAAAGTAGGAGACCAATGTGACCTGATGCGAGAGCAGCTGAGATTTGGGCTGCCTGTTGTTTGTCCAGGCTAGAGCTCTGGACACCATGGGAGAGCGAGGCAGCTCACTGACGAATGGTAAGTGCACCCAGGGCGGGTGCAGACTTCCGTGTGTCTCCCTGAGGCACGCCAGCAGAGGAGAGGCCATGCCTGAGCCAAAGCGGGATGCTAGTGTGCAGTGCCGCAGCAGGAACACATTGCTGCTCCTACTGCTTGACCATGACATCTCTTGATCGTGTCGGTGCCTGCCCCGTAGCTCCCACTGCCTCTAAGACATTAAAGGTGGTAGAGAGGCACCTACTGAGGTGCAAACTTGGTGCCTACTGCACGCCCAAAAAAAGACAGGCTCCCTGAACCTGACCCGCACCTGTCTGACATCTGACTGTCTGCGGCTGGAGTAAAAGGATGTGGGCACCTGCTGTATGGACAGATCACTGGAGCTGCGGAGCATAATAGGGGGGTCCTGTGGACGACCAATGTAACTCAATTTCTGTGGCCACCCAGAGTGAGGAGCGACTCTCTTGCCCAAGTGGAAGAATTGACACTCACACAGGCTGTGCCGGCATTACCTCTGCCTCAATAGATGGCCGAAGATTATGAAACGGCTGCAATTACAGCTTCCACGTCAGGCTACCAACCGCACTTGTGACCTTGGTGGTTCCACGCTGCTTACCTGGACTGACCTACTCTCCTCAGAGGCTCTTAATTCCCTCCCACTATGACCTAGATATCAGCTGTGAGGTGACACTTCCCATGAATGCCTGGCTGCTAGTGCTGTTGCACCTGAAGTGACAAGCGGGCTGGACCCTATTCCGTGTGCACCCTCTGTCGTCCAACATCATCATGGGGAAAGATAAAATTACTCACCCGACCTCCACATTGATCAATACACCATGGGTCCAGGGCCAATAGGGGGGGGCCATAGTGGACAAAAACACATCCAGGGAAGGAGATCTGTACATGATCCTGCAGGTCATCCATGCATCCCAGGATGCTGTTGAGACTAAAATTGGGGAAGTTCACATGAATGTGGCCCTACTGCGCACAAAACCACAGGAAAGATTACTGAAGTCCGCGTCTCCACTGTGGAGGAAGAGGTATCCAACTTCAACACAAAGGTCTCCCGCCTCCTTTCGTGTACGGCAGAGCTTAATCGTCACGTAGAAGATGCTGAACGCCGATCATAACATAATAATCTACGCCTTGTGGAGGTTCCTGGGGACGTGGAGCCAACAGAACTGGGCAAATTCTTGGAACATTGGATAAAATCCTGGATGCCGCCAGACAAGCTGTCCCCTTGGTTTGTTATCTGAAGAGCACATAGGGCCCTGACACTTAAACCACTTCCCGGAGCCCCCCACTGGCCCATTATTGAATGCATCCTTAAATGTAAAGACATGGACTCCATCCTGTGAGAAGCCTGATCCATCCGGGGCATAAGGTATCAAGAATCATAGATACTTATTTTTTCAGACAAGGAGGTGCAGGTGCAGCGATGCACTTATGCTGCTGCCAAGCAGAAACTTAAAGTGCTCACTCTCTCCTACATGCTCCTGTTTCTGGCCTGCCTCAAAGTCATCCACTCCAACAGGACATACTTCTTCAACACCCAGGAGACTGCCTTGAACTGGCTTACTAAAGAGAAAACAGCTCTGCTAACCTGGCAGGTCACCCCCTCCCATAGTGGTGGTCTCCATGGCGGCAAACACCAGTGCTGCCTCAAAGCAGAAAATAATCTGAAGCCACTACCACTGGGGCTGGGGCACTATGAGGGCGAGCTTGCCCTCCCCGAGTCCCCTTGCACCGATGCCACCAATGCATGACTGGGGCCTGCCACCTTCCACGGAGGGAACTGACAACTTACCAATCCAAGATGTGGGGGCACCGTGAGGGTCTCCCTCTCAGCCTGTGCCTGAGGTGGAATCTGACTTACCATTGAGCCCCTGTGAGGAGGGACCTCTTTTTTACATGGTTAGCCCCCACTTTTTGCCTGATGTAGGATATAGCCTAGAAATTGTAGTGCCCAGGGCCCCTGCTAACCAGGTTCCCTGGGCCAGAGCTCTTTCTCTAAAACTGCTGTGATGTATTAGCACAATTGGATACACCTTTAGCTGCCACTCTAAGTCTGTAGTAAAAGGTGCTTAGGTACCCAGGACATGGGGTACTAAGGGTAGGTCCCTGAGGGCAGCAGCACTAATTGTGCCACTCTCTAGGGACATGCACCCAGATATACCCAGTCCTACTGTTGTAGGTTGAGTACTCTGGGCAAACCTAAAACACAAACTCAACCTGGGAGACTGCCTGTGTGCCCTGTCCACCATATACTGCATACACTATGGATAAGACACCCCTCTTATATGTGAGGGCATAGCTGCATGAGCAATATGCCCCCACTTTGTCCTTCCCAAACCTGAGACATAGTGAGTGAACAGAGCAGCCATTTTAATACATGTGCTGGACACTGGTCAATATGAGTTTCCTAGCTACATGATGACCACTCTGAACCCTGGGTTGCTTGGTATCAAACAACTCAGAATGATAATTCCAAACTGGTAACATTATTGGATTTATCCCTAAATGTACCCATGGTCACCTTAGAGGTCCCCCCTGCAAAAGCTAACTACCCTGGCATGCTTGCTAACTGGTTCTATTCAGCCTGCCATTGCCATACATCCAATCTACAACCTTAGGGAAGAGGTCTGTCTCTCTGAATTGTAGTACAATGTTCTTCCTTGTTAAGGTGCTAACACCCCCCTTCCTCAGGCATGTGCACTGCTCTGGTGGCAAACTTCAAAAGGCTTACCACCTTTGAAACTCAACCCCCAGGCCTGCTTCTAGCAGCAGATAAACACCCCTTGCAAACCTTAACTTTTGGTAGGAGCAATGGCGAGAAAATCCACAAAGAGTAGGAGGAGTGGCCCCACCCAGCATGCACCACCGTTAAGGTGTTGCCTGCGAGGTGGGCACTCCATTTCACTTCTGTCTATGTTGGACAGAGGAAAAATAGCCAACCAGGTATAAAGAAGCAATCCGTCCCCCCAGGAACTGGTCACTTACTTGGTGTGGCCACCCTAAGGTAGATGACCCATTGGTCACTGCCAGGTTCCCCCTAAAATGCCCACTAAATACAGTATTTAGTGGGCATCCCTGGACCAGAAAATCTGATTCTATAGACAAATGAAGACCAGCACCAAGAAGATCCAAGGCACAACAACTGTGGACCTGCTGCAAAAAAGAAAAGGTGCCAAACCCTGTCTGCTGTACCCAGGACCAGACAATCCCGCTGAGGAGCTGATAGACAACTGGAAAAAATCTAAAGAACCCCAGAGGATATCCAGGCTTCGAAAATTGCCACTGAATTCCCTCCGGATTGGAGGTACCACTCTACAACAGCAAGAAACAAGCAAGCCAGTGAGGGTCACTTCACTGACTAACCACTTACTCCTGAACTTGATGCCGCAGCTGGACCATACTACACACTGCCGACTGCAAGGACAAGCCCAGCTAGTGTATCAAGTTTCGTCACTGCGCCCTCCAGTGGTCAAACTGTGCCAATACCCTGGGTATTGGTCAGCCAACTTTGGACACCGAGAAAACCAGCCTGCACAGGGCTGAAAAATGTTCACGAGGTAGCCCCAGTTGAGGAAATTCAGGAACACCCCGGACCACCTGCCAGAGTTTCACCGTTGTCCTGCAAAAGACCCCTGAACCATCTTGGCTCCTGCTTGTGAGGGCATCCTTGTGCACAACTCCTGGCTCACCAGTTTGCTCTGCATTCGGCCGCCCTGAGCCTTGCACCAAAGAACCTGCTGTGCCCTAAGGGTCCCCATCCCATGTGATCTCGACACTCCAAGGAGACCCCAAGAAACCATGTTTAAACTTACATGTTCAGTGCTTTTCCAAGTGATCCCTCGATGTGGCCCTGCACCAGCTCCAGCTCAGGCCAATATAGTCACAAAACGGGAAGATCCCCCATGGCTACAGGTCACAACTCCTACGCTATCTTCACTCAATCAAAACATTGCTACTGTGTTTTCTGCTCCAATGTACAAAATTAACCTTGATCCAAATATTTGCGTCCAATTTATTTTTTCTTGACTAACACAAAAGTTAGGATTTAGAAGTCACATTTCTATAAATGTCTTGGAAGCACGGTATTATTTCAGTGTAGTATGTTAAAGAGGGCTGCAACTGTAGTCCTACCTCTATGTCAGTGGATTTTCTGGATTTTTGGTTTCGAAAGCCTAGTCAGCCGATCAAGTTTATATTGTGGTCTACTCTAGAGTTAGCTTAGCAATTCTTACAATACAATGAAGCAGGCTGAGCGGGGCTAAGGTTGCCACTTAGCTGGTTTTCCACCTGCACCACAGGTACTTTAATGTCATTGTAAGTAAGAAAATAAATAAATAAGCAAAAACAACTAAAGTTGATATTTTTAGCCCTCATCGGTACATTCTTCAAACAGCAAATACAAACAGAAAACTGCGGACGCAGCGGACGCACGAGAGAGACGAGAGAGGAGCTCAGACGCACGGCGCTGGTGCCGGGTGGCTCGCGTCGCGGTTTGCTCACCGCGAGTGCAAGTGTGAGCGCGAGGTGCGCGGCGTCCGGCGCACGGCACACGGTCTGGGGGCTGCCGCTGCTAGCCGCTCCCCGTGCTAGCAGGAGAACAGCCGCGGGAAGCCGGGAAGCCGGGAAGCCGAGTGAGCACGGTCCGGGGGCAGAAGCTGCTGGCAGGGGGGAGCAGCTTCCGCGAGCAGGCGGGTGCGACCAGGCCTGCTGCCTGTTTTCTCACCAGCGCCTCTGGGGGCGCCGGTTCGCTGTCACAGTGCGGACTACGGCGTGGTCTGGACACTAAGTAAGTCAGTAAGCCAGAAGGAGCACCAAAGGAGTACCGGAGTCCCAGAGCACGAGAGGAGCACTAGAGGGGTACCAGAGGAGCTTGGAGTTGCTGCCCTGCCCTGCCCTGCCATCACATGGACTAGGTGAGCCAAGGAGGTGAGCCAAGGAGGGTATTCGCTGTTTTTCAGCCACCACAGCGGTACCTAGCCATATTTAGTTTTTCTCTGACCTGACCCAACCTAAGGATATTACCCCGACCTAGGTGACTTAAGTGACTTAAGTGACTTAAGTGACTTAGGTGACATAAGTGACCCAAGTGGTTCCTGTGGCTTGTGGCCAGGCCTGGCCGTGAGCGGATCAAGAGTGGGCCACACAAAGTAGCGCATCAAGTAATGCATAAGCAATGCATAAGCAACGCATAAGTAACGCAAGTAGGCGTAAGTAGCCTTCACAAACAGAGACAGAGAGGATCTGAAGGGGCCAGATAGAGAGAACCAGAGAACCAGAGAACCAGAGGAGGCCATTAATCGACACATTAAACTGCGCTAGAGGGGCAGATATCATTCGAACATCGCGCTTTTTGTACGGCGTATTGTGCATATTGTGCATACATTGCGCGTCACCACACAGCAAGGCAAGCAAAGCCAAGCTCTATATATTCTAGAGAAGCATCCTACAGATCCTACAGATCCCGGAAATTGTTGAAGTTGCTGATCCTGATCTTTTCAAACAATAAGAAAAAAAATGGTTGGAACAAGAGGGAAAACAAAGAAAGCCAGACAGGCCAACGAGGCACTCGGTAATCCAGTGAAACCCCAAAGACCAGAGCAGGAACCTAACAGCTTACAAGATCTGGGGTCAGACCAAGACCAAGACCTGGACCCTAGAGCCACTAAGTCATCCCGAGGGGAATTTATAAACCAAGGAGTGGTCGCAGCACCTGAGGAAGCCCATAATGGGATTCCCAACGATGAAAGCAAACCAGGAGAAGAACCGGGTGGGACACCCGAAGCGGCACCAGGGCCTATGCTGTCTATGCTGCTAGTCCATACTGACTCTGACGACATGGGGCATGTATCACTGAATGCAGGTGAAAGGGCGGGGGGCCCTGCAAGTCCTCCACTTAGGAGGCAACAGTATATACCAACGCACCTGGGCCCAGGTGGGACCAGGGGAGCAAGGAAAATTAAATCAAAGATAAATACTATTACCAACTATTACAATCATATAAATCTAAATACTGATTGGCTGCAGATGCAAAGCTCTAAAGCTAGCGACCTCCCATCACAGCCATCAGGGGAAAAAGGTGACAATAATGTGGAGGGCGAGCTGGAGCTGGAGCTCTTAGAGACCGGGCATCAGGATTCCTGTCCATCCCAGCAGCGACCTGCCCGACCATCACGACTACACTGTGGAACAAACTACTCCTTTGTGGGTAGTGAAGTGGGGTCAATTAGTTCCCCAGAATGGGGCAGTTTCTCGGAAGAACAAAGAAAAAGTAAAAGTAATGAATCACCTCATTCGGAAGCCCTAATGGGACCACTACATTCTGGGAGCTCTCCACTGATATTCCCTTTACCTCATCTAAAAGTAGAACCTACAATCCTCCAAAATGTAAAGGGGCCTGAAATAGAACAATCATCACAGAAATGCTCACACAAGCTCTCTACGCCACAGCTTCATCATGGAAGCCAAATTGTAAAAACGAACCTAACGTTGAGTAGATTTGATCATAGTTCTTGTAGTCTGGAGCTCTCCTCGCCTGACAACTCCGTAATTGGTAGTATAGAGCCCCAATTAAACAGTATAACATCGGAAGACTTAAACCTCTTGGAAGGTAGTATAATGTTAGGTCATAGAGGAGAGGATGATAAGAACCTAGAAGGCCAGACAAATAATGAGCAAAGTGAGCAAACCTGGGGAAATAGAGACAATCCCCCATTAGATCAACCAATTCTAAGCATCATGAAAGTTATATGCACAACATTGGACCCAATTGCAACAACGATCATGTTCCAGTCTCAAAAATGTGATGATCAACTTGAGCTAACTCATTACAGACCATAGACCATAGGATGGCCTTAGTAGAGGGTGTAATAAGGGAAAATCTGTTACATCAGGCAGTGGCTGAAAAAATGGACAAGATGGACAGGCAAGCTTGTGGCCCACTGCTGGAAAAATTACTGGAAGTTCCGAAAGTAATTAAAGACATAATCGAAGATTGCAAATCTAGTCTCAAAAACACACAGGCGTGCAATCACGAGTCAGCAAAAATAGAATCGAGATTAACTGAAAGACCAATAGATAGCGAAGATAAAGAAGGGCCCTCTGGCACGGGACGAGACGAGCACCCAGACGTAAAAACCCACATAGACAAGACGGAGAGAATCAACAAAAGTCCTGTATCAGCAATCGAAATCACAAATATAGTTAAAAAAAAAGACTCTGGATAAAGGGCATCAACAAACAGGTAGATGGAAATACACATGGAAAAAACCTAGAGGAAACAACAAAGTACCAGCAAAAAAGGCTCAAAATATGCCGAAACAGGCAAGCCCAACAGGGCAGACCAGGAACACAGGCGATGAGTCTACTCAACAGCAGCCTAAAGATCAGTGCATCAAGCCCGAGAGTCTCGAGAAACCAACTGACAAAGATATTAGTTTTATAAATAAAAATCCTGGATTATTGTGCGACAAAAGCTGCACCCACCATTCTCATATAAACCGAATTCCCATTGGTCCTAGGGGCTACCAAGTATCTGGGCACGACTTAGACAAAGGAAAGAGGCCAGAAAAAGACTCAGGTACAAATCACGGGATCAATGAGGCAAACGATCCCCTAGCCAATGGACAATACAAATGGAGCCCAGAGACAACAAAATCAAGTACCGGCATTGATAAGCACCTCCCAGCCATAAAAATAGAACACTCAATTCAGGCGCATTATCCAAATACAGTAGGAGTCCATAATGGAAAACGTCAGCAGCCTCTGAACTTTATTACCGAGGGGGTAGAACAAGAAAACAGCAAAAGTGAAAACGGAAGGGCAGAGAGCCCAGAATGCACAAGAAGCGAACAAAGCACAAGAAAAACCTTGTGCGTGGATAATACAATAGCCCCGGTTCCCGCACCTCGGTCAAAAGTAAGACACTGCTCTCAGGCAAGTTCGGGAAACCACAACTTTAGTAGCCAGCCAGGGTGGGTGACTGATCCACCTGCCCCACCGCGTCCGGTGCTTGACTTGGAAACTAAAGGAAAAAAGGATAATTGGCCTCCAAAAAGACAACCTCATGAGGAACATAGGAACAAGGAGTTGCAATTCGGGAGGGAAAAATGCCAGGTAGAACGAACATTGACTAGTCGGGCAGCTACTATTTACAATAAAGCAAAGGAAGATAATCAATCTCAAGGAAGATGGTCACAGGGAGGTAACGGGCATACCGAGATTCGCACTGCAATAATTAAAGAGCCTGATGCCACAATCACGTTTATTCCCGAGTACTCCTCAAGAGGAAGTCATGACATTCTAAATAGGACTAACATCCTACATTTGGTCAATTCTCTGCCAGCTCTGCAGAATGTAACAACTAAAGACCTCCTCTCAGTAAGATTTATGCAAAGGAAAGAATTGGAGAACGGGGAATCAACAGAAACAGTCTGGGCTTCACCCTGGATAGTAGAACAGATTTTAAAATGTTCTAACATGATGAAGACATGGGGAATATCTACTGCTACTCCACAAAAGGAACCGTATCCAATAATATTTCTTGAAAAAGCTCCAAAGCAAAATGTTTCGGGCAGGCAAGAGGTAGAAGGCAATTCTGGTTCGATACTACAGGGAGCAATTAGTTCCAAACAACAACTCCCTGAACGAATAAACCTGAGCAATATGAGGTTCTGCCTGCTTGTTAACTCCCCTAGAAACAGCAGGGGCAATCCCCCACAGTTGCAGAATGATGAAGACCAACCATCTAGAAATTTGTAGCAACAAATGGGCAGCTCAAACATAAAAAATAGTACTAGTCCTACATTAAAAATCTTAAGCTGGAATATTGCAGGCCTAAAAAGCAAAATGGAAGATAAGGATTGGGTTGAATTTATTAAACAGCAAGATATCAGCTGCTTCCAAGAAACTTGGTCTACCAACGCCATTGACCTAGACGGCTTTTCCACTTTTTACATACCTGCTATCAAACAAACAAAAGGAAGACCATCGGGAGGTCTGATCATTTGGATCAGAACTTCGCTATTGGGAAATTCTGCTGTAACCCATGCTATACTAAGCAAGGAAATCCAGACGCTTGCAGTAAAACATGAGGAGTGGTCACCTGAAATAGTAAACGTGTACTTCCCTCCCATTAGCCGGGCCCAAGTCACGCCTGGTGTGCGGCTCCTCGAAGAACATATTTTAAATAAAAGATCTAAGGGTTGGAGGAACCCAATACTAGGTTACGCGAACAACCGTCCCCCTCAGTTTTGTAAAACCCTTCTACTAATATGTGGTGATTTTAACACTAAACCCCATTCTATCCTTTGGGATGAACAAGTAGTAGAGGAAGATCACGCTTGGAATATACCAACGCCCCTCATCCAACGTTGTCAAGATTCTAAAAAAGGGGAACTAATCTTTGAAGTACTAATAGAAGGCGGAATTCGCACAGTAAACGGAAGAACCAACTCAGATAGAACTTTTAAATCTACCTTTCGAACTGGAAAAAGACATAGTATAATTGACTATATGGCAATAAACATCGAAGCCTGGCATTATGTTATCGATATGGAAATAAGGGACAGGATCGAGAGTGACCACGACCCATTGCTAATGGAGATATTCCATCCGGACGCAAGCCTGGGGAAGGTTGAGTTTCCATTTAACGGAAATTGCTTAGCTATAACCATGAGACCAAATAGGAAAAACATACTAAGGTCAAACGTAGATGAACCCTATTTGAGCGTACCTAGTCAAACCTGGTTTCTATCACTTAGTACGTTTTTAAACCTACCAGTTAATGAAGCTTTACCCCTCCTGGATAATTTTAACAACTTGCTATTACAAACAACAAAGGAAAGAATTAAGCATCCCCAAACTAACCCTAATACGATGGAAGGCTGGTTCGATGAAGAGTGTTTGAAACAAAAAAATACCTTATCGCAAGCACTAAAGAATCGGCATTTGAATAACCATAATGAGCAATACTTTTATGAATGCAGGCAACAGTACAAAAAATTACTAAGATATAAAAGGAAGACATTTCCACATAAGCTCTGGAAATCCCTCCTGCAGGCAATATCGGCAGGAAACTGCAAAAAGTTTTGGGAGATAGTCAGATGGGGATGCGAAGGCCCTTCAAAAAACCTAGAACTGAATATCAACCCACAACTCTGGGTAGAGCATTTTACCGCCTTGTATCAGGATGAGGTCAAGACGGCATCCCGGAGTACAAATAACTCAACCAGCCTCATCCAAGGACTGGAAGGTAGTAATCAAAGATCAAACAAGGCAGTTCCACTTCAAACGACCTATGTAGCATCATCAAAAAGGTTTGTTAGATCGACAAATGGAACCCAGAATGAATTAGTCCCAAACGAACTCCCCGGCACAAATGCCATGCAAGTAACCCATGCCATCCCTTGCGCAATGGAGCTGATACCGGAATTCAGCGAGAAAGAGATTAAACAAGTTATTCTCCTTCAAAAGCCGTACAAGGCTGCAGGCCCAGATGGTATCCCTTCAGACGTCTATCGTAATCAGTTAACGCTATGGCTGCCTGCTCTAACACGTATATTCAACAGTATTTGGCACCACGAGGTAATTCCTACCTCTTGGAAGAAATCAATAATTGTCCCAATTCACAAAAAAGGACCTCGGGACATGGTGTGCAATTATAGGCCTATCTCACTGCTTGACAGCGTTGGAAAAATCTTCGCCAAATTGATCCAGCTGCGTTTAGATCAATGGCTGGAGGATGGAGATTTAATATCGACACACCAAGCTGGTTTTAGGAGAGGCCAAAGTAAAATAGACCAACTTTTTAAGCTAAATATGATCTGCGCGAAATACGCCACCCTAAAAGATTGTGCATTATATCTGGTCTTTGTGGATCTCCAAACAGCTTTTGATAGCGTCAATCGCCAAACATTATGGCAGTTATTGTCGGAAATGGGCATACAGGGAAAAATTCTAAGGCTGCTAATTCTACTGCATACAGGGAATACTGCCAGGGTTAGATATTCTATGAGAAATGATTATACAGCAGAAATTCCAATCCAGCGTGGTGTAAAACAAGGATGTGTTTTGGCCCCAACCTTGTTTAACTGTTATATAAATAAGGTAAGCCAAGATCTGAGGAAATTAAATCTGGATGTGCCAAAACTAGCCAACGAAAGTATACCTATCCTGCTTTTTGCTGACGACGCTGTACTACTGGCAAGAACAGAGATAGCAATGCATCGTCTACTTAGGGGTTTCGAATCATTTTGCACTTCAAGGAGCATGGTAATTAATGAGGGGAAAACAAAGTTTATGATTCTTAACCCAAAACAAACGATGCATTCGACTTTTAGGGTAAACAACAAGCCCTTGGCCCGAGTGACTACCTATGACTACCTGGGTTGCAGACTGGATGAAAAACAGACATGGAAATCACAAATCTACAAAAGTAACATCTCCTTGGCCCAGCACGCTGGAGCGGTACTTAGATTTGCTAAAGCCACAGGCAATCATTCTGTGAGCTCTGCACTGCTTGCTTATAAAACCAAAGGAAGGACTGCAGCACTTTACAGCGCAGAGATCTGGGGATTTAGAAAGACCCCATTAATACAAGTAACCGAGAATAATTTTCTACGCCGATTACTTTGCTTAGGCACTGCCGTACCAATGATTGCGTTGAGAACTGATCTACAAATGAGAAAGGTCGAGGATTACATTGCACTGGCCCCAATAAGATATTGGATCCGTATCTGGGCAAAAGAGGAACTCAAACCATACAGAGATACACTCATGGACATCATGAAGCTACAAAATCATCGAAAATTGCCTTGGTTTAAACACATCTCAACTACCCTGGCTGCTATTGGCCAAGAAGACCTCTGGCTTCATCCAGGGAAAATCAGAAGGCCAAGTTTATCTGTCATTAAAAAGGCATACTGGGACCAAAAGACCCAGAGTATGTGTGAGATACTTAGCCCTTTACTCAAGCGGTACATTTTGTTCAATCAAGAGCTTAAACCAGCAATTTTCATTGACTGCATTTATCCGGAAGAAAAAAGGGCTCTCTATTTTAAATTTCGTATGGGTACATTACCAGTGACGGCGGTGACTAACAGATGGCAAGCCGTCTCACAGCGCGGTTCAGACTGCTGTCCTTGCCTTCATGGTGGTCAAGAAACATTATCCCACTTCCTTTTATTATGTAATTTTACGCCTAAACTCCGCAAATTGTACTTGCGTCCGCTTTTTAGATCATACGGAATCAGGAAATGTAATGAGGCGGAAGTGCTTTGTATGCGATCAGATGAGAAACATATTGTGGCGAAGGTTTCAACTTATATATTGGAAGCATGGAAGCTACGTTCATTAATGTACTCACAGTTGGCCTAAGTATAATTACTTGTGTTATCCTAGCTATCATTTATATGGGAAACCGTTGAAGGTTGCTGATCAAACCGGGCTAGGTCCTGGGTTATTATTATATTGCTGGCAGGTATCGCAAGAACCCAAATGATTAGTGCAAGAATAGGATATTTAAATTTTAGATCTATAATGCTTTTAGAATAAGTAAGTCTTATGCCAATTATGGCTAATTATCAAGTTTTATGATATTGCAGGGTATATTGGATTCACCTAGGGCCATGTAAAATCAAAAACTCAAGTATAGTCTTTCTTTTATTACAATGTTTTATTTAATGTAATTTTATTGCGTGTGATGGATTGATACTTCTTGTGTACTATTGTTAAGGCCGGATAGGCTGACAACAATTAAATAAATGGTAAATGGTTTTAAATGTGTTCCAAAGCTGGGTTAACAACCCAGGACTAATAATTAAAGTAAAAAAGGCAGAAAAGTCATGTTACAAATTAATATTTACGATTTTGTCCAAAGTCATATTTTGTATCAAATCCAGGACTTTACAGAATCAAAAAAGAAAACAAATGGGTGGTATTCTTTGGGAAAGGTGGCAACCTTAAATGGGGTGCAGTGTGAGCACTGCTGTCCCAGTAGGAAAGGGACAGTTTTGGGAAGGTAACTGTACTGTTGTCTGGATCCCTGATGGTAATTTTTTGTAGGGAGGGAACACAAATCATGCATGTACCCCACGACATGGGCAGGTCTCATGGATTGTGGTCTTGTTGGACCAGGAGGTGTACCAAAAGCACTGCCATCATAGTGGTGGAATGCTACTGCCTTCACCAGGAGATAACCAGCATGTTGGTGGCAGCATACTGCGTAGTGATCTGTAGTAGTGACCAGAACGTTTTTACCCTGTGGCATTGGAGTGAGGCCTACAGGCTTACTCACCTTTTTAAACATTCTGCAACTATGTGCTTCACTCATCCCTTGGCCTACATCAGGTAGATGAGATGTGGAGTGATGTACAGTGTGGGAGTAGTAACTGCGCTGGATACATGTGTGCCTGAGAAGGGTAGAGTACAGGGACAGAGCAGTACTATTCAGTGTGTGTGTGGTTACTACATCTACTGGGTGTATGTATGCCTGGAAGGAATACATTACATGTGAGATGTGGTGCTGTGCAGTGCATGCGCAATGAACGCATGTGCTTTGTGTATGGGTACTTGCATATAGTACCATATATGAAGGGTGAAGTGTTGCGCAACTCGCACATGGTAAGCGTGTACACTGGTAGTGTGAATGTTTGTAAGTGCACACGATTGTTAAATATAGAAAAGCTTCAGTGCTGAACAGTGTGCACACACTGAGTGTGTGTGCTGAATACATGTGTACATATAAGGATACAATGGATGGAGGTAACAGTACTGGACAGCAAGTGGGCTGTCAGTGTCCACTGAATATGTGTGCCTGCAATGGTACATTAGATTGAGGACTCTAGGTTCCATTTTGGGAAGCCCAGGCCTGCCTGGAAAATACATTAGGAGGAGAGGAATACCAACAGACAGATTAGTGTGTTGTTGCATTTCTGTGAGAAAAGGAAGAAACTCCATTTAGGCTTCACAAGATTGCTCTTTGATTCAGTAGGAGATCACAAGGAGGGGGCCTGGGCACAACTCAGGAAATTAGATTGGGCCGAATAGGGGGCTCATGGGCATGGGGCTGGGTGGACAGGAGTAACCTTTTAATGCATGCCACTGTGGCTGTTATCCAGATGTGAACTCTGCTCACTACCATGAATTCTGTTGTGAGACAATCAGCTTCAAAGGCTTGCCTGCTATGACAGATATTCTTTCATGAGGAAAGAAGAAAAGTAGAAGTGTCCACTTCAAAAGAAGCAGAACTGCAACATAAAACTTCAAAGACTCAGAGCCTAGATTATAATTTGGTGTCTGGAAATGGACTATAAGAAATGGAGGTTGATACCTGAAAGTTGGTCAGTTGCCAAGCAGCCGGCAGCCTGTGTGAGAAAGGGACTTCTGCCTGTGACTAGGACTGGGAGCCAAGACCTGCTAGTCTTCATGCTGGGTGAGGGGACATCACCCAAGACACGAACATCACCTGCCTTGGAGCTCCACTGCCTTCCTGCTTACCAAGACCAGTGTGCCCAGTGAGAAAGAGGAGAGAGAGGTCTTGTGGGAAAGCCTATGTGAGGATTCCCTGAGTATAGTGTAAGGCTGTGCACCAATAGGATTGGTGCCCAAGCGCAATGTCAGCTTGACGACTCCCTATGCTAGGAAAGAGCCACCAGAGACTGAGCCGTGAATTAAGTGCCCTGCAGGACTGAAAGAAACCCTACTGCTGCACTGCAATGACTCTGCATGCCAGAGGGTGCAACAAGAAAGTTACTAATTCCAGAAGAACTGAGACTTGTAGCCCTCTTGATGTGGGCACCTACACCAAGATAGTCTACGCCTGTGCTGTGAAGTACCACAGTAACCCCATATGCAAGGAGGCCAGGAGGGGCTGCTCGTACCAACATTGCTGAGGGATTTGGGTCGCTGCCAGAAGGCGAGATTGAGGTTTTGTTTTGCTGGTTGGACCCACACTGCTAGGGAACTGCCCTTCCTGAGCACTGAGGTTTACCAAGGATCTTGTGGAAGATGTTGCACACTTGTTGGGCTCCAGTCGGAGGCTGAAGGAAAGACTTAACCCTCCCCCCTTTGGGTAAGGACAACTCACGGTGTCTTTGCAAACTGTTGGCTGCTCTGACAACAGAGAAGAAATCTGGCAGCGCCACCCAGCAGAAAGAGTCTACGCTGCCGCATGTGGTGTGAGCAGCCCAACTTCTGTGAACAGAGCTGGACTCAAGGTTGCTCATTAATGCACTTGCTGCACTGCTGATCTCTTCTGGGCTGTGAGAGCGGATAAGACATGAACTGGGTCACTTTGGCCTTGGGGGACTCGCTAAAGGTGGTTCGGAACTATGGACACTTTTGACGAAAACCTGAATAGTCAAAGTGGAACTCTTTAGTATGGCCACAGCCACCAATGAATGGGGAATATCCCTGAACATGTAACACAAAGGAGGGTGGGACAGAGATTTGTGTGACAACAAGTAGAGTCCCGACCTCAAGGGGGTAAATGTGTTGCTTCTGAATGTTGTTTACCTTTTCATGTGTATAGTTAGAAATAACATACCTCTTTTTCATATAAATAGAGGTATTTGACTGGACATTGATTTATTGTTTGTACAGTTTGCACTTTGAGTTATGAGTCATGTTCATGTTCAATGACCTGTATCTACATCTCTCCCCTCTCCCACACCCTCGCCCCTAAGGGAACCTTTTCTTCTCAACCACGGCTACCACTGAGAGTCAAGTGCAGAAGGGGTATTTGGCCCAGCTGCTTAGGATACATAGTAGGTCAGGCCTAGGACATCTGAATTAAAAGGCCTCAATCACCAAGATTGGGTCCAGTAGACCCTGTCTGCTCTGTGTCCCTCTGAAACGGGTTCTGATGGGCAGTCTGGACTCTTTTATGTATGGATGTATGTTTGTGAAGGGATTTATACAATGAGAAGCTAGACAGAAGACAGCACAATGCAGTACAGTTTCATAGACAAGTCGTGCTCTACAAGTCAACTGATCCTATGTGCAAGGTTTAGCCAGTGTGATTCGATGGGGTAATCAGCTGAAGAATAGTGAAAAGGACTCCATAAGGAGCTTCGTGAATCATTAAATATTTGCCTCAGACCTGGGCAAATACTCTTGATATTTTACTTTGGTGCTGAGTTGTTTTGATTTACAGAGGTTGTTTCTTCCCTTTCCACCCTAGAATTAAAAATCCAATTAAAAGGTACTGGTAGCGTCACCAGCTATCAAAGAGATCTCATGTATTTCGGATTATAAAACGGTTCTTCTCCCCTTAATGAGCCCTAAACCAAAAGGCAACACCTCAGGCAGTCTGTGGTGCCAGTGGGCTGAATGTTAATAACCCTTTTCGTGTACCACGCAAAATACATTAAACTGGGCTTGAATGGTTCAGTTAGTCTACTTTTCCGCTAAATGTTGGATCTACAAGCTTCCTTTGGTCAGAGGGTACAGAGCCCAGAGTAACACCGACATCACACCTCTGGCCTACCAAGACTTCCTCCATCCAAGACTCAGTACATGCCAACGGACCCGATTTAGACGGGAGGCTCCAACTTTTTAAAGCCAAAAGTGGATTGTTGTAGCTGTCTCGTGCCTAAAATTGCCTCTGATCTAATGTTATTCAATGGGGGAAATATATTTCCCCGATTTTATTTTCATTAACTACCTCATTTCCTCCTTAGAAATGTTAGCATGTATAGAAACTATGAAAGATATCTTGTGCTACTTACCATTAGGTGAAGACTTTAAGAAAGGGCAGGGCTGTCAGCCAAGGATGAAAGGATGAAAAGCGACGAGCAGACTAGAACAATGGCAGGAGCCGGGTGCGGCCGTCTGGAGCTCTCGCTGTAATCCTGGCTGGCCAGCTCTAGACTGCGTGGCTGCTGTGGTTTGGGTTAGGGGGTACTGTGCGCCCTCTCGCGGACAAATCATGTGCCGTGGAGAGGAAATCCAGAGGTCGGGTTGCCGGGCTAATAACAGCAGGCAGAAATCAAAATAAAAATAGCGGAAAAGTTAGATGTATTAAAAAAAATAGAAGAAAGGATAAAAAAAAAATCCACATGTATAATCCGGAAGAAAAAATATGAGAGGCAACAGGAGGAAAAAGGTAACGAGGGCAAGGAGAAATAATAATCAAAGAACAAAAATAGAGAATGACGGGAAGAAAGACAAAGTAACCGCAACAAAAAGGCAAAACAAAATAATTACTCAGGGAAAGGGCAGTAAGTAAGGACAAAGTCACAGCAAAGCAAAGAAGGACATGAAAGTGAAACATAATGAATGACAGATTTTACAAACGACATAGACAATAGATGAAAGACAGAAAAAGAATAATATTAACCCGCGTTTGATTGAACTCTTCAGATTCCAGTAATACGTGCTATTTTAGATTCCAGTAATAAGTGCTATTTGTTACCCTTTGAACTGGCATCTCCACTCGCCGTACCCTCTGTGTTTCTGTAAGGGAGCCAGCTTTTGTGAGCCTGGCAGAATTGCCCAGAGGAAAGAAGCCTCACGTGCTCACGTTTTGTGCAGCTCTTGCCAGGCAGGTGCAGAGCATAGTGAGTGGGCCATTTCACCCACTTCCGCCTCCGTTCTGCCTGGCCTCTTCCCAGGCGCCAGTTCAACCGCTGACATTAGGCTCTAAAACAATACCAGGACAGACTCCAGATCCGCGATAAGGAGCGCCTCCTGTTGAGCACAAGACTGGGCAGCTGGAGAAGAGTGTGTGTATGAGTGGGTGGGAGGGAGGAATCGTAGGGAAAAGGGGGATTTTGCATGTACGGAGGTGAGCAACATGCCAACAGACTCGAACTAGGGTGAAGACTCCCGGCTTTTGATGCCGAAAGTTGCTTTATTTTCGCTGTCCCCCCCAAAATCGTCTCTGCAACAATACACGTTAATGGGGATCATACATTCCCCCGTTTTTCTTTCCCAAATAGCCCTCTTGTCAGTAGTAGAATTGGCACCTATGGATGGGCGAGCTGCGCGCGCCATATTTCAGGCGGATATGAAGCACCCACGCTTTGGACCTGCTGCACCGCATTAATACCATGCTAAAAGATGGGACTCATCTCCACACAGCTGCGTCTACGAGACTACTCCCATACTCGGTTTTATTAATGTTTGCACTTGGTCGAACGTTTTTGAGTGATGCCTGTCGTGGGCTGACGATTCCTGTTTCGCCCTGTTGAGAGATCTTTGCTCTACCGTTTGACTCATGTTCTAAGAGTAAAGAAAGTGGGGTCTCCATCCAAAATTGAGCAGGCAAGGAGGGGCTGGGGATTTCGAAGGAAGGATGGAAGACAAATCCAGACGCAGAAGGCCAGCAAAAAGGGCCTGTTCCGTTTATTAGCCAAGAGGCATCTAAACCACTAGAGCGACAGATTCTTGGGCTGCTGTGTTTTATCTTGCCATGGAGTATTGTTTTAAATTAGAAGCAAGTACTTGTGCAACGTGGGCACTTTCAAGGGTGTGGCCTGAAAATACTCCCACTTTGAACCCAAGCCCTGATGGAACCAAGCAAAGCAAGTGAGATCTACTCTCCCCAAAGAGCTTCATTGTACTCTCCAACCAAGGATCTAATCTTTCATCCTTTCGTCCTTACCTTCATTCACTGATATCCACCATTTCGCCTTTAAATTGTGACATCCATTCATTCTTTCATCCATAAATTCAATTTCACCATTTCACCCATCCTTTTATCTATCACCTTCCCATTTATGCACCCGTTCGCCCACCCATGCATCCTTTTACCTACTTGCCCACCCTTTCTCCCACCTATTCTGTCACCCATTGACTCATTCACCCTCGACCCATTCACTCATCAACTCATCGGCCCATTCACCCATCCTTTCACCCACGCATCCTTTCACCCATCACCTTTCCACCTATCTTTTCAACTACCCACCCACCCAGGTGCCTTTTCAGTCATCCACCCTTTCACTCACCCATGCATCCTTTCATCCATCTCTAAAATGATCTATGCACTCTTTCACTCACCTTTCATCCACTTTTCACCCATCCACCTTTTCATCCATCATTTCTTTTAATCATTCATCCTTCTTTGCTGTTTCTATAAACCCATCTTTCTTTAACGTCAATTATGATCTTTCGTCTGCCGAGATGCAGGCAGAAGAGGCTCATAAAGAACTCCACCATGACTGTAGATGCTAAAGCAGGGTTCACGATTCCCCTGGACCCACCCATTGCATTTTTAACCCATGCCCTCACAAAAAACTCTGGCAAGCAGGGACAGGACTCCTAAAAGGAAGAATGAAAGCAACGGGCCGGTGTTCTACGCTCCCAGAGGGCGAGTAGGAAACAGAGCCAGCATCTACATAAAGTGCCATAAGTCGGCAGTCTTAGATTGCTACCAAGTGATGGCTCCAAATTACTGTGCGTCTATCTTGTATCTGAAAACAAGCAATGACGTTGGCTACCTGCCGTTTGCCTTGGACAGTGCTTGTTTTACAACGCTTTTTGCAAATCATTATTGTTGGGATAGCTGCTGTGTAAATCAAAAAATTAGCAAAGAGGTAACTTTCTTGGCCTCAAAAAGCACACATTTCCTTATTAGTCCCAGGCTTTTAAGGAAACAGGCTAAATGACCCAATATAGTATTAGAACACTGGAATGTTGTGAGCTCCTCTGAATACAATAAAGTGGCTTTGGGGTAATAATGGCTGGTATAAGCCTTGTGCAGCAACATACCAATGTTTGTCCTTCTGTTTCTTCCTTTTTAATGTTGAACATTCTACCCCCACTCAGTGGACTGTTCTAATAGCCTTCTAGCCCTTCTACCTTTACGGACTGATATGGCTTTCAGCAGTGGGCTATAAGGCTATATGTGGTATAAGGCTAGTTGGGCTTACAAAGAAATCAGAAAATTTTATGTAGATGGTATGTGAACGAGTTCTACAGACATGGGCCTCTTGCTAAATTAAAGTTTCCTTCAGATGATATTTTGCAATGTCAAATAAAAGTCAGTCTTATGCCTGCTGGTAGGTCAGGGGAAAGGCCAATCACATGTCAAGCACTACAAAGCCAGAAGGATTGGGAAAATGTCAGATAAATCAAGCTACTTGTCCTAAAGATCCCAAATCCAACCTTCATTTTCAGCATGTTAAGTTAGCCTGTCTATCCATGGATCATATGTCGCATGTCATTATCTTTCACAGAACTCATAAAAGTGTCAATTTATCCAACAATGACCTTACTAACACCTAAGGCGACAATAGTCTGCTCAAGTTCCTGGATATCTACATTTTAAGGTCTGACAGTTAATGTGCAAAATAAAGACGTAGTCATAGTTGAGGTATTTTTGCTCATGCTAGTTTATACCGGTTATGTCTTGGACCATGTGGAACGTCCCCCTATGTAGGTTAAAGGACAGTGGTCATCCCCATATAAACTAAATGAATTAGTAACCACATTAAAGAGGTGTTCACACCAGGTTATAACAAATAAGTCAGAAGAAATAACCTAGCCCAGGCTATGTGCCAGACGGTCACAGCTTCTATTTCTGTGCTGAGAGCTGAGCAGGGAAGAGATGAGTTGAGCCCAGCTGGTGTTTGTTTTCCTTCAGAGGGAACACTTTCTCCTGGCCAAAGTCAGATAACCACAGCTTCTCTTCTGTGAACAAGTATGCAGTGTGCTGAATCCCAGGACACTCTAGAGGCAAATTAGCTACCTCATGGTCTCATTGTGTGGCGCATTCAAGTAGCCCTCAGGGTGTTAGTTTGCTAGAAACCTTCCAATAATGTTAGAAATGTTCATATTATTCTCGCTGTTAGTGAGATGCATTAGTGTTGTTACAATTATATTCTGTGTGGTTATTACTCGTGCTGAGCAACATGATGAGACAGTTGAAATAAACACTTTAAAAAATGTATACTGTCTTTTCTTAGTGTTATACTTGTGTATGCTATTCTGAAGGACTAAATTGGGTATGAATTATATTGGTGCATCCCTGACCCGTTTATGGGACTGTTGGTAACCCAGAAGGAATTGACACCACATTGACAAGTGCATCGTGAGGTCATGTAGGGCTACAAAGACATGGACTGTCAAGCTAAAGTGTTGGTGCACTGAACTACGTCCAGACACCCATGGGTGGGAAAGTCAAACCTTGTAGAACTAGGCCAGAGCTCTAGTTCACACAACAGCCAAGTCAGTTGAGACTTTGCACAACCAACTTTCCATCTATGACAAAGCACCCAGAATACTGGTAAACAGAGATTATGCACAATCTCATCTGTGATACGGGTAGACAGTAATAAATCTTCAGGAGTCAGCACATGCCCTGATAGTTCCTATATTTCAAAGTAAGGGGCACAGTGCCTTTATCTTGAGTATGCAAGTTTGCTATTAGTTTAGAATAGTTATTTGACTATTAAACTCACATCATAAAGGATGCTATGTAATCATGGAAAGTAGGCTCACATTGCCTTCCACAGTGAACAAGTCAGTAAATGATTGATTTAATTCAGAACTAGTCTGCCTGGAAGTCAGTAAATTGAAAGCTTGTTAAAGTGCTCACTTGAGATTACAAGCACCTGTAACATATCCATCGAAGAAGAGGCAAAGTGGCTAGTGAGGAGGCCAGCTCCCCCTCATGCTTAGCTGCTAAATCTCTACTAATAAAAGTGCAGTTGATTGATGTCCCCATCCCACACATGTGGACAACATAGTGATCTGAGATTCAAATTGTGGCTGTGTAGTGAATCCTGGTTTGTTTTAATGGGATACAGGAATTAGCTTAGCCTTTGGTTTGCAGACTCGTGCCCCGTCACCTAGTGACTTTTACCCTACTTAGCTTGCTCTGCTTTAGCGCATTTATTTAATTAAATCTTTTAAGATGGCTGCCTTGTTTTTAGTTAGGCCCATGTTTAGGTTTGCGTTATCAATGCCACCACGCTAAGGTGTCAATATCAAGAGACAAAGATAAACAAACTGTAGGTGTTCATATTAGGTACTTTCCCTCTTCACGCTTTCGAGGGAATCGTTTATATAAATTACCATCCCAAGCATTTCTTGTTATCTATTGTTTGGGAAGAGACCTACATCAGGGGTTCAAGCAGATCTGTATAAATACACCTTACTTAAACAGATAGTCAGAGGGATTCCGACCAGATGCCATCGCTGCTATCGATGCGGCTCGTCACCTTGACACTGACCCAGTCTTTCTGTCAATACGGAGTCTGAGCTAGAAACCTCATTCCAAGATAACAAGGATTGGGGGGCTCTTCTCATGGACATGGCATTGGTAGATTAGGTTTAACATACCTAGCTCTCTTTTAGGTTAAAAGTTAAGCTCATTAGGCTATGGTATTAGTTCATAGTTCTCATCTCATGTCATTTCATGATATTGCAAGATGGTGGGGGTCTTTGTATTAATGACTCTTGTCTTTACCGTTCTGTTTCTTGCACTGTTCATTATCCTAATCATTGCAGCCCATTCAACTTATCGCAGATTGCAGGTTTTCTAAGTAAAACCTATTGAAACCTTACTGCACCTTCTTCATTGCCTGTGTTTGATTGAGACATGGTGTTTCTGTGAGAAAGGGGTAATCTCCGTTTAACCCCGACACTCCCTCAGATGTCACACCCATGAGTCCATGCGTGAAGGCTGCCACAAATCACCTTTTACTATTTGGGTTTTGGTGAGATGCTGCTTGTGAGCCGAGAGGGTTGGGATGTCAGTTGCGACTTGTTGTAGGACTGGCATAGTCGCCTAGAAACATAAGTACTGTAATCCTTAAACCAGCAGTCTTTCCTAGAGCAACAGTCAAATTACGAACGAAACAAACCAGTCTTAAAGATGGTCGCCATAGACAATATGTTGCTGGGTCAACCATGAAAAGTGCCTTCATAATTTATGACCATTCAGTTGTTAACCTCTGTGCTAAGAGTGGAGTTTGTGCCCAGTGAGGGACTGGATATGGACCTTGGACACTAAGGGGGTCATTCTGACCCCGGCGGTCTGAGACCGCCGGGGCCAGGGTCGGCGGGAGCACGGCCGACAGACCGGCGGTGCCCCGCAGGGCATTCTGACCGCGGCGGTTCGGCCGCGGTCAGATGTGGGAAACCGGCGGTCTCCCGCCGGTTTCCCGCTGCCCTGCAGAATCCTCCATGGCGGCGGAGCGCGCTCCGCCGCCATGGGGATTCTGACACCCCCTACCGCAATCCTGTTCCTGGCGGGTCTCCCGCCAGGAACAGGATGGCGGTAGGGGGTGCCGCGGGGCCCCTGGGGGCCCCTGCAGTGCCCATGCCAATGGCATGGACACTGCAGGGGCCCCCGTAAGAGGGCCCCACAAAGTATTTCAATGTCTGCTATGCAGACACTGAAATACGCGACGGGTGCCACTGCACCCGTCGCACCTTCCCACTACGCCGGCTCAATTCTGAGCCGGCGTCCTTGTGGGAAGGTTGATTTGCCCTGGGCTGGCGGGCGGCCGCCCGCCAGCCCAGGGTAAATCCCAAAATACCCTCAGCGGTCTTTCGACCGCGGAGCGGTATTTTGGTGGGGGAACTTTGGCGGGCGGCCTCCGCCGCCCGCCGAAGTTAGAATCACCCCCTAAGGGCCAGATGTATCAAACTTTTTTGTGTTCGCAAACGGTGCGAATCGCAAAAATAGGCCGTTTGCGAATGCAAAAATGGCCCCTGCGATGTATGAAAGGCATTCGCAGTGTAAAAATGCGAAATTGCAAAATTAGCGAATTTTAGCGAATATGACATTGTTTTGCATGTCGCAATCTGCGTATCGCAAGTAGCAACATGATTTACCAAATCGCTATTTGCGAGACGCAAACTGTGACACAGTTTAACGAATCACAGATAGTGTTCTGCAAAATCCTGGCGCAATTTGCGATATGCAGATTGTGACTCGCAAAACCATGTTGTAATGCGATGCATAAAAAATTCGCAAATTGCAAAAATTCTCAGAATGGCCTTTTGCACATGCAATTTACCACAAATTGAAGTCAGGTGGTAACCAGGTGCAACCTAAATAAAGAGGCCCGGAATGACTCAGCAGCTTTTCCACAATGGTTGCACTGTACGTGATGGCGAGGAGAATGAGGATCTTGGCAGGTTTGAGGAGAGGGAGGAGGAGACAGGAGCGCATTTTCAGAGTGCACATAACCCTTATTGACCAGACAGAGGATGAAATCTGTGAGAAGTACAGGTTAAGTTCAGCCATGATACCTGACCTGATAGCAGACCTACAACCCCTACTGCAGCACACCACACACAGGACCAATAGCATACCCACCCAGGTACAGGTATTATGCTCCCTGCACCTATTAGCCTCAGGGAGCTATCAAGGGGTCATAGCAGCAGCTGGAGAGGTCTCACAGAGTGCCCTCTCAAGCTTCTTCAATGCATTTCTGAATGCCATGCTGAGCAAAATACAAGAGCACATAAGATTCCCCAACACCCCACAGGACTTACAACAAAAGAAAATCAATTTCTATCAAATTGCACAATTCCCACATGTCATAGGTGCCATTGATGGGACACATGTAGCTATCTGTCAGCCATGGGCCACCGAGTATGTTTATCGCAACCGTAAAAACCATCATTCCATGAACATACAGGTGATTAGCAATGCCTCTAACATAATAACCGATCCTGTGGCCAGATACCCAGGTAGCACACATGACTCGTACATCTTTTGCCACAGCAGGATTCACACAAGACTGCTAGCTGGGTTGTTTGGCGAAGGATACCTACTGGGTAAAGTAATAGTTGACAATGTTGCATTGAAGTTATAGTGTACAGTATTCATTTTACCCTCTGTTCACTCCAGGAGACAGTGCTTACTCAGTGCGCACCTATATACTGATGCCTTACGTGAACCCTACAACGCCTGCAGAGAGGAGGTACAATGCTGCACACAGGGAACCCGCAGTGTGGTGGAGGGGACTTTCGGTCTGCTGAAGAGCTGCTTCAGGTGCATCCATAAGAGTGGAGGGGCACTACAGTACAGCCCAGAGACGACCTGTAAAATTGTGGCCGCATGCACAACATTGCAACGAGAAGGGGCATACCTGTTGAACCAATAGAGCCTGATTCAGATGAAGATGGTGATCCCTTACCACCAGATCACCCAGTAGACAGGACCAGTGCAGCAGAGGTCAGGCAAAGACGGGCTGACATCACGCACCACCATTTCTGATGTTAGTAATGACAACACCACTTCAATGTTATGTATTTCTGTAGTTAGCAACTTTATTACCTTTACTTCAGGTAACGTATGTGTCAATAGGACATAGCCATGAACCATAGCCTACCACGTGCGATTAACAGTGTCACACTATTAGCATTATGGTATAACTGTACAGCTACATGTTACGATAGTCCCCTGTAGGCCTTAACATTAATTCTTACGTCCACGCACTCCACTTGAGTGTTCAGTGGCCTATTTGGCACCTCTTGTAGCGGTTTCACTGGCAGTACTGTGTCTGGTACTGTGACGTGTAGGATCCATCGCAGGGGCTGTAAGACTGCAGAGGCTAGAGAACTCCTCACTATCCTCACTACCAAGTTTGCTGTTTGTAACACTGCGTGCTGTCTGCATTGCATCCAGGACATTGGTTATTTGCACTAATCCCTGTGCAAGGTCCCGACTGCAGTGTGCCATTTCCACCTGTATCCCCACAGCATGTCGCAAAATCAAGGCAGTTGAACTAGAAAGCCGATTGACCGATCAGCAGAACCCATCAAACCTTCCCATAAATTGGTGATGGAGCCTACAGTGGCTGTGGCTACACACCTGCTGAATCTCAGTGCAGAGGTCCCTAATGGCATCTGTCAACTCCTTTGTGTTTTCAGCTGCTGTTTGCTGTCCCTCATTCAGAGATTCCAACTGCTTGTTCATTGCGCCCATGTTCTGATTGATTGACACCAACTGCCTGTGCATTGACCTCATGTGTTTGCATTGCAGGTGCTGCACTTTCAGCATGGAAGGTTCAAGGCCGCCAAAGATTGATGGGCCCTCTCCTTTCTCCGTGACTGACTGCCTTCATTGTGACGCCTCCTGAGGGGAGTTGACTGACGCTGCGGCAGGGACTGCTGTGTTCCTGTGGATCTGTCCTCTGGGGGTGGTGTGGGGACTTCATCCGGCATCTCATCTGAGTGCAGGTTGTACTCTGGGAGAGGTAACACCCTTGCCCTGCATCTAGTTGGTGCAATATTGAAAGACTCACTTGTGTTGGAGTCGGACTATGGCTGTGTTTCGACATCCCCCACATTTCCACCTTTTGTTGCAGCAGGGCCCGGGACATCAGCAACGACAATGTGCAGCATGTCATTTATGTATATATCACAATAAGTTGCGCAATAGTAAATATTGTACTCTGACATCATATCACTGTGACTTGTGTGTGTTGTTTCTCTATGTGGCTGAACAACAACTTGATTTTAATGTGTTTTTTTTACCTTAGGATTGTGGACGATCACTCCCATAAGGCATAGTTGGGTTGTATGTAAGATGTGGCATGAACAACTACTCACAATGCATCTCAGTAACAGCTCTTTCCTAGGGGGCATTTGTACATGCACATATGGGGATTCGAATCATTACTGCCCTTACCTTTGCTGGGGCTGGGTGTCCCTAAGGTGTCAATGTCAGTGACACCACTGACGGCTTCCGGAAGCAGTATGGACTCCACCGTGTCTCTTCCATTGGTGTGGACAGAGTCTGGGTGGGTGGTCCTCCTCCGGTGCTCCTTGCCTCCTTTAGCCTGCTGGCTACCCTTTCTTTGGCATAAGCATGCAGTCATACCATCTCTTGCGTATCTCCTCCACAGAGCACTGCGCAACACCCACTGCGCATATTTTTGTCTGGATTTCCGACCACAGTTTCCTTTTCTCACTTTCAGGTACCTGCAGTGAGTTCTTCCCAAACAGTTTGTCATGGTTCCTGACAACCTCGTCAGTGAGCACCTCCAATTCCCTCTCTCTGAATTTGAGCTTGCACTTCCTGTCTCCCTTGTCCTTCACCTTCCCATCATTGGCCATGTTGCAGTTTGGTCCTGGCAGGTTCACAAAGCTGGCTCCCTAGTGCTGGGCTGTGTCTCCCTGCCTGTTCCTGTGGGTGGGGCTCCTGGAAACAGCATGTGCTGACTCACTTCCTGGTTGTGATGTCATCAGGCTGTTCCAGTTTGGCGTTTTTGCAATTTGCGATTTTCAAATACCAAATCGCTATTGATTTCCGATTCGGTATTTGAAAATCACAAATTGTGTTGGTGAATTTTAAGAAATTGCAATTACCGACTTGCAATTTTGATACATCCCATTTTGCATTTCTAAAATAGAGATTTCTTAAAATTTGCTATTTAAGAAATGCAAACCGGGAGCTTGATACATCTGGCCCTAAGTTTTCATGAACTGGCAATTGTCATTGGACAGTAGTGAGGTGCTAACCTGCTAGGAGTTAGTTTTTGAGGGGTGCCAGTGTGTGCCAATGGAAAGTTCTAAAGAAAAGAGATCACATAATAAAGCTAATCTACGTTTACCTTACTAAAACAACTGGAGAAGGATCATCCACTGAAACATGCTGCAGAAAAAGTGACTTTCTCATGAAAGTCCATACATCATATTGTGAGCCTACAAATCTTCTTTAAAGTCTCACTGTCTATTGTTGTCTTTTTAGCATCATCACATCAAAGCAAACAGGTACAGTGAAGTTACAAACAAAACATTTTGTGACGGATGTGTAGTACCAAGGTCTACAAGGTTTGGATTCCTAACCCATGGGTGCATGTTCAGTGCACCATCATAGAGTAGGTAATTCCCAGTTACCGTAACCCCCCACAACCCACTAAGCATTCCTGCTACTGTGCTGTCTGTACTTTCTGTGTTACTGACAGTCCCCTGAAGATATCAGGGACTGGGTGGTAGTTCAAACCCAATTTTGTTCTTACAACAGCACACTAAAGCATTGCACTAAGAAAAATCCTATAGTGAAATTAAAATGAACAGATCTAATATATTTACAATGTTCCTAGCAGCCTACCACCCTAAAGCTACTCTTATGCACTACACTATGAGAGCATGTAATAGTTAGCGCGCTCTAGATTTTCTTGGGTCCCAGTACACTGGATACCTGTTCACAGTGGATCAGCTGTGATTATCAAAATTCTGTTGGGAGAGAGTATCCCTTCAGAGGGAAAACACACAATCAGCTGGGCTCAGCTTCTCTCATCAGTGGATCAACTCTTAAGCATAAGAGTGAATGCTCCAACAGTCTTGCAAGCAGGACCTCTCTTGATAATCTGCTGTGAAGGACTCTCAAATTCTGTTGTCAATTCATAGGGTTTATAAAGGATTGACTGCTGACTTTTAGCCTACAATGCAAAATCTAGCAGGAACATTCCAATAACCCCGATGTAACCAGTCTCAACTGACAAGATGAAAATATGCCAACTCGGACCACTGTTAAACCTTGAAGCATAGATATCACATAGCTTATGGCACACTTGTGTCACCCAAAATCAATGTTTAGATCAAAATACACTTTCTCAAGTTCTGCAAAAGATAATAGTGTGCTGAATGTGCACTAATGGGAGACAGGCTACCTTAATGTTTCAAAAATACAGTCTAATTTTGAGAGTTCATGGCAAACCACTCTGCATCCAGCACAACAGCTTCTAAGCATTTTTGCCTTAAGAGTGTCACACTATTTAAAGGGAAAAGCAAATACTATGACTAGCTGTATGATGCCTATTTCCATGTGTTGCTTCTCTACCTCTACTGTGTGGACTCTTGAACATACACTATAGTTGATGAAAGGTTTGCCTACCAAAGGTAGCACCCTTTACAAATGGGAGCTTTCCTATGCACCACATTCAGTGTGGATGAACTATAAGATACCGGTAACTTCAAATATGATCACTGCATACACAAATGGATCTGTGCTCGCCCTTTTCTCATACACCCAGGCAAACATGCTGCAAAGCACTTGCTGAAACATTGATTAGTTGGTGCAATAGAGACAGCATTAAAATTCCACACAGGCCACAAAGCCTATGCTTCCATAAACTAGCATATAATGTCTGTCTACCCCATCTGTCACCCTTTTCACTTCAATTCAAACCCAGGCCCAGTGATTAAACACACTAAGAGCTCAACTCTGGCCCTCACATGTGACAGTACATTTCCACCCATATAGGCCACAGCAAAAAAACTTCAATCCAAAGCAATACCATGGAGAAACTTGTTACCCATCAACAATGCACTTCATCAGGGATATGAAGCACTATATAAAGGCAACTGCAGTATATGCACCTCACTAGTGAGTCTATATACATTTTGCATAAAGATTATAAATAAAACAAGCATTGGCAATGCCACTAGGTCAGTTTTTAAATGAATGTATGGTAAGGTGAAGTATTACAAGTAAATAGCAGGATGATAGATATGTATTTGCGTGAAAACAAAGAACTGTAGGATAATATTGGAGTAGGTCAATGATATTCAAAGTACGGCACAGGGGCCACATCTGACTTTCCTGACTTTTAAATGTTTAACTTAAGGAACATCTTCATTAATGAGGACATCTGGCAGCAAATTTGTAAAACATATGATGAAGTAAATTCAAAATCTGTATTTCATAGTACATCAGATGATATCAGTGCACTGAGAATTATTTTCTAAAAGTGATAGTTTTCAAATATTAATTTAGGAACATTTATGCTCCCCCTCCCTCCTCCTTACAGGCAGCAATGCCAATAGTGAACTCCGAGGTAAGTACCCTTTATGTGGCCTGGGTTGCTATTATACAGAAAAAACATTATAATTTATTAATTCAAACATTATGTTTTATTAAGGTTTTGTACAGCACACATCTTGAAGTCATGTATTTGGTGATCATCTTATATGTAATAAGGAAGCAAAATGAGGGCAAATGAACTAAAACAATTGCCTAGGATCACATATTACGATCAAGCGGGGAAGCCAGATTGATCTTGGTTTTCTGGTTTCACATTGTGCAATTCAGCTACTAGATGTACATGCTTAGCCTCCCCTGCAGCCACCTTACAGCATCCTGCCTCCTCGAAAGAAGCCCTGCTGGCATCAATGCAGCCCTCGGCCACAACAAAGACCAAGCATTTGGCCCCTGGGAAAATTTTTGCAGGTACCCATGGTGTAGGTTAGAAGATCAGATGATAGTTGCACTGTCAAGCCAGACAAAAAAATATCTACAAAGGTTAATGACTGCCATCTTCCCATCTGTTCTGCTGCCAGAGAAAAACAACTTAAATTATGTACTTATCTAAGACACATTAATAGCGTTCCACTGTCATGTGTGTGCCCCCGAAGGTTCAAGCTTAGGCAGCTGGATAAATAAACGAAATAATCACAGCTGCATGGAGGGAAATCACTTTTTTGTAGAGGCACCCACATTCTGCCCAGTCACAACATGTTCTCCTGGCTCCCAACATGTGGGTGGAGTCAAAGCCCCTCTCTGGTGATCCTCACATTATTGTCTGTTGACAGCAACACTGTCAAGCCAGACAATAAAAATTACTGGTGTCTTTTTGAAGTGCCTGTGGCGCTTAGCTTAATGCAATTGGCATTATTGAATACTCCCATGGGGGTGACTCACGCAGAAGAAACATTGATGATTTGTTATGCTACTAGAACTTGCACAGAACATTCTTCCAATTAGTCTAACACTGTAGAGTTCTCTTTAGCTGAGCTCCACTTCCAAAGGATTGTTGATTGTTTGGTGGTGCGTATTTAGTAGAGATTTTTTTTGTGAAATTCAAGGTTCACTAATGGTTCATGCAGTGCTTGAAATGCAAATATATTAGTGCAGGAACTCACAATCCCAGGGTCCCTGTTTGCTACAATGAAATGCCTATAATGTTCTATTCTAAGTATTACATCTTTGCTGTGAAGTGCTGGCACTCTTGTATTAAAATTAAGGAAATGCCTGACCGTACCTTTCAGTGTAAAGCAGTGGATTTTTGTTGGTTAATGTTAAATTAGAAGTTGTATGCTCTTGCTAAAGATATTTGCAGTGGTTAGGTGTACATGCTGGCGTGAGGAAGGACTTTGGCGTTTTTCATTGCGCTAGGTAGTTGTATGTACCTTCTTTGTAGTTAAAAACAAGCAGGCAAACATCTACTTATAGTGGGCTGCAAGAGAGATAAGGTGCATCTTTTCCACCATCACTTACTTGACTAGATCGTTGTCTTTGTTACATCTGGAATTATCCATTATCTTTTGCTTTTACTTAAATTACAGTATATATACTTAGTTAAAGGGGCTATAGTGCCCTCTTCGCCCACTAGTCGGTTATTGTGTCATTCACTTTTTTTCTTCTGTACTCTATAGCATGAGGCTGTGGGTAAGTCTACTTTAGACAATGGCCATCTTCTCTGTGATTGACTGCATTCTGCTTATAAGTGCCAGGAATTATTATGGCAATGTGTGCTTTTTGAGATAAGAAAATATGCTTGCTCTTAGCCAATTTTTTTAGGCCTGGCACTTTCCTCAACAATTAAGTTTTACAGAACCCATGACAAAACAAGCATTGGCAAATCCAAAATAATGAGCCCATTGCTCACTATTGGTTTTACCAATGCTTTTTTTTTTTTTAATGGAATGGACATTTAATTAATGAAGGTTGTTTTGTGACAAACAAGCACCTGTTTTAACCTCTTTTACTTTCCACCCTTTTAAAGGATTTGACTGGGCTATAGTGCCATCTGGCAGCGCCTGAAGGGCTGATCTGAAAGGTCAGTGTATGGGCTGATTTGTTGGCTGTTTGTGGGCCGGTTACATGGCATAATGGGGCGGTTTTACTGTTGATTTCTCTGATCTGCAGCAGGCACAACTACATACAGTGCCCCATACCTTGCAGATCACCTATACAGTTTGACTTCACGAGTTTAAAACTGCCCTGATTCGCAAATGTAGTCGGCTTTTTTAGCTTACTTATTCGGTAATGGGGGTTATTTTTATTAAATGTAGGGCCCAGGCCTATTTTCTGTCCCAGTCTCACCCTACCCTCTTAAGTAAGAGTTCAAGTTGAAAGGGTCACGTTTACAATAAAAGTTGGTTTATTCTGTTCGTGTTACTTATGGGGCATTTCATCTGGAGGGATGGGGTGGGTGCAAAACGCTCTCGGCATCCCCACCCCTCAGGCCCACACACATTAGGCGGTGCACCCCCAATGCTGCACAGGAGATCAGCAGATAAGTGCTAAACACGACATCTCTCCTCTGCCGGTTTTCTCCCTGATCTCTTTGCTGCGGGGCTCGGAGGCTCCTTTATTCCCTGTAATAATGTTAATCTGCTCGGCTTTAATCTCATCCACACACACAAACATTATGGAAAAAAATGAAATGGCGCCACCGCGCTCTAAGTGTCTTTTTACATAAATGTGCAACATTTTGTGGGGACGCCGGGAGCAGAGACATGGTCGCTTGTCTAAAAACACACTTACCGAGCCAGCCTGCCCCTTTGATCTTAAAGAGCAGCAACAAATATATTTTAATGAGGCCATTAAATAGGAACCTGTGTGTTGGCATTCTGCTCTATGGGTATAAATCCTGTCTGGGCTGGAAAAGTTGAGGAATGGCTTGTTCCAGGAAGCCCTTCCACGTCTGTATGTAATTTAGGCTCTCTCCTACCTGACACACACACACACACACACACACTCACATGGTTCTTAAAGGATACACATACTAAAATATACTGAGAAGAGGAAAAGGGTAATTGATTAAATGTATGGGTAAACTTTAACCAATGGTAGTTACCCAAGGCCGTATTCCGTTCTATTGTTTTCATGTCCACATAGTCATTGCAGAGAGTGGGGACAAGATACAGATCAGTTTTGTGCCACCAAAAGGGTCCCAGTAGAGTGAAATGCCATTAGATAAAAGTGTGTCTATCTTGTAAGGTGCAGCTTGATACCCTATTGCACAGGGCTGAGTTGCAATAGGGCATCTAACTAATGAGGCCCAATCGGGCCTACACTTGTCTGGTGTTGTCCAAGTGTAGGCCAGGGTGCCCCTACTGGGGGACAACCAAGAATAATTTGGTTATAATTGACCACACTCCTCCTCTCTTCCGCAATTACAAAATCATGGAATGGAATGCAGCCCAGTGAGAGTAATTACTAGGGGTTCACACTCTTTCAAGCATTCTTATGACTAACATCTGTGCTGTTTAGCCAACACACGATTATAGACGGTATCTGATCACTCTAACAAAGTCTTATAGGAAGTCATATAGTACACAATTCAACGAAGGCAAAGTGAATCACACACAAAGATCAACGAGACCACCTTGGGTGCCTGCACCTACATTAAGGCACATTTGCAGTCGTAGTTGCACAATACATTTATACACGGGTTCATACAGCTACAGCGGACACACAGCTTTATATTTTTATTAATTGATATAGTGCGGACTTCACCCAGCAGAGTTCCAGAGTGCTGTGCATGGGTGTGTGTGTGAACACACCAAACACTTAAGTATTTAATCATGCATAAATAGTAGTCTCATAAGCAAAAAAGAACCCTCAATAGCAGAGATAAAACTACCCCAACGCTCACATTTAGTGTGTCAGATAGGGGTAGATGCACAGATGGAGGAAACACTTACGACTCAACGCAGTGGTTGGAGACATGAGCATGAGCGGCAGTGGGTGCGGTCTCGGCCCTCAGCATTCAGCGGCGGTGTGGTGAGCGGGGCTCGGAGCTCCAAATAATTTCCTGAATCTCTAATCTCGGCCCCTTGGCTCCTCGCCCCCCTTGGCCGCTGGTCCCTCAGCCCCCTGCTTGCAGAGCTCCAGGCAGGGGAGAACGGTGCCTCGTCGGGTCCTCTGCGGGCTTTCCACAGGGGTCCAAGGAGTTGCAGATTAAGAGCTGGGAGCGCGAGGCATGAGAGGTGAGAGAAGAGAGGGGCAAAAACCCTTCCAAAATCCAAGGGACCTGAAGAAGTGCCCCCGCTGACAACCGACCGAGCCGACAACTCAGAGCTGGATTCAGACGCATACTGGTCGCAGCGGGTGTTTGGGTGGATCACGGACGGAGTAACGCTGCGGGACGGTCAACAAGCGTCCCACTCCGCCTTTGCAGCCCACAGCAGCAGCGACCAAGGCACCGTCCCAGGTACCCACAAGTGCACACAAGCTTTCACCTATGAGCTACTGACTATTGTGCTGCCGCGTTTGTGCAGTCTTGTTGGTGTGTAGTGTGCATTCTGTTTTTAAGATATCGACACAAGCATCTATGAGATCCCGCTAGTTTCCATAACCAACCCAGAGTGACAAGATCTCCCACTGCCAATTAGCAAGTGAACTATTCTGCCTTCCATGCACCCTTCCCAGGGGGGGCAACAAGAAGTGAGGGTGAGGTGCAAGGCAAAGGAAGGCAAGCGGAAGTGGCAGCAGAGTACAGGATACGGTGCGGGGAGCTCTAAAGGATTGAAAGAATTGAATGACTGAGGTTTGTGGTTTGAGCATGTAGGTTGTAGTCGGCCCCACTAAGAGTGCATCCCGGAAACCTGCGGAAGTGGCCCAGCTAGTGCAGGGCGCTGCTTGCAAGAGATCCGGTGAACCCCGCTCTAAGAGCCAGAAACACAACAATGGGAAAAAGGAAACAAACAAAAATAAAACAGCACCAGAAGCTGCTAAATCAGGGTCAGATCTCCTAGTACACCTCGTCAAATTCTGCCAAAGGACCAAAGGCCCAAAAAGCATCAAAGCTCTGCCAGCAGTGAGCTCTATCGGCTTTAGGTACCAAGCTCCACAGGAGCTATCTGCTGACCATTTTAAATCATAGGTCAGCCCTGCCGATCATCTACAGCAACTTAACGCAATCATGCCTAGCCTGTGCTCAGGGCACCACAAGGAGTCTAATGAGCCTTAAGAATTTAAAGAGCCCAAAGAGTCAATGGAGTCCAAAACAGAGACCAACTCAGAGACTAGCTTGTCCAAGGCCTAAGTCAAAATCAAAGCAACAAGGTCCATATCTATACCTGCATGCATGGAAAATCTCTCACTTATTTTCTTTCTGCTGACTCGTCAAAGCAGTAGCGGTAGCAACGTATGCTAGGAACACCCACCTCCCAACCTCTGAGCGGTATAGAGCATCATCAATCATACATCAAGGAAAGCGAAAAGGACCAACGCGGGCAGAATTACGCTCTCATAACAACATCAGCTCTACACCTGGGATGATCCAGTAACCACTTGACCTCTTTTTGCCCCAACAACTTCAACAAGGGCAACAACTCAATTACAACAAAAATTTCACTGGAGAGTCAGACGGAGAGACAGTTGGAGAGACAGCCGGAGTAATAGGCAAAGAGCCAACAACCTACCCAGTATACAAAATCGATCGACCTCAGCCAAAAAAAGTCATAACCAAAACTATGGCAACTCAGGGCAGGCGAGCAAAAGGGACCACCCAAAAATCAGTTTTGGGCTTTTTTTAAAAAAAAGCACAAGTACGAATTTCATCACCAATAGAACACCCCTCTGTAGTGGACAATTTAAACCTTAAGAACCTCCAATGCAAGGCCCGGCAAACGGATCAATCCAGCAAAGGGACAACACAATTATAGAAATATCATCATCAAACAGTGCTACAGATAATACATTAAGGAAACTAATTACAAATCAAGGAGAGTGGTTCAAATACAGTAATGGCAATGCCTTTCACTCCCTTCTTACTACCCAGACTAGCCCTTCAGGTGAGACTCGTATTGACTCTGCCTTTGACAATCAGGGCTGTGATTCCGCTGATGCCTGCCTCTCTGCACTGTGCATCAGCAGTTCCTATTCAGAAAGAACTAGCCCTCACTACGTCATGGGACAACTAGAACAGCTGTTGCAGGAACACGTTCCTGAAACCATGTCGGAACCCAGACAGTTGGCCTCCGGTGCCAGAAGGCACAGTTGCCAGTACGTTTTCCAACAACACCACAATCTAAATCAATCAAACTCTTCGGAAGCCCAGAAAATGGTAACTTCTACGATAACTCAATCCTGCATAGATCAGGGTAATTTATTTGCATCAATCTATTCAACAATTAATGCTCTCATCCGGCAATCAGACAAATTTGAAATGCAACTGGATTTGATACACACAATGGCCACTTCTATCAACAAAATAGAAATGAAGCTATCAGCTCTGGAGCAAAAAGAGCAACGCACTGATACTATAATGGTGACATGTGCTTGCAAACCTCTAGTGGACAAACTGTCATCCCTACCAGAAGTTTTTACCATCATGATCTCCAAATGGAAATTATCCATGCAAAGTGTAAATTCAGTTAAGGAGAATATTCCAGAAAAAGTGCTTGCTAGGCAAGCAAATCTAGCCCCACTGTCAGATCATAATCATGTAAATTACAGCATGCACATGTTTTCTCCACCTGAGTGGGACAACTCAAATGTAAACTCAAAAGTCTGGGAGCAGGAGCCTATTGAATTGACAAAGAATCCTGACCATTTACTTATTCCATCCCACCGAGCTGTGGAAATAGAGAAGAGCAAAGCAGCACCAAACGACCCACCAAACATCAGCGCCCCAGCCCCAACAACACCACTCTCAAAGAGAGCAAGAAAAGAAAAAGGCTAAAAAAAGCAAAGAATAAAAAGAAAAGAGACTCACTCCAGGTGCTGCAAAGAATCGAACACTTGGCGGCCACCCCTGACAAGATAAACACATACCTCATCTTTAAACCCAGAAAGACAGATAGAAACACCAATGAAACGCTGAAACACAGACTACTACCTGACAGTGAACACTCATAGCCACTGGCCAAAGCTGGTGTACACAAAAAGTTGAGAACTAGTATAGAATCCACTGAACCCCATGCTGATATAGCAACAGAACCTGTTGTCTATCATACAATGCAACCATTGGCCCATGCTTGCCCTCATGGTACAACAAGCATATAATCAAACGAGCTCAGGAATCCATTAACTACACCTTTAATGGAAAATAAACTGGGTGCTCCCACAGAGGCCAGAGTAGGACTTGTACAAAACATCCCGGAAGTGCTAGGGCCTTCAACTCCATTACCCGAGGAACCTCCAACAGATGTCTGGATTAGGAAGAATCCTAGAGCACTAAAAGACACTGAGAGAGCAATGGAACCAACAAATATGGCTTCTACTACCAAGCTAGCTCTGAAGGCGACCATGATATTTTGAATCAATAAAATCTCTTAAGACTGTTTAAGGCACTACCTGAGACAACCATCATAGTGTCAGGCAACATTGAAAGAATAGCATTTAAAGTGATCTCTGGGTACAGCACCCATCGAGAATCCACCATTATGACTTTAAGATCTATGGTATTGGCAGAAATGGTGCTAAAAAACAAAGGGTCTCTCGCAGAATGGGGTATAAAGGTGGAGCTGATGGGCCATCATAAATATCCTCACCCCTTAACCACTTCACTGCCAGGCCTTTTCGCCTCGGGTGCCAAGCCTTTTTTTGGCTGTTTGGGGCAGTTCACGGTTAGGCCCTCATAACTTTTTGTCCACCTAAACTAACCACACCAAATTTGCATCATTTTTCCCATCATCCTAGGGATTCTAGAGGTACCCTGACTTTGTGGGTTCCCCTGAAGGAGACCAAGAAATTTGCCAAAATACAGCGAAAATGTCGTTTTTTAATAAAAAATAGGGAAAAGGGCTGCAGAAGAAGGCTTGTGGTTTTTTCCATCAAAATGGCATCAACAAAGGGTTTGTGGTGCTAAAATCACCATCTTACCAGCTTTCAGGAACAGGCAGACTTGAATAAGAAAACCCCATTGTTTAACACAATTTTGGCATTTTACTGGAACATACCCCATTTTTACTATTTTCTGTGCTTTCAGCCTCCTTCCAGTTAGTGACAGAAATGGGTGTAAAACCAATGCTGGATCCTAGAAAGCTAAACATTTCTGAAAAGTAGACGAACTTCTGAATTCAGCAAGGGGTAATTTGTATAAATCCTACAAGGGTTTCCTACAGAAAATAACAGCTGAAATAAAACAATACTGAAATTGAGGTGAAAAAACAGCCATTTTTCTCCACGTTTTACTCTGTAAATTTTTCCTTCGATGTCACATTTTTTAAAGGAATATACCATTACATCGGCTGGACTCTTCTGATTTTGGGGCTCTTTAGGGCTTGTTGGTTCTTCAAGAACCCTTGGTACCCAGAGACAATAAATGAGCTGCACCTTGCAATGGGTTTTCATTCTATACCTGGAATTCAGCAATTCATTTGCTGATATATAAAGAGTGAAAAATAGGTATCAAGAAAAAAATTTTTATTTGCAAAATTGCCACAAGATAAGGTGTTGAGAAGCAGTGGTTATCTGCATATCTCGGAATTCCGGGGTGCCCATACTAGCATGTGAATTACAGGGAATTTCTCAAATAGATGTCTTTTTTACACACTGTCTTACATTTGGAAGGGAAAAATGTAAATAAAGACAAGGGGCAATAACACTTGTTTTGCTATTCTGTGCCCCACCCAAGTTTCTAGATACAAATGGTACCTCACTTGCTTGGGTAGGCCTAATGCTTGCGACAGGAAACACAACATGGACACACCACATTTGTACATTGAAATCTGATGTGTTTTTTGCAAAGTCCCTAGCTGTAGATTTTGGCCACTAGCTCAGCTGGCACCTAGGGAAACCTAGCAAACCTGTCATTTTTTAAAACTAGACATCTAGGGGAATCCAGGATGGGGTAACTTGTGGGGCTCTCACTACGTTCTGTTACCCAGAATCCCTTGCAAACCTCAATATTTGGCCAAGAAAACCCTTTTCCCTCACATTTTGGTGACAGAAAGTTCTGGAATCTGAAAGGAGCCACAAATTTCCTTCCACCCAGCATTCCTCCACATCTCCCGATAAAAATGATACCTCACTTGTGTGGGTAGGCCTAGCGCCCGCGACAGGAAATGCCCCAAAAACACAATGTGGGCACATCACATTTTCCCAAAGAAAACAGAGCTGTTTCTTGCAAAGTGCCAAGCTGTGGATTTTGGCCTCTAGCTCAGCCGTAACCTAGGGAAACCTACCATACCTGTGAATTTTTTTAAACTAGACAACTAGGAGAATCCAGGATGAGGTGACTTGTGGGGCTCTCACCAGGTTCTGCTACCCAGAATCCTTTGCAAACCTCAAAATTTGGCCAAAAATCACCTTTTCCTCACATTTCGATGATAGAAAGTTCTGGAATCTGAGTGGAGCCACAAATGTCCTTCCACCCAGCATTCCCCCAAGACTCCCATTAAAAATGGTACCTCACTTGTGTGGGTAGGCCTAGTGCCCACGAAAGGAAATGCCCCAAAACACTATCTGGACACATCAAAATTATCAAATACAAACCTACCTGTTTTTGCGGGGGCACCTGTGTTTTTGGTCCTGGGCTCAGCAGCCATACAGGGAAACCTACCAAACCCAGACATTTCTGAACACTAGACTCCCAGGGGAGTCCAGGGAAGTGTGACTTGCATGGATCCCCTGGTGTTTTCTTTCCCAGAATCCTCAGCAAAGCTCAAATGCACCAAAGTTGGAGGTTTGCAGGGCATTGTGGGAAAGAAAATGGTGCAGTGTGCATGTGAAGCACACCACACTGCACTAACCCAGATACTTAGTTTTCCGATTTGTCTAGGTCTTGTGGATTTTTCTACATGGTAGAGACCCTAAGTCCAAAAAGTGCAGCCCTCACCATTCCAAGTGGGACGATTTTGAGAGTTAGCCAAGCTCTCATGGCTTAAATGTAAAACCAAAACCCAAAATAATCAAATGACCTCTTGCTTACCGTGGGATAAGATGTTTTAGTGTGTGGGGGGAGAGCTGAAAGACTATTACCCACTTCAGTTGGGGTGAGGGCATAACCAGGCCCATACTGGTTGGTAGCCACCACCCCACTATTTTTTTTGTAATTCCCTAGCATCTGGTAGACCTTCTGCCCCCCACCCGGGGTGTGGATCGGGGGTAATTGCCCTGTCTGCCCACTGGTTGTCAGAACAACTTTGGCCCCATGTATTTGGGGTGGGGGTATGGCCATACCCCCACCCTATTATTTTAAAAAACAAAATCTTCCCTGGTCTCTAGTGGGCTTTCTGTCCCCTTTGGGGGCAGATGAGCCTCTCAAAAATGGGCCAATTTGCCCCAAAGGGGGGCAGATATGGTCAACAGTAATGTGCCCCCATGGGGAGCGAGCCTTGCCCACGGGGCTGCCCCCCCAAACAAAACACACACATACACACACACCAATTTGTGGTGCCTAAGTTGTTTCCTCACCCCCCCTCCTCCCGGGGGCAGATCGGCATAATAGAAATGTGCCGGTCTGCCCCCAAGGGGAGCAGAAATGGCCTAAAATAAACCCCCCCCCCCCCCCCCCCCCAGGGGAGCTACCCTTGCCTAAGGAGTTGCTCCCCTTGCGTGAAATTGGCGCAAAAAAAATCCCTGGTGCCTAGTGGTTTCTGCCCCCCATGCGGGCAGATCGGCCTAATAGAAATAGGCCGATCTGCCCCCAAGGGGGGCAGAAAAGGCCTAAAATAAATTTGCCCCCCAGCGGAATGACCCTTGCCTAAGAAGTCACTCCCCTTATGTGAAATTGACGCAAAAAAATAAAAATCCCTATTGTGTAGTGTTTTCTGCCCCCCTTGGGGGCAGATTGGCTTAAAAAAGATAGGCCGATCTGCCCCCAAGGGGGGCAGAAATGGCCTTAATACAATTTGCCATCCAGGGGAGCGACCCTTGCCTAAGGGGTCGCTCCCCATATATATTAAAAAATAAGGAAAACAAAAAAAGGTGGGGGGCGGGGTCGGAAGGGGAAGTGATTCCCCTTTCATCCCTGCAGTGGGGGAGCAGAGGCGAGAGTCATGGGGGGGCGCTAGCGCTTTCCCTATGAGCCGATCCCAGGACGTAACGGTTACGTCCTTGGCGCCTCAGCGCCGCAGCCAAGGAAGTAACCGTTATGACCTTGGCTGTGAAGGTGCTAAAAATATCTTGTGAAACCCAGCTCTAAAAAACAAGCACCTATAGCATTCTAAAAGGAGCAAGTCATAATAAGACAGATGAGCGGTTCACTAAACTCTCTATATTCTGCACTTGTGATAATCCAATGACCTACACCAGGAAGGTGTCTCTGATACAGGGGGACAATAAACAGGAGTACAACCACTTCTAACAGAATATACCAGCAGCATGCCTAAAACAATAGTCAACCCATGCACAGGGAACATCATTTGACAATTATCTCCTCGAAGGTTGCAGGTCTGAAGTGTCTTTTAAACTACGACGTTACAAAACAACTGTTGATCAATGCGGATATTCTGTGCCTCCAAGAAACCTGGCTACCTTTCCACTGGCCATCCCAGGTTACTACGAAATACAATTAGCAATAAAAAGAAACATCTTTGGGAGACCCTCTGGTGGCCTATCAATCTATGTAAATGTCAACCCTGACTTGAAAGTCAGTTCAGTACCCAATTGTAACCGATTTCTACAAATATTAAGAGTACAAGCTCCCACATCAAACAGTATTTTGTCAAAAAATCTTATAATTAACCTTTACTTTAATACCTTTGGTCAAGCAAGAACAGATGACATGGCTCAACTCGTGGACACCCTGGACTAAGTGCTCAGTGACCATATAGACGACAACATCATAATACACGTGGACTTTACCCTTAGATTTTTAGGAACAACCAATGGTCAGGTCCACCCGATGTGCCAGGCCATCAAACAACATCAACGTTTTTTCAACATGTATGGCCTCAACTCAATTCAGCATTCACAAAAAGCAAGTTCCTTTGCGCAATCCTTTCCCACAACCTTCCAGGGCAAGAGAACTTTAGATTATATCTTTGCTACTGAGGAAGCCATAAATCAACTGGCATCTTTTGCAATTTTACAACTAAATGCCAGCGATCACCTCCCGCTCATATCATGCTGTGAAACAAATCTAAGGTGCATGGAGCAATACAGACCCATTGGTCATTCACAGGGAAATGAAGAGTCACAATATTTAGACGAATAAAACGGGGTCCTCCGGCATGACACGCTTACACCTATTGTTCCAGTTCCAACGGCCAAACTCTATTGTCTTTGTTGGGTGACTCACTCTGAGCTAATTAGCGGGAAATCACCAATAGCCTTTTAAAAAAAGCGGACTCTACTCATATCTCACAACCCATAAAGTCCCTCTCGCACCACTCCATAAGGGAAAATAAGTTGAAACTGGGCAGATTGAGAAGACTACAAGCCAAAGCTAGAGATTCAGTGACTAAAAAAGAACTAACGCTAAAATTATGAACATACACAAAACAACACAAGCAACTGATTTGGTCATTAAAACGCCAATTATCGGAAAAGGAGTCCATCTACATCCTCTCCCTGACTAGAAAACATAATCATGGTGACTTATGGTGCTATACTAAAAGTAAAATGGGACTACGCCTTAATTCAGTAAATGAAGCCATGTGGATAAAACACATCACAAAATTATATGCAGCCGATCCATCTCTTCCGGAACAACAAAGGGACGTCTTGGACACATACGGATCTGAATCGACCACAAGCTTCGATCCCTCGCCAAGTGAAATCGTTGTCATTCTGTGGAAAATGAGGTCGTCGGGGGCCCTTGGCCTGAATGGAATCCCTGCAACAATCTTCAAAGACGACCATGAGCTATGGTCTCTGATTCTCTCAGCCCTCTACCGATTCTGCCTTGACTCACAGGAGGTTCCAAAGTGCTGGAGAGGCTCTATACTCCACCCAATTTTTAAAAAGGAGACAGACAGTAACCAGCTAATTACCGTCTTCTTGCTCTCTTGGATGTTGGGGCAAAAGGATTTGTCTCAGCTGTCTTGGTAGAGCTACAAAAGTGGGCAGAGGCTAAGGAAATAGTGCCATTAAACCAAACCGGTTTCAGAGCAAATTCCACTACCACGGATAACATCATCGTCCTCTCCTACTCCTACTCAAGAGGCCGTTGCCAAAAAATCACTACCACTGTTCACCTGCTTTGTTGATTACACAGTAGCATTCGATTCAGTGGACAGGAATTTACTATGGAGCAAGTTAAGAAACTGGGACATCCCAAACAGGCTGTTAAGGGCAGTGATCCTATTATATACATCCACTTGGCTAAGGGTAAAGCTACTTGAACGCCATCATCAGCAAGGAGATTCACACCGACAAACGGATTAAACAGGGATGTGTTCTAGCTCCGCTACTATTTAATCTTTACACAGCAGATATGTCACAGGCGCTGATACAAGCAAACCTGATTCTGCCAAAAATTGGAAATCTAAAACTGACCTTGCTTCAATATGCTGACGACATTGCCTTGTTGGACCACTCTAAAACCGGCCTACAAAAAGCTCTCACAGCCCTGGACAGTTATAACAAGACAAAACAAATGAAGGTGAATGCCACAAAAACTCAAGTGGTCATATTTGGTGGGTCATTGAGACATCAATACCTGCACTGGAAGATGGGGCCACTTATCATCAGCACCACGGCGGATACGTATAACTACTTAGGCGTTCAACTAACAGCCAAGGGAAGGCCAAAAGTCCAACTTATGCATTTGAAGAGAAAGGCCACCTTTATAACAACAAGAATGTGTCAGCTAAACAAATTAATTGCCAGCACTTCGGCAGGCTTAATGCGTTAAACTATCAAAGCAGTTTTCCTCCCAGCTTTGAACAATGGTCATGAAGCCTCCCCAGGAAAATTCTCAGCTCTGATTGACCAACTTCAGGTCACAATGTATAAATGAGTATTCAGATTGCCGCAGAAGCCATTTGATAAGATTAGAATTTGGTCTGCAAGGCCAGCAGTGGGCTCTGATGGAGGCTTTCCTGAAATACTATCACAGGTTAGTTATGGCACCTCCCAACACCTTGAAATCAGCTCTGCATTTTATTTTTGAAACAAAAACAAATCCTGGGTCACAATATCTCAGAACAGCTCTAAACACACTACAACTTGACCAGGCAGCATTGATTAAATTAGCACTGTTACATATCAACATTAAACTCACACTGAAAAGACAGATAAAAACTCTCTCTCAAATAACAGACGTGTGAAAATTGAACCGCTCTCCAGTGCAGGCAGCGCTGGGGCAGTCGTATATAAATACCACTCAATACTTGGCTCCACAATTATACCTGAAAAGTAACATCAGGAAAGCTTGCATATCACAAATTGCCTTTGAAAGACTTCTGGGCTTAAGGACAAAGGATCTAAATCTGAAATGAACTTTCTTAGCCAATATAAAAGGCGGCAGGCTCTGCAACTACAAATCTGAGACTTTTATTCATCTACTATGTTGGTGCCCGTCTCTGCAGAATGCACAACGCAATATATTAAGACCTCTCTTTCCTGGCATAAGACCCTGTACTGAAGCTAGATCACTGGTGTTCTCTCTAAAAGAACCAGCAGACCTGGCCAAATTTGGGAAGTTCACCATGCTACTTCAAGCAAAGTTGAACAATCATTTGACAAGTATTTAGATTTTTTTTAATACTTTGTCATTTTATTTCTATTTTATACCAAATATATTTACATGAGTTTTAGCTTTAATTCTCTTATGGACTTCTGTACAGACACGATTTCCACTCAGGCAAAGTTCCAGTAACAACTTTTAACAACTTTTACTTGCACAGAACTTTATAGGGACGATGGTCTGTTTGTGCTATACTCCATGAACATATGCATCTTTTATCTCTCGCAAATTTATACTGTGTTTTTTTTCAATGATTTTAAGTAATCACACAAGTAAATAAAAGAAATTGAACTTGGACTCAATTAAGACATTAGGACATGCTTCGGATTACCCAGTTATCAAGGCAATTCCAAGTACAGCAAAGGATTAGCACACCTGCAGTCCAACTGTCCCTTCAAGCAACAAGCACCAGAATGTATACCAGGCAAGAGTGAAACATCGGGACAAGACCTTTTTATTTATTTTTAGCAATTTTATATAGCGCGGACATTACCCGAAGGCATCAGAACGCTTTAGAACACACAGGATACAGGTTTGCATTAATATTAGTTGAAGTCCGATGTTTACATAAATGTATGTATAAAGGCTTTACCACAATAGACAGTTACAACAATAGGACAGAGGACAGGACCAGCTAAAAGAAGGCATATGCGGGAGAGGTGGCGGGCAGTGGAGAAGGTAAATAAGTCTTGTTCAGGGTGAATTAACCAAGATGTCTGTCAAACAGAAGGTGCTTGTGATCCTTTTTGAAGGTAGCTAGGCAGATGGTTAGAGGAGCGAGGGAGGCAGAGAGATCCAGACTCTAGTGCCTTTCCCAGAGAAGGACTGGTGTATGTTTAGCTCTAGCCTGAAGGTTGTGGGGGTGTTCCTGGAGCTGGAAAGGACGGGGCCTTCATAGGATGGAGTGCACCTTCACGAGAGGAGGATTGAAGAGATAATACGAAAACAGGAAACATTGAAAAATAGTTAGAGTAATAGACAGCGTGGAAGATTAAAGGGCAAAAGGAGAATGGTAAGGAAGGAGGAAAGAAGTGGGAAAACCAGTAAATTAATCAATGAAAAAAGATCTGGATCAAGTGTTATTTAAATGAAGGGAAGAGTGTCAAAAGGGAAGAAAGGGCAAAAGAAGAAAGGACTGAAAGACAGTAGAGGAAATTAGAAGAAATGAAAAATGTAAGTACGAAAAGAAAATGAAGAGAGCGCAAGGGAAAAGCAAGTAAAAAAAGTATAAAAATTAAACCAAGCAAAATATAAAAGAAAACTGAAAATTAAGTTTGAAATAGTAGAACTGAGAGAGAAGGGAGGAAACAAAGGGAGCGGCAGAATGAAAGGGAATAATTGTGAGGGAAAGATATAAAGGCAGAGGTTGGCCGAGGAGGTTCTGCTCGTGTCGCTCTCAGCGCTGGAGTGGGAGTTGTTGAATGTCGCCGTTTCCTCAGAGTGCATGCAGAGTGTCCGCCCGTCGTACTTCCCTTTCTCTCCCCGCCCTTCTTTGTGGCCAGAGCCTCCGCCCCTCTCACTCCCCCCTGGCACCCCCTCTCAGCCTGTTTCTCCTGGGCTTGGATCCTTCCCTGACAGTGTGGCAGGAGGCAGGGCAGAGGAAAGATGCGAGAGCCCTGCTAGCGAGGCAGCACCCGGGGCGGAGGACCATAGCATCCACCCCACCGCAAGGGTGCCCTGCCAGCGGGCACAGAGTAGTGCTGCGTCCGACGCGTCCATCACCAGCACCCAGGCCGTCCCACAAGAGTCCGGCATCGCTTCCAGCGGACCGTGCGGGCACACCTCAGGAGGCAGAGTGCGGGACATCGCTGCCAGGGAGCACAGGCTTCACTGGGGGAGCGGCATCGGACTGGACTTCACTGCATGGGTTCCTGGGTTTAACCAAGAAGGGCAGTGGGTCTTGAGTGGACAAGAGGTCTTGCACTTTTTTCTCTGGCGTCCTTTTTGACGTTTGAGCTCAAAGCCCGGGCGAACTGTGCCATTCAACTTTAGGTGGGCATTAAAGCATCTTCACAGGAGTTGCAAAAGGACCAGGGAGGAAGAGGCGACCCGCGGCACACTGGGGGCAGCAGGATAGCTTGGTCTGCTCGGACCCTGGCCAGAGGCACTGTCGAACTCTACGGGAGCTTTATCGTCTGGACCTGGAAGGGACAGGACCCGGGGAGCAGGGGAGAGAGGCTGGGGCTCAGCCGGGGGAGCGATGCCTCCCGCAGCCCGGACCCTCCTGCTGATGCTGAGCTGGGCTCTTGGATTCTGCGGGGCAGGTAAGAAAAGAGGCGCCGAGGCGGCGTAAAATCACCCACACGCAGCAATCCCGCCTCTCAATGTTTACACTTTCCCTCACTGTCTGTGGGTCTGCTTGGGGACCACGAGCGCCCAACTTGGAGTACACTTAGGCCAACACCAACAAACATAATACACAAATATTTACACATTCACCTGCCAACAAACCCCGGGAACTCCAACCAACCGAAAAACTAAAACAAAAAACAGCAACACGCTGGCTTAATTGTGGCAATGTTTGCATGCGTAACACCGCTGTGCGTTGGGCTGTGTCTAGGCTGCCAATCGAGGCTCTCAAAAAGAACAGCAACAAGCGGAGCCTGGTAAAGGCTGACAATATTTACACTCCTGTAACCACTGGTTTCCGATTGACCCCAGAATCTTTGATGATGCTAAACAGGCACAAATACACTGACCACATACTGCCCGCATGTGCACATTGTTTTATGTGATACTCGAATATAAGCAGAGGGCAGAAACACTAACCAACATCAGCAACATGAACCCCTTGATGACTCTGCTCAGTTAATCCAACATTTGCAATCCAACTCATAAAAGAGCAGCACTCTGAATGCACCCAACCAACATTTACATGTCATATTTCACGTGCGGGATCGCCTAGAGATTTAAAAGCAGGAAGATTAATGGGAAAATAAACAACTCGACATCACATCCTGACAGCATTATTATATGTTTCCCCTTTGGCTTGCTGCAAGCTATACCTCGTTTGTTATTTATGTTTCATGTTCACATGCGAGAAGGACGCGCAGTGATTTTTATAGCCCACAAAAGTAAACGTAAACAATCTATTTGTATATACGCCAAGAAGAGAACTGCCCCGCTTAGCACAGAAGTCGTGCAAGACTTACTGCAAAAACGCACGCACGAGCCTGAGTAACCCGGCAGTTGTCCCGGTGATGTTTTAGCCATTAGTTCCATTTCTTCAATGACTGACTGATAAAGATCCCACGAAATTTGCAGTCAAATGGCAAACACTAATAGACATTGAATTCTTCCTAGCTTTAAAAAAATAATAGACAATGGTGATATGTAAATTTAACTTATGTGGTTACTAGGAGTTTTATATTAAAAAGTTTAGACTTCCAATATTTCTGCAGATGGACTGGTGGGCAGGGGTGTTGTTGACGGTGTTTGAAGTGCAGCAGCGTGAGTCAGTGGCTAGGGTGTTCCTTTATCTGTGGTTTGCTCACTTTAAATGTAAGAAAGGTCACACAGGTTCATTGGCCGACCTGTAGGGATAAATCCCCAAATCGTACTCTGAAGATGCCTCCAGGACTATGGGAGCTAAAGATGTGGGGCCTGCGCTGTTGCAGTCATCTCGAAGTCGGCATTGCTTGGCACCTTGCAGCTGATGGGGCCGGAGGGGGCCCGGGAGAGGTGGGTTATAAGGGGGCCTCCTGGCGCAGTGCCTGAGACAGGAATCATTCGGGCACTAGATGTGGCCACGTCTGGCAGGTGGCTTTTCGCCGTGCGCGCCTGTGGTGGTTTGTGTCTGCAGGGCTCTTGGACAGACCGTGACCAGCCTTCGCCCAGTCGTTCCCCCCCCCCTAACAAGAGTCGACGGCCTTGTCTCTGGCACAACAGGCCCCTCTCCACACACCACCTAATCGCAGCTATTTTTCAGTTATCTGGGTGAATACGGTTGCTGTGTGGAGTAGACAGTAATTGAACTAATTGCCGTATGTATCCTCTCACATTATCCATCGCTTGGTGTACGCCTGGCTATGTGTGTGCGCTAGTTTGTTGGTACTCGTGTGTCAGTCTGCGGGTGCACATCTGTGTGTGCGCCTCAGTGGGTCTCTGTGTTTTGAGTCCATTATTGTGGTACATCCGTTACAGGTTTGCCCACGCCTTGCTGTGAGTCGGCCTAAATGTGTTACATGCGCGTTTGCTGTGTGTCTGTGCTCGTTATGGGTTTGTTTGCAAACAGCACAGAGCACATTCCCTGCCCATCAATGTTTCCTTTATGTGTCGCCGTACCTTCACTGTAAGTTCAGGTTTGAAACCTGCACTATTTTTTAAAGCAACACCCAGCGATCTCGCTTGGAGCCCAGTTTGTGAGTTTATAAAGTTTTAGGAAAGGGAAGATTGACATAAAAAATCCTGAGTGTCCCAACTACTGTGATTAGAAAGGTTTTTGGTTTGCTTGGGTATATGGGATATTTGGACAGACTGCGCCGTGTTTTGGAAGCGAGCATCGGGGACACAGAGGGCACTGGCTGATTTTGGTCTCAGGTGACTGTGAGGCACCATTGTGTGGAAACCTGTGAAAGAGCAGCGTGTAAGGTCGGGTTTTACGTTCTTACCAACGAGGCCTGGGCAGATTTAAACACAATATTCACTTTTTATATGCGCGTTATACCTCATTTCTGCCGTTTCTAAAGGCAATAAAGACGTTGCCACCATTTCTTAATTCATTGTACCCAGGAGCCGAAAAAATGGAGGCCATGTTGACGGTTTGGGTTTAGGTGCTTTTTGCCGGTCATCCCGGGGTAGCTGTGATGCTGATTCCAAGGGTTACATACACGGAGAGTAGAGCTTAAGATGGAAAGGGAAGCTGCACCCAGCCGCAATAGATCAGCGGGTAAATGCGCGTGCTGCAGAGATCAGTGTGAACCTTATAAGACAAATGCTATTGGCTTGACCCTTGCACTACACTTCTCAAGTGCAGACTTTCGGATAATATGTCTGTTGCAATCGGTGCAAAGCGCATTAGGGCGAAGGAGGGATAGTGCGTGTATTGTCACCACAGCGGCGCACTAGGTTTTAGGTACAGAATAGTTAATGTAATGTCGCAGGTTACATTAACAAGAAATCCTTTCTTTCGAGCAGGGCGTTACCAGTCCATAACACGTCAATAATCCCAGCGGCCAGGCTCGCCGACAGCTCGTAAAGTGTGACGTGAACGTGAACTGGAGAAACGGATTACAAAGTGGCAGGAGCCATGATGCCTTGACACTGTTGCGGGTCGGTTACCTGGTGGGCCGAGCGCCCGCTGCATCTCTCTGTGTCATGGGTAAAGACAACGGTTATCCTGTAAGCGCCGCGTCTAGGCAAGGTGGTACTTGACCCCTTAACCGTGGTGGCGAGCACTTTACAGCGATGATCCAAGTTCAGTAGGCTCCGGTGCCACCGCACCTGGTGCACTACTCGTTTTCGGGTGCGCTATACGACGGGCTGTGCCCCTGTAAACTGATAACTAAATCAAAGGTTTAATTAAGCGCTCGGTTACTTAACTGGAGTCCGTCCTATGTGGCGATAACACTCTTCGTGCTCTTCGGAGGAGCCCTCCGAGCAGGTACAAATATCTGGGTAACAAAATTCCTCCTGGAAAGGGAAGCCAGGTTTCGGGAGGGAGTGGGGCCTGTGTCCTCCGAAGACTCGGCTCCTGGATGTGAAATCCTATAATGGGGTTAGACACGCAGGTCCCCTGCTCCCTGACCTCGCTTAATTGTAAACCGGCCAGAGACTTGGATATAATGAAGGGGGCTTGAGGAAAGCGGGAGGGCTCCTCCCAGGCGCCGGGAGCATGAACGGCGAGGGAGACCCCTCTACCCCCCCCCTCCCCCCCCGCCCCAAAGACACACTCAGGCGCTGCTTTCTGTACGTGGATATCGCGGCTTCTACAGCGCACCTACTCCTGGCGTAACGGTTATTGCCCAGAACCGAGGCAAGCGCCGAGCTGACCGCCTCACAGCGCCTGCCGAGAACTGCTGATGCGTTTTAATAAAACGATACACTGCTGGGACTGCTGGTGTTGTCCCATTATTGGTGCAACTCCCCTGCTCAGAAGTGCTGGCAATTTCTGATTCACCATCCCTCTCAGAAGTGTGGGCAGTCTCATACTGACAATACACGCGGGGAGTATTCATTAAAATATGTACATTATAGACCCAACTGCTGGCGCTGTCATGTAAACAAACCTGCTCAAAAGTGCTGCCGATGCGCAGCGCTGCTCACACTAGTAAGTGCTCGCCCAGGGAAGCCAAAGACGCCAGAGGCTGAAGTGCTGGTAGCGCCTTCTTAAAAGTATGACAAGCTCTGGGACAGTCACAGGTTCCGAAGTGCTGCCACTGTCCATCTCACAGTCCTGCTCAAACTACAGGTGCTGTCCCATTAAAAGTAAGTGCTGGCACTGTCCTGCTGAAAGTACACGTTATAGAGTGAAGTAGTCAGTGACCTAAAAAGTCGATACATTATGTTTGCGGCGTCATTAAAAATCAGCACAATGTCTGAAGTGCTTGCAGTGCCCTGGGAAATGTACACCCAGACTCAAGTGCTGTTGTTGCTCTTTAAAGAACGCAAGCACCCTGCTCCGAAGCGCCGCTGCTCCCAGTGAACAGCCTTCCGGAGGTGCCGATGCGGTCTGATATAAATGCCTCCTAAGTGCTGGCGCTGTTACGTTACCCCACAGCATTATTCTTCATTGGCTCTGACATTGCCAAGTTTAAACGAGCAGCAGCGGGGCTGGGAAGCATGATACTGTCTTACAAAAGTGCACAGGCACTGACAAGAACTAGAAGTAGAAAGCCACCCGACAAGGGGGAATTCAGTAAAACCTGAAAGTCACACTAATAAGTGAAACTTCTCTAAAAAGTAAAAAAGACATCCTGAGAAGTGAATATGTAGTGAAAGTAAAAAGGCACCATGATGAATAAAAATTCAGTGAAACTAGAAAATCACCCTGATAAGTGAAAGTTCACTACCAGTAAACGTCGAAAGCCACCCTGATAAGTGAAAGTTCACTACCAGTACAAGTAGATAGCCATCATGGGAAGTGACTACTGTCACATAAAAAAAATAAACCACGCTAGGACCCTGGTGACAATTTCGCCACATAGAACTTACGAATAGCAGTGCAGCCTACAAGACACTAAGTCTGCCTACCCCTCCTGTTCCTCCGACCCCCAACAAACATATTGGAAAACAACTACAATGAAGAAAGCATTTGGAGACAGTGCTACAGTTGCCACATAACCGAAAAAAACACTATAATGACGTGTATTACTGTTTTCAAAACTCACGGACCATACATAATTCCACCTATCAGTTCATCCATCCATCCCCCAGACTTCCAGTTGCTTTGCCATCCTTTCACCCACCCATCTTCTCAGATTTACATTTAATCTGCTATCCTCTCACCCACATCCACCCTTCCTTTCATCCAGCCACCCTCACCTACTCATCCATTGAGTCACTCAGCCACTCAACCCTTCACCCACTCATCCATCCTTTTACCTACCCAGCCTTTCACATACACTCAGCCATCCACCCATCCTTACATCTACTCGTTCATCCATCCATCCACTCATCAATTCATCCTTCTTTCTCTTTTCTGTAAATCCATCCTTCTTCCTTATCGGTAAATTATTAGCTTTTATGTGCCAAATTGCATACTTAAGAGGCCTTAAAGCAGCTGATAAAACAGGGGTTTCACCACGCCCCCGTCTGGCTATTAGTGGAAGAGAATATCCGGGCTGGACAAGATCTGAATATCAAATGAAGATATTAGTATTGAAGCATTGAGTTCTGCTGGACAGGCTTTGAACGAGATGAGTGGCATGCCTTCGATGTCTCTTCTGGCATAACTGTACGCTGATGCCAAGGAGTCGTGCTCACTGTTTATAACATCATAAAACGTTTTTAATTGTCAGTAGTTTTCAAGGCTGCGAACGGGCCCTGCAGCCTCAGAATGCAAAGCTTACCCTCTAATAAATCATAGAAAAATCATGCTATGGACAGATATAAATGCAGATTGGTGTGGTTCCAGTAATTAGTTCATGCATGACATCATGCAGAATGGATTCTGTTCGTTCCATGACGTCAGCCGAAGAGCTACTGCGTCTGCGCGGGAAGGAGGCGTCACTGGCTCCAGTGCAACATTTTATAGGGCCTTAAACGAACAAGTCCCCTGCGGCTGGCAGCTGACCCAGTAACATGTTCTCTATCCCCTCAGGAGTTTACCGGCAGAGCACAGTAAACTTTATGTGTCTTGACAGATACTCCATAAAAATGTAAGTGGGGGAATAAGTGGAGCAGGAGAGGCTGCGGATCAGCCTCGGCTCGGTTACCGCGCCGGAACGAGGCTGCGGGCCCTGGTCCTTGTGAGACGAGGAGCTCGGGGAACAAAAGACACATTCATGGTTAATTAGCGGGGCTGGCAAGAAATGAAACTAAAGAGAACTGGGGGAGAAACAGGAGGGAGGACCGGCGTTTCCCAGCAGTTATAGTGTTCCGCAAGAATTCTGAGCGGCACAAAACTGCGCAAAAAATGCCAAAGCCCATTCACCTTCCATGCGGCCAATGCGTGTAACAGCGACTACACACCCACACATACAGGTTTTCGTTAGTAGCCTGCCCCCGCGTCGTTAGATACTCTACCTTGAGCCTAATAAGTTTCACATAGTGAACATCTCTTTACGGTGGCGTATATCGTCAGATGCCTCTTTTGTAGACATTCCTAGTCTTTGTTCTCAGGCTGTATCCTTTATTAGTTTGAAATGGAATTATGTGGGAATGGGGACCAAAGTATTTGGTAGTGTGTGCTAAATTATGTGGCAAGGAACGCCAAATTGTGTGACAATCAAAGGCAATTAAAATAGAAAGTATGTAGCATGTAATGACAATAAAAGGTAAATTGTGTCAGTTTCTCTAGCATTTTCTAGATAGTTCCCATTTTAAAATAGAAATGTAAAAGGTATATAGATGCTAAAATATATGTTTCTTCAAACAAAACTATCCACATCCTCCATCTATTGAAACTGTAATTCAAGAACTAAGTATTGCTTTTCATTGCACCAAGCACAATGGCATTTTATTAGTACGCTCCGTTCTATTTCAGGGAGTACAATAGATTGTGTGAAATTATACAGTGGATGATACTGTAGAAATCAAGCCTACATCTCACACCTATTGTAATAGAAAGTGTGTTGCCGATGTATTCAACGTGTGCGAGTTGCGCTCTAAACCATGTATGCATTTTCAGGTGTGCAGGGTCACTGGAAGCACTTTCCATAAGAATTGAATACCTTTCTCTTGATTTGGTACCTGCCTCACTAGTGGGTACGTAAGGATTCCATATGTCGCAAATTAAGAGTTAAAATTCACTGGGGATTCTGCTTAAGTCTGTGTCCTCTTGAAATAACTGGTACTTTCAGAACAGTGTCTGAAATAACAGTTTTGAGAACTTTGTCTATGATGCAGGTGAATTTAAGTTGTGAAACATATTTTATGAAGAAGAAATCACTCTTAGCAGCCTCTGAATCGCACATGGGATGCTCTAATAACTAGGGCATGGCATGATTGTAGGTTGCTTTGTTGTGTGGAATATGGCGACTCCGAAAGTTGATGTGGACTTAAGGTCAGAAGCGGAGTATATGTGATGGGTGATTTTAATAGGTGTGTTGCGTTTTAGTGGTGGTTTTGAGAGGACGGGTGCAATTTGGCCTGTGTAGAAGTAGGCGGTGCCATACCGGATTCGGGATACAGAGTACATTTGTATGGCATAAGAGGGTGTAGGTTGTACTCCCATGTGTGGTACAGTGTGTGGTCATCAGAAGTGGACACACAGCCGAGAACAGAGTGGGCGTAGCTGGTAGGAGCATGCAGTGGGCTGTTAGAGGAGCATTCGGGAAATACATGAAGGATGAGGTAGGAGAAACGCTATGTGCTTGAACATAAACAGGCAAAAGTGGAAACTGAGCGAGGGGGTGATTGGGCGAGAGGGAGGGACGGTGGGTCTTGTAGGAGCATAAGTACTAGGAATTGGGTCCAGTGAGTTGGACAGAATGAGGTGTGCGGTGAACAGCAGATTGTAAGGTGGAGTGAGAGGAAGATTCACAGGGTCGTAAGCAGTGCACAGTAGTGCAGGGGGGCTCCACCCTTCAGGGCCCCTCATTCATCCTCAGTAGCAGGAATAACTGTGGCCTACAGGAGTCTCAGGAGACCCTCAATGTATTCTGCATGACCCCCACCATTTTCCATTACACCACTAAAGAGTGTGTGTTGGGAACGGGAAAGCTGGAGTATGTGGATTAGGACAGAGTGTCGCGCATGTGTGTCTAGGTCACGTGGTCTGTAGAGGGCCAGGGCAAGCAAGGACACATCAAGAGAAAGGTTACAGGCGCCGAATTTCATTAACTTCTCATTGACTGAATAAGCCAAGGTCTTACAAAACATCCATGACTGTCTGACGGTTAAAATGCTTGTGAAATGGACCATTCATCACAGCCTCCCGTCTTCGTCGGCCCTGCTCTTGGCACCCTTAAACCCAGAGGACCTATTTAATGCATCCATCTACTCATATGCTCTCGTGTCACTCACCGTGCCACATGTCACAAGGTGCACGTCTCGCTCAGGTTTACTAACTCATACTGAAATCTCACTCTAGTGTGAGTAGATGGTCTACGATGGGAACAGTCCAAAGCACAGAGCCCCCTGTACCCCCTAGGAGAGCACATGAACAGTACAGCAGATCGAGAACTCCCTGAATGAGGCTGCCTCCATTTTCTAAGTCTCCTCAGCTCTGCCTTCTGAAGGCACGCAGAAAACAAAACATGGAGGTGCATTGGCGCCAATTGTCAGAAGTGGCTGATGCCAACTACACTCTCGTCAGTGGGGAAGAGAGCTATCCTTCCACTACTGTTCCTCATTCAAGTCCCCAACAAGACTACTCATACGTCTGAGGTTGCTTGGAATACATTAGGAGTAAGAGGGGTAACTTGGAGCACATGGACAGAGTGTTGGCAGCTTACTGCACAGCAATATAGTAGAGAGCTTGTGCAGCAAAGACCGTGCATAGGTAGTTTACTGCACAGCAGTGGAGTACAAACCTTGTAGAGCAAAGACCATGTGTAGGTAGTTTACTGCACAGCAATGGAGCAGAGAGCTTGTGGAACAAAGACCAGGTGTAGGTAGTTTACTGCACAGCAATGGAGCAGAGAGCTTGTAGAGCAAAGACCGGGTGTTGGTAGTTTACTGCACACCAATGGACTAGGTTGCTTGTGGAACAAAGACTGGGTGTAGGTAGTTTACTGCACAGCAATGGACAATAGATCTTGTAGAACAAAGACCGGGTGTAGATAGTTTACTGCAAAACAATGGAGTAGAGAGCTCGTGGAATAAAGATCCTCTGTAGGTAGTTTATTGCACAGTAGTGGAGCACAGAGATTGTAGAGCCAAGACCAGGTATAGGTAGTTTACTGCACAGGAATGGAGTACAGAGCTTGTGGAACAAAGACTGGGTGTAGGTAGGTTACTGCCCAGCAATGGAGCAGAGATCCTGTAAAACAAAGACCGGGCATAGGTAGTTTACTGCACAGCAATGGAGTAAAGAGCTTGTGGAACAAAGACTGGGTGTATGTAGTTTACTGCACAGCAATAGAGTAGAGAACTCCTAGATCAAGGACCGGGTGCAGGTAGTTTACTGTACAGCAATGGAGTAGAGAGCTTGTGGAATAAAGACCATCTGTAGGTAGTTTACTGCACAGCAGTGGAGCACAGAGCTTGTAGAACCAAGACCAGGTATAGGTAGTTTACTGAGTTTACTGCACAGGATTGGAGTACAGAGCTTGTGGAACAAAGACGTGTGTAGGTAGTTTACTGCACAGCAGTGGAGCACAAACCTTGTAGAGAAAACACCGTGTGTAGGTAGTTTACTGCACAGCAATGGAGCAGAGAGTTTTTGATCCAAAGACCGGGTGTAGGTACTTTACTGCACAGCAATCGAGTAGAGAACTCATTAATCAAAGACCAGACATAGGTAGTTTACTGCACAGAAATGGATTAGAGACCTTGGCAATGGATTAGAGAGCTCGTGGAACAAAGACCAGGTGCAGGTAGTTTACTGCACAGCAATGGAGTAGATAGTTTGTGGAACAAAGACCTGGTGTAGGTACTTTACTGCACAGAAATGGACAATAGATCTTGTAGAACAAAGACCGGGTGTAGGTAGTTTACTGCAAAACAATGGAGTAGAGAGCTCGTGGAATAAAAATCCTCTGTAGGTAGTTTATTGCACAGTAGTGGAGCACAGAGATTGTAGAGCCAAGACCAGGTATAGGTAGTTTACTGCACAGGAATGGAGTACAGAGCTTGTGGAACAAAGACTGGGTGTAGGTAGGTTACTGCCCAGCAATGGAGCAGAGATCCTGTAGAACAAAGACCGGGCATAGGTAGTTTACTGCACAGCAATGGAGTAAAGAGCTTGTGGAACAAAGACTGGGTGTATGTAGTTTACTGCACATCAATAGAGTATAGAACTCCTAGATCAAGGACCGGGTGCAGGTAGTTTACTGTACAGCAATGAAGTAGAGTGCTTGTGGAATAAAGACCATCTGTAGGTAGTTTACTGCACAGCAGTGGAGCACAGAGCTTGTAGAACCAAGACCAGGTATAAGTAGTTTACTGAGTTTACTGCACAGGATTGGAGTACAGAGCTTGTGGAACAAAGACGTGTGTAGGTAGTTTACTGCACAGCAGTGGAGCACAAACCTTGTAGAGAAAAGACTGTGTGTAGGTAGTTTACTCCACAGCAATGGAGCAGAGAGTTTTTGATCCAAAGACCGGGTGTAGGTAGTTTACTGCACAGCAATCGAGTAGAGAACTCATTAATCAAAGACCAGGCATAGGTAGTTTACTGCACAGCAATGGATTAGAGAGCTTGACAATGGATAAGAGCGCTCGTGGAACAAAGACCAGGTGCAGGTAGGTTACTGCACAGCAATGGAGTAGATAGTTTGTGGAACAAAGACCGGGTGTAGGTACTTTACTGCACAGCAATGGAGAAGAGAGCTTGTGGAACAAAGACCATGTGCAGGTAGTTTACTGCACAGCAGTGGAGCACAGAGCCTGTAGAACAAAGACCAGGTGTAGGTAGTTTACTTCACAGCAATGGAGTACAGAGCTTGTGGAAAATAGACTGAGTGTAGGTAGTTTCCTGTACAGCAATGGAGTACAGAGCTTGTGGAACGAAGACCGGGTGTAGTTAGTTTACAGCATAGCAATGGGGTAGAGAGTTTGTGGAACAAAGACCATTTGTAGGTAGTTTACGGGAAATAAATGGAGCAAAGAGCTTGTAGGACAAAGATCAGGTGTAGGTAGTTTTCTGCACAGCAGTGGAGTACAGAGCTTGTAGAACATAGACCAGGTGTAGGTGGTTTACCGATCAGCAGTGAATTACGGAGCTTGTGGAACAAAGACGGGTGTAGGTAGTTTACTGCACTGCAATGGATTAGAGAGCTTGTGGAACATAGGCCTGGAATAAGTAGTTTACTGCACAGCGATGGAGTAGAGAGCTTGTGGAACATAGACTGGGTGTAGGTAGTGTACTGCACAAAAATGGAGTACAGATCTTGTGGAACATAGATTGTAGGTAGTTTACTACACAGCAACGGAGTACAGAGGTTGTGGAACATAGACCGGGTGTAGGTAGTTACTACCCAGCAATGGAGTAAATAGTTTGAGGCACATTGACCAGAAGTGTTAAGTTTGAGGCACATGGTCAGACAGAGGAAGGGATCATGTGACACAAGCAGACAGCATTAGGAGCATGAAGAGCTCTGGCTACAGTGGGAAGTAGCTTTGGCCCAAGGACCACTTTAATGAGGAGCTTTGCGAACAAGACTTTGAGTGAATATTCCTTTTGGTGTTCAGTGGACTGCTGTGCGCAGTTTTAAAGTAACCTCTTAGCACTCATTTGCAGGTGCTGTAAACAGGTAGCATGGATATTGGGCCTTCAAAAATGTAAAACCCTAAGATTGCTCAGATTGAAACATTTATCTTCAACCAGTGGTTGGAATGCTGAAGAAGTTATCATCAAAGAGGAGAAGACCTCCTTGAACATGGCAGTCTCTAGGTTCTTGAACAAGGTGAAATTTGGAAGAACTTATGTTCTCAACACAAGGTACACAGCAGTGTTTAATTTGTAAGCAAATAAGCCTCAGGGCCCTCGTCAGAAGGCCACTGCAGCTTGTACCCCCTCTTGCCCCTTCCAGCCCTGCCAATGACAGGACCAGCGCAACTATTAACCACCACACTCCCACAAATGTCATAATTCTGACCATTCCAGGCTCCCAAAGCTATAAGAATGTATTAGGTAGCATGTATTAGTCATTTCTAATGTATATTGAATAAATAAATCACTGTTTTTTTCTCATCTCTAAATTAGACAGGCAGCACCACAATGTGGCAGACTATCATAACACCAGTGTTGGCAATTATGTGGCAAGCACAGGAAACCATTGGCTCAAATGTAGCACTGGTACAGAGAACCTCCAAGCTCACATGTGTTGTGGTTTGAGTTGAAGCTTTGGCACAGTGTATGAAGAGGCACAATGCTGGCCCTTTCAGCCCGTGGTGCAGGGTGGCCCCCAATTTGTCATGGGCTCTAAACACATCAGGGAGCCTCCATTCCGTCCAAATAAAATGAATATCTGAGAGATATGCAGGACGTAGGGGCCCCTCATCACATTCTGTAGGAGGGCCCATCATAAGTGTATGAAGCTGCTATTGGCAGCTGGACTGTCAGAGCGAGAACTTGGGGCACGCTGATTGGAAGCAGGGGCACAGAGGCATATGGGTTGCGAGCGTGTGGTTTCTTGTTCACATGGAAAGATTGAATGGAAGAGTGGACACATCTAGTGCAAGAAAGTGTAATAATATTTAGGTATATTGAATCTCTGTGGGAGGAATCTTGGCGCATAGTGACAGAGGTCCAGGCAGTGGGGAACACGACCACAAAAAGGCCTTGAGGCCAAAAGCCTCCAACTCCTACCTCTTCTTGCACCAAAGCCCATAAAAAAAATCAAATGAGCCGACACTGTATAAAAGTAAACCCTCTTGATTGATGCACCTGTACTTTGTCATGCTTTGTCGTTAAACACAACTTCTCAGATCGCTGGCTGTGCCTTAATATGTCAACACCTAGCCTATCTCAAGCACGGTTTGCATCGGACTTCAGTTTGGTCGCTGCATCTCTTCTGGGCATTGCAGCGTTACGTTTACCTCACCCTCGCTTTATTATTAATTAATACCCTCGCTCAGCCATGCCGATGAAGTTTCAGAAGGTCTCGGGGTCAGGACAAAACTGGTTACTTGAGATCTGAGTCAGTGCTGTTCATTATATTAATGCATCAATAATGGAGTTCAAAGGTTTGGTTGCTGGGTTTGCTCCCATTTCACTTCCTGTCTTCTAAAAATTGAGCTGGCTCGAAGGTCACTTGCGCGGAGAATAGTTAATGACTGCTGTGACAACAATATAGTGAATGCACTGCTCTAGAGTCTGTGCAGAAAAGGCATGTTGTGACGAGAAAATTCTGGATTTTGGATCTTGAAAAGTTTCAGGATGGATGCCATCTAAAGCAGCGGTTCTTAACCTTTTTGACGTCTGGAGACTGCCTATGAACGACTTCTGGACACAGGGGACGCCCACCTTAGCAACCTCTACGATTTGAACCTTAAAACAACACACAGAACTACAGAAATAAGTGAACATGAAGCAGATACATCAATTACCTAATATTTTATTTAATATGCAGATAAAAATATACAAAATGTTAATGGGAAAGTTGGAGCGTTTCAGCATGTGTATTTATTTCTAAAAGACAGAGTGATTTTATATGATCTAGACTATTGCTTTGTCTTTTTTGCTCCACATTTATGCTCCCTTATTGTCAGTGCATAAGTCACCAATTGCCCATACTACTGTTAACTGTACTTGAGCTGCTCATACGAATCAAGTTAAGGAAACATTCACTGACCTCCTCAGCACTTGTCATGGAACTCCAGGGGTCCTCTGACCCCATGTTAAGAGCCACTGATCTATTGGATACTTCAACAGGATCGTACCTCAGAGAGTAGGTTGGCTAGGGAAAAGTCTGAGATTCAGTCATATGTAAAGAGAGTTTGCCATGTGATTGGCTCTTCCACTGTGTTGAGCTTAGCCCTTTCTGCAAATTTACCCCCAAACCTTTTGAATTGACTCTTCCACTCTGTTAGACTTAGCTCTCTCTGCAGATTCACCCCCAATCTTTTTGCCTTCAGCTTTCCTGTTTTCTGAACCCGTTTTTGCTGGCTTTTAGGACTGTGCACTTTAACCCTACCAACAGTGCTAAAGTGTTTGTGCTCACTTATTAAACTATGATAAATTCACCTTACATGCAATTGCCACATTTAATGTACTTACATTTCCCCAGTAAAGTGGTCCTATATGTACCCAGGGCCAGTAAATTAAATGCTAATTTTGTGCCTGCAGCACTTATTGTGTCACACATTTAAGTAGCCTTTTAAACATGTCTTTGGCCTGCAATTGTAGCCTGTGTGCATTTTTAAACTGCTAATTTGACCTGGCAAAATAAACTTTTTTTGCTAGACTCAAACCTTCCTTTTTAATACATATAAGCCACCCCTTATGTAGGCCCTAAACAGGCCGTAGGGCATGGTACATTCTATTTAAAAATGAGGACATGTGTTTTTCAGTTTTACACGTCTGGTAGTTAACATTTCCTAAATTAGTTGTCACTAGTGTAAGGCCTACGTCTCTTATAAGATAACATTGGATTGCCTTATTACTTTTAATATATGCTAGCTTTTGACTGATAGCAATTAGAACTGTGCTGTTTTGACTCAAAATGTCATTTCAAATCTTCTTTAATGGTAATGCCAGATTTTAGATTACAGTTTTGAATATACCACTTTTAGGAAGTTGGCATTTTCCTGCCCTAAACTTTCTTAGGCGTTCTAGGAGTTTCCAACTACATGAGCCGGTTAATTGCTTTCCTATCAGGAATGCATATTGGTCCCAGACAGTGAACAATAGGACTTGGGTGAAGCTGGGAGAGGGCCATCCTGCTAGAATGGGAGTGACAGAGCTATTTCCTGCCCCACTTACATTTCACAGGAGCTGAATCAGCATACTTACCTAGAACTTAATGGGTAGAGGGGAAGGAAAATCCCAGCACCCTCTGTAGGTGGAAAACTTCACAACGTTTTTCCACTTCAAAGCTAGCACCAGGTATAAATAGTGGACCCTAAGACCCACTCTTGAGTACATGCCTGGAACTGCACAAGACTACAGAAGGACTGACGTACTCCAGAGGACTGCTCTACTGCTTGAGACATGCCTTGTTTCGCTTGAGGCCTGCCTTGTTCTTCAGAGGACTGCCCTACTGCTTGAGGCCCCTGCCTTGTTCTTCAGAGTACTGCCCTGCTACTTGAGGCCTCCCTTGCTGCTTGAAGGACAGAGGACCATCTTCTTAAACCAAGAGTGACTCCAAGGGTCAGTAGTTGGCTGACCTCCTGCACTGCAAAACAGAATGACAAGCTACAAAAGCCTCCCTGCGACATCCCAACTGATCTACTTCAAATGTACCAGCCTGAGCACAACTGGCCTCTCCTGAAGTGAATTCCTGATCCCAAAAGTGGTGCCTCTCAGGACCTGGAACCTTGGCTGGCATCAGTTGAACTCCTCCTGTAAAACCCTGAAGTTTTATACTCTGCGACAGACTTTGAGAAGATATGTTTTCAGCCGGACTAACCTAGTCCCTATATGCACCCTGCACTTTATTGACTTTGTCCTAGTCTAGCGCATCCGGATGCCCACATTTAGCTGTTTCTGCTTCTTGGTGTTATTTTTAATTAAACCTTTAGAACTGAACATCTCTGGTTCGACTTATTTCATTTTGATCTCTTTTTATTTATTAACCTTTTCTCAATTTTCCTAAATTGGTGTGGATTTTTTTTGTGCTTTTACTTTATTGCTGTTTGTGTGCTGCATAAATACTCTACACATTGCCTCCAAATGAATCCTGACTGCTTTTGTGCCAAGCTACCGGAGGATTTAGCATAGATTAGTTTAGTGACTTTTGTGGTTCACCCTGACAATGCTTGTGGCTGTTGCTTGAAAAGGGTATTCACCCTCCACAATCAATAAAACATTTTTTCTCACAAGCTGCCCTACAAGCCTTTCAGAGGCTCTGATCTATTGGAATAATATAAGTGTGGCAGATTCTTCCTCAGCCCTTCCAACCATTCAGAGACCTAAGTTGCCAAGACCAGTTGCACTGTTAATGTAAGTTACTATGCTGCTGTTAATCAGTACTCCAAGGGAGACTAGTAGTGTGCATGGTTTTTATTATGCAAATGAAGCCGCAATTAAGCAACACTGACAGCTAATAAAGGTTATTCTGCAGCAGAAAAGAGTATTTAACGGGCCACTCGTAAAGAAGGCCAAAGTGGATGCTGGGGTCTGGAAACTGTATAAAAACCAGAAGCACCAATGACTATCCCTGCTAAGAACCAGGGGCCCCAGTTCCATCCCTGCTACTGCTACATGTGCCTACATGTCTCAGCCTAACAAGTGCATGTGAGGAAATGCATTCTCCAGCCTCTCACCCCTTTGTCATCATTTTACTTCAAACTAGTCCCAGGTACAACTCAGAGTGCTACAATGGGCCATGGTAGTGGCTTCTATTACTTTGTGATACTCATGGAATCTGTATGTTATTGATGCGTCTGACAGACATCGGGGGTTATATCACCCTCCTGCTATGAAGCGTAGGTTGCTGGATGTCAAAGCAGGTGCCTGGAGGATGAAATTGATTGACCTTCATGAGGCTATGAACCTGAGAGACTGGTGCGAGCATATGAAATCTACTAGCTCCCCAACAGGCGGGTGCTCTGAGAATTTAAGATACCTAAGGTAGTGCCAGGTGCATGTCAGCCTCCATCAATGGCTCCCTGTTAGCCCTAAAAATGTAACTCTTAAAGAGCATGAAACACACCAGAAAGCTTGAACTCCTCAAAGGCCCCAAACCAGATCTAGGAAGCAATGGCGGAAAGCTCAATATACGATCCATCACACCACATTCATGCACACAGTACCTAACACAAAAGGCATTACAGATGTCAACATGTGGCTCTAAAACAGCTCTTATAACAACCAGATTATCTCAGTGCTTACATATTTAAACTTACCGTAAGGTGACAACTCAATGTAATTGCAGTGTAACTAGCTACACCTTGATACATCAACTCTATTTAGTCCACCAATTTTAAGATCACAAAATTCACCATCACTAACACAAAATAACCCACGACAAAAACTAGCACGAAACCACCAAGGGCCATAAATATAGTAAGATTGTGCTCTCCACAAGCAAAAATCTAAGCATAACACCTACATTCTTGCATCAGACAGCCAAATAAGCCATATGCATCGCAAACTTATTGTCTCCCCCTCCAATCAAAGCACAGGCACCCCTGCCCGCCTCTCATAAATGCAGCTCACTGTCTTTGCACCCACCACAGTGCCTAAGGACATGCCATTGGCAACCTGACATCCTCAACAAAACTACGGGTGTGTGGAGTTATTAACATGGATGTACACACTGTTAGTGTAGTCTAGTCCCATCTTAAGCATCTGTACTCCTACGTACAGATGCTCGTTCAGCATGACTACCTGCATATGTGTAATATGTCATTTATGCTCAGCACTCAGTCATCCAACTCCGCAATGCGAGGTCACATAATCAAGTTCTTGTGGTAAAGCACACTCCACACAAATCAGAAGAACTGAGCCTAGGCAAACCCAGACAGCTCACGACAAGCAAGAGGCCACAGCAGTTGCAGTACAGGCTTAGACAGAAAGATGGCCTCACATTACATTCCCATAAAGAATCTATCTCATCTAGAATTGTGCCATACAGACCTCTAAGCCCGTTTGATCACTCGCTCATAGTTTAAGGCACAGAGGCTGACGAGCCGTTCTGGAGAGCGATACAAACATGCCTGCTGGCACACTGCAAGTTAAATGTGACCATACATATTAAAAATGCAAAATATTTGTATGCGTTCTGCAATCTATCTATGCTGGGTCTCGTGTAAAAAGCCCAAGAGGACTGCCTGTGGGGAACTTAAGCTTGCTATACCTGTATGGTAACATGCCTAGAACGGATGCTGCATTCCCTTTATCAGTAGGGTAACAGACCCACAAGTTAACCAAACAGTCCCCTTAGGACACCACATAACACAAGCAACCAACAATTCAAATGTACTAAAAGCGGCCAGCATAGAGCTCTAATAGCACTCAACGATAACTTCCTACAGAATACATTACATAACTCCTGGCACGGTCACACAACACAGCCAGCTAGTTGGCTTAGCGCATGCAACCTCAGCGTGACAGCTATTCACGTACAGCCACAACCACAAGCACAATAATCGGATCAAAACTACATAATTGGGAGCGATGCCTCAAATCCTGAGCATCACCTGAAGCTGAGCCCTGGACAGTCACACCCAGCAGAAAAGTACGAAGAGTAATGGACTACCACACAGGTACCCATGCTCCACAATGATCCTGACAGCCACTATCCAATACATTCCATCACTAAACAATGCATCGTTGTCACAACCACTGGAATTATGCGACAGGCGAACGTTTTGTATCAGGGTTGACTTAAGTATGCAGCAAGAAAATTCAGCGTGTGAGGCTTATTTTGGTTGTATTACTTTATTATTTTCTCATTTTTACACATAGTAACACTGTCCGGCGAAAGATTTCACCACATTCGTACCAGTTTAACAACCAAATACAGAAATAAGCAAATGGAAGATGATTAGTTAACCTTCATAAAGAGCCTTCCCCCGCTTGAAAACATGCTGCAACTGCAACGTTTTTTGTAACTTTTGATCCGTTTGAGCTAGAAACTAATTTTTTCTTTGTAAAATCTGCAGGTTATGCTGCAGATGATGGATTATGTGGCCGATACGGCAAATCCATATTTATGCAAAAAAAGCTGTAGTCGCAGAATGACATAATTCCAATGCCCTTGATTATTGTATTTCAATATTGTCAATCACTCTTTAACATGGTTAGCATCTAATCACGAAGAAACATGAGCCAATAGAAACCGATCAGACCACTCGGGTTCCACTCAAGTACAGCCTCGGAACCGTAAAGTGTGCACACATCAGTAAAGTGGGTTCAGACAATGCTTTTTGTATTAATGGGTTCTATACATGCACTTAGCAGAAGTGAAGGTTAGCTGGAATAAAAAGAGGTAGGAAAACTGAAAATCATTGCGATTGGCTTAAAAACACACACACACACACACTACAAAAGGACCAGTGCCCTTCTAGATACTCGTGCATTACTTTTACAGTTGAGCTTGGTTCACGGGCAGCATTTCCACCTTAGTAAGCCTTCTCTACAATTTAGCTCCCTACGTGACCAGCGTTTGTTGCTTGATCCCAAAAGGAAAAGAAAATCAATAACAGAAATATAGTGGAAATATTGCTTGTTATTATTACTTCAGGCTGTCTGGTTTCATTTCCAAGCCAGCTGTGCTAGCCTGCTGCTGCCTCGTTCTTGCTTGTATTCAAGTGCATTTTTAAACGCTGTACAGAGGAAAGCCCAACTCTTGCCACAGCGGGTATCCAGGCGCACGAGATGGACTTTTCGGCCCCGCGTCACGCACGATCCCGGTAGAGAAGTGTACCATCTTCCATGTCACCCTTGGAATCCCGTGTGAACGAGAAAGCAGCGAGATCTCATGCGAATTCCATACACCGCTTAGTAATCAGGTATTTCACCTTGCCCTTTATAAAGCTGCCATGGGGTTGGTCACACACCGATAAAGACGCACGCGTCAGTAACATGAGGCCTGTAGTTTTGGTTTCACATTTGTATGTATTAGTCCGACAGCACTAGCAAAGTGCTGGCTTTGTCAGTGCTTATTTTGTAAAACGTTGTTGTTGTAGAAGCTGATGAACACTACCAAATATTAAAAAAAACACATTCTCTAAAAACAAAAGCATGGATTTGAACAGCATGCATTTTCATAGCAGTCCCGGGAACTAAAGAGAACTGTTTGGTGTGTGCATGTGCTCCTTGTGAAAGAGAAGAATTCCTTCATTCACAATATAGAGAGATTTATCCACATACCCTATTTTCAGAGAAATGTACTCTTATTTGAGTGATGAGTGTCCAGCCTCTTCTAAACCAAACCCCCGGGATCTATGTATGTAGGAATATTAAATGATGACTTTCTCAGTTGAAAGATGGGGACACTGTGTGGGTGTGGAAAGGCTCCTGGTAGTCTTCTTAGATTGGAAATGTAAACCCAGAGCCACATAGGGTCCCGTCCATCCCCGCAGTTAATGGGCTATAAACCACAGAACGAGGGCGCTTTGCTTCCATCACTTTGTACTAAGGCATCGCCAGAGCGCATTCCCGCTATGTGGATGTCCCGAAGCTCTCTTGAAATCGTATACCTTTTTACAGTTTTTTGGAGTCTCCTTGAGGGGAGGCAGAGCGGTCTGTTGATAATTTGACTGTTTTTAATTGCCTTTTAGGAGTATTTAAGTCCTACTTGACATATCACTACATTCACATTAACAAAAGACATTGGCCTAACTCTGGTTCTAAACACTGGCAAGGTCGGTTTGGGACATAAAATAAAAGTGGTTCCCATTAGTGAACCAGGTGAATAAAGTGTCCCACATTTGCAAATGAGAGCAGTTTTGAACATGTAAAGACGCTGTTAGGGTAATCTGCAAAGTATAGGATACTGCATGCTTTTGTGTTTGCTGCAGTCAATGCTTATGGTAATATAAAGGAAATCAATTGTAAAGACCAGCCCGAGTGGCAAAAATAACACGCCCACAAACTACTAAAAAAGTGGCCCACACACTGATCTGTCAGACTAGCCCATCGGGCGCTGCCTGACAGCCTTTTAGGCCAGTTCGACCCTGAACACTGGTGTATAATGTGCTTTACAAATCTGCTCATGTGAAAAGGCTGGCATCGTTACCCATTTCAAATGAATGCTGGCACACATTAGGCCGAGACTCTACATCTAAAATGACTGATGACTTAATTACTTGGGACTCTATTTCCTGCTCACTGCCTTCAGTTAACATGCCAGTGCATTTTGGGAATTAAAGTCTTGGTTCAGTTCAATTCAACCACTTTGAAAGTCCTGAAAACACTAATTTGTGAAAGGAATACCAGGACTGGGATAATAGTCTCCCAGTGACTCTGGAAACCCTATTTGTAAATAGATCTTTGTATAATTTCCAGAAGAAAACAAACAATACAGGTCTGGGGTTATGTGTCCCTTGTACAGTGGAGTGAGCGCCCATCTAGGTGAGGGTTCTGGTAACACTAATAAGGTCAGCCGATGAGTCCATGTAAAAAAAGATACAATGCTCCAAACAGGGGTTTTGGTTCACCAACGTATGATGCACGATGGGGCTTGTCAACCTAGTTCACATCAGCTGAAATAATGTAACTAAGAAACTTGCAAACACTGATTTGTAACAGAAAAGTCCAGGAATGGAGCATGGTACCATTGGTGATAAGGACAACCTGAAAAAACACATCTACTTGGATTCAGAGCTGGATAAATCTTCCATTAAATTACACTTTCTTTGGAGTTTGAGAGATGGCTCACGCATTAAGACCCAATGTAAATATCATAGGACCAGCCCACTCTTTACCCCTTTAAAGTGTTTTATAGCTACGGGCCAGAAATCCTTTCCTAGAAGCTAAAAGCCAAGTTGTAGCCTCTTGTTGACAGGGACACTGAAAGCATGGTGCCGAGTAAACAGATAAAGCTGGAGCACATGCAGGGGTGACCCCCCCTACAATACAAATATAATAAACTATGTTTATTAGCGTTGTATTGTAGAAGGGGCGGGCCAAGTGCTATGACGAGCGCAAGAGGGGGGAGTGCTCAGCACTCCCCCTTAGTGCGCATGTATGTTTGGCTAGCCGTCGCAGGCCGGCCAAACATACATGCGCACTAAGATCTGTCCAACCCGGCAATGCAGTGCCGGGTTGGAGAGAATAGGCAGACTCTCCCAGTCTGCCTGGGACCACCCTGGCTGGGCTCTCTGACCAATCCGAACTCTGCTGTCATGCTGCTGGCAGCGTTCAGATTGGCTGCAAAAGCGCTTTGCAAAACGCATGTTTTGTCCCCAGGCGCACCACTCAGTATATCAGCATGTGCACCCACCTTGTCAAGATGTCTTATAAAGTTATTTCGAAAATTAGATAAAACTCTCTCAGCTCAAGCTAAGTTTGTCAAAACAAGCTATATTATTAAAATAAAGCGGCCTCGCAGATACACATTTTAATCCTTTACAAAAAAAGCCTTAAATAATTTGGTACTAAATTAGATTAAACATTTGCACCTTGCGTGTTAACTTAAAAAACAATGAAACAACCACATTTATTTTCACAAGAGACATTTTTTTCAAGGAAATATCAAGAAAATGATTAAAACCTTAAGGTTAGTCAACACTGCTAACCTTTTTTAACGGCGTTGTTACACATTATTCACGAAACAGTTACCCACAAAGCAACTTAGTCCTCTCAGCCCAATCTCTTAAAACGATGTCTTACTTTTTCATTTTTTCCCGAGGGTAGTTTGAAGCTTGCTCACGCTGCTTTGGGTCTGGTAAGAGACCACTGCAGAAGAATACATTTCTGCACACTTGTATGTTTACTCTCAGTGGCCTGCTAGACCCATCTTCCACTCCCAACAGCCCTTGCTGCACTCTCCCGAGAGCCCAAGCAAAGATTCACTAGTACAGTTCTGTTTTTGCCTATATTGTACCCGGACTTTGCTTTTACATTTCATTGTTATCAGATGTGTTGCACTAATTAAAATGAAGCAAGACGACAACTCCCGGAATGCACTGATATGTAAAAGCAAAGTCCAGGAATTGAAAACTGGTGTCCTGGGGACATGGAGCCATGGAGTCACTCTATAAATAGGAGGAAGGCTGCAGGTTGATGGTTAAACGTTGAAGGGGAGGCTTGCCACTCCCTCTACACGGTGTAAGGCAGAGCATACACGTTCTCCAGATTTTTGGGTGACTATCTCGTCTATTCCAGGCTCCTCTGTGTATTCTGGGGCTTGTAGACCTGATTTTTTTTTAATTGGATTAATAGATGGAGCTACTCATGTGCGGATCTGAAAAACGTGCGCTTTGGTGCTGGACAATACATTTACAATCTTCAACTCTATTATTGCATATCATTGTTAATACATAAGTAAGGCTAATTGGCTCAGTGTAAAAAAAAAAATCAAGTCCCCCAACACAAATTAGGTTGTGAAATGAAAGGTGAGAACCAGAAACTGAGGCCCTCATTATGACTTTGGCAGATAATTTCAAGACCGCCAAAGCCAAACCCCCTAGACAACCGCCAGTGCTGGTGGTCAGCAGACCACTATATTACGAGTGGTGGCTGCTCACTGCCATTTTTGAGGTGGAATGCAGCCATCATTCGTTCCGGCGGTCAGCGGTGCAGAGGCTGTTCCCTCGCTGGCACCACCATGCCAGCATGACTCCGCCCGTTGTATTACAAACCATAATATAGCTCGGTGGTGTCCTGCTGGCGTGGTGGTGGCCGTGAGGGAAGACCGCCAGGACCTATCCCCTCCCGGATGTCCTTCTCGTCTCAGAAGGTAAGTGGGCGTCCAAAAGGGGAGGGGTCTGTGTGTTTGGGTGCATGTGTGTGTGTCTGCGGAGGGGAGGTGGTGAATGCGTGCATCTATGCGAATTAATGTGAATGGGTGTGTGCGTGTATGTGCGCATGCATGGGGGTGTCTAAGTGGACATATGCATGTGCTGCATGTTTGTGCATGCATGCGTACATGAAGAGGGGTTTGTTAGTGTGTGGATGGGTGGGGGGGATGTGTGCATGTGTGGGAACATGTGTGTATGTGTGTGCCAGCAACAGGAATGGAGATTCCTGTTGCAGTTGCGTGACTGCCAGGGTTTCTGTGGCGGGGTGACCACCACGGAAAGCCTGGCGGTTTCCAACCTCAGAATCTGGGCGGCAGCCTGAGGCCTGCTGCCGGATTGGAGGTGGTCACCGCCGGCCACGGTGGTGCAACCGCACCGGTGGGCCAGGTGGAGTTGTGGAGGTTTGGCTTCAGCCAAACCCCACAGCTCGTAATACGGCAGTCTTCACCACCAGCTCCGCTGCGGTGAGACTGTCATGGCAAGTCTGGCGGTCTCAAGACCACCAGACTCGTAATGGGCGACAGAGTCCTGAAAGCATTGAGCAGGGCAACTTTTTTCGGAGGTACATTTACCTTATCACGTCACATCATCAAGAAAATCATTTTATAGTTTTGGGTGTTCCTTTAACAATCTAGTGCATTCTGAGAGTTGTAATCTTGGTTCACTTCAACTACAGTCATTGGACTAACAGTGTAAAACAATGATTTTGCAACACTGAACATGTTGCTGCTAGGCAACACTTTAGGGGTTTTAGAACTTTAAAGCAATGGTTTTAGTTTTAGAATCTCTGTGGCCTACAGTACAAACACCAGTACAATTGACGCACTGCAGGGAGGGTTGAAAGCAGACTGGGTGCCATGTGTTTTCTCCCAAAGTGAAAGTTTGCTTATGGAATATTAAAAAAATAACCATAATGCAGACCTGGAAAGTGAAATCTGGCAATGGCAGCCTCACCCTAAGTAGGGCTTAGCGAGTGCTACATTGACTTGATGGCCATTTGGGGGATGGATCGTCGAGTCAAGGATTTAAGATGGCAGAGACAACTGAAGCGCATCATTGAAACCCTGCAGTTCCCCTAGTTCTAAATGGTGCAGGGGAATCGATAGTTGACAGGGTTGGAGCACCACAAACCTGCGACAGAGCTTCTCCTCCACCAAACTCTAAATGAGGCCCAAAATATGTTGCTGAAACCCTAATGCAGCAATAGTGCGGTGAGGCGGCCCAGTGCACCACCATGCAGTTATAGTGCAAAAGTAGTGCGGTGCTATGGCCTGGTGCACTACCATGCAGTTATAATCCGGCAGTAGTGTGGTGGTGCAGCCTTGTGCACCACCATGGACATATAGTGGAGAAGTGGTGCAGTGCTGTGCCCTGGTGCACCACCATGCAGTTATAGTGCAGCAGTAGGGCTGTGCTGCGGCCTGGTACACCACTATGCAGTTATAGTGCAGCAGTAGTGCAGTGCTGCGGCCCAGTGCACCACCATGCAGCTATAGTGCAGCAGTAGGTCCGTGCTGCGGCCTGGTGCACCACTATGCAGTTATAGTGCAACATTATTGCAGTGCTGAGCCTGGTGCACCACTATGCAGTTATTGTGCAGCAGTAGGGCTGTGCTGCGGCCTGGTGCACCACTATTCAGTTATAGTGCAACAGTAGTGCAGTGCTGCGGCCTGGTGTACCACCATCCAGTTATAGTGCAGCAGTAGGGCTGTGCAGCCGCCTGGTGCATCACCATGCAGTTATAGTCCAGCAGTAGTGTGGTGGTGCGGCCTGGTGCACCACCATGGAGCTGAAGTCCAGTGCTACGGCCTGGTGCACCACCATGCAGTTATAGTGCAGGAGTAGTTCTGAGCTGCAGCCCAGTGCATAACCATGCAGTTATAGTGCAGCAGTAAGGCTGGTCTGTGGAGTGGTGCACCACTATGCAGTTATAGTGCAACAGTAGTGCAGTGCTGCGGCCCGGTGCACCACCATGCAGTTATAGTGCAGCAGTAGGGCTGTGGTGCGGCCTGGTGCACCACCATACAGTTATAGTACAGCAGTAGGGCTGTGCTGAGGCCTGGTGCACCGCTATGCAGTTATAATGCAGCAATAGTGCAGTGCTGCCACTGGTACACCACGATGCAGTTATAGTGCAGCAATAGTGAGGTGCTGCGGTCCTGTGCATCAATACATTTATAGTGCAGCAGTAGTGCAGTGCTGTGGCCCGGTGTACAACCATGCAATTATAGTGCAGCGGTAGGGCTGTGCTGCGGCCTGGTGCACACCATGCAGTTACAGAGCAGCAGTAGTGCAGTGGTGCTGCCTGGTGCACCACCATGGAGCTATAGTGCAGCAGTAGTGGAGTGCTGTGGCCTGGTGCACCACTATGCAGTAATAGTACAGCATTAGCTCCGTGCTGCGGCCCAGTGCACCACTATGCAGTTAGAGTGCAGCAGTAGGAATGTGCTGCGGCCTGGTGCACCGCTATGCATTTATAGTACAGCAGTAGTGCAGTGCTGCGGCCCGGTGCACCACCATGCAGTTATAGTGCAGCAGTAGTACAGTGCTGAAGCCTGGTGCACCACCATGCAGTTATAGTGTAGCAGTAGTCTGTGCTGTAGCCTGGTGCACCACTATGCAGTTATAGTGCAGCAGTAGCACAGTGCTGTGGCCTGGTGCACCACCATGCAGTTATAGTGTAGCAGTAGTCTGTGCTGTGGCCTGGTGCATCACTATGCAGTTATAGTGCCGCCGTAGCACAGTGCTGTGGCCTGGTGCACCACCATGCAGTTATAGTGCAGCAGTAGTCTGTGCTGTGGCCTGGTGCATCACTGTGCAGTTATAGTGCAGCAGTAGCACAGTGCTGTGGCCTGGTGCACCACCATGCAGTTATAGTGCAGCAGTAGTCTCTGCTGTGGCCTGGTGCACCACTGTGCAGTTATAGTGCTGCAGTAGTACAGTGCTGCGGCCTGGTGCACCACTGTGCAGTTATAGTGCAGCAGTAGGGCTGTGCTGTGGCCTGGTGCACCACTATGCAGTTATTAGTGCAGCAGTTTTGCAGTGCTGCGGCCTGGTACACCACCATGCCGTTATAGTGCAGCAGTAGTGCTGTGCTGCGGCCTGGTGCACCACTATGTCCTTCTCTGAATACAGTCACAGGATGTTGAATTGCAGCATTTGCTTGACCAGTAACCAGTGTATTATTTTGAATATATGAGTATTATGTTTTTGTTACTTTGGACTAGAAGTACTACAGTTGATGGCTAAATTCTTAGTTAAGAATCCTCACAAGTCCAGTTCAGTTTACATGTGGGTCCTAAATTCCAGTGAACTTGAGGCCTCAAAGGTTTGAAAGCAGGATTTAAAAGTAGCTGCTTGTCATGCGCGACTCCTTTGGCTCATTCTATGCCAGGTAGGACATTTAAGACAATATATCATAAAGGAAAACTACAAGTCACAGAATGCAACGTTGTGCTGCACAACACCCCAAGGCAGGCTAAAGGTGTCACACGTGACAGAGGGCCACTTGGTAGATATGCATCAGTTGCGGAGGGCACTGTAACTAAAGTCTATCCATGGAAAACGATGTAGGATCATGAGCATAAAAGGGGGCACCAGGTGTGGACATCAAATTGGGGGATACCTGATCAGTGGGTGATGCTTCCTTCCAGCGGCGTTGGCAGAAAGATGCTGCCTCCAAATGCAAGTGCATTGCCTAGACATGTGCTGAGTCAGCACTTGTTCCATGGTAGCAGGGCTGTTCGGGCCTCTTCTGCTGCCAGAATGCGCACTGGGAGGCGCAGGTGGACGGATAACACACCGACTGAGCCGGGTGCCTGCTAAAAATAACCATCGTCGCAAGAGCAGACGTGGAGGAGGCCAGCCTGCTCCCCTCCATGCCTTCTCCTGGCGTCTGAAATCGTAGCTTCTTATTTTTAGACACATCTAAACTGTAGCGTCTTATTTTTGGACATATCTAAGTTGTAGCACCTTATTTTTAGAGATATCTACGACTCTCACTCATTCCCAGAGAGGCCATGTGAAATGAATGTCCAGCTGGTTAATACAGCGCCTAATGCTCACTAGCATCAGTTTCTAAACACTCCCAATTGTAGCAGATGTAAGTGCATTGTCTCATAAAATGTTATATGAGAAACAGGATTAGAATCCAGATTTCCTGGTTCTCGGACCACCGAGTTAATCACTAGAACACACGCCCCTTAGCTCTTTTGTTGCACGGATTACTTTTTGCGTCTCAAATGGAGCATTCTCTGCACCGAGTGCTTCCTACGCCAGTCACCCTGTAAACATACACCCTCCCAACTATATATATAACAGGTAATGTGCCTGAAGGCCTCCTGTTCCAGACAGTGCTTCGAGGCCATACCAGTATTATGAAAGCGCAAAGTAATACAATAAAGATGAAAGAGGCGATGAAAAACGGAGCAAGTACAAGAGAACATTCCGTACCTGTTCCAAAAAGTGCCATATTCGCTTGCTGTAGCTGTTTTGGATGCACCAATTCAGTGTATATGTAGACCACATACGTACAACCACGTGTGCACGTTGGCAAAAGACGCACTTGGATGGTGTCAAGGAAACTGAGGGGTGAGGTCTGTTCGTTTAAGGAGGCATCCCGGTGAAGATATTTTAATAAGATTTCTAACAATCTCCAAAAAACGAATCGGGCCTGCTGGGATCAACACCCGAGATGACAAACAAATGCAGGGCAGACTACAGCTACCATCATGCCATGGTGCTGCACGGCAGGAGGCGTGCATTCAAGTGAGCGTCAGCTTGTAACCAGCACCCCGAGGAGCACACTTCAGAGCTTGCAAGGGAAGGACATATATAGGCCTCAGTACCGCTGTGAGCGGATCGTCATTGCTTTATGTTGTTTCCTGTGCATGTTTTGCAGTTTGTAATTTGAGTTCCCCCCTAATGCGGGAATACGAGTAGCTGAATGTTATAAAATAAAACATTGAAAGAGCAGCTATTTATAGCTAAAAGGGGACGACTTGGCCCGTATTACACCCCGGGGCACAGCCCCAACCTGTGCTGCAACTCTCCTTTAACTGGTGCGTGAGGGTGCACACTGTGACTTCCTACAGTGCATGCACTGTGTTCAGTTCAGGCCCAAACTCACACCTGCTCTGTGACAAAAATGTATGGAAAGGCGTACGGGTGGTTGTAACCGATGATCTGCATTGCATTCTTCACGTGGTGACCTGGCCAGTGTGCTTTTCCAATGCTTGTTTTTTCCCAACCACCTGGAGAAACAAATCAGACAACATACACGCTAAAAGCCGTAAATAACTCTCTTCTTGGCTTTCTTCACTTTATTGTTCGTTGCTGATGAACTCCGCACTCGCCACCCATCCCCCTCAAACCCCACCCCTCTGCCAGTCTGAAGGCGTAGACCCTTGCCTTACAATGAAAACTCGGGGTACTTAAATGCGCGCTGATTTATCACTCCACCCGCCCCCTTCCCGGGCACATCAGCAGCCAGGCTTCAGGAGACATGCGGCGCGCGCCCCTGGTCACTGGTGACACTTCCTGGGCACCTCATAGCCCCAGATTTTAGGAAGTTGGGCCCAAGTGGGTGGTTGCGGACAGTTCATTACAGCAGATGTCAGCGCCTCGGAGTCAGAGGTCCCTGCTGTGCTCATTCACAGCCAGTCGCAGGCCTGCTCAAGCAAGCCCAAACCATTGTTGAAGTGTGTCCATAAATCAGGGGGCAATTTCCCTGCTTCACCCCACAAGTGGCCATTCTCATTCCCTTCCTACTGTCCCCCTCTAGCTCCCACTCACTTGCGCCCTTTGTTTCTCGCCCCGCTCCCCCTTTTAACAACAGTGCAGACTGTGGAGAATCGTCAATCTCTTGCAACAAAGGCAAACGCATTAACATCTGTGTGGCAGCCTCGATTTAATACACTCCTGCTCTCCAAATAGCACATTGTTGCTACTTCCTTGGGGTTTTAGGCAGTGTTGCATGCGCGGTTGTCCCTCCCTCATGTCCCACATGATGCAACCAGTGCGCAGTGACCGGTGATGCAGCCTCTGGTAATCCTTCATCTGACTTGGTTACGAGTTCTTGGTACAGACTTGAAATGTCTTCCTGACTTCAGCGAAGCAGTTCACTTAACCTAGTCTGCATCTCACGTGTTTAGCTATTGTTACTAGACATAAAGGCCACGCCCTGCTTTCAAAGTTTTAGTTCGTTGAAAAAATGATGCATGTCAGTTGTTTTCAATAATAGAAAGAGCTGGTGTAATTCACACGAATAATGACTTTCAACAAGTGGGAAGCCTAGAGTTTTTTTCACACACTGTAAAAGAAATACATACCGGGCAACACCTTTTTAAGATATTTGTTCATTCTTTTTTGTGGCAAGAGGCAATGGCTCACAAGAAGCAAAGCCTTCTGTGAGTCATGATGTTCCTCTCCTCCCACAACAATGGTAATAAAAAGCATATTACACTTACCGTAGCTGTATATATAGTTAATGCTGTGTTATTTTTTTTTCTTGTGTACTTTTTTTTTAAACCAAAAGTCGTGTAATCAAAACCAGGATGCAAAGGGGGTACATTTGGGCAGTATGGGAAAATCACACTCAAGAGACCTTATGACTATCAGGAGAGTTGTTTCTCTATGTAAAGTAATAGTTACATGTACTCTGTGAGGCAATAAACGTTTTTTCCATTTGTGCTGTTGTAATAAACTCAAATTTGACCTTTGCATTGTACTTATGAATGTGTTTCTGTGGGTTTATTAGTACAGTTGCTCTAACTAGCACAGCTCCCTCTGTGAACCGATCCGGACATTCCAAATGATGTAAAATAGTGACATCATTGGTAACATCAACGATAAAATCACAGAACATGCTCTTCACATCTACCTACACCTTGGTATCTACCGGGCTGCACCTTTGGCTGTACACCAAAGTCTCAGGGAGTAGGGACTGGTCTCACTCGAGGTAACAGAGCCCAGTAGCCCTCTGGCTCTTAGTGCAGTATTCACGCCCCTACAGTTTGGCAATGCCATGTGTGGTCTGTGGGCATAGCCTCACTTTGCCTGCACTTGGGTCGTACACTCAGCACTGCTACTTCCTCTGAACATTCTCAGTGAGCTCTAGGTACATGCTTCATCACCCAAGCCCTTGGGCTTACGCCTCCTCTTTCTATGACCTGTCTTTTCCAGGTTCATGATCTGTCTTTTGGTCAGATTTTGTACTGAATGCCCTACAGGGTTGGACTAGCTGAAGCTACAATCTGGTAGGGCCAGTGTATGGGTTGTTTTTGGCTGTTTATGGGCCTGCTTTGTTGTCTGGTGGACTGGTTATTATTGTTGATTTCTCCTCTAATACCACAAACAATGCCTACAGCAAGCACAAATACATACAGTCTCCCATACAGTATACGACACATATTCAGCTTCTCGTTACATGTTAAAAGCTGCCCTCATGTTCCACTTTTTTAGCTCTCTGATTCGGTAATAGGGGTCACTTTCAATTTGGTGACAAGGCCTTTTTTTTTGTCACAGTCTGACCCTGATGCCTATGCCCTCAAAGCAGTTTAATTGACCAGATGCCATCTGTGACCTATGTGATGTTATAAGTAGTACATTTTATTAGAAGGGTTGTGGTAGGATTACACCACTGACTTTCACCTGAAAGACAACTAAGGCTTTCATTCAATATAAATAATCAACTCTATGGCAAATGCTGCACAACTAAGGCTTTCGTTCAATATAAATAATCAACTCTATGGCAAATGCTGCCAAATAAAACACCCATAAATTGTATTTGAAAAGTAAAGCTGGAGGCCTCATAGTGTGTGCATGTGAGACCAGAACTTACCCGTGGCCACAATTCAAATTCATATCTGAGTTAGATTGTTCTTTGACACAGTACCAACTATAATCAGTCTTTTTCACATAACTAGAGACATTTAACAGGCCATGTGAGCAAGTTTCTCTAATTGGTTTGGTTGAAAAAAGCCAACCGGTTCCAACCATTGATTTAATTACTGGGGCCTGGACAATGTCTCCATCAGTCCGAGGAATGCGTGAGGCCTGTGTTGTGTGACACACTGAAACGTGCATTCTTCCCTAACTCCCTTCCAGCAGCCAAGAGCGAGGCTGTGTGGCCTGCCTCAGGCCACCCTCCAAATATCAAGCCATTTTAGTGCGTATGTCACGCAGTCTCATTTTTTCGACTTTCCAAGGTTTATACAAGACATGCTGAGTTTTGACACAACCATCTATGTGATTTAAACACCGAGGCCCACATTTACTAAGCCTTTTCGTCACCCTTGGGTCTTCAAAGGTCTATTTGGGATTTACAATGCCATGCAAGGCTCGATTTGCCTGGCTTTGTAAAAAAAATGTAACACAACCATCTAAGGCGCTATATTTTCTTAGTGATAGGTGTAATTGGTAGAGCATGGATGTTCCTGTGCACCCACCCATGGATATCACACAATTCCATATTTACTAAGGTTTGTAAAGCTGGAATTACGTGAAACTGGTACGCCTACCTCAGAGAGGCATAATGAGGAGAAATATGATTATTTCTTCCTGTTACTTCCTCTTTGGATTGTTTTGTACATGAAGATGTTCCTTCCTGCACAGAAAAGAATCCAGGCGGAAATGCAGGTACTTGCATTGAAGCTAGGCGGCCTCAACTGCGCCAGTGGAAGTAGAGAGCTGAATAGTGCCATATCTTGGGCGATGCGGAGCTTTTCATCTCTCTCTTATTCAAACAACACAGCACCTTAGCTTGCTACCTTGTGTTGTGCGAACTTTTCGTAAATATACCCCAAATCTAGTATCACCAGCATAGGGGTACTAGAGCATAACCAGTGTTTCCTCTCCCTGCCTTATCATAAGGGATGTGGCAAGTTAGGTTATATTAGTTGTAATTCCTTTATAGCGCTTTGTTCACCTAACAGGGTTTGATGGTGCTCACATGCAAGATAACAAGGTCAGCAGAAGCCTTCTAGACAGAGAGCAAGATGGAAAACTGCCAGTCTCGAGTAGATTTCTAAAGTAGATATTATTGAGAGTCAGGAGCTGAAGAGAAAGCTTGATCCAGAGGGTAGGAGTGATCACTGTAAACGACCAGCCACCGACTGTGGCACAGCATAGTGCTGGGATTGTCTCTGAGAAGCTCGAGAAAGGTATCAAAACTGCTTTAATGAAAGTGTGCACCGTCTTAATCATCAACCAGACATACTAAGAGAACGAGCGTATAGAACATAGCAGCTTGGTTGCCAAATAGAAGCAGCTCGCTCCAGGGACCAAACCTGTAGAGTTTAGAGACCAGGTATCTGTTATGAAGAAGATATTTAGTGGCGTCCACACGGGGAGATTTACAGTTGCTCAAACTTGCACCTTATATCTGGTGATAGCAGAAACCAGCTTAGGTTTTCAAGTTGAGAATATTACTCAGTGACCACATCTGCAAGAAACCACTGCAATCTGGAGGCCCGTGGGACAATGAGTCCAGTTTAACTCCTAAATTATAGTAAGATCAGCTGAGCCAGCCACTCCTCATGCTTGCATCCCTGCTCTGCGCATCCACCGTACAATGTTGGAGAATGATGTTTACACCTACTTTCCTTTCTAGAGAGATTAAAGCGTGAGTGCATTGAGAGTTACAGCACAATAAGAATTGCTGGAACGGACAGGAGACACCAGCTTCATATAAGGATCCTAATGGCAATCTTTCTGGCCTCAGAGGTGAAGAGATTGTTGGGAGAGATAAAGACCTGGACTTTAGAGAAGATTTGAAAACAGTAATGACATGAGGAAAATCCATAATGACAAAACAAGCCTTAGCAAAGCCAATAGGTCTCACCTTCACAAGAACTATTGGGTTTGCCAATGTGTTTTACTTATGCTGTGTACGAGCGGGGCTGCTGTTCTGCATGACTAATGTTTGTTGGCATAGAGGAGAGTGGCATCACGTGACATAGCATGAAGCAGAGTAGTCTCAATAATGGAGTAAAGTGTTGCAGAGTGGCATACAGTGTCAGAGTGGTGTGGCATAGATTGGAGTAGAGTGGAGTGGTGTTGAGTGTCGTAGAGTGAAGTGGCACAGAGTGGTGTGAAGTGGAGTGCCATATAGAAGCGTGGGATGGTGTAGAGTGGAATAAAGTGTCATGGAGTGGCATAGAGTGGAGTAAAGTGGCATTAAGTGTCACATAGTGGAGTGGCACAGAGTGGCCTACAGTGTCATAGAGTGCCATAGAGTTGAGCAGTGTGGAGTGAAGTGGTGTACAGTGGAGGCACATGTTGTAGAGTGGAGTAGAGTGGAATGGAGTAGAGTGTTATAGAGTGGAGTATTGTTGAGCAGAATGCCATGGAGTGGAGTAGAGAGGAGTGTCATAGAGTACAGTGGCATATATTGGAGTAGAGTGGCATAGAGTAAAGAGGCATAGAGTGAAGTGGCATAGACTGGCATAGAGAGGAGTGACATGGAGTGGAGTAGAGCGAAGTAGAGTGTAGTGATGTAGAGTGGAGTAGAGTGTCATAAAGTGGAGTGGACTTGAGTGTCAGAATAGAGCGGCATATAGAGTGGAGTTGCATAGACTGGAGTGGAATAGAGTGGAGTTAAGTGTTGTAGCTTGGAGTGAAGTGGAATAGAGTTGAGTGGCATAGAGTAGAGCGTCATAGCGTAAAGTGGAGTTAAGCATCATTGAGTGAAATTGCTTAGAGTAGAGCATGCATGGTGTGGCTGTGTACTGCCATTACAGGCAAGACAATTTCAACTGAAATTACTATTACATTTTCATAGATGTACAGTTTTACTGATAAAAGTATACAGTGCACAAGCAATAATGTTCGGAAATGCCATCACCAAGCGTACTGATTTGTTTTGATCGGATTAAAATATTTGTTTCTGACACAATTCAGAATTACAAAAAGTGCTTCATTTGCGCTTTTCTAATTCTGATATATCCTGAAATGTATGCACAGTTCATTTACAGACATTTACATTTTTGTGTGCTAGAACAAATAACATCCTTTCCTCTCACACAGGTATCCAGAAGGATTGTCGCATAAATCCTTTCACTTTGAAGTTAGAGAAAGAAAAGTAAACACCATGCTCCCCTGGAAGCAGAGTCTGACATTTGACCTCTGTCTTTAAATGCATAGTAAACGTAACACGAAAAGAACAAAAGTTGAAAACCTGTTTTTTGAAAGCAAGCACTCCTGGAAGAATGTAAGGAGAGATGGTGAACAGGCTAAGCTCCACGAGAGGGACAAAGACATGCTAGAAAGCCTAAAACAAATAAAGCCAGCAAATAGAAGGCAAGCAAATGTGAGTTACAAATCACCAAGCCAATGGTAAGCAATGGGCAGAATTCATTCTTAAAGGAGCTTTCAGAATGTCCCCAAGGTGTGCTTGCAAACCACACTGTGCAGATGTCTAGCAGGCTTCCACCTAATAGCGTATATGATTGTGGATGGGGCAAGCTCTCACTTGTCGTCTTTGTAATGGTGGATGATTCCCTTTACCACTTCTTCTCTAACACGTTCTGTTCCTCCTTGCTACTGGTACCTGGTGGGCCAGTTACTAATCCCCTGAGCAGCTTGTCCAGCTGTTGGGTTGTGAATGTCGCTTTCCTGAGAAGCACTTCACTGTCACTCAGGCTGGGCAGCAGATAGGAGTGTGTTAAAGCAGCGTGTGACATGCGCCACCTGGATGGTGAAGTGGCAAAATAACGTAATAACAAAGGACAGAGCATGCCTCCTCCACCCCATGTGTCTGAAAAATAACGCGGTTTGTCAATGTTCTTGCAAATGTGCCTTTAAAAGAAACAGTACTCAAAACCTCAAAAAATGTCAGGCTTGCTCGCAGAAATAGAAAGCATAATTGAACATTATTTCTAGGCAGTTTCTTTATTTTAACATACCCCAACTTAGCTCGACAACTGCCCCTGGAATTGATGGCTCACTCCCAATGATTTACATTTCACATACATGGGGACAAAAAAGTCTTGCATCAGCATTGATGCACAACTTTTCTTGCACCCCACCTGTAAGTATATCATTGGTCAATCCCATTCATGATGGGGTTTGAGGGTGATAGGATGAGAGGTCCTTGCCAGTCTCAAGCATTTTCTAGCATCAGAGACAAACAAGACTGGCTCTTCACCAATTTTAATAAAAATAAGGACCATATTCTTTCAAATTATTGAAGATGTTATGGATTATTTATGTTAGTTTCGCCATAGTAAAGATATTCCAAAACTTGGGCCACCACATCTTTAACGGTGATTAGAAAGTGATTTCCAGAACTGGTCATTGATAATCTTGGAACCAGTAACACACCTGCAGTTAGTATCCCTGTAGGATTTGTGAGCGGGTACGAACTATTTACTCCGGTGTAATTTAGTAATATCAGCAGGGCATTAGAAGGGATAGCAATGCCCATTCTATCCTTAATGGTGCTGAGTAGCAATGCCCAATATGTTTGAATATGGTTACACCGTCACCACATATCAATCATCTTACTCGGATTCTGCAATCCCTCCAGCATTATTTCGAGGTGCCAGTCACTGACCCTAGAGTCTCTGGTATATAGTACTTCCAAAGTAGAATCAGGATTATGAATCTGTCCTCCATGTAATGCCCATACTTTGTTAGGCACCTCTCCACACAACTCTGCCAAACATTTTTATAGTTTCATTGTGAGACACTGAAAGGCACAACTGAGCACCGTTTTCGGTGCTAAGTGTCTTGAGAGACACTGTTCTCCCTCATTTTTACATTGTTTTTGTAGGACGTAGTGCTGACTAGACATGATTGATAATTTACATATTTATTTTGAAAAAATACTAGCAATTCCACCCTTTCAGGTGGTTGAATAAAGAGTCTTTAATTAGTGTGGAAGGAGGGTCCCACGATAGATATTTTCGGGCACTCCCTGGCATATGCGTGTTGAGCTGGCACTTTTTAGAACTGCAGGAAAGCAGCGGTGATCAGGCATTAGAGGCAGTCTAGTCTATAGGAGAATCTGCCAGCTCAGGATCATTCCAGTACCCTCAAAGGCTTCTAGAGTTTGGATGACCTTGCTCGGATGACACAGAAGAATACCAATCACATGCAGAGCCAGTGCCCTTGAGAGAGATGCTAGTGGGGCTTAGATAGAGTCATATTTGGGGTGGTGGCGTTCGGGAGGATTTGGCAATCGCGGGTATGCCAGTTCTCAACACCACAGGGCCTCTAAGAGACTGGCAGAGCTGTACCAGAGTCACTTGTGTGCCACGTGCCGTCTGTTGTGTCCAACTTAACCGCTGCCCAATTGAGAAGGGTTTCACTGTTTTCCTGTCCTCCGACAGACACAGGAAGGCAGGAGAGGGGGCGTGTACAAAATGTTTAAAATAATGATGTAGACCACACAGCCCTTCGGCCTGCCTGACCCTCCTACACAAGGAAGAACAAAATCAAGTGATCTGGTGACCCGCTTCCCAGCCTCCTTGTAATATTTTACTGAGCATTCCAGTGGCTTTGAAAGGAGAACAAAGGCCGTAGCCCAGCTAAGAAGCACTGCAGGGCTTCTTGTAACAGCTGGAAGAGAAAGGGGGGCAAGTGTGAGTTTGTGTGTCTGGGGAGCACCCATGTGCGCACAAGCAAGTAGATGCGTTGATCCCAGCGCTTCGGGAAAATGAGGCTTGACTGTGACAATTCTTGTTCGAATTTACAGAGGGGTTTCCCCCTTCAAATCTAAATGCGATTTTTTTTATATAGGGCTTCATATGGGTGTGTATTTTTTAACAGTCCTAGATGCAGAAACTGTGTCACAGAGAAATACAACAGAGACCCGCCCCAAGTTACACAATTGTCTTCTTCCTTGTTTTATAGTGGTAGTTATGCAAATAGACCAAATTTCTTCTTCACTGTGATTAAAGCTTTTTTTATAAAAATGTACAAGACCTTAGTCATTTTCCCAGTTCGCTTCAAATGCATCTGTACCACCGAATTCCTTTTGATGTGCAGTTTCCTGGCCCTGCATGCCAGCCTCCATTACTCACCCACAACATCCAGAGCTGATGGATATTAAACAGTGCAGTAACTAACAAGAGATGATTATACTAATCACTCAAAATATTAATCTTAAAAACACTGTGCAGATCCAATTTACAACGAATACATTATGCAAATGAAGTAGCGATCAGTATCTTCCTTTGGTTCCATGCAGCGCTGTGTAACCACCATGAAAAATAGCTAACTGTGTAGAGCAGTAGTTTTCAAACTTTTTATTGCCAACCCTCCCACAAAAAAAATAATTGCCCCCCTCTTAATTTTTCGCAATTAATCTATTAAGTTGGCTATGTTTAAATATGTCTAGACTTGTTTAAACTTTACAGTTGAGGTCTGTTACCTTTTTAAAAATGTAAAAATGTTTTTTTTTTACTTAAAACAAAGCACTATTATTCGCATAATGCTTCTTTTGACTAGAGCCTGGTGCACCCCCTGGGATCACTTGAGGACCCCTGGGGGGCCGCCCCCAGTTTGAAGACCCATGGTGTAGAGCAAGGCCTTCGTGAAGTCAGAATTCCATACCTCTGGAGATCCAGAACCATTCAGAGCAGGGGAAAAGGCCTCCATTTTGTTTGACTCAATGCCACAATAAAATCAGGAATGCTTATGTTCCCGAATCCACTAGATTTTGTTGTTTTAGTTGGACTTCCAGCATCAACCAAAAATGTCTGACCCCTTCAGAAATATTCATACTTGTGTCTATTAGGTCATGACACACACAGGGCTGATTTACTTACAGGCCTATTTATGCTATGAAAACATATGTCATACAGTATTTAACTTAACTTAACGTTTTTTCAGGTGCCCACTAATTGCGCCATTGAATGATTTGAATCCTCCTCATGCCTCTTTCTTCCACTACCTTAGCATTCTTGTTTCTTTATCTCACATGCAGGTTCTTTTTCATTACTGCCTTCTCCCTTTGTCACCGTTTTCTTAACTTTCTCTTACTCTAATCTTCTCCCTTTTTTTGTCTTTCTCTCTCTTGATCTGGTGAAAGTCTGCTGATATAAAATAAGCCCTGATCCCCAAACATGAGTTTAGGTGCCCACCACCTGCAGCCATTGCACAATGCCATATACATATTTCTCAAAAACCAGCATGTCAGACGCTACAGGTTAACATCAACTTTCTGCCCCATCAATGTATACAGTACATGTTACATGTTGTCCAGAATATCCCATCTGGTTAATTTCACTATGTGTCTCCCTCAGACAAACAATACAGCACTGCAGAACGCACGGAGTGCAGTCCGGACACCATTCCAATATACAAGCCAGGGACACACATCTGAGATGTGAGATCAGGGAGAAGAAAAAGTAGTGAAACAGGGTTTTTACCTTAAATGACACACATTGGCAAAGTCAATAACTTTCGCCTTTTGACTTTTTACTTTTCCAATGCCTTTGCCTGCGCTGTTCAAAAACACAAAGAATGTCTAAGAAGAGAAGGGGGATTTGGAAGCAACAGATGAGCTGAGGGCAGGATAAGCAATGAGGAGGGCACATGGATGAGATTGTGAAGGATAAGCACACTGGTGCAGAGCAAGAGAACTAGGGTGACCACCTCCCATCAAGTCGTTACAGACACAGTTTCCATTTCTTCATCTTTGTGGGTAACCTAATGCATTACTGGTGTTGCAGTCATTTCACTTCCATTGAACTAATTAGACCAACATACCTAAAATCTGTGATTTGTTGGATTAAAGCCAAGGACAACAAAAGTCCATGATGATGGTAGTGAGGTTATCACCTTATTCTTAACTGTTTACATTCCAGATTATTTTTCAAACAATCATAATCACTGAATGAACAAATGGTTATCATAGCAAAGCAGAAATAGCAAAATAAGCTTCAATTAAAAAAAAAACAAAAAAAAACGATGTGCTATTGATAGAATCATACTTTTCACTCACTGGTCCACACTACCCAGGTAGGAAAAGTGTTGCATCTTAAAGAACCTGGGAGAAGCATTTTTGTGCCTTTTTTGTGAAATGTTGTCCCCGTTAGCTGTAATGAGTTTAGGAGGGGGGCCAGATCAGTTCAGAAATAGCCAGCCTAGTGACACCGCTCAAGAGCGCAAATCGTATAATAAATGAATGAAGCATTTTCCAGGTCATTTGCAATTAGAAAAATGCTTTTTTTCTATGTACCAAAGCAAAATGTGACTCTGTAACTTTTACCGAATCACATTTTGCTTTTGCAATTCGGTATTAGGACTCGCAAAAAGTCGCAATTAGAGACTCGCAAAATGTAAGGAACATACATCTGTCCCCTAGTCCCTACTCAGTCTAAACAAGGTAATCCTGCTTGATTACTGCCAATGCGTGAGGGAGTGAAGTGCTGTCATTTCAGACCTACGACGTGAAATAGCAATCCCAGATTTTCAGGATATCTTCATAAGATACATGCACATGCAATGACTCTAAGTTGATTTTGTTTACATAGTCCACGGTGCTCTGAAAATCTTGCAAAGAGCTGGCTGTTCTGCACCTACGCTAGGCACTCCTATTCTAACTTTAGGAGTTGCTCTATTAAACTCTCCCCTTCATCCCACCCCATATGTCTAATTTACCTGTAGTTGCCAACGATTTCTGCTCAACTGTCTGCACACAGAAGCACCACACCATGTCCTCAGCTACTCTCAAAGGAAATGTCTGTTGGTCCACAGCTGGTGATGTGCCAGGCGGGTAATTATGCATTTTTTGGGCTAAGAGGCTTATGACATGCTGGGATGGAATTGGGCCTGGTATCCCCTCCAATCGGAACTAATCATACCAGTGACCATCTGTAATTTCCAGTAGTTGAGGGGGGGGGAGCATAGTTGATTGTTAGTTATATAGGCAACAACATGCAGGAATCGATGTCTGCACCCGGGCCCCCACTTGTTTTTCATCAGTTTCGGCTGGCGTTACACTGGGATATCACATCTCCTTTCTGAAGAAGCTTCCACGCGATAAATCGTTACAGGGTTATACTTAATGGGCCCTAGGTCACGTGGCTCCGTCGACAATTGATAATACATTTGCACTCACAGTGATAGCGAAATAACCATATTTGCAAAAGTAGTGTAAAGCTTGAGCCGTGCATATATTAAAAGCATTCCCTATCCATTATAGATGATGATGCTTTGGGATTGGTGTTACTGTATGGGGAGGTAAAAACAGAAGCCAGCGATGAACTCCTTCTGGGAGCATCAAATGCGCACCTATTGCAGGGTGCCAGTCGTTACCACGTTCGAAAATGTCATTAATTTTCCCATCGCTTCTGACTGGACGGCCACAAATGTCCTACTCGAGGAATCGCCGAAGCACCAGGGCCCTGCACAATTAAATCTTTGTCATAGACATTTCAACATTGGCGACCAAGAACAATGTAGATTTGCATAAGCTGCTATTTCCATTTTTGCCAGTAGCGACTTCCTGAAAGGACCGGTGTGTGCGCATGTAGGGGGAAGCAGGGACCCGTTGCTCGAAACCCACAGGGAAACATTTGCAAAACTCTGGGAGTTGTTGGTTGTCGAGTGATGTTTCTACAGAAACTCTGGCAGGCCGTGAATGCTTCCTCGCCCCCAAACTCCCTCCTGCCCCCAGAGCCCTCCCGCTGGGAATCTTTCTTTAGGGTCTATAATCCCGCCCCATCGCCCTCACCCGCCTGCCTCCCTCCCCTTAAAGCCCAGGGATTGTTACTTTTCAAAGACCGTGGAAAATCACATCTTCGCAAGTTTAATGCTTATTGGATCCATCTGCCTGTGGGCTAAGTTTTCTTTCTTGCAGGCTTTGGCCACCAATAGAGAAGGCTCCATCCTTTTTGCATAATGTGCAGACAGATGCAAAACAGGAAATATAAATGGAATCTATTAAGAGGAGCAGTGGCAGTGAAAAGCAGAACTGGACACATATGAAATTGTTTTATATATTTACTGAATAAATACAAACACTGGTGAGAAAATAATTTCTGCTTGCCCTAAAGGGGGACAGCATGTGACGTAATACACAATGGCCAAATTTGAAAGGACTGTTTTCCGAAGTCAAACTACAAAATGGATATGAGCCAAAGAATCTGAAGTTCTGAAAGCGGAACATGAACTCTCAGCCCTTATCTCATGCACGCGATATCGTTCAGCCAATCAAAACAGTGCACGTGTCTTCCATTTCATACTTGTTAGGTATGTGCTAATAAGGGCCCTTTTGTTGTTGTTTTTAGTCCCATTGCTGCCATGCAGTAGTATGAGATTATACCGAAGGCGTACTTGGGCAAAGTAAAGTAGGATTTTCAGGAGATCATAAAAGGATCAAAGCATATCTAGCTCTATGTAACCATTTATTTCCCTAATGTGCTGCTAGAACCCGAACATGAAGGTTAGTAGAAACGTTTCCAGGAAATTAATGTGTAGGTAGGAGAGACAGAGCTTTAAGAACGTCTTAAAGGCAGTGCTTTAAATGGGCAGGTACTGTACTTTACTGAGTACCTGCACTTCTTTAACTTGAAAGGGGTAGTATGTGCACTTTTCAGCACTCGTACAATACCTTTAATGGGATATATGCAGGAAATGCCTATGCTTCAATCGTAACATTTAATATCCCTTACCCTCTGGTAGAACCAGAACATGAAGGCTACCACTGAGTATAGACCCCTCTTCACACACACTCTACACAACACACACACCACACAGATACCACAGTGGGGTATCAGCCTGGCTGAAGATAATGCACTTTGGTAACAGATTGCAGTACCTGTGTTATTACTGTAAAGACCAGTGCTGTTGTACAGTCATGTATGTCATAGCACATAAGATGAGTAGCACCAGGGATTCATCTGTTTGTGAGTTTAATACAGTGGTAAAGCTCTGAACAATTGGGGCTGCAGTTTTAGCGAGGTATGAGACTTGGAGGACTGGATATATCTGAGCAGGTCTAGCCTAGTCTATGTCTGGTAGAGTTGTAAAACCTGGAATTTCCAACTCGCTCGTACTTGGTATGTATCACACTGACAGAATAATACATTATCAAAGTATGTATTACAGGCACAAGCATGTGGGAGTCTAACATGACAAATTTTGTATTGTGAACATGATAGAGGCTAGAATAGGTAATTAATTTAAGAACTAGAGATACCTATGGCCCTTAACCTAGATGTTCTGAGCAACGTGTACTCTCTAGGATATAGTAACATTTGATATGACTTAAACTTTAAGATGTACAAATGTTTGATCTTCCATAGGCACTAGAACATAGATGTGTTTGAAATGAAACCAGCTCTGGAATGTAGAAGTGAATTAAATGTCAGCTTTTATCACAGAGACTGTCTTAAAATACAATAAGCTCTAGATCTTTAGAGTGAGCAGGTTCTTGGAATACTAGAAAAACAGGCATTTGACATGAGCAGATGTAGAGCGTCGGTGGTGTTGTATATGTGCTCCGTTTAAAGGAACATCTCTGCCTAAAGACTTAGAATTACCGAGAGTTCCCTACTTGTGTTTTGAACATTTGAAATGCTATTCACTCTAGAGTAATAGTATTTTACGTAGCGTGGGATCTAGAATGAAGAGGTGCTTCTAATTCCATAGGATTTACAATGTCCGAGTGCGTGAGCAGCCAGTGGATAAGGAGTGACAGAATTGCTTGCTTGACATTTCATAACATCTGCAACACAGAGACCCAGTTTTATGAAAATGTAGCGCATCAGCTCTGATGCGCCACGTTTTCAGCACCCCCTACCGGCACCTAACAACACCATGGTAGTGCCGTATTTAACGTACGGCGCACCATGGCAGTAGTTAGGACAATAGTGTCAACATTATTGATACTATTGTGGTACTTTGTTACACTAGCGTCACAAATGTTGATGATAGTGCAGCAAAGTGCAAGGAGGCTCATTGATTACAACGGGTGTCTCATCTTAATGCCTGCCCTTGAGCAGGCATTAAAAATGATGCCAAAAATGGTGCATTGAAATCTTGTACATTTCACTTCACCATTTTTGCAGGCCTCTTAACGCCAGAACGCCCCCATGCATACATTATGCCTGATGCAGGCATAATGTGGGGCAAGGGGTCACAAAGTGGTGCAATAAATACATTGCAACACTTTCTAAATATGGCGCAGCAAAACTTGCCTCCTTGAGACACATGAGCGTAAAAAAAAGTGATGCTAATGTGGCGCGAAGAGGGGCTAAGCCTTCTCAAATCTAGCCCAGAGAGTCTTCATAAACCACAGGGCATATTTATGCTTGCTTTGCAACATTTTAGCGTCATTCATTTTGATGCTAAAACGGTGCAAAGTTAACTCCATATTTATATTTTGATGCTAGACCCATCTGCCATCAAAATATAGGGCTTAGCGCCATATTGTAGATGCGGTGAACTACCTTGGGCTAATTAGATGTAAAGTAGGCGTTCCCATCCATAGTATCATGCTAACCCCCTAACACCTTATTTAAACTCTGGTGCTAAAATGACACGCACGAAGTAGGCGGACCCAAATAATGGTGCTACGCCTGCTTAGCACCATTATTTAACGCCTGGGCCTGACCAGGCTTTAGGGGTCCCGTGGACCCATTTCAATAGCTAAATACCATGGAATGTGCCCACAGGTGCCCACTCCAAGCCCCAGGAACACCCTACCCTCATCAGAGGGACGCCAAAGGATGGGGGACCCCATCCTGGTTACGTATAGGTAAATATTACATTTTTATTTATTCTGTGCCATTGGGTGCCCCTTACATGGGCCCCCCTGCATGGCACTGGGTCTAATAACACTGGTCCTTTGGGCATGGCCATTGGGGTGGTGGGCATGACTCCTGTCTTTGCTAAGACAGGAGTCATTTTTGGGTGCTATTGCGTCAAGATATGACGCTAGGCTGGTTAACGCCATATATATTGGCGTTAACCAGCCTAGCGTCACTTCTGGTGCCCTAACGCCATATTTCCCTACTGGTACTCCCCTCCCCCCAGCTAGCCTTTTTCTTTTGACGCTAGCCAATCCTTAGCGCCGGCTTGTGCCATTCCATAAATATGGCACCCGGCTACGCTCAGGAATGACGCAAGCTGGCAGGAAACTTTTTGACACAAAACTGCTTTTGCGCAGTTTTGCATAAAAAAGTATAAATATGACCCCATGTTCTCTACAGTGCAGAAGTGGCTAGTGTTCCACGAGCTCTGGAGGCTGTGGAAGTAACCTTGTGAAGAGCATATCTTCTACAGAATGAGAAGGTGCTTTACATATCTAAGGCTCTTAAATGACAAAGGGCCATATGTACGAACCCTTTTTCCCATAGACACAGAATGGGTAAAAACCTTTGCTACATCTGGCCCAAAGTGTTTGGCGTGCCTCGATCTCATTAATTTAGGAGCTTGTACCGGGCTTTAGAACTAGCGTGGTTTCAGTGTCCCATATGTTGAGCAATATGCAGCTTTTTGGCACAAAATCAAGTAAATGTTGTTTCTTCATTTGGCCTGTGTTGTAGAACCGCCTGACAAGTTACAGATTTTGAATAATATTTTTATAACATTTTTGTGCACCCAGCACATGGGTGTAGGGCCCGGGGGTTCCAGCTTCCAGAGCCACTTTGCTGCATTATCAAGTCTGAGGGCAAACCTTTGGATATATTGCCCCCAGCTGAGTCCCACTTCCACCTTGGCACCTATGCTGACTGTGCGGCACCAGTGCAGACCTGTGCCTCCCCGAACGAGTTGCCTGGACGCCAGGCGTGTCCCCGGGTCTCACAGGTAACCCTCCAGTCTTACTTTCCTTCACCCTCCACATCCCTGCTCTGTTTTGGCGAGCCTCCTCATTTCCATCTGCCAAGGCAGTCGCTGTGTTAAAAATAACTCCCCTTTTCATGGACTGGGGTGATTTGGAAGGCAGTGTTCTGGGAAGAGTTACACGCTGAATATGATAGATTTCGCACATCTTCCTGCGATCTCGCATTTTTTTGAAGGTCCTGACACGTTCTTTGGAATTAATGTACAATGTGGTGCCACATAGCCAGCCCGGCATGATTGCCTGAAAACGAAACGCACGTTCAATGCCGCAGATGCTCCGTCTTGAATTAGGCAGGGTCTGCATATATGTTTATATCGCACCAACCCACAATCGTGCGTTGAGGCAGAAAATGATATAATTAGGGCGATGACAACAGACATCACCAGCGCACCAAATCCTTGTATTTTTTTGTAGAGTAACTCAGTTGGTTAAAGCAATGCCTGTAAAACTCTTCATGAAACCCAAACGCCAGAAATTTGAAATCCTTCAGGTATTACTAAAACATGTACCCTTCCAAAACAGGGGATATAGAGTCGGGCTAAAACAGTGTTTAATTTGTAAAACAATTAGTGCCAGGGCCTAAAGTTCTGTTCAGAATCCCGTGGCCGCGGCTTGGAATAAAGAGGGTGTCGATTACCACCTACATAGTCTTTTCTCTTTTCTCAACCTCCAGACGTTCCCTACTTCTTTATCTCACTCTTCCTGGTTCTTTTTTAATTCCTGTGTCACTGCTTGCCACCTTTATATTCCATTTTCTTCCCCATTTTGAGCTTTTGTCTCTCTTGTTCTGGGTGAAAATCTGATAAGCAAAAATATGTGCTGGTCACCGAAAAATTAGCGAGGGCGAGTCCCTCCTTCAACTACCAGCTCAAGTTCATCACTGGGTACAAATACTAAGGGCCAGATGTAGGTAAGTAACATTTTGCAACTTGCAATTTGCGAGTCTGACCGACTCGCAAATTGTAACTCGCAAAATTTTATGCAGAAAGGTGTCTCAGACACCCTCTGCGACTCGCAATGGGGTTGCAAAGACCCACCTCATGAATATTAATCAGGTGGGTCGCATTTTGCGACCCCATAGCGAGTCCATGCATTCACAGCGATGGTGGCCTGCCGAAGACAGCAGACCTCCATGTCTGTGACTGCTTTTTTAATAAAGCAGTTTTTTTTTCTTTTTGCAGCCCTTTTTCACATTCCCAGGGAAGAGTAATCCCTCAAGTAACCAATGTCAGAATTCCCGAAATTAACCCCCAATGCCACACATGCTAGTCGGCATAGGCAATTCCAGATATTTCAAGCATGTGACTAGCCGCACAGTGGAAGTCTCCAGTACAAAGTTCTGTCATAAGGCCCTGTTGCGTAGGTTCTCATTATCCTAATGAGACTACTGGATTTGGGCAGCAGAATCACCTGTACTGCGGGGGACTGTGTCTGAACCCGCACCATGTGGCACCTTTTGGCCTAATCCGGGTTTGTTCCAGCTAACTAGCAGTGACTCATCTCCACCCAATAGCTGGGATGATTGGGCAACCAGGGGCATGACATAAATGACTCTTCAAGGGAATCGTGGTAACTCAGATCTCATCTGTTTCTCTCAGTTACATTAGTCTCACGTATGCAAGGCCAATCAGAGGCGGAGTATAGTTCAATAAGGTTTTATTGAAGTAACTGCTTATAAGATATCAAGGCATGTATTGCAATAACTAGGATGACGAAGCACAATAAAATTAAAATTGTGACAAGGAGTGTAAAACACAAGAATAACACTACCATGTTGCCACTAGAGTTTAAAGGGATAGTTCCTACCTAAGCTATGCTAGAGCACAGCATGTTAAGCTCTAATTCTGCCCTTCAGGTTTCCCCTGGGAAGACAGCATCCCTCATACCTGAGCAGGAGGCCTGTAGCCTACATAAGCAGCTGTAGCGAAGCAATCAGCATACAGTTGTGGTCATCTGGCTGGAATCTCCCTCTAATGTACATGGGTCAAATTAGTGTTTTTATAAAAAAAACAGCTGATGTTCCAAGAAAGAATCCCCACATGAGAGTGTGTATGTTTCTGTGAACATTGGAGACAAAGCGTACCACTTTTGCCGGCAACCTAGCTTACTTCAGCCTTGAGAAAAGCACAGAGTGAAAGAAATGTCCCGTTTAGGAATGTAGTGCTGACCTAGGCGAAGACCAGCTAAATAGAGAAAATAAAACAAGTCCGCAAATGCGGCTACTGTTAAAATAATATAACAAAGCTAAAATAAAACATATCTAGGTTAAGTGCACAGCGACAGGCCTAGTTTGCTAAAATAACATGTTATAAAACTATAGTTAAAATGGCTATACAACACTGCTTGTCCAAACACCAAATTAGCAGACCGGCAGCGGTGTAGCCAAGCTGAAAACTGCAACCAACCATCAATCTATCTTGCATCCTAGACCAGGAGGAAAGACAGTCGGTGAATGTGGTAGAGTGGGTGGCCACGTGCAGGAACTTTAGCAGAGGTTTTTCCTTCACCATAATCAAAATAGGAACCAATATGTCCTTTGTGTATGCGTAAAGTTTAATCCTTAACAACAAATCTATTGTTTAGATAATATATGTGGATAGACGATGGAATGGTTCTCTATCAAGATATCTTATGGAGGCAGAAAAATACTCAATTATTTTTTAAGACCTTCTTCGGTAATAATCGTCATGTTAATGCCTAATATCAGCATTGCCTTCTATAAAGGGTTATAAGTTGATTACTTTATTACATTTCTTCCATGATATATTGTTTGCATTTATCTATCTTGAACTGATGGATACAGAGCACCACAGTGCCCTCTTCCTCCCAGATCATTAATTGAAATAAAAATAAAAATGAACATAAGGTAACATGCAGACATCTATAAAATAAACAGTATGAATTCATTCATATTCAGTGTAATGGATTTTAGCATTTCAACTCAGTTCTTCTTTAGCTTCGCCTGGGGCGTGCGTCACACAGCATGCCAGCAATGTGTGTGCTGCGAATGCCGAATGTTACAAAAGATAGGATCCTGATTACTCCTGCCCCTCGTTTTATTGTTTATTTTAATTTATTTCCATAACTCCTCCTTGGCGTGCATCTTGTACTACATGCAAATTCATCAGTAGGATAGCTCTGAGGATTAATGCGTCTGTGGCACAGACCTCCCTTATCTGTGGGCGATGGATTGAAACATGCTGAGTTGGACTCACTTTCTTATTTCATATTCAACGCATTGAGCTGGTGTTTGTATACCAATGGATTTACTTGCTGTAGTGCTGCATGGCTGTGACAGGTTCTGGTGTCTTATACATATGCACTAGTAATTACCTCAGATCCTACATCACTCACGACATGCTGTATGACATCATTGAAAACATAACTGCAACATCTGAAATAACATCATTGATGACAAAACCATGCATTTCAGGGCACGAGTTATAGTTACTTTACAGTATGAGTTATGGATTCTTGAGATAACTATAAATTATGAATTTCAATGGTTTGGTTTGTTTAAACAGTGTTTTTTAACTGACATTTTACCCTAACTATAACGTCCCTTTAACTTTTGGTTTTTAGTGAATGTCTAAGGTTTTTTTTTGTTATGTAAAGCAACATATTATTATAATTCTTAATTATAACATTACATTAATCGTTTCTTTTTCAGTTATTATACCTATTCACTGAAAAAAAACATAGGTTACAGGGACATTATAGTTAGGTTGACATTTTACCTATACAAAACCATAGAAATTCTCGCAGTTATAGCTATAGTTATAATAATTATACTTATGCTAAGAAACTATAACTGGTTGGCCAAAGTTACTTTCTGGCATGAGTTATAGTTGCTTCAGATAAGAGTAACTATGAGTATAACTATAACTGCTGAACTGCTGATCTTAAGTTGGGCTGAATCTTTGATAATTTGCTTTGTATGTTGCTAAAGCCACAATAACTAATTGTGGGATGGGCTATGCTAAGGTTCCTTTTTTATCACTCAGAACAAGAAGAATCGAAACAACCCCTGTTATTACAATGTTTAACAGTTACTAGAGACTGACAACTATTAGCTGAGAACTGGCCACCTTCAACTAACCAGTAATAGAGGTATATAGACGAATGTCCTGGGTGGAAAGATTTTGCACATCAGCCGCACTCCATTTTGCGACCCAAAAGAATATTTTACTTTCTTAGCCAGTACATTGCAAACTCAGATCGACAGATCTATGACAACACCCCCTAAAAACACACAAAGAAACAAAAACAAAACATTTGGAACTTGAGAGTCTGCACCTGAGCTTTTGTTGAACAGGCAGAGAAAATCCAAATTGTTACCAAACAGACCTGGAAACCATTTTTGGCAATGGAGAAATGGAGATGACAATCCCTAGAGTTGTAAAGTCCATTCAATAACACATAAACGTGTGTATTTTATAATTCACTACTAGTGAAAAGTGTTTTGCATGACTATATATGAAACTGCTAATTGATTTTAAGGGATTCTGATCTCCTAAAAAAAGAAAATACTAAATGAAAGAATAGAGTGAGTAGGATGTGGTTTCCGACCCTCGCTTTTGTCTCAGGATTACAAAGGTCGTAGCTTGATTGGCATGTCACATGTCCCTTTGGATGAACATGGTCAGAGCGCGGGTCAGACAGTTGACATGCCCTGTTAACTAGGATAACCAGAATACTTTATTCTCTAAACCATTTCTCTCATCAGCGCTCTTACTCATCTCTGTCACTACCCTGTCTACTTTCTAGGCTACAGCCCTCCATCAGGGCACAATCTCTTTTCTTTTCTGCGTCAGCTCAGACAAAAAAATGACAATTTAACTATAAAAGGTTATTTACGCCTCCTTGAGAGCACTGATTTGCCTAGCCACCTCATCTGAAATGAAACCACAAAGCAGGTCCCGAGACCTTGAAACGAGTCTATAGTGCTTACCCAAGGCAAAATAGGTCCCTGAGAGAAGATACTGTCTAGTGTGAGCAGGGGTCATGAAATAAAACATTAACCTGGAAGTAACGCATGAAAAAGAAAAGGCCATCTTTGTTTTTGGGATAAATTACCACCAGTTTATTCCAGAGGGCTCTTGCCTAAGGCTGCACTGCTGGTCATTTCCCGGTCTGCTTGCCAATAATGGTAAAATTAGTGGCAAAGGTTACCTTCATAGTTTCTGTCACGTGTCTGCTCTAAGTACTTGAAGGGGGTGTCAGTTTTATTTTTCACTTTTTTGTAGTTTGCCATTTCTCTCATAACCAAGTGCCTGCGATTGTACTGATGCTGTTACAAAGTATATTGTTTAGTTGACATTGGGTTCTTTTTCTATTCACAGAAACGTCTATGCACAAGCAGCACACGTGTGTGCCCACTACATTACTTGCTGGGGTGCTTCACTCATGAACATTTTCAGGGCAGTGCCAAGGATATTACTGCGTATATTGTGGGAGTACTTCAATTGGAAACCATGTTGTCTAGTGTGGTGATCCTCAGGGTTGGTTAATTGATCTTGTAGGATAGCCTTACAAGTGAATGTAGGTAGGGAGTGCTATACATCATGGGGAATTCCATTCTAATGATAGGGGACAGTAGATTAAGGAACAGGGACTGAGGAAAAGTACATTTGTGCATGCCAAGGTTAGGGCATGTACCCCAGGGGCACATTGATCAGCAGGTTTGTGCAAGCGGTAGGAAGGCAGAGTTTCATGGATGCCCTTGGATTTTTTTTACTGCGAGACAGCTGCCTTGGCATTAGTGACATGTGTGTGCGGGTGGAGGATGGAGAGTGCTTGTGTGGCAAAGTTAATGACATGGTCTAGGGGAAGTATTAGTATTGTGGGAGGCCAACTAGGAAATTCTTTCCATGATCCAGTTTACTCCATGTTAAGGTGCTATTTAGCGACTTCCCCGAGAAAGGGGAGGAGAAAGCAGATCTTTCTGATATTCATTACCTGGTGTCCAGCTACAGTGGAACTTTTGGTGATGAATGAGTTTATGCGACTACAGTAACAGAAAAGGACATAATGCATGGAGCAGAAGGGAGCAGAAGATGTATGTGGCAATATTTATGTAGAAAGGGCCTAGCTAGGAAACAATGGATATCTGCTTTGAGGAATTTTTTATTGTAAGGTACTCGAAGATTCTTCTTGGTTTGTGAGAGGAGAAAGAAGGAAAGGAGAAGTTCAACTGTGCATCATTTGCAGGATGGTCGTATGAAAGGCGACTGCAGCAGATCATTTTACTTAGCAATTTGACTTACAAAGTAAAACAAAGCAAAGGAACTGAGCTTCAGGCCTTGAGGTGGGCATGGATAATTGTGTCGGCAGAGTGCTTGAAGAGCTCTTAGAGACAGTGTGAGGCCTGAAAGGTAGGGTTCCTCAGTGTAGGGCTGTGCTGGGGATACCTAGGAAGATGAGAGCTTTTAGAAGGCTGGGGAGATGAACTGTATGGGGCAGGTCTATGAACTCAAAGGGAAGAAGGGAAAAGGAGACGTGGCTTAGTGCACAGAGGTGATAACTTTTGTAATGTGTCATGGCTGCCTCTGTAGAACGGAGCAGCGGAAAGCCTGACTTTAGGGTGGGCTTACAGATACAGGTGCCACCTTCTCCCTATCAGCTTGGACAAGGAAAGAAGCCTTCCATCTAATACTTTTCTTGGGTTTTCACTGTGGTTTGACTTTACAAACTACTGAAAAGAATCTGACCTTTGAAATATGCCAAGCCTTTTTCACTGTAGCCCACGTCTTTGAAGACCATCTCCCTCATCTCATGCGAGCATCATTAATGTTCCCTCATCCCCAGATCCTTGTTCATTGACGTCAGAGGTGGATAGGTTAGTCCTCGCTCTACTCCAGCTGCTGCTTTGGCTGAACCCGCTGGTGCATGCACCTGGCCGCGCCACGCTCATGTGGGCACTCTTTGTACTGACATGCGCACTCTGATTCACTGGCAGAAGAGGAATGGTGATAGCTAGTCCATATCTCTAGTCTGGTGCGTGAGCGTCTACTGAAAGCATACAGCCCTCATCTGCTCATAGCCCCACGGCTCCTTCCCCTCCTCTCCCGGGAAGGCATGTGCGGCATGTCAGCTGCGTAATGCCAAGGCCCGTGAAAAGCAAGTGATGGCCCTCCCCTCATTGGACAAAGCCGCCATCTGCTGCTCCCTGCACAGGTTATATAACCCCACTCACTACGCACACCAAACAACGCACTAATGACAGTTGAAGTTTGACTCAACACTGTACAGCGAGGAACCGTCCTGTTAAAGGGACAGTGCTCCTGAGCTCGCATCTGTGGCGAAACATTTGGGATAATCAGCTGAGCCTGCTGCTGTTGACGGTGTTGCACATCTTTCTGAGGCTTTTATTGTTTTTCCGCGGTTGTGCCATAGAAATGACGGGGCGCCGTCGAGATATTGCCAGACAGCGCAGTCCCTACTGCTGCGATATGCTCAGAAGAAGAGATTTCCTCGGGTATGAAAGCAGCTGCACAGCGGGGCTCCCCTACAGAGGCCGTGTGTAGGCCCGTCGGCCAGGGGTGATAAATGCTTTTGATTGGCTGATGGCTGAGCGTGTGGGGGCCCATGCATCTGCAGAGGCGAGCCTTCTAAAACGGACTTGAGCTGTATTGTATCATCTGTAAAACAATTCAGAAAATCTCAACATCCAGAAATGTAATTTTCGGAAATATTCGCACCAGTATTCATGTACCCCAAGATCTCAACTAATGAATTAGCCATGTAGTATGTTTGCATGGTGGTGTAAGTAAATATGTGGATTTATGTACTCACAACTCTCTAGCTGGGCAGACCAAGTGAACAGGAGTCTGATTGGTGGGGCACGAAACAAGGCCAGAACAAAGGTAGCTGTCACTAGACAACAGCTTTGTGAAGTCCGTAGTGATGTCACTGAAGCACAGGGGTGTCTTTTTTCCTTTTGGTAGATAAACTATTCTAATACACACTACAGACGTGGAACCTCTCTTGGATTTCGGTTGTGGTTGGTGTTTATAGAGAGACTAAATGGGGTAATGTCTCACCACAACCAGTCACCATTCAGGTTTTTGGGTGCCACTCAGGATGCGAGAAAGTCCTGATACTTTGCACTAAGAGCTTGAGAGCACATAGCTGGTTAAATGGCCAGTGTCTTGAAAGCCACTAATCACATTCAGGATTTTTGGATTCTCTGCTGTTGTGTTGGTGGTTTGGAACGTCACGGTGTGCGTCATCCAGGAAACTAAAAAACTACCAGTCACAGTATAGAGTTTCTCTTACGGAAGGTGCCTCTAATGTCCTGTGACCCTGGTTGGACAGGGTTAGGCAGTGGCAGCTCCACTCAGCCAGCAGCTGCAATCCTTTTACTAAAGAATGATAATAATTGTAGTTTATTATCGTTCTGTAGTAAAAGGGGTGGGGCATTGTGGATGACAGCCATGGAAGGGAGTGCACAGAGCACTCTCCTCAGTGTGCATGTATGTTTGACCGGCCGCCTCGGCCGGCTCTTGCCAGCCCGGGACTTTATTGCCGGGCTGGAGAGAGCAGGCGCAAGCACCTAGTCTGCCTGGGAGCGCCTTGGCTGGACACTCCCAGCCAATCCTAACGCTGCTCTGAGCAGTATTCTCCTTGAGCTTGAAGAACATCTCTTTACACTGACTTAATGTCAAAAGAGAATTTCTATCAGTAAATCCTGTGTGCTTGGGCTGACAGAGTCTCCTGGTTAGGTTAGACCCACCTTAAGGTAAGTGAGTGCAGTACTTTATTTGAGTCGGTGATTGCAGGTGGGGCCCACTGGCACTCATTTTTCTGGATTGGCTCTTACTTTTTCTGATTAAACTTTGGCCAGAGCAAGAAAGAGAGAAAAACACAAAAGGATGAAACCAGGAGGGGGAGAAAGACATCTAGCGCGGACAAAGGTAGACAGCAGGAATAAAAAATAATCTCAGGTGTGAAATAGAGGGGCAGGAAGTATATGGTGGTGGAAAAAAGAGGCAGGCAGTGTAGTCAAGACTACTCAGACAGGGTATTGGGCCAACCCAGCATTCATGAGTGCTGGCTGCCAGCTTGTGAGAAACACTTTGGGCATGGGCTCATATTATTTTATAAATATAGCCCTTGGTGAGTGTATGGTGTAATTGTAGCAAAGATATATATGCAATATGGTTTTTACAGCAACAACTGAGACCTTTATCCTTCTGAGGTTGAGAAAATGTATAATTAAACATATTTAACTTTCAAGAGACAATTTACTATTCTGTAAAAACTGTGTAAATGATCACTACTATAGTTGTGCCAATTACCTTAATAACCATAATCATTAACTGTTTGTCTAATGATGAGTAAAAAATAAATGGGGGGACACAGGCTGAACTCAGCTGGATAGAGTGCAGATGATCATAGGAATTAGGGCTAAATGCATGAAAAGTAGGAATAGTGATTACCTAATTGCGATTTTTTGCAAATCACAATTAGGAAATCGCTATTCCTAATGTATGGAACTCTTTTGAGTTTCATTAGTGATTCATAGTGGGTCGCACATAGAGCTACCTCATGAACATTAATGAGGAAGGTGATAATTTGTGACCCATTATGTTTTGCTGCCATCACAGGGATAGTGGCCTTCAGGGGTCTGCAGACATGTCTGTGATTACTTTTAAATAAAGAAACCTGTTTTTTAAATGCAGCCCGTTTTCCTAAAAGGAATACAGGATGTGTTTAAAAAGAAAAAAATGAAACTTTGAATTTTCATTTTTTAAGAGCAGGCAGTGGGCCATGGGACCACTGCCTCCTCTTAAAAAGATATTTTGCCAACCATTCTCAAAGGTGAAAGGATTTCCTGGGAACCCCTTATCATTTGCGAATGAGTTACCAACAACTTTACTTGGTGGTAAATTGTGCATGTTTTGCGTCCGCATTTCCATTCGTATATGCCTTTCTGATTTGGCATTCGGAAGAGACACCCTAAACATGCCCCTTTAAAATATTGAATCACAAAAAACAAATTCTGATTGGGTAACAAGTTACTGAATCACAATTTGGGCTTTGTACATCCCAAAAGCATTTTGCAGTCGTAAAGGACCTGTTCATGTGAATGAGGCCTTTTGCAACCTCAAAAATGCTTTGTACATCCAGCTCTAAGGGCCATATGTCTCATTATTCGGAATAGCGATTACCTAATTGCGATTCTTTGCAAATCAAAATTAGGTAATCGCTATTTGTTTTCTCATGGGTCGCAAAACGACCTACCTCATTAATATTCATGAGGCAGGTCACAATTTGCAACCCATTAGGAAACACTAAAATCACAGGGATGGTGGCCTGCTGGGCTCAGCAGACCACCATGTCTGTTACTGCTTTTAAATAAAGTAATCTTCTTTTAATGGAGCCTGCTTTCCTTAGATGAAAACGGGATGCGTTGACAAACAGAAAATGAAGGGCCTTTTGAGATCGCAAAAATGCATTTTGGTATGTATCAAGTCCAATTTGCGATTGGTAACTTTTTACCCAATCGCAAATTGATATCACAACTACATACCGATTCGGTATTAGGAAGGGAACGTCAAGGGCGTCCCTTCCTAATACCGAATCGCAGAGGTATGTATGAATGTATTGTGAACCAAATTTGATTGCAAAACGTTTGCATTTTACTGCCTATTGAAAGTAGGTGGTAACCCATTCACAAGGGGGGAAGGGGTCCACAAGGAACCTCTTCCTCTTTGTAAATGCATGAGAAAACATTTTTAAAGAGCTGGCAATGGTCCCACGGACCACTGCCTACTCTTAAAAAGTCAAAAGAAATCCTTTCATTCTTCTTTTTTAAACACATCCCATTTTCTTTTAAGGAAAACGGACTGCATTTAAAAAAAAAAAAGATTGCTTTATTTAAAACAATCACAGACATGGTGGTCTGCTGAGCCCAGCAGGCCACCATCCCTGTGATTGCAGCCATTCGAAGTGGGTTGCAAATTGCGACCTACCTCATGAATATTAATGAGGTAGGTCCATTTGCAAGTCCTTGCGAATCGCTATATTAAACTCTTGGAGTTTCATACATTCTAACAGCGATTACTTAATTGGGATTTTCGAAAAAATCGCAATTTGGTAATCTCTATTGGAAATCATGATACATCTGACCCGAAAAGTTATCTTTTCATTTTTTAAGAACAGGCAGTGGTCCCTGGGACCACTGACTGTTCTTAAATTTTTTTTTGCTACTATTCACAAAGGGCAAAGGGTCCTTTGGTGACCCCTACCCCTTTGTAAATGGGTTACCACCTAGCTGAAGTAGTTGGTAAAATGCGAATATTTTGCAACCACATTTTGGTCACAAAACATCCTACATACCACTCTGATTAGGTATTGGGAAGTGATGCCTGGAACACGCCCCTTCACAATACCAAATCGGTATGTATGCACAATTCCAAATTGTGATTCGGTAACATGTTACCGAATCGCAAATTGGAATCCATGCACACCAAAATGCATTTTTGCGGTTGCAAAGAGCCTGATTACACTGTTTGTGACCTCAAAAATGCATTAAATATATGGCCCCTAGGGCAAGATGTATGAAAGCCTTTTACAGGTTGCAAGCGGCCCATAGGGCTGTTTGCGACCGATAAGAGACTTTACCCCATGTAACAATCCTATCCTGCGAGTTGGTAACCTGTTACCGACTCACAGAATAGGTTTGCGAGTCGCTATTAGGAACAGGCATGCCATGGGCTTCTCTTTCTCATAGCAAGTTGTATGGAGATGTAAGATTGTTTTGCCATTGTGAATGCGGTTGCAAAACAATCACAGTTACCACCATCTTCAAGTTAGTAGTAACCCATTCGCAAACATGAAGGGGTCCCCAGAGGGCCCCTTCTCCTTTGTGAATAGAATAAAAATATTTTTTCAGAGCAGGTAGTGGTCCAACGGACCACTGCCTACTCCTAAAAAATGAAAAGAAAACTTTTCATTTTTTTGTTTAAGATGCATCCCGTTTTCCTTTAAGGAAAAGGGGCTGTATTTAAAAAAACTGCTTTATTTAAAACACAGACATGGTGGTCTGCTGTCCACAGGAGGGCCACCATATACCCTAGTATATGACCGTTCCCAGTCAGGTCGCAAATTGAACCTACCTCATGAATATTGATGAGGTAGGTAATTTGCGACCCCATTGGGAAAGGCAGTATTAAACACACTGTTATACATACCAGTTAGCGATTTCCTAAAAGCGAATTGTGAAGATTCGATTTTAAGAAATCGCAAAGCCAAAACTACATACATCTGGTCCCAAGTCTTTACTGACACAGTCGCCTTGAAATGTATAACACAATATTGAGAATAGGCAGTGATGTAGCAGGGGTGGTCACTACACACACAGAATGCACAGCGCCTTTGGTTACTAAAACACAGCTGTAGTTGGGATGCTTTGGAGCCCTCGGAACTTAAGTGCCCCTGCACCTGCTGCACTATGGATAAATACGCCCCTGAGAACAGGATTTGTTCCGTGACACAAATACGTTATCTGAAAGAAAATATCACACCTCTTTATCCCGTCATCCTTAAAATCAATGGCCTTCCAACTCGGCTTTGTCTATGACAGTGCTCGGGTTGATGTCGCGCGCCGCGCTGCAGACTGAGAAAGGGCAAAACTAGAAAGTAAACAGAAAATAAACAAATAAAAACCTTCGCCGTCCCCAGGCAGTGGCGTGTTTGAAGGTAGAAGCGCATACCAGCGTGCTCCGCCACCAAGGAGCCAGCCGCCTCCCTCTCCGCCTCCTGTCTCTTTGTTTATGGTGTGTACACTGTCTCTGAAAATGTTGGGCTCCGTTGCTGTGATCTGACATTCCTCCTGACAGCGAGATAAGGATCCTGTCTGGCGCCTGGGCTTCCAAGCTGTTACCTGATTGTAAGCAGAGGGCCTGTGATGAGAGCCCCAGGCAGCCAGAGAAGACGGGAGGGTGCACGGTAGGTTGCAGCTGACATCCACAGGGTCTGGTGTGTCAAAGCCTGTTAAATAAAACCTGGGGAAACACAGGTCCAACTTTACTAAAATACAATTAGGGCAGTGAATTCTACCTCACTGTGTTTCGCGAAATAAAAAAAGTGCAGTACTATGTTCAGAAAAAGTGACCTGCTGATGATATATCAACATATTTTCTGTTAAACAGGCCGTAGATACGGGCAAATGCCAGCAAGCGGTTTTCCCTGGAACTTGTACTCGAGGTACACCATCCAGAACATATTTCATCATCCAGAAAAGCGTTCAAGCGTAAACCGTGGAAAAAACTGCCACTTTGCAAAACTTATAGTTTTGAATGGAAATATCGTGCAATATTCCGCTTGCCCGTTTGCGTTTGGGTTCATTTGCTCCTAGGAAACACCTGAAACCAAGGCCGCTCATAGTTAGTTCTTCTTCTGTTTGGAATCCCCCTTTGTTTTCTCTGCGCCTGTTCCCTTACATCCTCTTTGCATAGAGTAGCAGGAGTTTAGCGGTTCGCCAGGTACAGGTATTCGGCACCAAGAAACCCTTTGTGGTGTGTTGTGAAAGTTGATTGGGGTTGCCATTTGTGATATGAAGCCCCGCGTTGTGTCTTACCTGCGCTTGAGCCCAAGTCATAGATCTCGGGCAACTTTATTTGCAGTAAGCTAAGAGATATCGATCTAAATTGTCTTTTAGCAATGTGGAGTTTCAAATATATCAGTGACTCTGAAAGGATCCACACCAGGCTCTGCCCATGTTCAGATATCAGCCTATCTAACCTGTTTATCTAAAAAAGCCTAACAATATGGAAAAAGTTTTCCCTGGTTTTATCACCTTCCCCCAGTCGACTATCCCAAAGACATCCTGAACTCCCCATACAAACCCCAATACATAATATAGCTTCTGCTAAGAAAGTCAACCAACTTAGACTTGGCATCTCAGTTTCTTGTACTCCCGAGTTAGTTCCACAACTCAAATGTGAATTCTCAACAAAGTGCCAGGATTTTTTCTATCTAAGTGGTGGCTGTATTAAAATTGTCTAGAGTCACATGTGAGCCAATTACTCCTACGGTAATGAAGCTTCTCATATCCGAGTCCATGATGTCTTCAACTCATGAGTGCCACTCCAACCCGAGGAGAGTTTCCTCACAGTATGAATGGCACATAAGATTCCCACTGTTGAAAAAACCATCAGACAGCCTGATTTATGTCTGGCTTGTCAGCACTGCTGTCTTAAAACCTTATGTTATTATATCTTTTTATATATTTTTTTCATTTCAGAGTGATTTTTTAAAACATATTTCAGTCTGGACTCAAAATGTAAGCCAGACCTTTTAACTATTCCAATGTTTGTTTGATGTAAGAAACCACTGTCCCAGGTCTAGCCATTCATAATGAAAACCACTGAGAGTTAAATGGCTAGCAACTGAATTCATTCATCTATATTGGGCTTTGGCACTGGGGTATGAGATGGTACAGTGTGGATCCTTGACAAAGGAGGGAAGTGCATGCTTACCCTCCAGCACACAGCCACATGTTTTATCACACTGGACTACAGAATCACCTGTATGCATGGCAGAAGTCTCGAACACCCAAGAGGGAGATTTAAAGAAAGAAATCAGGACAATTATGTTTCCCAATTACTGTCATTGAAGGTCAGGAACATTTAAGAGGGAGTGTGGCAATTTACACCTCATCAAGTCACCATATGTCATTGATGGAGTCATATTCTGATGGCTCACCTTATTCTTCAATTTCTGCGTCCAGCTGGTGGAAGGTTAAACACCCACTTAATACATTTCCTCTTCTTTTGACCTCCATCTTCTCTTCCTGTATTAGCATGTAGACAGCTTACCAGAAAACACACTGTGTACTTTTTTACCTCAGAGTGGCAACCCGTAACCTTCTAGATGTCCAGTACTGAGGGGCTGGGTTTGTTATGCCCACCCTTTAGATAGGAGATGTCTGTGCTGACTCTGCAGCAAACACAGTTTTATGGTTTTTATTTTCTTAACATGTCTGTTTATACTTAGAGTTATTAAAAGTTCTGTGAAAATATCAAGGTGCTACTCATATAGGTCCAGTTATGTAATCCATCAATGTTCACTTACACTTGGGTGACCAATACGTATTAGAAAGTACAATCACCTGGAAATATTGTCTGTGCAGTACAAACACACGTGCACACCTTCGGACAATTAAAGGTATCTCACCCTTTACGTACCTCCCTTGTTGTCATTCTACAGAGATATTGGCCACGCTGTCTTGACAGAACGGAGAGTGAGTCAAAAGAAGACCTACTTTCTGTATTTTTCCTTTTGAAAAAAGAAATATAGAGAAAAAATACATTTCCTCTAAATTCCTAGAGGTACACATTTGTTGACACTTGCATTCTTGATGCTATGGGCCCCATTTACTAATATTTCACATGTTTTCTATACTCATATTATATCTATACATGCTTTTTAGAAGAAAAAAACTAGTAATGGCTTTTAAACAGGCAAGTTAATGTTAACTATCACATTTTAAAATGTTATTCACAATTATGTGAATTCTTATTAGGTGTAATGGTTTTAATTAATCAGGCATGAAAAATTATTATTATTGCCCTTATTATTAAACACATGTAAAGCACCTGAAGACTATGGGAGAGGAGTGTCTATAGAGTTTTCACAATGGCTGCAAATAGAATCTGATTGTGGTTATATATTGCAACACTTTGCTACAATTATTAGTTAATTGTATATGTTGCATCTCAACAATATGTCATACATACCTTTATGAACCTAGGCAGGGGGAAGATGGATGTAAGTAAATGAATTCACATAGTAATGGATGGGCATACATCCCAGAAATCCTGCACAACCCATTGGTGTGGCTTATTGAAAAAAAAATAAGCACTAAAAAGAAGCAGTGGTGCAGAGAAATCGGCTGATCGGAGTTTATCCAACGCAGAATCCTACACAGTCAAAGGCCGGGTTAGTGTAATGTGGTCTTTTTAGTAAGCCTTTCTCCAATTGGTTGTCGGAGCCTCTGATGTCAGCATCTTGAACTGCCCACTCTGACACACCCATTTACTAATTCAAGCCAGCCTAGCTGCTACGAGGAACAATATAAAACCTAATCAGTTACCACTTTATTATGATCTTGCATGTGGCCATCTCGGGTTTCCGAGGACTAATAGAAACCACTTGTGCTTCAGCCCTGTGGTTTGTGAGCAGACGTCCTCCTAGTTATATACAATATATATGCCATGTCAGTGAAAATAAATGTAGTCCAATACAATATGTTATTGGAAAGAAGTGTACTAATAAAACTGAATGTTTACATTTACTGCTACTGTGCAAAGGTTAAACGGAAAGGAATGCTATTGCCATGGAATAGGCTCCGGCCCTTCCGCATGAAAACAACCATCCTCACAAGGGCTATTTAATGCCCGCACCTTGTGCTCTGATTCTGGAAAATACCGATGTTTATTACTTCTACACCTATGGGAGTAAAGGGGCATCAACACCTAAAAATACATAGCATATTACACATCGCAGGGGTGCACGCATACTAGTTATGTCACAAGATTGAAAAGTGATTTGATGACGTTATTTAGAAAACGTTTTTTTAGGGTCGAGCCTGCATCGCATGCGCTTGTGCATGTGTTTCGCTAAGCGAGACGCTTTAGGTATTAAAAAAGGGCTCGGAGCCCCGTCGACGTCACGCCAGTGTCTTTCATTGGCCTGTTAGAATCCGCTTCCTTTGATTAGTGGAAGGTATGCATACGTCATGCTTTTTCCGGTGGTTAGCCCTCCTCGAGCGCAGCGACCAAGTACAGAAAACATGCGAGGCTCACTGTTTCCTTCAGGTTTGTGGACTACTTTTTCTCTATTTTCACAGCGTGATCTTGCTGGGCAAAAGTCGAGCGCTTCGCATACTATCGACCTTGTAACACAGTTAGTTGCACTTTTGCCGGTTACGTTTATAATTGCACTTTTGCGATAGGTATTATTACGTGTGAACTGTAGCAGCGCGATTGCGATGTTTTTTTCCTTTAGTGCAAGAAAAATCCGTTTGGGAGTTTACAACTGTGAATAGATGTAACTCCGACAAATGCGAGACCCTAGTGCATTGCAACTGCTTGTTTTACATGTGCATCCACACATTTGCTGCGACTATACAAATGCCAAATTTCTTGTTGTTATCGCAGCACAGTTTGTTTTACCGTACAAACAGCATTGATTACAACTGTAAGGGAAATAAATGTTGACAAGTAGGACATTGAAAATGTAGTGTCCAAATGTAAGTTTAACTCACCCTCGATTATTGGCCTGTTATGTGTTCCGTGATGAGATACATTCAAGCGTTTGTAAAGAACTCTGTAGTGTTTTATTTTTAGGGAAATATTTTGACATAACGTTGTTTATTTCTTCTAATGTGAGCCTGTCAAATATGTTTCTCAAGATGTTGCTGTAGTGTTTGGTGTATCTCATCAAATATATTGTTTTAAATTATGGAATTTTTATATGCTCTTTCCAACAGGGTTTTGTTCATGACGTTTATTGTTGTTCGGTATTATTTTCTTTCATTTAGTTGTCGATATTTAATTTCTAATTATAATTATTTTGCTTCCTGTATTATTTTATGATTCCTTCTTGTTTAAGGGTTGTATGGTTTGACATAGATATATTTGATTCTATACCTGTACCTGTGACTTAATAGATTTTTCTAACACCAATGAGGACTGGTTATGGTTTCATTGGCCCGTTATTTTTTTAAGTCCTGTACTTTAATGCTGGGAGTAAACTCATTAAAAAAATAGCTTTTTATGTTCATTCATTTATGTTTTTTTTTTCAAGCAGAACCCATTTGATTCTCAATAAGTTATTAGGGTGCCTGAATGTGAATGCCCAATTGACCACTGCTATTGGGACCAGATAGTGATTCGTGGTGATCCAGACCTGGAGTTATTACCACCTATCTGTGTGTGTACCGAAAATGCCCTTTATGAAGAACTTCCTTTCTGTCTGATTCGAAAGCTCAAAATAGTTATAATACAGGAGTCCAAATGCCACAGCCAGTGTTAAATTAAGCTAGTGGTTACTGGTGGGGGGCACTGGCACTTATTTTTGGAGACTAGCACTTATTTTGCTTCATAAGACATTTACAGAGGGAAAAACACACAGATCGGAAAGTCGGAGAAAGAGAAAAACGATAAAACTGTCTCAAAGGTAGAAATCAGGAATCTGTAAGAGTGAAATAAAGGATCAGTGAGTTTCTGGGTGTGGAATAAAGAAGCATGAGGTGGATTTTAGACTACCAGACTTGGTATTTGGCATGGTGATGTTTAATTCCGCTGGGTGGTGCCTTCTGAGCAGAGCTTTAGGCACCAGCACTCTTTCTTTTACAAATTAAGCACCGGCCACAGCCAATCTCTTTGACTTCCATCATCTGCTCTGGTTACCTGTGATCTTCTGTGTTTGGCTCTGATAGGTTGTAATAGTATGAAATGACTTGACAAGTTCAGGCCATATTTTTGCTCTCTACAGGCATTAAAACTTCGAGTCCTTAAATCAAGGGCAAGGTTGATGTTGCTAAGACATTCCTTTGGGATAAGACATGCAGATGCCGAACTGATGACCTTCTCACATTTATTCACAATTTTCCGTACTAACTGACATCAGTGCTTCCTATCAGAACACACTGTCCCTTTGCTTAAACCAGTGCTTCAATGAGAATTTTCTGTTACTCAGCTGATGGCATCATTGTTTTCAGTCAGAACTACCTGATTTTCATTAGCTGGAAGCATTGCTACTTTCACTCTCAACACTATTGTTTATCAGCTGATTATATAGTTGCTTTCAATCTGATCGCTCTGTTGATCAGCCCACGACATTGGTGCTCCATTCAGGCCATTCTTTGTCTAAACAAATGACAACGTTGTATTGAACGTAGCTGTAAAATAGCCAGGAATAAAAATAGATTTTGGGTTCCTTTCCTACAGTGTTAGAGTTCGAAGTGAATAGCATTCTGTAACCATTAAAAACACTGTGCTGGGAGGGAAATAAGCAAAGATGCTCCGTTCATGAAAGGAGGCAAGGGGAATGGGCGCAGATAAAATGTTTCACTTCACTCTAAGGCAACGGGGCACTCTAGGAGCAGATTACTTTAGATTGAAAAAAATCCCATCTTCTTCACACAGAAAGTGAGAAGCAAAGCCCCTTGGGGTTGGATTATCTCCCATAACCCAATCACCGAAGCACTGATAGCATAATGCCAACAACCCACCTACTCTCAGCAAAACTGACATCATTTGTCTTCCTTATCCCAGCCAGCACTGGTGATCAATCAGCCTCCTAATTTTTTTTCCCAGTCTGAAGTTGAATTCGTTACCCAAAGGTACTTAACCAAAAACTCCAGCGTCGATTGAAAGGAGCAGCACCCCCCCAGTGCATCCAAAGAAGGCACATCTGAAAGAAAGAAAATATATTTGAGGCAAGATATGTAAATGACAGTGGTTGAATGTTCTCGGTTTCATCAACTTAGAATGCATTTGAACATTTACAGAACTCAATCGTATGTACTAGACAAGGGCGGCAATGCACAAGAAGATTTTCCTAAAACCACAAAATCTAATGCAATAGGAAAGGGTGCACTAGATTTAATCTTAAATCCCCGATTTCACATATGACTCCCTAGCCACTAGAACAAATGCTTTTCTTGTGTGCACCTGTCAATTCTAGTCAATGTTTTGTGCCCATCCGCAGGCACAAAAACATGTAATGTGGTCCGTGGCTGCCATCTGAGAGCTTTGATTCATGGCCGGCTCAGGCTTCTCAAGAAGTCAAACGTACCTGCCAGACAGTAGGAAATCATCTGTTTTTGCTAAAAGTGATCATTTTTATATGTTCTTCAAGCAATCAGTAGAAAATCGAATCCATGTCGCGGATATCAAAGTTAATATTGGGTTCGGGATTACTGCTAGCTTTCAGGAGACACCTGCAATACTGACATGAAGGATCAGTAATAGCTGAACATTCTTACACATGGAGTACTGTGTTATATTTGCATTTGTATATCTATAATTGAAGAGCGCTAATGAAGGAGCAGGGAGATGAACTCGGTATCAGTGCTTTCAAAGCAGACTTGCACTAGGCAGTAGTAGAGAAGAGCGGCATTAGCACTTAAGTGACCTCACAAGACTCACCATGGTGGCAGAACAATAAAATAAATTGACAACACATAAGTTCTTTGCCTGTTCCTGGACTAATGAGAACACTGTACGTGACTTAACTTCATGCGAGCCAGAAACCGTTTTAATTAACAGTTGTCCGTGACCGTGGATTTAAGAATTCATTGCAAATTATGTGTCTTTTAGAGGTGAAAATGAATTTCCTGGTGCCATTTAAGCACAAAAACAGCATGTAACTCACTCTAAGGGTGTGAGATTACTGGTGACCAACATATGCTTTATGCCTTTTGACAAAATTGCAAGTGAATTGTAGGAGGCCCTTCTTCTATTGCTGCTGGGAGTTGTTTCCTGAAAAGTTCAAAAATTTAGATGCAGGAATGGAGACTGCCTTCTGAACCTAATCTTTAATCTGGTTCAGATTACTCATTAAACCACCTCTGGGTACGGTCAGGGAATTCTCACTCTTCTGTACAGTCAGCAAGTTTACTCTCCGGAGAACAAAGTGATTAAGGGAAATTACCTGTAGACTAGACTGTCCACTGCTTCAAATGTTTCAGTAAAATAGAACTAGGAAAAAATGCAATTCTCCTGTAAACAGTAATGTCTCCAGGCTTGTATGTATCAGGGTCAACTGATGTCTGCTAGAGTCCCTCAATTGTCATCCCTAAAGTGCCCTTCAAGCTACTTCCCTTCTAAGTGTAGCCCTTCACAAGTTCCACCCTGCTCAACCCATTCCAGCCATTCATGTTGCATGCTTTAGGACACACCCTTAACCCAGCTTCTAGAAATTCTTATGACTGTACTTAGAAGTACATTAATACGTCACAAAATTAAGTTACAAAAATAGAAATAGAAGACAGACTGGCACATACTGTCTATGAAACGCATTCTACAGTATCGGACATATGGCATATATTATGGATGTCGTCATACGAAATGCCTTCTAAGATGATGACAAACTACACACTGACTAACCAACTAGCTGGAATAAGAGGCCCCCTTTTAAAGGAGTAAGGAGTAAATGAGTACAAGTGGCAGAGGGTACTAGTTTTACATGAAAGGAACACTTCAATTGCAGAACTGAGGAGATAGAACCTGGTCCTACCAGTGCAAAGTCACTCGCACAAAAAAATAAAGAGTAAGTAGCTTACAATACTTAGGGAGTTACTGTTGGCATGACTGTGAAACTGCTTTTGACATAGATTGGGTGGGAACATTTCCCCTGAAATGGGTTCTCCAACCATGGGAAGTAAGCGTTGTACAAAAATATCACAAATGGTCAGCATTCCGAAATTAGGCCTATAAGGAGTTTACTAAAAACAGGAAAGGTGACTATTATATCAAAACAGTGAGATATAATCGTCATAATAAAACCATGTGATGTATGAACAGCTCTGACGTGTAACTCACAACTCTGCAATGGGCTGTGCCTTTCACTTTCATTTAGGCCATGTCTGCAAAAAAACACCAGAACTACAGATGCTAACCACTGTATCAAACAAGGGTGATAGCCATATGACCAAAACCTGGTGATTAAACTAATCAAGAAATGCAGAATGTAAGCTATGTGTGCATTTAGGGGATGGCATATGTAGCCGGAGCCAAGCTGGATAACAGTTGAGTATTGAGTTAGAAAAATAATTGATGTGTATGTACCAAACTGAACGTACCAGTGTACCAAAGTCATGGGCCATAAACAGTAAACAAAGAATATTAAAGAAAGTAGCCATCAAAATCATGAGGTGGAACACTTTATAGAAAACATAAGATGTAACGTGTATTAAAACCATGGGGCTGATTCACAAAAGCATTTGTGAGCACAATACATAGTTCCACTGGAGTACTCTGTACATACTCGTACATGCTTTAGAGAATCAGCCTCAAAACGCCCAACTCCCTGTCAGTAAAAATGCAAAGAGAGTGCAATACTTTCTGTTTGTACTATGTGGAAATCCTCTTAATGTTTTCTAGATATTCCCATTTTAGATGTTTTGATGGCAGTTCAACAATTCATGTAGGAGTATGTAAAGGTGTTCACCCAGAGCACTACTTTACATGTGATAGATGCAGGAAAACTAGGGCAACAGGTTCCACAAGATGACTAATGCATGGAAAAAACAGAGGGTATGACATTACCATTTTCAGATAAATAGAAGCGTTGCCTTGGTACTGAAACCGTTTGGAAAAATGGTAAGGTTTTGGACCAGGGGTCTCCAACCTTTTCTGTAATAAGAACTACTTATGTTAAATAAATATCATCCTGAGCTACTAATCTGATAAGAGTTTTAATACTGGCCACGTCAATTTTACATTAGTGGCCCCACATGCAAGATTACCTGCAGTGTGAGTGCATCAGGAATGGTTCTTAGCAGTAAGGTAAAAAATGCTTTGCAAATGTGGAATGCCTCTGCATGGGTGAGTTATACCAGCCATAGCAGCAATGCCCCGACACCAAGATACTGTTAATAACAGGTTTCCCAAAACATCAGCATATGAGTTATAAAAAATACACAAATTTTCTTTTTGAATATGCGGTTTTCGATTTCGGTATACATATATTAATTCAACCGAAAAAAGCTTCTAATTTGCTAGGCTGGTCTGCACACAGGAGAGCTACTTATAGGTAGCTGGAGAACTACCAGTCGCTCACAAGCGACTCGTTGGAGAAGCCTGTTCTGGACTTTCTTCTCCTCTTGTCTGGTGAGAAGCATTTGCAACAGATATTCAACCACTGTAGAAACTTGGTTCCAGATTCTTTTTAAGAAAAGTACCTTCACAGGGACTTGATCAACTTGTTACAACCTCGCACCTCTGGGCCAGACTGTGCCCTCAGACCACATGTCACTCCCTTTTCCCTTTCAGGATTATCTTTGCTGTGCCACACTCATTTTTAATTTTTGCATTAAAATTGCTCACGGTATGAATTTTTCATGCGCATTATAACTAAGTAAAAAAAATGAAGATCGTTTTTTATGTCTTCCTGGAACCCTGGAATCCAAGCAGAAGGCGAAAGAGCAAGAGGAAAGACCAGGGCCCCAGCCTTTGGCTGTCTGCTTCCATATCCTTTCAGGTCGTAAATATCAAGCCACTCATTTCAAAAAGCCAAAGCATAAATTCCTCGGAAGTATTCCAGGGACTGCAATAAAATGGCCCTATTAGCTTATGTTTCTGGCTTTCAACACACCTCAGAGACCTTTGGATCCAGGACTCCCCCAAGCTGATGGGGTTTCTCGGCAGCTCTGTGCCACATTGGAGGTGGTACGGGAAAGATATGATAGCTTACCTGGTAAATGACAGGCAGAGGAGTCTAGCAGAATGACACTGGGTTTACTGTAAATTCATACCTGTGTTACCCGCTGATCTCACATGTGATCTTGAACACATAAGACGGTCTCCTTCTGCCTCAAATGTTTCAGGGCAAAAGAGCCTGGAAAAATTGTAAGTAGTCATGCCTCCAGGGATGTATGTATCAGTGTCAACTGATATCTGTTAGACCCCTCTTAACTGCAATCTCTAAATTTTCTCTACTAGCTTTTTTCCTTCTAAATGCAGCCTTTCAAAACGTCCACCCTGCTAACCTCACCCAGCCTTTCTTTTCCACTTACAACAGGACACTTCCTTAACCCATCTCCAAGAAGTTCTAGTGACCCGAATACTAACCATCGCATAAGAGAAAACCACTTTCTGCACCAGACTTTTGACATATTGCTTTACTATACAAGGGCCCAGTGTGATCTATATTTCAATGCGTGCCTGAGTGCATGTGTGTGCATTCATGACTGTGTGTCTTTATACAGGTCTGCATGCCTGTGTCTTTCTATATGCCTGTGTGTATCTAGGTGTACCTGGCTGCATATGTGCTTCTCTTATGCTTTGGATGTGTGTTTGTGTGAATTGTTGGTTATGTTTTGTAAGTGCATCTGTAAATTCAGCTAGGCGCTTATATATAGTTCTGTTTTTGTGTGCATGTGTGTATATGGGCTCTATGGGCCAGATGTATGTAGATGAAATCTTGCATTTCCTAAATAGTGACTTCATAGAAATCTCTATTTAGGACATGCAAAATGCTATGTACCAAGATACAGATTTCCTAATTAAGAAATCGCAAATAAGAAATCTCATGCTATTTGTGACAATGGGCCGGTTTTCCATTTCCCAAGGATGGCTATGGGAAAAAGCCCTCCGAAATACACTCCAAAAATGGTGGTGCACATGTCGAGCACACATATGCCAAGGGTCATGTATGTACTCCATTGCACTTTGCAAAAAGCATTTTTTTTTTTTAATTGCACATGATTACCATCGACTTGAAGTGGATGGTAACTGCATTTCCTAAATGCCCAATTCACTTTTAGGAAATTCTTTATACATCTAAATAGGAATCACGAATAGGCAAACCCTTTTTGCTATTTCCTATTCAGAGGATCACAAATTGCAATTTCTACTGGGTAGAAATCGCATTAGAAATCACAATTTTTTATTCCCTACATTGTACATCTGAAAAGCCCTTTTTGCATTTCTTAATGGCCCACAATAGCAATTTGTTCTGTTAAGAGATGCAAAATGGCTTTGTACATCTGGCCCTGTGATCCTATGTATGTGTGCTCTTAGTGTCAATGCCTATTCAGGTAGGGTTAGTGCCTGTAGGTGTGGAATGAACCCATTTGGCCTCGAGCGAGAGTAACTATTTCTAATCTTAGTATATATAATTTTATAGGTGCCACTACAAGGTGCATTAAGTGCCTCCTCTGACTGATTTGTAGCCATACCTTCCAGGCTTTCAAGTGTGCCGTTTAAAAAGAAGGCTGCCAGGTCCTCTGTCGAGTGAATGTGGCCAATTTAAATGCATCTTCTTTTGCCTCAGTTCTCCTTAAGCTACTCCCTATGAAAACAAAAACTCAAGGAAAGGCATTGCATTTTTATATCTTCTTCAAAAAAAGATCTTGTGTGTGGTTGCCAAAGGGGTGCAGGCTGCGTCTTCCTCCTTTTGAGCTCATTCCTCATTTTAGTTTCTTTATCTGTGGTTCTTCTAATTAGGGTTGCTTTTCTTCAAAGCAGGGAAAGGTAAAGCCAATTATCTATCAACTATCTGAATGTCACGTGGTGCAGAATACTGCGGCTCCATGCTCGTGCTGTGTGTTGATGTTTGACATCATATGAGTTGGTTTCCGTGGCTTCTGGTGGACCTGCGTGAGTGTGGGTTGCAGAAGTTTACAATAAAAAGCCAGGTTAAAAAAATCTGCTATGGGCTGCTCAGTGTTTTCCCCTTCCATGTCCATCTTGGACACACTCAGAAACCTCATTAGGAGAGGCCCGGAGTAGAACCCCCACACGATTCTGTTCTGGGTCATTCTAGTTTTCCCACTGCCTCAAGTCCCGGATTTACTAGGTGTGCAAACTCTGGACCTGGTAAACTCCAGCACCAGACGTCTCAGCAGAGCTGCATTAACTTCCGCCAGCTGCAGCGCCCCAACCCTGCACACCCTCTAACTACAGCATGTGGTAGCAGCAAATACCCTCTTCACCTAATCTGTTATACCACATCCATCATCCTGTATCACCCAGAGGACGGGCCTCCTAAAAAGCCAGCTCACATTTATCAGCTGTTATAAGCAGGTGACAAATGTGTGCAGGTTAGGGTCAGTTATTTCCCCCAAAAGGGAGAAAAGCACATAGATTTGCAGCTGGTATTCCCATGTGTGTGTAAATCCCGAGTCCAGAGGACCTATTGTATAATCCCCTGATGTAGGTGGAGGAATATCAGCTGGAATCAGAGATTCTGTCACTTCGGTATCTCCGCACCAAATTTCAGGGAACTCATAGTAAGGGCCTGATCGGTGGAATTACTTGCCCTAAATTCAACAAGTTGTCTGGGGGCAAAGCAACAATATAGCCCTTAGTTCCAGTGCCTGAGTCACAACACTGCACCAGGGAGTGAGAACTTACCAACCCCCAGGGGACAGTATGACCTTATTATTTCCAGCCAGGGCCCTTGACTAACTCTACTCATGTGTCCATCCCTCTCAAAAGTGATCGAGAAGGCTTAGTTCATACCACCTTCTCCCCTTCATATACTGAACAATCTTCTACATTGGTGTTGAAGTCATGGAGACAATGAGAACAGGTGCTCTACTGAAATGACCTCCAACATTTGTCCCATGTGCCTCAATTTTGTCTGCACTCTTGTCATATAACGGCTGACCGTCTGTCACTTACTGGTTAGAACTTTGTGCCTTTGTCAATATTCTGAACACATCTGTAAAGAATCTGTTGCATTGCTATATTCCATTTTGTATATTTTAATAAACAAGCCTGCTTACATTTTCTATTAATTTGTTGATTTTTCAAGTAACATGACAGGCAAAACCATTAATCAACAAAGAATATATACGATTGTGAATAGGTTTCTTCAGTTATAATTGTCTGGTTATTTCTCTTTGATGAGACATTTACTACACAGAATAAATATGCGAGTCCTCTGTTAAGCACAAATGTTTAGAAAATAAACCCCAACAATTTCAAAAAACCCTGCAAACGTTTATAAAGAGCATTATACAAAAATTTGTAAAGCAAATGTCTGCTCGCTTTTGTAATTCAATCGGGTGAACCGTTTATGTGCATGCTAATGAAAAAAAAGATTAGAAGACATTGACAATAGCTTACATGTTTTAAAAGAAGAATGCTGACATTTTTACAAGAATTCCATACATTTCTAAAAAAATTGGTGTGTTGCACTCTTTTGTACATATTTTTGCACACATCGGTAAAGAATTGAAACCACTTTTATTAGCAAATCCAGCAAGATCTTCCAAGAAAGGCACCATGCTTTTGCAAATACTATTGCTTTTTGTGTATAATTCTACCAAATATAGACAGGTGAATGCAGGTTTTGGCTGTAAATGTGATGTTCTTCAATAATACAAATCTGTAGAAAGCTTCTTAAAAATGTTCTAGCATATAGCCACACAGTGTTCCTCATGTACCTGTTAAACATCCTTGATATGTCTATAACCAATTATGTGTTTTATATGTTTTGTGTATTTGAATAATAATAGCTACTTTTTAAGAATCCCACACTGTTCTGTGTAGTTACAGCTGAAATAATAGAAAAATCTGCTAATTCTGTCAAAGTAGTATGTGCACATCTCTCAAATTGTTCCTCAAATTTAATCGGCAGCCTTTCCTCTAAAGAGAACTGTATATTGGTAAGATATATTCATTTAATTTCATTATACTGCAGAACATTTTATCATTTGGTAAGTGCTTTCCCTAAGGTTTCAGTTGTTAAGATTGTGTAAACCCATGAAATATTGTCCTTTTGCGTGAAGATTCTCAGGAGCAAAAGCTCATGATTTGTGAAATTGCTGGATTCTGCCCTTTACATGCAGTATAAATGTTCACAGCAGGAGACTCTTTTGTAAAATTGCTGTACTCTGCACCTTTGCATACAACATAAGCTTCTCAGCAGGAGCTTTTGTTATGCTTTTATAAAATCACTGGATCCTGACCTTTTGCATGTGGCGTAATCATTCTACCTAGGAGTCGCAGTTATATATTTGTAAAATAATTCCAGCATAAACACCTACTACACGGGGCTCTGTTGTACAATCGTTGGATTCCGCACCTTCGCGTGCATCCTAAACAATATAAACACTGACAAGCTTGTGCGGGAGTAGGCAGAACCCCTATAGGCTGAGCCGTCATCTTCCTCACACAGGCCTTGCCCCAGGTGAGGGCAGCTGTGCAGCACGTGATGATGCCCAGGAGGCCGTGCAAGGTGCTGCTGGGAGTATCCGGAAGAAGGCAGAGTACGGCAAAATGCGTACAGTGCATTACAGTTCAGAAATGCGACACCGTGGAGCACTCATGGCAGCAACTTCAAATAGCCACCTGCAAGGGGCGGCCACGCAGAAAGGTTCTTATACCACCTCTGTGAAAAAGGACCTTGTGTCCAGGCCAGTTCAGTAGATGTTGGCGTCTGTGGCATCTTATGTAGGAGTGGTAAACCTGAATACCACATGAAAATCTCTTAGTACCCGGCAATCCCGGACTTTGGTAGCTAGCAAAGCTCTGTACCACATCCATCCTGCACACTCCTTACTAATTTCACACCCAGATCTCATAAGGCCTTGTTAGATGTCAAAGGGGAGGGAGCACCATCAGTTTCAATGCAAGAATGAGATGTGGCAGACAGAAGGGGAACAGAGAGGGAGAACCGTAGTTCTGAATTACTTTAGAAGGTCCAGCGAAGAACACTAAGGCCCATATTTATACTTTTTGACGCAAATCTGCACTAGTGCAGTGGAGGCGTAGGGAAGACTGGGGGTTGTGCGTCAAAGAATGGTGCAAGTCAGGTTAGAGTCAAAAATATTGACTCTAACCTGACTAGCGTCATTTTTTGATGCACAACCCCCATGGAAATGACTCCTATCTTAGGAAAGACAGGAGTCATGTCCCCCTGCCCAATGGCCAAGCCTAGGGGACTTCTGTCCCCTGGGCATGGCCTTTGGGCACAGTGGCATGTAGGGGGCCCAAGTTAGGCCCCCCTATTTCACTTCCACGTAAATAAAAAAATACTTACCTCTACTTACCGTAGATGGGTGCCCCCATCCATGGGTATCCTCCAGGGGTGGGCGAGGTTGGCAGGGGGTGTCCCTGGGGGTAGGGAAGGGCACCTGTGGACTGTTTCCATTGTCAGATACCATGGAAATGAGCCCACAGGTCCCTTAACACCTGCCCTGACCCAGGCATTAAAAAATGACTCTAAACCGGTTTAGAGTAATTTTTTAAGGCCCTCTCCCTCCCGTGTGTCATTTTTGCACAGGAGTATAAATAAGGCGCAAATGCCTTTGAGTCATTTTTTGCGCAGGTACGCCTACCTTGCTTGTCATTAACGCAGGGTAGGTTTCCACAGTAAAAAAATGACTCTAACTCCATAAATGTGGCTCCAGACGGGTCTAGCGCCAAAGTATAAATATGGAGTTAAGTTTGCGCTGAATTTCCTACAAAAAATGACATAAATCCGGCACAGAGTATAAATATGCCCCTAGGTGCTGTATCTCAGAATGTTTCACTGGTGCAAAGTGTATTTGTGCCTGTGTCTGTGCCCTGAGCACTTTGGTATTACAAATAGAACATGAGGCACATATATGCCCTGTTCCTCATTCTGTTATTGCTCATGCCTGCGAATATTTTGCTCCCAGCTGCCCGGGAAGTGTTCCCTTATTTGCCTGTTGGCAGTAGCCTGATGCAAAAAAGGCAAAATACTTGTCCCTGCATCCACGCCTTATTGCAGGAGCATGATCGAACAGTTCATCAGGAACCACGCTGTTGTGAGCCACATTGGAGTGGTACACCGTTCATGCTCCCACCTCGACGCGAATATGCCTCTTAGCAGGAGGACATGAGTACCCCAAAGACACCTGGGTAACCTCTAGCACATAGGTCCAGTCACACTCTGCAGCTGCATGTGAGAAGGATCCATGCACCACTTGTGAATGTGCTGCTGGTTCCTCTTCATTGAATGATGGACTGGCGGTCTCAAACTGAAGGTTCGCATTTCAGTGCTGCAATCCGGAACCATGGCTAATGAACATTGACTTGTCTGTATTGCAATCAGGGCCGGTTGTAGGTTTGTGTTCTGTAAACACACAAGACGTATTTGATAAGTGATCAACATAACCTTTCTAAGGATTCTAAGGAAATAAAATGAAATTAGGGCATGTAGTGTGAATTATCAAGAAAATGTACTGAGGAAAGTATTAGATAATGTGACAGAACATCTTATGTTATGTTAGTATTAGATAAGGCCAGACGGTGGGAAGTCAGCATTATTTCATTTTGAGCATTTAGCATATTTTATTATTGGAGATTATGTATGAAAGTCGCAGGGGTGATTTTGCATGTTAATAGTGCTAGATGGGGGTTGGGAAAATTCAGAACAAGATCGTGCACTATGTTGTGGGTGTGTCCTATGGCAGTCACATGATCACTTCAGCTCTGCGCCGTGAGTGACTCTAATAGTACACAGGACGGTTCACATGAATGGACGTCAATCTATTTCAAACCAATTGCATCTGAGCATCGTGCATTTTCGAGGCTTCAGTTCCAGTGCCTAGCACTTAGACACATAGGCCTCCGTGACTGGCTGAGGAAGGGGAGTTGCCTCTCAATGACAGAGGTTAACCATCCGCCAATGTGCATTACTGTATCAGTAGCAGTTTCATGTCCTCTCCGCTCAGTGTACTAGTCAGGACTACATTCATATGTAATGGACTCGCATGTCGCTTAAGCTCGCGGGCATTCGATGGCTAAGTGTACATTGCATGAACCCTTGGGTATTCAAGCAATGACTGGTAACAATGGTTTGTCAGAGCGAAATTAAAACATATATTTTCCCGCCTTCTCTAAAAACAAGATAGCAAATTTCAATCTCTAATATTTCCAGTGGATAATTTGTGTATTGGGCTAAATAGTGCTAAATTGTTTTTACTTATTTATTGATGGAATATTTTAAAGTAGGGAAGGACAGTCTGCCTGCCAGTGCTTGTGGGTGCTGACAGACACAGAATCATTGTTGTATTCTGTTAACTGTGAGTCGGTGACATCTAGTTCAATGTAGGTATCATGTGTAATGCTCTCTGATACATCCTAAACTCCTTAGCACCATCCACAGATATGAGGTTCTGCTTGGTGAGAGCACCGAAAGGCAATGATGCCAGAGCCGAATGAAGATAAAATGGACTGTAATTTGGGACGTGAAACAGGCTTTACAACTTGTTAATCTGCCAACATCATGCATCAGTAAGAGTTTTATTTCTGCCACTGAGAACATCGCTTCTATTGGATGTACTGATTTCATTGGTGCACTATCAGAAAAAAAGTAAAGATTTCATAAACAAGGCAAGGTGTTGCACGAGAGACAGCAAGTACTTTTCTTGAGCTGTAACAATAATTTGCAGAAATTGTATTTTTGGTTCTAAAGCACAGTCACAGTTTAGAGCCGTATAATCATTAGTTGGGCACTGAAAGCACCTTTTCTTGATGGGGGATTTGGAAGAGCCAGCCACAGATGGGAATCTAGCGCTCCAAGCAGAGGCCAGATAAGAAGTGACCATAGAGGACACACCGAATAATCCCGGTAGACTTGAGAAGAGTGTGCTGCTTTCAGGCCTGGACTGCTGGACTGACAGGCACCCCATCATCACAAGAAACCCTGGGGGGAAAGGCATGCCGTTTTTGTATAGGCATCAATTGTATAGGCAAAATAATGCTCACTGGTTCTATGTTCTTTTTTAGCCAATGTATGTATTAAGCAGTGGCTTAAACGATTTGCTAGGTCGTGTTATCAAAAAAGTAAAATCTTGGGAGCAACACCTTTTCCAACCCTACTATAAATGTCCAGGTATGACATTTTCTGGGTTCCTTTCAGCTCCTAGTCAAAATATATGCCACTTTAGGTACAGCAATGCTTACTCCTGAGGGATGGAGAAAGTTTTTCTCTGGAAGGAAGAGTGTAGTGGATCATGAGAAACTAATGGTTAAGACGGGCTGAGAGAACCTCTCAACTCTAGGACAATGTGTGATTTTGGATCCAGATGCACAGAGGCAGGTTATCCTAATTGTGTGGTGATATGTTAAAAGAACCCTGGCAGGTATACTAGGGGTGCTGCCCCACTTTTGAGGTGACTTTTCAATTCTTAGGAGTCTTAGCAGAAAAGCCAGAGACCTAATTGTCATGGACACAAGTTATACTCTGGAGCAGGGTTGTAACACTTTGGCAGGAGAAGCTTAATGTTATCCCTATCTAACTGAAGGAGTGAGTTAGAAATTGAGTGAATGTGTGAATGAGAAAGTGAGCAAAATCACATATACAGCATACAAGATCCTTTTAAAATACATTTTATGCCATTCACCTGAATCACTCGAGGCAAGACACTAGAACAGCTGTGCATTTAGCAGATTTACCAAGAGAAGCCTTTTTTCTCATGGACAACGAGAGTTATTCTACATAAGGGATATTTGGGTAGCAAAATAGTACTGCCCCTTAAAGAGAGGGATGACACTACACTTTGGGTCCTTGCTAAGCATAGATGTGAGGGCGCCTGGTTCTTCTTAGTGTACAGTGTTTTATCAAAAGAGAGTACATAACACCCTTTGTGTACATTAGTATATCCCACATTACCTCCTTGATAACAGGAAATAAGACATTGTACAGATCCCATAAGACGTTGTACAGGTCACAAAATGTTAACCCCAATGGATCTGGGTCTCGTTTTCCTGTAGAAAAGAAATCAAGGAACTTTAGATAATGATCACACCCTCAACCATCTACACACTCCGTTCTTTAGGTATGCCCTCTGGTGTTTCTCTTGTCTTCTTTTCTTCAATTTCCTTACCAAACCATCTTTTTGACTATGGACTGCTAAGTTTGCCCTGTTGGGACTGTCAGCATGTGTCTATAGGTGTTTTGCTGGTGGGACCTCCCCTGCCTCTTCCTTCTGGAAGAACCTCATCCTGCCCCTTCCTGGTTCTCCCCATGAAGTACAGTGTTAGCAGCAGTGACTGGTGGCTCCACTCCCAACTCTCATCCATCAGCGCTGCTCTCTATCTTTTACATGCAGTTGTTAGACACTCCAAATCCTACATGCCAGCAGCAGATTCCACCCACCCAAGATCTACATGTTGGCCATCAATACTCTTGCCTATACTGATAGCTTCCAGTCGCATGCTGATGAACTACAAATGGCCACTGGAACCTGACATGTCCATGGCATGAGGCTGAGTCTCTCACTGGCCAACATTCTGAAGGCCTGGCTGAGACCTCAGACCACTGTTGCATCATCTTCTCTACCCCATGCCAGTTTGAGCCCAAACATAGACACCCAAAAACACTTTGTTGGGAGCACTGCACTCTTCTGCCTGGCATAGAGGGAGATAATTTGTCCTGAAGGTAATGACGACCCAAATGATGGAAACATTTAAAAGTAAAACCTGCTGTTTTAACCTTGGCACGGTCCTTCTCTGGGAGCCACTGAAATGTTTTGCGACATGCTGATACACTATGACGGCACATGATGCTCTATATCAACTAAACCACAAAATTCTGACCCTTTTGTAAATGGTTGCCACAATCATTCACTCTCAGACTAGATTTTTACAGAATGGATGGATGCCTGTGCAAATGATGTAACACCAACTGTCCTACCAAAATATTTTGCCATTACATTTCTGAGTTTCTCAGAACTATGTTTGTGTCCCTCAAGAAGAAGCAAGGCACCTTGCAGAAGTTTCTTGGTGTGGGCCCACCTTTCCAGTTCACACAGCACCTCCCTGCCTTTGATGTGTGGTGGATTACATAGGAGCTAGATTCAGATTAGTGGTGGTTCCCAGTTCATTTGAGCAGCTCCATGAGGAGGCAAGATAACGAGGCTGCCACACAGGATACTTTCACTCACAAGCATGATGATTCATAGAAAAGACCCTTGAATAAAAGAAATCACACTTGCTCAATGCCAATAAATAAGCAACTTTTTTCTTTTTTGAGTAGCAGCAACCAACCAGTGCTGGACACCCAGGCTAGCAGTCCCTTGCACTGCTAAAGCCAGGACAATGTCGTAGTTAAAAAAAAAACACAGAAACATTAGCATAGGTATTGTGAATCACTGTTACTTCATCATAAGGACTGTCATGAGCTTATCACACCATTCTTGATAGTCACGGGTAAGGAAACATCTTAGTAATATGTATAGAAATACATGATCTAGAGTGCATATTTTCAAAGATAAACCGCATACAGGGGTCTACGACGTTTATGATCATGTGTTTTTTATTGGTGCCCTAAGAAGGCATCATGCAGGTGCGCTATAAAACAAACTAGGGCCCTAATTTATGCTTTTTGACGCAAACCGGTACTAACGCAGTTTTGCAGCAAAAAGTTTAGCACCAGTTTGTGTCATTTAACAATGTCAGTCGGGTGCCGTATTTATTGAATGGCGCTAGACGGCGCTAAACGTGGGCTAGCATCTTCAGGAAAGATGCTAGCTGGCTGGGTGTAGGGGAGGAGGGGGTTGTGGGTCAGAAAATGTCACTAGCCTGGTTAGAGGCAAAACATGCCTTTAACCAGGCTAGCACCATTTCTTGGCGCACAACTACCAAAAACATGACTCCTGTTTTAGGAAAGACAGGACTCATGCCCACCACCCCAATGGCCAGCATAGGGAAAAAGTGTCCACTGGCCATGGCCATTGCACCCTGTGCCATGCAGGGGGCCTCAAGTTAGGGCCCCCGATGGCACTTTAAAATATAATTACAAAATACTTACCAATACTTACCCTACTCTGGGATGGGGTCCCACATCCTCCGGTGTCCCTCTGGTGTAGGTGGGGTTGTTCCTGGGGCTTGGGGAGGACACCTGTGGAACCATTCAACTGTGTTTATCCATGGAAATGGGTCCACAGGCCCCTAACGCCTCGTCTGGCCCAGAGGTTACATAATTAGCCCCTCCACCCACTCGTGCATCATTCTAGCACAGGGGGATAAATATGGTTCTATAGGGATAGCACCATTTGTAGATAGGAATGCCTACCTTGCATATCATTGATGCAAGGTAGGTTCACGCATCCAAAAAATGGTGCTAACTCCAATATTTTGACACTAGATGTGTCTAGTGTCAAAATATAAATATGAAGCTATGTTTGCACCGAATTTGCGTTAAAAAAATGACGCAAATTCAGCATAAACAGAGTATAAATATGCCCATAAATAGCTTCCCAAATTGAAAGGTGGAAGGAATATGGATGTGAGATGAGGATAGATTGACGCAGAATTTGTTGCGTATCAGACTAGACCAACTAAGCCTTTCATAAGCACCAACCTGTCAGGAAGTCTCTGCATAGGCCCTTCCCCTCTGTCTCTCAGCACCAGCTGTCAGGACCATTCCTTGGACACACGCAGCTGCTTATTTTTTCTCCTTCAGTAAAATATGTAAAGCCATTGTTAGAATGAAAATGGCTAATAAAGCCAGAAATTAGATTAGTATCTTCTAATTAGGAAGAGTCCGCTGCAGCTTCTGAGGGCGGGAATGGCGAGAGGAGGCCCGACGGCCTGCTAATAGGCGCTTGATTTGGGCGCCAGTCCGTTTACGGGCCGTGTGGGTAATAATCGCTCTGCTCATCTACCTTCCTGCAAGAAGAGGGCGGAGGGAGGAGAGAAGTCACTGGCAGGGGCAAGCCAAGGACAGTGAAGCCATCTCCGAATCAGCTCATTAAGTTTATTACAAATGACTTGACGCTCTGGTTTGGGAGCTCTCTGAGGCAGAAATTAGGGACAGGGCTGGAAATGAAAGGAAAATAAGACTGGGGGAGTTGAGGCGTGATGGCTGAAGGGCCCGGCTTGTTGCCGCTTCGACACCGTTGTTGCAGTTAAGAGTGGGAGCCCCTGTTGAGCTGATAAAAAAAAAATCCATGGCCAGGTTCTCTCCGTACTTTGAGATGGTCAATAAAAATACGGATTATTTAAACGTGAAAATCCAGTTCGGTTTGTGGTGTTTGTTACGCAAACGGTGAATGCTACGGCTATTGCTTGTTTTGTCATATCCATAAAATCACGTGATCGAAACAATATATTGTGCGTGATATAGCTAAACTAAAACATAAACAAAATATAATTATTGTTTAAAATGAGATTTTTTCCTATTTGATTTATTTTGCCATTTTCGAATTTGAGACCTGTGGGAATATACATTCTAATGCCCAACATAGGGGCACAGCACTCATTGCTACATTATAGGAATTATCTGATAAACAGTACATTACACGTCTTACTTCCTCAACAGTGCTTTAATAATAACTATACTGTCTCCACTTGTGTGTGTTTGATTGGGGAAGATGTGGGGTGTTGGATGGGGGCATATCCTGAGCATTAGGTCCAGTTCGTGAGGCATACTCATATTCAGTTGGAGTGTCTCCATTTCCAGAAAGGTAAAGATAGAATGAAGGGTCTTGAGTCCTGAGCAACACCAGCTATGGCTTTGCTTGCGTCATTAGTGAGTGCCATTTTTCACCACTGCTAGGAGGTGCTGTTAGCATGTCAGTATTAAATGTCGAAAGCCATTTCTGGACCTCCTCGATAGTTTTGTCTCTGTGGCAGTCATGAGCACTCACTAGTTTTTCATCAGCAAAGGGTACATCTGCATAATAGAAACTGGACTGAGGCAAACAATTAATTTTGAAGAGATTGACAAACAAGTCACCAAATGACCACCCATCAGGATAATCACGTTTGATGCTAATGAACAAAGCAGAAGTTGATCACCAGATCTAGGGTTCAGAAGTAAGATTGGCACCATACTCATCTTTTTGAGCACACGCTGAGGGGAAAGGTTTTGGGCTAGTTGCTAGGTTACTGCTTTAGCTCAAGGAGATGTGTGTTCTTATTCCTCCCTTGAATCCCAATGTCTAGCTCACCTGTTAACGGGAGTGTCAGGCTCACTGGGTGAGCTTACTTGTCTGGAATATATGTGGTCCATATGTGGACTTCAGAGTAGTGGCTGACTAAACTATGGTGCAATTCTAATATATTCCCATAGCCAAATTCCCATTCAGAGCACCACAGCGAGATATTTTCTCCAAACTTCATGCAGAGGAAGGCTGATCTGATGTGAAATGAGCTGATAATCAGACAGGCCAATGCTGATGACATTCCAGTAGGTCTGACTCTGTGGCCTGAATTGCCTGTGCATGTGCACTACGAGATTCAGAGAGCTACCTCCCTGCCAGAATAAAAAAAAAAAACTTTTGTTTTCACTAAAGGCTAATCTACCTCTGGGAGGAAAGAGGGTGCTACGTGGGAAGTTCGCGTCAATGGATTTTTTTTTTACAGGGGTTTTGAAACACAAGCTTTATTCCCAAGACCTGGTTAATGTGTTGACCTGACTGCACCAGTGGAGGCCATTCATCATACCAATGAAGTGGAAGGAACAAGGGAAACTGATGCTGCTTACTTCTGAGCAGCCTAAGCTTCTCCCCTGCTGCAATGCAATCTATTACAGATCACCACAGCCTTAATGCTTTCCTTTTACTTCCTTAATACCCTCACCGTGACTCAGGAGGGGAGATGATCTTCTGAGCTGTGACTAACACTTTCCAACGAAAATACATGCAATCTCTAGCTGTGCTGGAGGTGTTTCCTTCCATGTGATTTCTTTTCAGTTAACTCCAGACAGTGTGTATGCTTTTCAAGATTTAAAGAACAGTGAATAGCAAGCAGCACTCTGTCCAAGCCACCGGCAATGCTCTTCTCCTAATAAGAAGAGTAAAGAGATAGATGCAGCATGCTAGAGGGTTTTAGTAGCGCTAGCTACCCATTCGACCCTCTCCTATCCAAATATGATAGGCCAAAATAGGAAGAGATGAAAGAGCTCCTTAAGCACCTCCTAGACCAGTTCTGGAAGAGAGGGAGGAGAGAGTATTGAAGTTGATAGACGGATAGATGGAACCATCATGTAAGTGGTTTCATGTGACACAGCCCCCAGCTGCTCATACCCAGTCTTATTTTATGGAGGACCTTTGGAGGATTACTCCTCTTCTCAGGTGATAGAGTGCGTGTACATGAACATTCCTTTTATAAGCTACAGGGTGCCTTATGATGAGTAATACTAATCTCTTATTAAACAACGTTTGAGATGAGTATTGTTGGTCTTATATTTACGTCTGAGCTTTGCTTAGTGCATCCATTATCAGGTTATGAAGTACATTCAGTTGACTGTTCCTCTTTCAAGAAATAGCTGGGGGCCCTTTATCAGATACCTTGAGTGGAGTGCTGCTCTTCTATGCTAATAGGGTGCTTTTGGCCTTCAATCGAGAGTTCTGGTTCATGTTATAGAGTACTTTTAGCTGTCTTATGTTGTACACACCCTTGAGTTTAGTTTGCTTTCAGTTAGTATATCGGAATACTCAGGATCAATGCTTTGAGTGACTGTATTTTCGTACTCCTGATAATTTGATTTGAGTGACTGTATTTTCGTACTCCTGAAACCTTAATTTGAGTGCCTGTAGCTGAGAGCTCTAGGTGTCCTCACCATCGGTCCCTTGAGCTGAGTGTAAGTGTCCTACTTTTAGGCTCTGATTTAAGAGGGGTTAGCAACACTTTAGTGCCGCCTTAGCGTAATTTTTTGCACTAGGGCAGCACTAAGGAGGCCTTTTCCCTGCGCCATATTTACAAAGTGATGCAATGCATGCATTTCTCCACTTTGTAACTCCTTGCACTACATTAGGCCTGCACCAGGTATATTGTATGCAAAGTGGCATTCCCCCGTTGGGGGGAGAGTGTGGGGCGAAAAAATTGTGCTAATAAATCTAAGGGATTTCTTTGAGTCATTTTTTTGGCACTTTTAATGCCTGCTCAGAGCAGGTGTTAAAAGGAGACACACCATTATTTACAATGGGCCTAAATGGGCTTTGCACGATTAGCATCAACATTTTTTATGCTAATCCTGCAAAGCTCTGAACAAGTGTCAAAAAAGTTGATGCTAGTTCCCTAACTACCACCATGATGCACGGTATCTTAGATATGGCACACATACCACCATAATGCACGGTATCTTAGATATGGCACACACATGGTGACGTTAGGGGGGGTGCTAAGAGGTGCAAGAAATGTGGCGCTGCTCCTGGAGCAGTGGCACTTAAAAAAAAAAATCTGGCCCTTAGTGTCTAAGCTTCTTTGCTTTGTGTGCCCAAACCAGTGTACTCCAGTTCTCAGGTTGAGGAGTGCATATACTGACTAATTGAGCAGTAACAGTATTTTCACACAGCAGCGTTTAAAAGTAGCGGCCAGGCAGTTACTTTCGCAATGATCACCAATGTTCTCATCTTAAAGCTGAAGTCCTTCAACCCTGATTAATTGGGCTCTCTGTGTGCCTGAGTGCCCAAGCATCCTCCAGAGCCCTACCAAGACCAAGCATTGAGTGCGCCTCATCTTGTCTCATTAGCACCCATCGGTTATGAGGCTTGGGATGCAGGGTTCTCGCACTTGCACCTGGATTGCTTCTGGATTGTCAAGCAGTTTGATGCCATATCATGTTGCTTTGTCCTTGTCAGTGTATTGATGATGTGCTTGTACCTGGAGACTCAATCTGCCTCTACAATGTTAGATATGATTGTTATCATATCTACTGCATGTGCCTGTCCCTCTAACAGTATCCCAGTATGCACTGCAGCCAGGTAGCGTGTTTGCCCTTGGACAGCTGTAATGATATCCCAGCATCCATCTGGTAGCATATCACCCTGAAGCTAGCTGGGCAGGAAAACGAACAGCACACAAAGACACACACACCAGTTCTCTCTATTCTCTTCCTTTCCCTTTGTCCACCCTCGCTCTCTCGCTCTCATCTCAATATAGTCTGCCAAATCTGTAAGTCAGTGTTTGTCCCTGGCTGTTTCTCTGTTGCAAGCAGCCGAATCAATTTCCTGCAATTCATCCCTGGAAGTCTCTTGGTAAACATGCGATTGGTACCGAACCATACACTTGTGGAAGGTTCTCCTGCGTTAGTCATTAGAGGCGCTTTGTAGAGTCCACTTCTGGTAGTGTCTCTCACCTAACTAAAAGCTGGATGCATCTAGACAGGCACTACATCTCAATGTATACACGATCATGGGTATCCATGCATCTTTGGCAGCTGTCTGTCGTTTAAGCACTAACATCTATACCACAGAATGCATTCCTTTCTTTTTGCCCATACTGCATTGCCTTTTCCTGTCCAAGTAGATGGACATCTTAGTATTATGGTCCCCCTGCTGCTGAGATTTGTATCCTAGAATGTACCTTTCTGTGGTCGTGGGCTAAAATAGGGTGTTTTGGCAGGCATATGCCACTTTTCTCTGCTGGTCAACAATAGCAGTGGTGTGCCTTGTCTTTCTGTTAAACCATTTGGTGCCCTCGAAAGTAACTTTTATTTTTAGCCTGTGCCTCTTAACAGAAGTATTAGTATCTGCTAATAGTATGCACTAATATGTGGATATTCCACATTCCATAGTGACAAACCAGTTGGGTGCAAATTCCACACCAGCTAATTTGTGAACCTCTCACCGATTGCAAGTAACATTAGTGCAAGTTTTTCTACCAATTCCTGATTGGTCCTTTGCAAGACCATGGCCTTGCTAGCCAAATACGATTCTCCTGCTAGTGGTATACTTTGCAATCAATATACACCTCACTCTATATTACTAAAGAGTGGAACTGCTATCCCAGAATGCCCCCCCCCTCTACTAGAAACAGTGGCCTACTCTCCCAACTGGGGCACAAAGGAATATCTATGTACCTCTGTCTGGTTTGTTAGACTGTATTATTGATATTCACAAATATTCTTCTCGCTACTTGTACCGAGTGTACACTCCTCTCTCTACATTGGTACTCAACACTCCGGGTATCGCAACATTATCCGTGCTGCTTTGTTACAGTATACTTTGTGATCAGTTTTCCCATCTTGAAAGTGGTTGACAGTAGTAACAGAATGCTAACGTTTTATTATCGCTGCTGGTAAACTCGGGAGTCAGTAGTCATATCTTAATGATTGTTGCACAGGTGTAACAGAAGGCAAGAATGCTCCTGTTGCTACATGAACACAGTAAGATCAGTAGTATGCGCTTCTCTCCACACCTTAGTCAATCCTACTAGTAACTCATCATGCTACTGTCTCTGAAGGTACACAGTGTGATCAGTGGTCACACATGTGCGATGGATGACAGAGACAACATAATGGCAGCATGATCCATCCTCTTCGTGATAGACCATGGGATAAAAAGGCCCTCCTCTCTACATTGACAGTCAGTGCAACTGGTATCTTAGTATAACCTTTCTGAAGGTATCCGGTGTGATCATCTTGACATGTTTATGGTGGTTAGCCGAGGCGCAACTGTCAGATTGCACCTACCTCTGCTGGTGCAGCTAGATAAGTATGTTCCTCTATATGTCGGTAGAAAGTGGATAAGTTATTCCTGAATACTCCTCTAATTACATAGTGTGGGACCAGTATGCACTGCTCTCTTTATAGTTGCATACTGTCTTGTTGGTATCCCATTACGTTTTTCTCTCTGATGGTTCAACCGGGTGTATATTCTACAAAGTGCCTAGTGGGTGCATTAGAAATATACACCTGCCTTTTGCCCCCTGTGGAGCACCTTGGTATTACAAAAGGAGATGAAGATGTTTGTATGACTCCTTCAATATATGGATCAGACTGGCGTAATACTCTGGTGTCATGCCCACATTTTCATGGGGCCGTGGCCCCAGGCAAACAAGGGAATCCTTTGTCTTTTTGTCCATGCCATCTTACAGGTATGGGTGAGGAGCCACAGAGGCAGTCAGGAGGCTTACTTGTTGTGCAGCACATTGAGATAGCACACAGTCAGTCCTTTCCCCTGACGAAGCCCTTGGAGTGGGAGGATGTGGTAGGGGCTACCAGGATCCCCCAGACATCCTCCCTGCAAGCGAGTGCAGTAACTCACTATGCCTACCTAAGGTGGTTGTCGGGGCACAGATCCTTGCCCCACCCCCTTGCAACAAGTCCCCTTAGCCACCACCAGTAAAAAGGGGGACTAGCAGATTTAAACAGTCGGTCCTCTTTTCACCAATGTGTTGTTCACTGTACGGACTGTGGGTTGCACCTGCCCTCTTAGCAGTGCACTCACTGGGATGGGGTGCACTGTCCTGGTGTGCGCTCTGTGCAAGCAGTTAAGAGTACGCCGTGGTGCAGAGTGAGACAATGCGCCCTATCTATAATGCGACAACAGGTATATTTATAATGCACATATCTACACAGAGATAACAGTATGCTAGCACGCTCCTACTTCTGCGGGTCCATTTTGTGATCAGGATATACGTCTATAGGCTGATACCCTGTGTAATTGGTATCCCAGAGTAGCACTCTCTGACGGGCCACAGAGGGCGATCAGTAGTGACATGTTTATGCTGGCACAGCGCGGCACTGGATTGCCAGCATCCTGCCCTTTCTGCTGGCACACTGTCTATTCAGGACGCACTGATATCGATTTGTTTCCAGGCAGTGGGCTTTCTCATTAAGCGCACTACTCCCACTGCCTGCTTCTTTTGATGACAATGGAATCCCGCATACATTCTATTGGCTAATAGACCGTGCTGTATGTATCCTAGTCGGCCCTTTTGAGTGGCAATCTGTTCACTCGAAGTCGTCTTGTTTGACCTCAACATGCTGCTCTGTGCGAAGTCCCCCTTTTCCCCACCAAATCTCATATTTTTGCTACATTTGTAAACATGTGTTACGAAGAATGAGTCATCTTTAAGGACGGCTTCACTTCATCTTCAAAAACGGAACTGCTGTCTGGGCAGTGACTGGCATTTCAAGACACTAGTGACAAATATGGCAAACATCGTGGGTCATCATGAAGCCATATGAAACTTCAAAACAGACTTATTCATACCCCATTCTGCTCAATCCCTACACAGTGCTTAGATTGATAAAAAAATAATAGTGAGGCCTCAAAGATTGTCTAAGGATTGGGCAATTCGTAAGCACACATAAATAAATAAACCAGCAAACAAATAACAAATTACAAACAATCAATTGAAATAATTTCAAAGGTCCTATTTTGCTCAAAACCCACCATCAGCGCTGCTGAAGGCCGAGGATCCCGGATACCCAGGATGCCTTGTTTTTATTTAACATCATGCCTCTTTTTACACAACCCTACACTTCCTTTCACTGCATCCCCTTCTTACAGTTTATTTTCTTTCCTACCCTGCTTTCGTTTTTAATCAGTGTTTTCCTATCTTTCTTTTCCTCCTTCGTTCTCACCTGGCTTACCTTTCTCTGCGTTTCTCTCAAGGTCTGATAATTGGAAATACGTCCTAATCCTTAAAAATGAGTGCCGGTGCCACCACCTGTTACCAGGGCACAAATGGAACACTGTCCGCAATGACGCCACTCCAGCTGGCGACATATATGCCCTTTACGGTTGCCGGGTACTAATAGCCACCAACAGTCTTCAAAAGGGAGCAGTTTGTTGACGTCTGTGTCTGATAGCCTCTTCCTCCATGGTGGTCTTTCTCTTTCCCCAAAATGGTCGCGAGGGGGGTCCTCCGTGCCCCTGCTGCTTCGCAGACCCCTTTGTAAGGATTTCGAATAAAGGCAGAGGGGAATCGCCTCTGTCATGGTTGATCGTATAATTATTTTGAAATGAGTTTTCGGATTTGATGGGCGGTTGGATAATTCACCCTTGGCTCTGCCCCCTTCCCTCTAAGCCCTTGGTTAAGGAAAGGAGGGCAGTACCTTGCATTATGAAAACAAATCCCTGCTGTTCCTTTTTTATTGGTTCTTCAAAAGAATGTTCAGTTGAGTTTTCCTCTGTGTGGTGGGAGCAAAAGCTGAAGCTGGACGGCTCTAAAGCATGAATACCCCGACGGGGGGCATTGCTCGGAGATTAATCTACAGCCTTTACAATACCAGCAGCCGTGCCAAACAGCCCTTATTCTTGCACGACGTGAGGACTTGGCAGACATAAGTAACGCACAATACGTTCAGAAATCCGTAATGTAAGAAATGGGTTACTCCTTTGACACGTACAAGGATACTCGGCTGCCCGACACAAGGTGCCACTCCGGTTATGTGAAGTCCAGCTCCTGTAGGCTGCTGAAGTAGATAAAATAAACTTCCGTGGCGTCAAAAGCCGATGCCAACTGGTTCGAGGCCTTCCATATCCTTAATAGGAACGCTACTTATATACTATTCGCCACAAAACAAAGGGGGTTATTCTAACTTTGGAGGAGGTGTTAATCCGTCCCAAAAGTGACGGAAAAGTGACGGATTTACCACCAGCCGTATTACAAGTCCATTATATCCTATGGAACTCGTAATACGACTGGTGGTATATCCGTCACTTTACCGTCACTTTTGGGACGGATTAACACTCCTCCAAAGTTAGAGTAACCCCCAAAATGTCAAAATGGTTCTTGACTGGTTTTTAATTGCTCCTGGGATATGGATCTGTGAGGTGCCCTGGGATTTAAAAAAATGGGAATTTTATGGCAGTAAAACAGGTGCATCATGGTTCTGAGATAGCATACTCTGCTTAACCTAAGAAACTGCCTTTTGATGATGGGAAGAGGAGCCTCGAGACCAAGTCCACAATTTCCCAACCAGGTCTGCTCTTCAAATTATCCTCAAGCAGTTAAGTAATATCTTGTTGTAACTGGTCTGGAAACAAAGTGTAGATGTCATGTTGGAATGCACAGTCTGGAGCACAGTGTTAAGCCCCATTATAAGAATGTCTTCTCGATGTGTGTTGATGCCACTGGTAGGTGTGCAATGTTTGATAAATACTGCAGTGCACTTAATACTGTGTTCTGTAGCAATTATCACTGCCGAACTACAAGAATCCAAACGCACCTGCAGGTGCCTAGAGAAGAAATGGAGAAACTGCAAAACCAACGAAGACCGCACCTCTCTCAGAGCCGCCATTGCCACCCATCACCAATGCATCCAGAACGCAAAAAAAGCTGCACTCCGTGAATGCATCAACACCTCTCTGTACTATATGGGAAAACTCTTCACAGTAATCAACAAATTCACCAATCCTCCCTCTGAAGCCACCAACATACCCCCATCGCAAGCCCTCTGTGACAAACTGGCCACTTTCTTCTACAGCAAGATTAAGGACATCTACGACAACTTCCTCCAGCAGAACCCACCCAGCGTCAGTCGCTACGACCGACCCAGCACGCCAGAACCCACCCAAACCATCCACAGCTGGTCCACGCTCACAATGGAAAAGATTGAAATCATCATGAACAGCATTCACTCTGGAGCTCCAACAGACTCCTGTCCTCACCACATCTACAACAGAGCCAGTGCATCCATCACCCCGAACTCTGCAAGATGCTGAACTGCTCCAGCACAACAGCCACCTTCCACGAAGATTGGAAACACGCTGAAGTTCTCCCCCTCCCAAAGAAACCCACAGCCAACTCATCAGAGCTCAAGAACTTCCGACCCATCTCGCTGCTACCCTACCCTGCCAAAGTCCTGGAAAAAGCCATAAACTCATAGCTGCAACAGTTTCCTTGAGGACAACAGCTCTCTGGATACCTCTCAGTCTGGATTCCACAGCAACCACAGCACAAAGATAGCTCTTCTTGCAGCCACCAATGACAGCCGCACACTCGTCAACTGTGGACACACCGCAGCACTCATACTTCTCAACCTCTCAGCAACCTTCGGCACGGTCTCCCTCAGCCCCTTATGCTCCAGACTCCACAACACAGGAATCCGTGGAAAAGCCTTGCAGTGGATCCACTCCTTCCTCACCGGAAGAACACAGAGAGTCAGGCTCCCATCCTTCATATCCAAACCAACAGAAGTCAGCTGCGGAGTCCTCAGGGATCCTCTCTGAGCCCAACGCTCTTCAACATATACATGGTCCCGCTGTCAGCCATCGTGGGAGAACACGAAATGAACATCATGTCCTACGCCGATGTCACACAACTCATCATATCCCTCACTGAAGACCTGGACAAAGCTAAGAGGAACATTCAAACCGGGATGAAAGCTGTCACCACCTGGATGAGGGAGAGCTGCCTTAAGCTCAACACGGACAAGATGGAGCTTATTCTCTCTGGAAACTCCACCTCAGCCTGGGACGACTTTTGGTGGCCCACATCGTTCAGTGCACCCCCTACCCTGACTGACTACACCCGCAACCTAGGAATTATTCCTTATAATACATGGTCAAACCCTAACCGTTCCTACAGTATACTTAAATCCTTGGTCACTTTTTTCTTTATAGGATAAGAGAGAGTTTGCAGACATGAAGAATAAAAGTAGAATATGCAGTACAAAATGTACACACCAAAGCAGTTAGTACTTTGTTGCAACAACATATTAGGATAATTTTAATTTGTTGAGGTTAATATGCGGTATTCAAAAAACAAAAGCTAGAAATGTGTAGAAACATGAAAACACATTCTATCTGTCAGGTAATGGCCTATATTGTGCAAAAATAAACATATTGCCACAGATATCTGCTTTGTGATGATCACTGTCCATTCAGCGAAGCAGAATTAAAAGCCAGTTCTGTTTAGATTGTTTAAACTGCAGCATTAATTATCCTGTATGACCCACCTTTCACCCCATTGCTGGTAGCAGGTATTACAAGGTTACAACTCGTAATAAATTTATACAATGAGGCAGCAATGCCATTTTGTTAAAATTGTCGCAAATACACCATAATATGGAAATTATAGTCAGGCTTTATACATGGATTGCAGGCCTCCATTTATTATAGAAATTATTATGAAAAATTCAGTTTGTGCAATAATTTGCAGCAGAAATATGGCTGGAAGATTTCTAGCTGCAATCAGCTAGAGTACACAACCCAGAGTGGAGTTACTGCTGAGTCCAAAAACATGGACAACGGAGGTGGAAGGTAGGGACTGTTTGTAAGCAGATGGACAAAGGAGGGTGGTCGGGGGGGCTGGAACAAGTACATGGACAATGAAGGGTGGCCGGGAGCGGCTGGAGGCAAAAAAGACAGCCAAAAGTGTGTGTGGGGGGGGAAATTGGTGCAGTAACAGGAGCTGGGGGAAATACATGAAGGAGACAGCTGAAAAACATGCATTATCAAAGAGTGCTTAAACAAAAATAAAAAGTAGCACCTGAACAATTACACAGTGGAAGAACAAAAGTAATGCATTCATGCTGGAGAGATATACACTCAAAAGACAAAGAAAGCCCATGGAAGCCGACCAAGAAGAAGAACATCAGTGAGAGTGACAATGAAGCCAACCAATGGTAAGCATGAGTGACCTATAAGCCACCAGCAAGATAGCAAAAGGTTGCGCAAGAGACAGCACATGTGCTGTGTTAAGCAATACCTAAAAATCACAAAGTAATGAAGGAATACTATCAAAGGTATGGCACATAGGTTGCTTATTTTTGCTGCATAATTTAGTCAACACCTGCCACATAATTTGGTCCTCCCATAGTCAATAATTTCAGTGACGTATATAGGTGTGTGTAGGAGGCTGGACTGGCTTGTAGTGAGTACCAAGGGGTACTTGCACCTTGCACCAGGCCCAGTTATCCCTTATTAGTGTATAGGGTGTCTAGCAGCTTAGGCTGATAGATAATGGTAGCTTAGCAGAGCAGCTTAGGCTGAACTAGGAGACGTGTGAAGCTACTACAGTACCACTTAGTGTCATATGCACAATATCATAAGAAAACACAATACACAGTTATACTAAAAATAAAGGTACTTTATTTTTATGACAATATGCCAAAGTATCTTAGAGTGTACCCTCAGTGAGAGGATAGGAAATATACACAAGATATATATACACAATAGCAAAAATATGCAGTATAGTCTTAGAAAACAGTGCAAACAATGTATAATTACAATAGGTTGCAATGGGGAAACATAGGGATAGGGGCAACACAAACCATATACTCCAAAAGTGGAATGTGAACCACGAATGGACCCCAAACCTATGTGACCTTGTAGAGGGTCGCTGGGACTATTAGAAAATAGTGAGAGTTAGAAAAATAACCCTCCCCAAGACCCTGAAAAGTGAGTGCAAAGTGCACCAAAGTTCCCCTAAGGACAAAATAGTCGTGTTAGAGGGAGAATGCAAGGAAAACACAAATCAGCAATGCAACAACGATGGATTCCTGTCTGAAGGTACCTGTGGAACAAGGGGACCAAGTCCAAAAGTCACAAGCAGCTCGGAGATGGGCAGATGCCCAAGAAATGCCAGCGGTTGGTGCAAAGAAGCTCTTACTAGGCTGAAGAACTGTGAATACTGCAGGAACGACAAGGGCTAGAGACTTCCCCTTTGGAGGATGGATCCCCCACGCCTTGGAGAGTCGTGCAGAAGTGTTTTCCCGCCGGATGGACGCCAACAAGCCTTGCTACACGCAAATCGTGCGTTTGGCGTTTTTGGACGCTGCTGGGGCCCAGGAGGGACCAGAAGGTCGCAAATTGGACCTGCAGAGAGAGGGGACGTCGAGCAAGACAAGGAGCCCTCACTGAAGCAGGTAGCACCCGGAGAAGTGCCAGAAACAGGCACTACGAGGATGCGTGAAACGGTGCTCGCCGAAGTTGCACAAAGGAGTCCCACGTCGCCGGAGACCAACTTAGAAAGTCGTGCAATGCAGGTTAGAGTGCCGTGGACCCAGGCTTGGCTGTGCACGAAGGATTTCCGCCGGAAGTGCACAGGGGCCGGAGAAGCTTGCAAAGTCGCGGTTCCCAGCAATGCAGCCCAGCGAGGTGAGGCAAGGACTTACCTCCACCAAACTTGGGCTGAAGAGTCACTGGACTGTGGGGGTCACTTGGACGGTGTCGCTGGATTCGAGGGACCTCGCTCGTCGTGCTGAGAGGAGACCCAAGGGACCGGAGATGCAGCTTTTTGGTGCCTGCGGTTGCAGGGGGAAGATTCCGTCGACCCACGGGAGATTTCTTCGGAGCTTCTGGTGCAGAGAGGAGGCAGGCTACCCCCACAGCATGCACAAGCAGGAAAACAGTCGAGAAGGCGGCAGGATCAGCGTTACAGAGTTGCAGTAGTCGTCTTTGCTACTATGTTGCAGGTTTGCAGGCTTCCAGCGCGGTCAGCGGTCGATTCCTTATCAGAAGGTGAAGAGGGAGATGCAGAGGAACTCGGCTGAGCTCATGCATTCGTTATCTAAAGTTTCCCCAGAGACAGAGACCCTAAATAGCCAGAAAAGAGGGTTTGGCTACCTAGGAGAGAGGAGAGGCTACTAACACCTGAAGGAGCCTATCACAAGGAGTCTCTGACGTCACCTGGTGGCACTGGCCACTCAGAGCAGTCCAGTGTGCCAGCAGCACCTCTGTTTCCAAGATGGCAGAGGTCTGGAGCACACTGGAGGAGCTCTGGACACCTCCCAGGGGAGGTGCAGGTCAGGGGAGTGGTCACTCCCCTTTCCTTTGTCCAGTTTCGCGCCAGAGCAGGGGCTAAGGGGTCCCTGAACCGGTGTAGACTGGCTTATGCAGAATTGGGCACATCTGTGCCCAACAAAGCATTTCCAGAGGCTGGGGGAGGCTACTCCTCCCCTGCCTTCACACCATTTTCCAAAGGGAGAGGGTGTCACACCCTCTCTCAGAGGAAGTTCTTTGTTCTGCCATCCTGGGCCAGGCCTGGCTGGACCCCAGGAGGGCAGCTGCCTGTCTGAGGGGTTGGCAGCAGCAGCAGCTGCAGAGAAACCCCAGGAAGGGCAGTCTGGCAGTACCAGGGTCTGTGCTACAGACCACTGGGATCATGGAATTGTACCAACAATGCCAGGATGGCATAGAGGGGGCAATTCCATGATCATAGACATGTTACATGGCCATATTCGGAGTTACCATGGTGAAGCTACATATAGGTAGTGACCTATATGTAGTGCACGCGTGTAATGGTGTCCCCGCACTCACAAAGTTCAGTGAATTGGCTCTGAACAATGTGGGGGCACCTTGGCTAGTGCCAGGGTGCCCACACACTAAGTAACTTTGCACCTAACCTTTACCAGGTAAAGGTTAGACATATAGGTGACTTATAAGTTACTTAAGTGCAGTGTAAAATGGCTGTGAAATAACGTGGACGTTATTTCACTCAGGCTGCAGTGGCAGGCCTGTGTAAGAATTGTCAGAGCTCCCTATGGGTGGCAAAAGAAATGCTGCAGCCCATAGGGATCTCCTGGAACCCCAATACCCTGGGTACCTCAGTACCATATACTAGGGAATTATAAGGGTGTTCCAGTAAGCCAATGTAAATTGGTAAAATTGGTCATTAGCCTGTTAGTGACAATTTGAAAGTAATGAGAGAGCATAACCACTGAGGTTCTGGTTAGCAGAGCCTCAGTGAGACAGTTAGGCACCACACAGGGAACATATACATGCACGCCTATGAGCACTGGGGCCCTGTGTGACAGGGTCCCAGTGACACATACATATAGGCCACAAACCTATGAGCACTGGGATCCTGACAAGCAGGATCCCAGTGACACATAACAAACATACTGAAAACATAGTGTTTTCACTATGAGCACTGAGGCCTGGCTATCAGGATCCCAGTGAGACAGTGAAAACAGTGACAAACACCCTGACATACACTCACAAACAGGCCAAAAGTGGGGGTAACAAGGCTAGAAAGAGGCTACCTTCTCACACAACCCCCCCCCAAACGAAGGACAATAAGGCTAACCTTGGCCAGTTGAGACTTTATTGTCTAAGTGGTGATAAGTAGAGAGTAGCTCTGCAATAGACTGGTTACTCCCTTTATCATCCACTATATGGTTACTTCCCTGTGGGGATGTAAACCACCCTGTTTGAAGTTTTTTAGCTAACCAACAATGTGAAGATGTATTTTCAGAGTTTCTATCAGTAAGTTTTAGTTTAGAGCAGTGGGAATTATCCACTGAACCTATTTGTAATGATGGAAATGCCAGACAGGGATGCTGTCTCAGTAAAGCCATAGCTGGGCAAAAACTTTGTCCATTTGGCTGGAAGAGGGAACAGGGATGCTGTTTCTCTTGAGTTGGAGCAGGGCAGGGATGCTGTCCTATGAGCTCCACACTAGGGCAGGGATGCTGTCCTAAGTGTTGTGAGGCAGTACAGGGTTTCTGCACTAAAGTTTCTCTGGGAGGGTTGGAGGGATGCTCCATGTTAACTAAAATGGTGCTCTTTTTGTCACCAATGTTAGTTATCCCACAGAGAGGTACTTCTACCTCAGGGAGTCCAGCTATGCCAGCTGATGATTCCCTTGGAACAGGTGCCACCCCAGGAGAGGTTTCTCCCACCACAGGAATAGTATCCTGAATGGTAGGGTGGTTAGGGGATACTGTGATACCCTTTTTACCTGTTGATGGAGAGGGATCCTGAGTTTTCAGGCCTTCTCTCCTTTGCTTTTTCATTTCACTTGAAATGAGAGGGAACAATTCCTCAGGGATGCCCAGCATGGCTGCATGGGCATAAAACTCTACATCAGCCCAACCTGAGGCCTCTAGGTCATTACCTAAGAGACAGTCTACAGGTAAGCTAGGTGATACCACCACCTGCTTTGGGCCAGTAACTCCACCCCAACTAAACTGAATTATAGCTAAGGGAAGAAACTTAGTGGAGTTATGGACATCAATAATCTTATACTGTTGTCCAATGATGTGTTGTTCAGGAGGCACTAGGTTTTCAGTCACCAAAGTGAAACTGGCACCTGTGTCCCTGTAGGCCAAGGCCTCAACACCATTTATTGAAACTGTCTGCCTGTACTTATCCATTGTAAGGGGACAAGCAGCCAGTGTGGCAAGGCCAATGCCACTAGGTGTGACAGAAACTGTCTTGGGACTGATTACATCAGTTTCCACTATGGACCCATAAGTGAACCCAACTACACCCTTTGCTTGACTGTTGCCAGCAGTCCCACCACTAGTACCACTACTGCTAGGGGCACTAGAGCTTGATGTATTAGTGGTGGTAGGCTCAGGGGGTTTACCTGGACAGGACTTATCCCCTGGCCTATGGCCTCTGTTTTTACACACAAAGCACCAAGGCTTTTTAATGTGTGCAGGTTGGGAAGAAGAGGAAGAATTTGTTTTATCCCCACCCTCTGAAGAGTGTTTAAGATTTGAAGTGGGATCTTTGGTTTTACCCTTATCCCCATGCTTATCTTGAGATTTTTCACCATCTTTCTTCTTATTGCCATCTTTGTCACCCCCTGTATGAACTTTTCTGTTCACCCTTGTTCTGACCCATTTGTCTGCCTTCTTTCCCAATTCTTGGGGAGAGGTCAGATCAGAGTCTACCAGGTACTGGTGCAACAAATCAGACACACAATTATTAAGTATATGCTCTCTCAGGATTGTGTTATACAGGCTTTCATAATCAGTAACTTTACTGCCATGTAACCACCCCTCCAAGGCCTTCACTGCCTGGTCAATGAAATCAACCCAGTCTTGTGAAGACTCCTTTTTGGTATCTCTGAACTTGATCCTGTACTGTTCAGTGGTTAAGCCATAACCATCCAGGAGTGCATTCTTAAGAACTTGGAAATTGTTAGCATCATTTTCTTTTACAGTAAGGAGCCTATCCCTACCTTTTCCAGTAAATGATAGCCATAGGATAGCAGCCCACTGCCTTTGAGGGACATCCTGTACAGCACAGGCCCTCTCAAGTGCAGCAAACCACTTGTTAATGTCATCCCCCTCCTTATAAGGGGGAACTATCTTGTGCAGATTCCTGGAATCATGCTCTTTTGCAGGATGACTATGGGGAATACTGCTGCTGCCACCATGGGTATCTAAACCCATCTTCTGTCTTTCCCTCTCTATTTCTAAAGACTGTCTATCCAAATCCAGCTGTTGCTTCTTGAGCTTCAGTCTGGTTTGCTCCACTCTCAATCTATTGAGCTCCCTTTCTAACAATCTGTCATCAGGGTGGGTGGGAGGGACATTTCTAGATACAGAGGTATGATGGGAATGAACAGAAGGAGACCTGTCCCTTACCAAGGGCACCCTAACAGCTTGGCTACCAGCATAATGTGAGAGCACATCATCAGTATGATGTGATTCAACCTCTGTACCAACTATGCTAGACTGTCTAGTAATGGGAAGGCTGAGAAGTTTCTTTCCTGAACCTTTTCCTGGGGGAGTCCCTGGATCAGATTGAGAACCATTAGCTACTTTTTCTACAGATTGGGCACTTATGGCCTTATCCTGTACTCTAAGCATATTAATTAACAGTTCTAAGGAAGGATTCTTCCCTACACTCAAACCTCTCTCTATGCAGAGACTCCTTGCTCCTTTCCAGCTAAGGTGATCATATGCAAGTTTGGACAGTTCAACTTTTTGGCCTGTGCCAGACATTTTTTAGAGAGAGTTAAAGTGATAGAAAAAGAGGAAAAAGTTTTCAGAACTTTTTGGAAAGACAGAAAAAAACTTTTTAAACTTTTAAGAACTTTTTGAAAGTTTAGAAGTACTTTTCAGCACTTAGAAAAGAGTGAAAAGAGGAAATGCAAAACTTTTTGGCTATGTGTATATACACTGACCTTGTTTTGTATATTTTTCTCTTATGAAAAGTACAATGACAAGAGTGGTAAGTAGTCTCAAGCACTTATCCCACCACTGCACAACCAATGTAGGAGGCTGGACTGGCTTGTAGTGAGTACCAAGGGGTACTTGCACCTTGCACCAGGCCCAGTTATCCCTTATTAGTGTATAGGGTGTCTAGCAGCTTAGGCTGATAGATAATGGTAGCTTAGCAGAGCAGCTTAGGCTGAACTAGGAGACGTGTGAAGCTACTACAGTACCACTTAGTGTCATATGCACAATATCATAAGAAAACACAATACACAGTTATACTAAAAATAAAGGTACTTTATTTTTATGACAATATGCCAAAGTATCTTAGAGTGTACCCTCAGTGAGAGGATAGGAAATATACACAAGATATATATACACAATAGCAAAAATATGCAGTATAGTCTTAGAAAACAGTGCAAACAATGTATAATTACAATAGGTTGCAATGGGGAAACATAGGGATAGGGGCAACACAAACCATATACTCCAAAAGTGGAATGTGAACCACGAATGGACCCCAAACCTATGTGACCTTGTAGAGGGTCGCTGGGACTATTAGAAAATAGTGAGAGTTAGAAAAATAACCCTCCCCAAGACCCTGAAAAGTGAGTGCAAAGTGCACCAAAGTTCCCCTAAGGACAAAATAGTCGTGTTAGAGGGAGAATGCAAGGAAAACACAAATCAGCAATGCAACAACGATGGATTCCTGTCTGAAGGTACCTGTGGAACAAGGGGACCAAGTCCAAAAGTCACAAGCAGCTCGGAGATGGGCAGATGCCCAAGAAATGCCAGCGGTTGGTGCAAAGAAGCTCTTACTAGGCTGAAGAACTGTGAATACTGCAGGAACGACAAGGGCTAGAGACTTCCCCTTTGGAGGATGGATCCCCCACGCCTTGGAGAGTCGTGCAGAAGTGTTTTCCCGCCGGATGGACGCCAACAAGCCTTGCTACACGCAAATCGTGCGTTTGGCGTTTTTGGACGCTGCTGGGGCCCAGGAGGGACCAGAAGGTCGCAAATTGGACCTGCAGAGAGAGGGGACGTCGAGCAAGACAAGGAGCCCTCACTGAAGCAGGTAGCACCCGGAGAAGTGCCAGAAACAGGCACTACGAGGATGCGTGAAACGGTGCTCGCCGAAGTTGCACAAAGGAGTCCCACGTCGCCGGAGACCAACTTAGAAAGTCGTGCAATGCAGGTTAGAGTGCCGTGGACCCAGGCTTGGCTGTGCACGAAGGATTTCCGCCGGAAGTGCACAGGGGCCGGAGAAGCTTGCAAAGTCGCGGTTCCCAGCAATGCAGCCCAGCGAGGTGAGGCAAGGACTTACCTCCACCAAACTTGGGCTGAAGAGTCACTGGACTGTGGGGGTCACTTGGACGGTGTCGCTGGATTCGAGGGACCTCGCTCGTCGTGCTGAGAGGAGACCCAAGGGACCGGAGATGCAGCTTTTTGGTGCCTGCGGTTGCAGGGGGAAGATTCCGTCGACCCACGGGAGATTTCTTCGGAGCTTCTGGTGCAGAGAGGAGGCAGGCTACCCCCACAGCATGCACAAGCAGGAAAACAGTCGAGAAGGCGGCAGGATCAGCGTTACAGAGTTGCAGTAGTCGTCTTTGCTACTATGTTGCAGGTTTGCAGGCTTCCAGCGCGGTCAGCGGTCGATTCCTTATCAGAAGGTGAAGAGGGAGATGCAGAGGAACTCGGCTGAGCTCATGCATTCGTTATCTAAAGTTTCCCCAGAGACAGAGACCCTAAATAGCCAGAAAAGAGGGTTTGGCTACCTAGGAGAGAGGAGAGGCTACTAACACCTGAAGGAGCCTATCACAAGGAGTCTCTGACGTCACCTGGTGGCACTGGCCACTCAGAGCAGTCCAGTGTGCCAGCAGCACCTCTGTTTCCAAGATGGCAGAGGTCTGGAGCACACTGGAGGAGCTCTGGACACCTCCCAGGGGAGGTGCAGGTCAGGGGAGTGGTCACTCCCCTTTCCTTTGTCCAGTTTCGCGCCAGAGCAGGGGCTAAGGGGTCCCTGAACCGGTGTAGACTGGCTTATGCAGAATTGGGCACATCTGTGCCCAACAAAGCATTTCCAGAGGCTGGGGGAGGCTACTCCTCCCCTGCCTTCACACCATTTTCCAAAGGGAGAGGGTGTCACACCCTCTCTCAGAGGAAGTTCTTTGTTCTGCCATCCTGGGCCAGGCCTGGCTGGACCCCAGGAGGGCAGCTGCCTGTCTGAGGGGTTGGCAGCAGCAGCAGCTGCAGAGAAACCCCAGGAAGGGCAGTCTGGCAGTACCAGGGTCTGTGCTACAGACCACTGGGATCATGGAATTGTACCAACAATGCCAGGATGGCATAGAGGGGGCAATTCCATGATCATAGACATGTTACATGGCCATATTCGGAGTTACCATGGTGAAGCTACATATAGGTAGTGACCTATATGTAGTGCACGCGTGTAATGGTGTCCCCGCACTCACAAAGTTCAGTGAATTGGCTCTGAACAATGTGGGGGCACCTTGGCTAGTGCCAGGGTGCCCACACACTAAGTAACTTTGCACCTAACCTTTACCAGGTAAAGGTTAGACATATAGGTGACTTATAAGTTACTTAAGTGCAGTGTAAAATGGCTGTGAAATAACGTGGACGTTATTTCACTCAGGCTGCAGTGGCAGGCCTGTGTAAGAATTGTCAGAGCTCCCTATGGGTGGCAAAAGAAATGCTGCAGCCCATAGGGATCTCCTGGAACCCCAATACCCTGGGTACCTCAGTACCATATACTAGGGAATTATAAGGGTGTTCCAGTAAGCCAATGTAAATTGGTAAAATTGGTCATTAGCCTGTTAGTGACAATTTGAAAGTAATGAGAGAGCATAACCACTGAGGTTCTGGTTAGCAGAGCCTCAGTGAGACAGTTAGGCACCACACAGGGAACATATACATGCACGCCTATGAGCACTGGGGCCCTGTGTGACAGGGTCCCAGTGACACATACATATAGGCCACAAACCTATGAGCACTGGGATCCTGACAAGCAGGATCCCAGTGACACATAACAAACATACTGAAAACATAGTGTTTTCACTATGAGCACTGAGGCCTGGCTATCAGGATCCCAGTGAGACAGTGAAAACAGTGACAAACACCCTGACATACACTCACAAACAGGCCAAAAGTGGGGGTAACAAGGCTAGAAAGAGGCTACCTTCTCACAGTGTGCTTCATGATATGTGAAGGCATTGTGCCATTTACGGTAGAGTATCCCAGATCAGAAGGTTTAGTACTGTCCCACTGCGCTGAGAGGCACTCATTTGCACAGATTAAATATCTAGAAGCAGACAGTCAGTGCACCAGGCTATACAGATCACTGATATTCTCCATGTCTCTGGCATGCTCGGAGAAGTGCCTTGACAGTGAAGGGTCTTGCCTTTCTGTGCATTTTTATGTATTACTAACAAAGGCCAATTTCAGACTCAGCCACAAAGATCTGAGCATATGGCCACCATTTTCTTAAAATAAATTTATGTGATCATGATGAACTGAAGAAACAGAATTTGCTGATTTCAGGTAATCATCTGTTCTGCTCTCCCATCTGGGAAATGCACTGTACTTCACTTCTAAATGTACGTGACTCCATGGGCTGCTGGACTGGGGTGGGTAGTTGTGGCCAGTTCAACTGGTTTAAAAACCCAGATTTTAGGTTATCTAAAACGTCAGAAACCCTAAGCCAGGAACATGGCATTTCAGCACACTGACAGAAGTTCTGTCCGCTGTACCTGTCATTTTGGATGGAGAGAAGTGGGGCATTTATTTCTACTCTGCAGGTCTGACGGCTTTGATTCTTTTGTCTGACGGCTTTGATTCTTTTGTGATCCCTTGAGACAGTGCTTCATTTGAGCAGGAAGTTTCCGGTGCTGGGCACCAGCAACACTGATGCTTGTGACAGTCTGCCACAAGGTGGCGCTGTCTAGCTATTCTAAAGATTACTACCGCATCAGTAATTTATTAATTCAAAATCCCTTACTATTGCCTGCCGTCCAAGACATTCTTAAGGCTTTGGGGCCCTTGAATAGTCTGAATTGTCACACTTGTAGGCGTGTGATAGTAATTGTGCTGTTACTATCATTGGAACATGGCAGGGTATATGTGTGGTGCGAGCTGCAGTGATTTCCTGCCGAAAGCCCTGGCACTTAGTTTTTTTGTTGTTTTTTTTACAAATAAGCACTGGTTTGGTATCACATGGATACCGCTATTCAGTGAAGGCAGTGCATGGACAGCTCTTGCAAACTGGAAAAGATTGCAAATGGTGGAACCATCAGTATTCTAAATACACTAGGCTAATGGCAGGATGAAGATTGCATCATGTCGTATTTTAAGCAGCTGGTCTCCATTATCTAGAGGGTTTTATTTTGAAAAGAACCTGCTTCGACCTCGAAATGCACCATAATTCTTCTAATGGTTTAAAAGATTTTCACTGCGGTGAGCAGTTTTTCAAATTCTTTATTCTTTGATTCCCTTTTCATTGCATATTTAGCCCCTAGGTTTACAACTTTGGTACAGCGTATTTTTGAAACATAATATCTATTGCAAATTACAGTATAGTTTCACCTTTTGGCAGTGGTGGCCAGCTCTTGCATGTGCTGTGCTGGTGGTTGTAAAAAGCAGCAGCTGGTCTGCTTCGTGATGCCACTGGGACGGGCACCGTGGCTGCCAGATTTGCACAATGTTGCTGATTCCTGCTTTTCTAAAGAAGCACAGACCGTTGGAATCCAGTGCTTGTTAAGGATCTTTCTATCTCGAATGCAGATTGCTTTTTCTTGTCTGACTTGACAAATGTTTACATTGCGGAGGAGGACCCTACTTGCCTTTTGCTAACATACTCTCTGTCTCTTGTCTCCTCTTGATCCTTCTTGACATTTCCATTGTCAGCAGAAAGAGGTATCATTAAGGTAATCAGTGGTGGCCAGGACGTTTATGCATACCAAATCGAGGGAAAGTTAAGCAGAGGCTGGAGTACTGTTGACAAGGATGCTGCTGCAGTCTGTTGTCCACAAAACTGTAATTCTCTGTACCTGTTTTGCAATCGACATTTAAAACAGGTTAACTAATGCCAAGTTCAAAATTGCAGTATATGGCACGACAAGCTATGCAAAACTCACCACTTTTACGCTAGAAGGCTTTGCTTTAAATTGGATCTACACAATCGTCCTGTCCAGTCATAGCAGGAACTGGAAGTAATGCAAATAATCCGAAAATAAAACCACAAAAGCAAACACACCATGAGGAATGGTAAAAAGAGGGCTCGGGGTAGAGGGTTAAAGTGGCCAGGAAGAGGAACCAGATAGGGATGCAAGAATGCGACAAATGTGAAAGCTAGAGACAGTGTGGGTGCAAACCCAAGCACAATCTGAAAGAAGCCCACTACCATGAATAATTGTCGGATAATGTCTTGAAGGGCTTGCCTTCTTTATGCTCCTGCTGGCGATATGAGTGGAGATGTGGTGGGTTGGCAGCGGCCAACCCGCCACACTCATAATTTGGCGGTTTGCACCACCAGCCTGTTGGCGGTGGGACCGCCACATTTACCCTGGTCAAAATAACCACCACTGTGTTTGCCACACTTCAGTCTAAAATTTGGTCCAGGTATGAAGGTGAAAAATACGCACAAACATTGCAACCAAGAAGTGACTCCTAATACAAGAACACATTTCAAGTGTACAGTACAGATGCCTCACTTCAACAAACGGACAGGTCCAAGTATGCATTTCAAACTTCAATGCTGAAAAATGTCAATAAAAGCATTGTGGGGTGTTGTTACCATGCAGCTGTGATTCACCCAGAGGTCCGAACAAATTTTTAAAATGGCTCCAAAACAAAAGTTTCTTCACTGCCAAGAACACTGATAAAATCTCCTCCACAGCAACTATTCAACCCTTCCCAAGAAAGAAAAGTCACCCCAGCACCAAGACCAAAATCCTTTAAATCACACTTAATCCGAAAAGGAAGTTGAATGCTTAGAAAAACTAGTGGTAGGCACACCGCACCATTATCTCTTTCTAATCTAACCCAGCCTAGGTTTGGCCTGTTGTAATCTATCTGTGGACTTTTAATTACGCCCACCACACACCCATCACTATCACTCGTTCATGGGCTTGCCTTTCAAAAATTAAAATCCTTTGATATCTTTGGTAAATGCTTCACGTTTGTCCCTCCTTGGGCAGTTTTGTTACCGCCTTGGCCACCGACTCTGTTACATGGATAATTGCATGTTTGCCGATATGCATGACTGCAAGTAAACTTCTTTAATTTATGTGGCAAGAAAAGTCCAGTTAGGAAATTACAATGCTAATAGCTCTAACTCGATCAAACGCAAGACCCATTGCATTGAAAATGCTTGTTCCTTTTGTCTGCGCTCCATGGCTGTCATGGCGCTCATGGAGCACAGACCGTGAACTCAATCAGAGATATCATTTTTACATTATATGCACTCTGATCTGCTTAGTACACCTTCTTTGCAGCAGGCATATTAATCTCCTGTGCTACCTTATGATGACTCTAAGCTTCCACTACATAGAAGTATGTTCTCTATCCTGAAATAACATAAATCGCCAGAGTTATTTTTATATTTTTACTTAACATGCACTTTGTGATTTGCCTACTACACATTCTTTGCAGCAGGCACATCAACCCTGTGTGCTACCTTATGATGACTCCAAGCTTCCAATGGACAAAAGTACGCTCTCTCTCCAAAAGGATAATAAATCACCAGAGTTAGTTTGACATTTGTACATTATATGCACTCTGTCATCTGCCTTGTACATGTTCTTCACAGCAGGCATATTAACCCTCTGTGCTATCTTATGATAACTCCAAGCTTCTGCTAGACAAAAGTATGTTCTCTCTCTCTAGAAGGAACATTAACCCTCTGCACTACCTTATAATAAGTCCAAGCTTCCATTCAATAAAAGTACGTTCTCTCTCCAGAAACAACATTAATCACCAGAGTTCTTTGCAGCAGGAATATTAACACTCTGCATTACCATATGGTAACTCCAAGCTTCCACTAGACAAAAGTATTTTTTATCTCCAAAAAGAACAAAAATTGCCACTGTTATTTTGACATTTTTACATTACATTCATTTTGTGATTTGCTTAGAAGACGTTCTTTGCAGCAGGCACATTAACTCTCTGCACTACCTTATAATGAGTCCAAGTTTTCACTAGACAAAAGTATGTTCTCTCCCCAGGAAGAACATTAACGCTCTGGACTACCTTATGAGCCCAAACTTCCACTAGACAAAAGTAAGTTCTGTCTCCAAAAAGGATTTTTACATTACATGCACTCAGAGCCACCTAGTACATGTTTTGTACAGCACACATATTTATTCTGGGGCTGGAAACCAGCCCATGGAGTAGTATTTGTAGAGTTGTCCAGCTCCCTAGTTCAATGCATGATTCACTCATTTAGTTTATGTTTCTGCTTTGCATTCTGGGATTTGTAGTTTTATTTTTTAAACGTGATAAAAGCTGTGAATACACAGCAGAAACCTGACTAGATGAACTACACATGTTTGAGTCTATGAAACTAGAGCTGTGTGTGCTTGTATTTATAAAACTAACCTCAAGGAGAGCTTACAGTTGCTTATGCTGTACAACAGTCAGTATTTTATAATTAACATTTCAGTTCAAGGCTGACTGAGGATCATTAATATCATGTGAGAGGACTCTCCTCAAGTTTGTGAAAAAGCATCAGCGTTTTGTTAGACTCTCCAGACTGCAGTAAAAGGACAGAGATCAAGTAAGCACGCATTCTTGGAGTACAATTATGTATTCATTGCCCCACGGGCAATGTCACCTGTACCAGTTGCGAAGTAAACATGACTTGCACCTGGGAGTAGTTTTTGTTTTAAGGGCTTTGTTTAAGAAAAATTCTAGTAGGCCTATTGACCCTTTAGTTATATGCAGGACCACTGGAATTATGTGGCAGAAAGGACCAAAATATGCGGCAGGATTGACCAATTAATGTGGCAAAAGAAGTCTAATTATGCATTTACAATGCCAGTAGTTCCACCTCAATTAAATGCGAGACCTATTGCATTGCAGATGAGTGTTTAATTTGGTGGAATTAAAGAGAGTTTGTTTGGTTGAGGTGGTAAGTGTTGATAGTAGCAAACAGGCCTTATCCTCCTGTTGGGCTCACACAACTGTTGTTGGCTCTCCTGGTCTTCAAGTAAAAAGACATTGGGATACTCGTGGGTGTGATCTTAAGAAACATGACCATCCCTACTGGAGTATTGGCATATTCTTTAAGGTTTTATGGCAATTCCCATCCGAAATACATAAACAAGTTTGAGATTGAACAGATGTTACTGTCTTGAAGATTACAATAAAAAATATCTTCTTTGTCCTTGTGGTACAATTAAGCACTACTCAGCATAAAATACACTATGCTCGAGGTGAACCAACAGTACCTGAGCTGTTACAATTCAGTATACCTACAAAGGAAATACATTTTACCTGCCAGCAGAAAAACGTATATGTACCCTTGAAATATGGTATACTTACAGTTAAAATAAACATGCTAATAGATTATAAATATACATGCTCTTACAGTACACTTTACCCCAATTAGTGTACATTGTACTCTTTAATCACAAATGTGAAAATCTGTTAGTAACTCATTCTTGCAGAATAAGTGAACTAGTAATTTTTCTATCGACTGTGCCTCAAACGTCAATATAGTATGCATTTGTAATAATAATCATTAGTTGTATTTTTGACAGATTTTAGAAATGTGCAAGTGCATGGGCAGCTCCTCCTTTAGGGCGGAGGAACGTTGCCCTCAGTGCCAGCAGCAGCAGCTCCAAAACCTTTATCAGAAAACAATAATACATTGAGTTTATTATCATTTTCTGATAAAGGGTCGGGACCAAGGGGGTGACGAGTAGTGAGGGGGAGTGCACAGCACTCCCCCTCATTGCCCATGTATGTTTGGCCAGTCGTTTTGGGCCGGCCAAACACACATGCGTAGTAGGCTCTCTCCAGCCTGGCACTGTGTTGCCGGGCCGGAGAGAGCATGCACAGGCTCACAGTCTGCCTGGGAGCAAACCTAATGCTGCTACGAACAGCGTCAGGATTGGCGTAGGGCAGGCTGGGAGCCTGTGCCTGCCTGTAGCAGAGGAGCAGATGGAGTGGTGTGGCAGTGATCGAGGTGAGTGTGTTTTTTAAATCAATAATTCAATGTTCATTGCCCCTTCCCCCCCGTGTGCCACTCGCCCCCTTCCGCGCTCCGGGAGCCGCGACTATGCAAGTGTCAAGTCATGCAAGTTAGAATAATGTGTAATCGAATTGGCAATGGCTGTGACAAACTCAGCAGAGATGCAATACAGTTTTAATTCACACATATTAATTTACCGAAAAAAGTAGCAAGAGCTTGCAGAGAACAATATTGAAACCCTCTATATTTCTTTATTTCAAACCAAATAAAAAATGTTACTGATTTTATTAATTAAATTGAAATTAAACATGTGTGTGTGTTGCACAAACAGCATACTGGATCACCTGCAGGCTTAGGAAGAATCTGAGAAAGTCCCCACTCTTGGCATCTCTTAACACTTAAGAAGAGAAAAGGTTTTCATATTTTCATGGAAAGAAAACAGATATTTAGTTTCGCATGAATATTCTTCTAGGAAATTCCACAGTTAGGCGCCCAGGTTGGCCATACTTATTTTTCTCTTAAAAATTCTTGGACAGTGAGAGTCGATGGAGCAGAAGTAGCAGCAAGGTACATATTTTTTGGTCTGTGGTTTGCAGAGCTGTTAAAGAATATATACAGAGTGGGCTTTGGGTCAACTCCTTTCAACTATTCACTTTGTTCAGCAAGCCTCTTTCAGCCATTGGCTAAAGGCTTTGTCATTCACGTCTTGGCTCTGCCCAGTGGAGCATTTACCTCTCACCTAATGGTATTGGCTGTTTGGGTGTATCCTTCTTCAACTCCAGTGCTTGCAACTATAGTACTCTCTCTGCATTCCTGCTAGCTCTCTCTCAAATGCTGCATGCACTATCACATTAATCGCAGACCCTTTGGCTTTCCCAATGATTGTTTGACTTTGTCACTGATGTTTGATGGCCAAATCCTTTGTGTGTAAGGGTATGTGCTCTGAACAGGATTCTGATTCTGATCAGAAAGGAAGAAAGAACAATAACACCCCTGTGTGGATTAGCAAGTTTTGGGACATACTGTTGAAAAGTCAAGAATAATCAACAGGCATAATGCATTTAGAAGTCCCAAAAAGACCTGGCTGTTTCCTGAATCATAATGCCAATGGGACTACACTTTGATGAACCACTGGTCAACAAAAGAAGCAGAAATCCTATCTCTCATGCTCTTTCTCCTACACTTCTCTCATAATTCTACACTGCAGCATGACACCTCTCCAAATGTTTGGATGCAGAGATGCTCAACGCACCGTGCCTACATTACATCTGCACACCTCATGCACCTCTCCCAACATGCACCTTATTGAGTTAATGGCAACCAATGCTCTTTCAGTCATGCACCTTAAAAGGTTCCTGGGAACCAGATTCAAACCTGGAAGCTCTTCAATCTCAATGAGGTAAAAGAAGCTCTCTAAATGATAATAATGGAGTAATCTCTTACTTGACCACCCAAAGAACATGTTGGACCTAGCATGGGGTGTGCCAAGGTGCTAGGATGTTCCTCATGAACAGAGCATCTCACACAGTTTTCATTTTTCATAATTTAGAGACTCTCTTTTGGAAATAGGTACTCCCTAAATCTATGCTGGGGTCTGAAGATCGCTGTTTCTTCAGTGTGGATGCAGGGTGGCTCCCATGAAAGAGTATTATAATATGTGAGAGGCATTCATAGCATCATTGCTTTGAGGTTCTAAGGGGTGATCTCATGGAAGTAATTTACGAGCAGCAGGAGCTACTCCTGGCTACCCCTTCCACTGCCTGTGCTACCTCTGGCCTCAAGCCTCATTAAGATAGTAGCAAGAGCAGAAAGTAAAGGGAGCTCTAGAGGTCCTACATCCGTTCTGAAGTTATTGGCCGCTCAGCAGCAACTAAGAGATTGTTGAGGAACCCATGGTTAGACAATGGTTCAACTCTGGGATCTTATATGTCTTAAAGAGCACATGATCTCACTTCTCCTACCCTTGATTTGTCAATGAATCAACGTCTATGGGAAATCTTTATCAAACCTCACACTAAAGCTCTTTCGTTTGGTTTCGGCTGACATTGGCATTGAAAATGGAGGACTTTGATACCAGGGATACGGTGCAGAATCAGAGAAAAGGATGAACTTGGTCCAATTTCATTTCTTTGGTCTTCATAGGGAGAGATGAGGAATTTATTATGATAAGGGAGCACAATAATTCATCCAGTTCATGCTTTGGAATTAGGCGCTTTACAGCTGTGCAACCAAGGAACCAGCATAGAAATAACTCCTGGGTTGCCACATCATTCGAAGAGAGATGTTTGTAGGCTAGCTGAAACCCAATCAGTATACATATTTACTTTTACTGCCGCATTATTTTACACTAATACTCATATCCCCTTACACCTCTTCTCCTTCTCTTTTTAATTCTCAAAATCAAGCACAAGCCACACCTTCTCCTGTCATGGCTACCTTGCCATCTCATGTCCCTCTTGCGGCTTGATGGTTACAAAATATGTATTATTATTATCCACCTCAAAGTTTGAAAGGCTTCTTGCGCCACCCAAATCCAAACATGTGACATGAATTTACAAACAGAAGCCTGGATTAAGGGTGAAACTGGCTGAGATGTTTATACATCATCGCTCCCTCACCCTCTTTCACAATCGCTCTCTGCACTTTCTCGCTTAAACCCAGTAATTTACCAATGTGCACTTCGGAGACATTATCATGTCAGGACAGGCTTATGCTGGAGCAACATTCGAGTCGAGAAATCATATTATGCACCTAAATATATAACTATAAAACAAAGGAAAGTATATACTTAATTTGTAAAAAAAAAAAAAAAAAATACATAAATAAATAAGAAAACAAATTAACAACAGGAGACAAAACATTTTACTAAGAGCCCGCTTCTGGGGCTGCCAATTGCCTTAGTTGCTCAATTCTGTAACTGCCTACTCTTGATTCTACTTCACGAACCCATTTGTGTTTTTTTAATATATTTTTCTTCCACCTTTTTTCCATTTGTGCCTTTGTCTATCTCTATTTCAAAGTCTGATGATAAAAAAAAATAAGTCCCATTCTCCAAAAAAAAAGTCACAATTTATACGCTGCCAGGAAGTTGTGTTCTAATCATGCCACTTAGGGCAAAGTGTAGTATTACCATTATTAGAGGAAGCGAAACCTTTCAGCAGCAAAAGACCAATTTGTGCACCACATCGTCCAAAAACACGGTTCTTCTTTGCCACCACTTGCTAACTTCGCTGCCGATCACGGAAACGGCCCCTCCCCGTCAGAGACAAGGGGCACTCATTTTATCATCTTCCTCGGCTCACGCACACAGATTCTCTCATAATTGCCTGATTAATAATTAACATATTTAGGACTAAAGGGCCTCAATTATCCATTAATTTACATTATTAATATATACATCATTCTAAATGGACATACAGTTATTGCAATCGTTCTCAGAGGTATCGGAAAATCAACATAGCATAACTTTCCTGGATTGCAATAGTCTTCTTGACACCTTGAGCATTGTGGTGCGTTTGGTAGCAGTTAAATGAAGGTTTCAGTGTTCTCCACACTTGTGTGCTTTTATTTGTACACTGACATTGGTGAAACAGCGGGGGTCTATAGTTAAGCTGGCATGCAATAAATTACAGTCACACACATAGGTAGGTGTGCACGGTTTCTCACAGAACTTAACACCTCAAGTACCCAACTCAGGCCTATCTATACCACTGATACTCAAAGTAGGGCTCGGGCCGCATGCGGCCCTCCTGACCTTTACATGTGCGCCCCCCCCCCCCCCCCCCGGGGTCAACAGCAGCACTGGGGTGGTGTTTACTCGACCCAGCACAAAAATTAAAACGATGTTAAATAACTAGGCAAGCAATTATTTGAAGGTAAATTGAAGGTAAACAAAGGAAGAAATTGGGTTGCTCTGCATCCCTGACATTTAGAAACACCCTTATTTCTAGTAAACACATCTTACAGCAAAACTATAAAATAATATGATAGTCTCTCCAGAACTCAAACATTGTATTTCATTAGCATGTAGAACTAGTACATCAGATGATAACATGCATTGAGAAGTACTTTTTGGAAGTGATAGGTTTCAAACACAATTCTATAAACAGTCATCTTCCACCGGCGCTGAAAACAATGCTAATAGTAAATTAAGAGGCAAGTAATTTGTTATGTGCACTCTTTGGGTGGTTTGGGCTCTTATTATACATGAACAAAATGACAGTTTATTAAACCACATAGAGAATAAAGGTGTTATACAACCCACATAATGAAGTCATGTATTTTGAGGTCGTCTTGTATGTGATACTGAAGAAAAAGGAGGGAAAGTGAAATAAAACAATTGCCTAGGAACACACAGTTTGTTAAAGTGGGGAAGCCGGTATTAATCCCAAATTTTCTGGTTTCACATTGTTCACTTCACCATTAGATGTGTATGCTTTGCTACACTCACCTTACCGCACACACCCTTCCCGACAAAACTACCCCACAGCCTCCCCCTACCTCCCAACAACCCTGCTTGATTCAATGCAGCCCTCGGGCACTTCAAGGACCAAACTTTTTGGCCCCTGGGAAAATGAATGCGAGTACCCCTTATCTATACTCTCACCATGCTTGTCCTTCTGTGTCCAACTCACATATTTGTGCTTTCTGCACCATCTCCACAGTGATCCTCATTTCGATCTCACAATGTGCCTACTGCACCTTTACCACATGTGCACTTCTTCATCCCACACAAGTGTGCATGCAGAATCAGCCCTACAGTAACTCTGCTTAACTGCTCACTGAGATGTGCACAAGCCCTACTCTGGCCATCCTGTGTGACTTCACATAGGTTTTCCATTTGCATCAGGCCTATACCTACCCTTGTTTTCCAGCTCACCCAAATGAGCCTGTACAACCATCATACTACAGTACCTGAAAATGGGTCACCCCGTAGAAATAACATGTTTGTGCACATCACCTGCCCCCGGGGGAGAGGGTATTTGGGGAGTGCTTTTGCAAAAACAGAAATAAAATGACATAGGTGTCTCTGCTACAACGTACTGTGATACACCTGTATTATAACCTTATACCATGCTGCCTAGGGCTATACCGGTTGTTAAAGGCCTTGAACCAAAGTTATAGACTTGAGCCACAGGCAAGGACCTATAACGAGAGAGAAGGCCTATAAAAACCGGTATAGCCCGAGGCAGAAGGTCTATAAGACTATTAGAACATTCCATCCACTAAGGGTAGAATATTCTTAGTTAAAAAGTTAAAAACATAAAGACAAACATTGGAATTTTGGAGCAGAAGGCTTATATTTGCTATTATAAGCCTGGAGCCACTCCATTGTCTTCAGTGGAGTGCTCAGATTTAAATGTTTTAATAATTCACACAGACTTGCCTGCTACATTCTCAGTACAGTGGTCTTCCAGCACTAACTCACACAGAATCCCTTGGTACTCTTTTGCCACACTTGGACTCTTGTCCCTGAGTCACAGAGAAGTGGTTACTGCATCAGCCCAACATTAGCTCTTCCACATCACCTAACAAAATTTGCTTGTTGCATTATGCACATGCTGCCACAGTTAGGCCCCACATCAGTCCTGTAAAGGCCATCTTACACCCAATTTACACAAATGTGCCTGCTGTGCCATCCCCAAGCTGACATGCTTACCAACTCAAATAGTTATGTCTGACTCTTCCTTCCCACAGTGACCCATCTGTACTAACTCACACAGGGGGGAATGCTGCACAATCCACTGATGTTGTTTAATAACCACAAACGTATGGACCACAGCACCAACCCCAATTGGGCACCTTGGTTTTTATCCATTTAGGTGACTCAGCTGCAACAGTCTCAACTGGCACTCACGGTCAGCTCACACAAGTGTACCAGTGTGATTTTCTAAGTCACCTGTACAACTCAAACAGGTGTGGCTGTTGCACTAGACACACAGGGGCTCAGTTACAAGAAACTGGTGCATCACGATCGATGCACCAGTTTTCTTGCACCGCCCTGCACCCCCCTAGCAATTCCATGGGAGCAGTGTATTTACAATGCAGTGCTCTATGGCGCAAAGTATCCACAATAGCGTAAAAAATTCTGTCACTGTTGTGGCACTAAACCTTAGCATTGCTGGACCAGGGTCAAAATGTTGATGCTAGTCCAGCAATGGGTAGGAGGCCCCTATAGACAACAGCACAGCGTTACCTTTAACGCCTGCCCTGACCAGGCATTAAAAAAATGACACTCTGCTGGCACAGCATGGTGCAGTGAAATCTCATAGATTTCACTGCACCATTTCTGCGAGGCTTTTAATGAGGAAACGCTTACCTTGCATACATTTTACCTAGCGCAGGTATAATGTGGCGCAAGGCTTTACACACTGGTGCAATAGTGACACTGCACCACTGTGTAAATACGGTGTGGGGTGGGGGACTGTTTTGCGCTGCTTTGACATAAAAAAATAATGCGAAGGCGGCGCAAACTCCTCGTAAGTGAGGCCCACAGTGTCCACCCTGAGGCAGCTCATAAATGTATAACTACTGCATATGCACAACACAGGTCTACCAGTATCAACACACAAGGCCCTCAAGTACTAATATATCACACAAGTACACCTGCTGCCTCTGTACCATATTCTTTCCTCTTAACATAGTAAACAGCACCGCATCCACACCGAGGCTTCACCACCAAATCCACCAGATGTGCAACCTGCACTACATGTGCAATCACTTTTCACTATTTTACCTGCTGTGCATTTTGGTGCACATAGGATGCATGCCTTCCCTCTTCCCTCTGATGCAGAAAGCAGAGTGTGGACAACATCTGCGCTGGCCGCTTGCCCGACAGACTTTTTTCTCAGATGAAATACAACTGCCTCATGACAGGTTAAATAAAGGCGGGCTGGCCCTTGTGCCCTCGCTGTACGGTGCGCCATTTCTCATTGTCACCGTGGGCAAAGATAACTCTCCCAGCGGACGACATCAACGACGGCTGCTCTGCCGCTAGCATGACATAATATACGTGAAGGCACAGCCACACATCGAAGAGAGTAGCTATCATTAGTGCAGCAGGTGGAGTCGCACCGGGGACCGAAAGTTTAGTGCAGCAGGTGGAGTGGCATTGGGGCCTGAAAATGTGAGGGGCCCAACGCACCCTAGTCAATCCTGTCATTTACTATCCGACAAGGCCATTTTCCTTCATTGGTTAAGGCCTGTGGCACACTTGTGATACCCACTTTATGCCTCTTTTTCGACATGTGTTTGAGTAAAGGAGGCCGTCCTTCCACACACCCTTTTTTTAGGGCTCACTACCACCAAGCAAGTGGCTTGTGGAAGTAAGTTTCTTGCTCAGTTCAAGAAAGCCAAGATTTGAGATGGTGCCAGGAAAAATTGGCAGAGTCTACTTCAGTCTACGAAATAGCTATTGCATGATCGGTGATGGCAGCTTAATGATGCAGAAAGATACTGTAGGATTATTTTCACATTACTCTTGAACTGAGCCGTGCAGGTTCGAGTTAGAGTTAAGCACTGATGAAGAAAACAACAGAAAATTAAAACAAAAATAATTTTAAAAGGTGGTTTTCAAAGAAAGTAATATTCTATTTAGCAGAAACGTTAAGCCAGCATGGTAATGTCATTTGCCAGGACTCTGATTAGATAAATAACAACGTGAGCTGAAATTCGCTAAATGTTTGCTGAGGTTGTTGTGTTGCTGCCAGGGGCGTAGCTATCATTAGTGCAGTATGCCTAGTTGCACAGTGGCCTAGAAGTGTGAGGAACTCTCTGCACCCAGAGTATTGTTGGCAATACCTACCTAATAGTTTGGCATAGGGGTGGGGGATTTATTTCTGGGTTGTGTTTGCACTGAATTCACCTTTGCCAAACTGCTGATCCGAGAGTATTTACTACTATTTGTCAAATGGAGTTGTAGCGCCTGCCACTTTAATGCATGGATTTTCAGAGGCCCAGGAAAAAAATGGATTTTGCTCCTCAAGTGTGGGTTTTCTTTTAAGGACAAGACAACTTTTGAGACCATTTACTGCAGTCTGGCACCACCTAATGGCTATCTGTGTTGGTGCATTAAGGTAGATGCTTGCAGTGGCCTTAATGTTGTTCTTGGCCTGAGAACCCAATTGTTATAGTAGCATTTATTATATACAGAATTGAGCAAGATGTAGTGAACTGTTTACATGGAAGAAGTGTATAAAGGTTACACGTAATGTTGCGGCCTGTGGAAGCCATAGCCAAGCTGTAGCTTACATTCCCTGTGTATCTACACCATCAAAGAACACTGATATACACATTCTGAACTATTGCACTAGAGAGAAAACGTCAATACGTTGGCATTATACGTTTTGGATTTGATACAGCTCGAACATGGAGCACTGCATAGAGAATGCATTATTGCAAATGAAGCATCTCGAACATGAGTTTAATGCACTTTGAAACTAGCATTGGCAAGACCAAAAGTTCTGGCGTTCGGAAATAAGCCACTTTTTTCTGTGCTAGCATATGCAATAAAAGGTAACAGGTTTAATGAAAACAAAGAAAAAATGTTGCAGTATAAGGGTTACCGATGTATGTTTCAAAGAAAAAATGAGAAAACAGCAGTCCTTTTCAGGAGGCTGTACACATGTGATCACTCACGGTGCAAGGCAGTCAGTGGATGAGGTGGACTGCCCCACAGCCCCATGCTGTGTGTTCAGTGGAGTGGAAGCAAAATCCGAATTACACTTAAAGAGACTGAAAAAATAAAGTGGACTGACGGAAAACCCCGCATTTGTCGATATATTTGTTTCTATCATCATTTTGAAAAAGCAAAACAAAATGAGGCTGACAGCCAGTTAAAACTGTCTCCAGCCGAATCTAATTCTAAATCTGTTCCCCCTAATAAACATGCTGCGCATGGAGCTCTCGCCGAGGAGCTGGTGGAAGGAAGAACAGTTTGTGGGTTGTGTCTGCAAAAGTAGTGTGAGGGGAGTGGGGTCGCACATTGCCCATGTGGACGCTTGGGACCAGTCGGGGCCAACACTTTCTTTTATTTCAAAGTGCTTCTAACCACTTTGTATCAGTTGCTACAAGCGAGACTTGCTGGGGAAAGACGCGGAGAGCAACGCCACTATTGTCAAGACAACAGTATGTCTTTTCTTTTTCTTAGAAAGAGACGGTAGTGTGTCCATTGGCCTCGTGCATCTGGTACCAGGGAGTGCCAGACAGCCTGTGCGCATGTCTTCCACTGCAGGCCAGAGGAGCTCTTGTTGTTTGGCAGGCTCTGTCTATGCCCTACCTCCTCAACAAAAGCACATGTCACGTAAAAGAGTCCAGTGTTTGACCTGGCATGTGTGACTGACTGTCGCAGTGAGCGACGCAAAAAACGGGCATTTCCTGAAATTCTTGCAAGGTGGCCAAAAGACAGGTTGGCTCGGTGTGTCACACCATACCAGCTCTATTCTTTCGCTCCCGGCAAAGAGCTAATATCACATGTTCATCCCAGAGAGGCCAGAAAGGCAGTGATGCTATCAAAGTCTAAATTCCTCAAGGACTCGCCCTCTACAAGTGTACTCCTCCTTATATCTCTCAATGAAAATATTATCAAGGTTTTCAGGTCTATTATGGTCTAATGGCAGAGCAATTTCACTATTTTTTGGAGATAATATGTACAGTGTATCAGTCTGTAAGTAAAAATGTGTGGGCTTGTATATATATATATATAAGTAAAAAAGTACAGCAACATGTTAAAGTCTGAGTTTATAAAATAGTACTTTGAATCTTGATATATTCTCTTCCTTGTACATGCATATCATCTCTATGCACTTATGTATCCATATATTTATGACTTTACTCCTACTGTAGAAGAAAAACAAATCTTTGACTTTATCCAATGCACTACTCTATGTCTCACCCTATACCTCTCTTAATATATCTTCTGGTTTCACTCTCTGACTCCTCTCAAACCTCATTCTACTACAATGATTTCCAAAATAACCTTTTCCAGACTCTTCTCCTTTATCCCTCCTTGGATCACCCCAAGCCTCATTTTACCACCATGATCTTCCAAACAACCCTTTCTAAACTCTTCCCTTATGGATCCATCCTTTGACACATCCCAAGCCTCATCTTACTACTATGATCACTTCCTAGACTCTTCCCTCTTCTACCCCTCCATTATCCTATTCCATCCAGCTAACAAGTACCGCTCAAATTAACTCATATTTCCCTATACTAATCCTTTTTGAGTTCCGGAGTAGCGTCATTCTCGCCTAAAATTGCTTTGACGCCTCATCAGGTGTAGTAAGCACTACGTAAATATAACTGTAATTACAGTATATACATCTCCATTTGCAGGCCTTAAGTGTACAGTAGTTTGTAAAAAAAACTTTAAGTACGGGAGCCTATAGGTATTCTAATGAGTCTGCCATCAGTGCTGCCAGATTCCAGTGGCGACCTTTGCGGAACAGCATTTGCCGCATGTGTTGCACATGTCCAAGGCAGGGTGCTTCACAGAAGTGTTGCCACTGCAGACTGAAGCTGAGCTCAGGGAGGCGTGTACTTAAAGGCCCTTTGTTTTTTTAGAGGAATGCTAGCATTCCCGAATAGGAGCTGGATGCTCTCCTAGGTATATAGAAAGGCCATCTTCAGCTAGGGGTGTAGCTTCAGGGGGTGTGTTTGGGGTGATATACCTCTCTAAAAATATATTCTGTTGTAAATAGTTGAGTACAGGTGCCTTCGTTCGGTTATAGTGAGGTGTCTGTCGAATTTCACCTGGGATTTTTACATACACATAGACAAAATACACACAAACACTCGCTCTCTCGTCTGTTTTGAAGGTGTTAAAAAATGTTGGTTAGTTTGAAAAATATTGTGTCTAACAATAAGCATTGCCCCTTAATCCCTTCTCATGCCCTGCTTCATTGTTGTAAAATCTGATGCCCCCCCGCACAATCTCACTGACTAAGCAACCTCCCTGTCTCAAACCTCTACATCAGGAGTGTATAACCCTTGAATGCATCTAAGAAAAAAGCAGAAAATTATAAAATAATACAGCACAGCAGTAGTTGTGCAAGTTTCCATCACTCACAAAACATGAACAGCAAAGGCATTAACTGCACGGGGGCTACAGATCTATGAAGGAGGTGCTTAATCAATAAAAATGACTGTATAGGTGAATTAGTCAGTGATTATATGACTTTCACTCAGGTGTTATTCCATGTCATCACACTCACTTTCTTCACATCTTCTGCGTTCACTCACAACACTGCCAGTAACTTTTATGAGGACTACTGAAAGTCCTTTGGTACGGGTGTTATATCCAGTAGTCTTGCAGTTCCTGTAGATTCTACCTCTGCTCTTCCCATGCACATTTACCAATGAACCTCGGATCTCTCAAGCTGAGGCCTTGATTTGTCTGTGTAGAGTTCTTGCCTACTTTTGGTGAGAAAGGGGCAGAAGACAGAGGGTGGTAAGAAAAAAATATGTGCATGCACACACGGACACTTAGGCTTCCCTCTCTGGAGTTCTCCTTTCCATCGCAAATCCCTCTTCCAGTACTTCCCTTTCCTGCATACCTTAACCTCCTTTACACTCTACCCTCTTGCTTCCACATTCCTCTTTCTCTCACCTCCAGTTCTCACACACTTTCACTGTTTCACTGTCTCACTTACACACATGGTAAGGATGGCAGTGTTTGTATGCTCTGTATCAGTAGGTCAAATTTTGAATGTTCATTTGTCAAGCTTGCATTGGTGAAAACAAAGCTGTGTTCCCCAAATAGGCAATATTTAGTAAGAGGCTATGGCTGATGATGTTGGAAAAGACCAGCACTTAATTTGTAAATATAAACGTGCCGGTGCTCAAAGCTCTCATCTGAAACACATGGCTGCTGCAATTAAATGTGCGAGCACAGAATACTAAGGCAGCGTAATCCTGAAGCTATCTCAGGCCTCTTTAATCCATTTGCAGCCACTCCCTGTCTCTTCAGCTCACTCTTGCAGCTTTCTCACTGTGTGACGCTTTTACATTTTTCTCTTCTCTGTCTTTCCCATATGTGTCTTTTGCTTGCAGTAAATGCCTGAGGCAGATATATAAGTGCCGGCTCTGAAAATTAAGTGCTGGTGCCCCACGCCGGAAACCACTGGCTCAAATTAAGCACTGGAAAAGACATTCTTATGCCTGATTGTGATTTCAAGATTAAATAATGGTGTTTAGCTGTGAACAGATATCTAAATAAAGGTTAGGGACCATTTACAAACCATTTGGCATTGTGTTGATTATTTGTTTTTCCATCTATTGAGTCACAGGTGTAACTTAGTAGGCCACTATTATTCGAAGTAGCCCAGTCATTGCCTACATAACTTTGCTCAAGTCAGGCACACAATTATCAACCACTTCGAAAAGGTTTCGATTCACCTGCATCATTTGTTGTAATTTCAGCCTCAATGTCGCACCTCTTCAAAATAATGAGGCCTTCCACAGGCTGGGTTGCTGAATCCCAGGACTGCCCAGCTTTGTTGCCACATCACAATACTCTTTCTTTTGTCATCCTATACCTCCTGTATAACTCACTTTTGACTTTTGTATTTAAACTCAGTTTTGTCCTTGTGGCACTCTTTAATTATGTGTCTTTTTATCCTATTTTTTTACCCCTTTTCTACCTTTCTCAAAATCTAAATCAACATTTGCCAATGAAAATAAGTCCCTGTTCCATCAAAACGACAGTCAGCTGAAATTATCAGGACAAATGAAGCACTGTCATTGTGGTTTTGTACAGCTTTCTGTGTATGTACTTCAGAGTGTATGTTGTGTATGAGATGTGTGCTGTGTGCGCCCTCTCAGACATTCATATGTATCAACATAAATATGTGTCCTGGTTTTGCTCTCTGCTAGTCAAATTGTATGTTTTTAGAAACTAGCAAAATCGGCTGTTGCCAGGAAGGTGTATTACCAGCATGAGAGAAGTGCCGGGATTGGCCTGAGTGGGCAGAAATGCCACTTGGGGAGGGAGTGAGACACTGCACTTGGTCACCACCCAGCTGTGCAAAACAGTCGGGGTGGAGAGTTCTAAGTGCACGTCAGTTTTGCCGGCCTCAGGCGGGCAGCCAAGCTGACATGCGCACTTAGAATCTAATTACCACTCCTCCTCCTCCATCTGCTGACCTGGAGGATGCTGGCCCCTCCCCACCCTAAGAAAGCAGAAAAATAAGGTGATATTAAAATCCTTTTACTATCACCTTATTTTTCTGCTTTTAGCGTTGGGGCGATGCTCCTCCACCATAACGGAGGGCCCCCCCTCCCAGAAACAAGAGCTACAAAATAAGAAGTGAGCAGTTTTTATTCAGGGCTATACTGCTGGACTAAGCACTCAAAAGTTGATGGGAGGATTGCTTCAAATTAGTCTAAACCATGGCAATCGCTCTGTGTATCATTTCATCCATGTACACTGATCTTGCAGTACTTGTTAGGTGTGCACTCTACCTAGATTAGCTAACTTCTTGACTTCATATCCCTGAAAACATATCATTTGCACATGATCAATAGATTAGCACACTTCTTGGCTGCAGATCTCTGAGTACACGTTACATGGATCAGTGCACTTTTTGATTACACGGGTACCGGAGTACACATAATGTCCCGGAGTACACATACTGTATGTATGATGGTTCCTCAATCAGTGTGTTCCTTTACTGCAGTCCCTAAATGCAGATTACGTATGCACAATTCCTGGATCTGAATACTCCTTCACTTTGCAGGTCCCTGAGTATACTATACCTATGCTCGGTTCCTGGATCAGCATACTTCTATCTCTCTATTTAGCTCGCTCTCTCCTGAGATACAATTTCACAGACAGGGATCACCAAAAAGCACCCTCTCGGATCCGCATCATGAGTTACATTTAGGGACTAGCATCCCAGTCAAACTCCCTGACATGAAGATCCTCGGGTACCTGCCTGAACACCAAGGTCGTCAGGTACCCTCCTGCATTGATGTCATCTTAACACCTCGTTGAAAGCTAATTTACACAAAGCCAGGTGTAAGCTTCCTCCATGACAATTTGAAAACACTTCACTTTGCCACCTCAGTCTCTGTTGAGGGATGCAGCAGAGTGCATAAGTTATTTGGATGGATTTTCCACTGCTCTCCGGCACACAAGTCAGACAGGCAGATGGAGGTGTGGAAACTCAGAACTCACTGATATGGGAGATAAAGGATTATATTCTGTGTTTTCTTTGGTGAGGCTTTGGCAGATTATTTACATCCCTCACAGAAATGTACATACTCCCAAATGTACACTGGTAACTGCACATAATCATGTGTCTTGTTTTTAGAACAGTAGCATAGCAGTCAGAGCGTTTCTGGACTTCACTGGGGATGGGTAGCAGACTCTGAGAGTTTGCAGTTTATAAGGTTGACTTGGGCCTTCACTCGGTGCACATAGTTTCTCAAGCCAAATACAGAGCTGCTATTTGGGGAGTGATTAGCAAGCTGGACGTAGTTCGACCTAAATTTAAGGGTGTAATCAGAGAACAAGCTAAGACCAGGCTTAAGCATGCCATGAACCAACAGGGCAGAAGTAGGTCTGGGCTTAAGGGTGTAATCAGAGAATAAGCTAGAGATAAGACTATGGGTAAGTGTGCCATGAGACAACAGGACAGAGGTAGGCCTGGGCATAAGCATATGAATAGAGTACAGGCTGGAACTAGGCTTAGACTCAAGGGGTAAACACAGTTCAGGTTAGAGCTAGGCCTACTTTTAAGGGTGTGAATAAGCAACAAGCTACAGGAAAGACTAGCCTTCGGTGTGTGAAGAAAGAACAGAACAAGGCCTAAACTTAAGGATATGTTTGCAGACCAAGCCAGGGCTAGACCTAGGCCTAAGGGTGTGAATAAAGAGCAAGTAAAACCTACACCTAGGCTTAAGTGTGTGAGGAGCGAACAGTCGGAGTGTGTGGGAGTGCTGTGGAAGAGAGAGCACTAACCTTATTCCTCCTGTTTCGGCAGAATTTCTAAAGCTGAGACGCATCGAATTATGGCACATTCTGTTTTCCTAAAACGTTGACATTCCCCTTACAGCTGTTCAGAGAGACAGGGCGCACTGGATGTTCGCTTGTAGAGGGGGCTGGCTCTTAGGCTCTCTGTTTCTTTGTCAGGTGAGGTCCAGGCTAGGACTAGAGCTGAATGGGCTGCCTTGACATTACCATGAAATGCCTATGGCCACACTGTAGTCGCACCCTCCTGCGGTGGGAGTGTGGGGCCGGGTTGCACATTTCTGCTAGGGCTGGTTTTGGTTTCCCTGTCGTCTTTGCGTGCTGAGCTGAGAGACCATCAGAGCCTGACTAATGATGTGGTGACCTCTGCTGCAGCCCTGCTGTCTCTCTTGTGTCCAGACTGACACAGAGGTCACTGTCGCTCACCACAGCTGCCCCAGGACTAGTCACACTCCCAGCTTCAAGAAGTAGAGCTGACAGCGCTCATCACGAGTGAGAACCACTGCCCCCTCTAGTTACTAGAGATTTAGAACAGAATAATGGAATAAAAAAACGGTTGAGGCGCCCATAGCTTTAACTTATGTTGGTTCTCACGTTTATAGCAAGGCCTTGGTCAGCCCACGGAGCCTTGCATTGCAGGGCCTAAGGGACACCCCAACAGATTATCCCATTTATCATCCGAGCAAAAATTGCCACACTCCATAGAAACTAAATAAAAGTGCTTTGTTAATTTAAAGGCCATTTTGTTCCCTCGGAGGCACATCTCTCCTTCAGCCAAGAAGCGCCTTGAAACGATGCAGATATTTATTCAGCCCAGCCTTATTCTACCATGCCAACTTAAAATATCATACAATTCATCTTATGGTTTATATTGTTCAGCTCAAAAAGCAGCATCACGCCAAAGCTCCACATCTCAAGAAGCATTTCCAATAGTTTATTAGAGTTGGATCAATTGAGTAATCAACAAGTGATAGAACCAGAGATGTGTAACATAAGGCTAGTGGCGGCACATAGATCAGATGGATTACTTTAACCATGGTGGTGATTCAGGTTTTGACCTGTTTTGTGATTAAGAGAGTGCATCAAACGAAAGAGAGAAAACAGTTAACCAAGTACTCATAAGTTAGCAAGCAGTAGACGCTTTTCGTACATGTGCTTTCCTCTTTGGTTTTTTTTGCCAGTGTCCCACGCTGGGTGTGTAGCAGGCTCGAATCTCAGTGGATAGTGCCTTCTAATGGTGGAGGCGAAAAGATAGAGTCAGAACCTGCGTGCTTCATCAGGGTCTAGTGTAACCAGCAACTTCTGGTGGATGGATGGTGGGTTCCTGGAGGGTGTTTGTGGATAAGTATTGTGGCAAGGAATTCTTGGTAAGTATCGTGAATCGCTTTATAAACAACTGTCAACAATTTATAGCGACCCCTGTTGTTAACAGAGAGCAAACCATCAAACTATCCCAACTTGACTGGCAGCAATGTTGCGATCACATATGTAAATGAGATGCAGTGCACCTGGTGTTTGTCATCGGAATACAACGGACTTTGTCTGATATGAATGGATACCACGTCAGTTTGGCAGGGAGAACAACACTTGCCATTTGTAGTGCACTGAAGCAGCACTGCTTTGGCTCTAGGTATTAGGTGCATATGAGGCAGCCAATATTATCTGGAGAGGCCGACATTTTACAAACAGCAGGTCTGGTCCAGTAAGAAGCTATCAGTGACTGAAAGGACACACAGAATGGGGGCCATCAGAAGGCCGAGAGTTCTGACAATTAGTCATAAATCTTTATTTAGGACATTCACAACTCTGCAATTGGAAACAAACGGGCCCTTCTACCAAATCACGGTGTAGCCCGTGAGACTCAGAAAGTGAGAACATTCTCTCCCCTGTATCAATTTCTTGTCAATTACAAACTAGCTGAGCAGTTGAGGAACCACTGTAGAGAACGCTGTCTTACCTACAGGCCTGAGATTTGCCACCCTTCAGTCACCATTCCATCTTTCTGAGAGCCATTAGGAGTACCACTGAGTGAGTTTAATGATAACTCCCATTTTTTTCTTTTGTTGCTCCAACAGGCAATTCATTTTGCTGTTTATGTCTTATAAATGGTCTGTAATACTGAAGTATGACTGACTTGACAAGTAGCCTTGTATAACGTGAAGGTGAAATCTAGTCCAAATATTCAGTACTCCTTCTTGCCTTTTAACTGAATCTAATGGATTTATCTAAGCCTTCTGTTGGCCTGTCTTCAGTGGGTTCTTCTGCAAGTCAATGCGATGCGCTCCTTATGTCACCAGTCTCCAGTCAACATGTCTTGAACGGCACAGTCTTCAGTTTCGGCTCTTTGCCGAGAGTCAATGTGCCAACTGTAATTATCAGGAAACCGAATAAAACAACTCAGAATGTTATAGCGCTGAACGGTAGGTGAAGCTATCATCGGACCCGGGGGGGCTGCACCCTAAGTGTACATGTCTTTTACTAGATCGGGGGATAGGGGCCCATTTCTCTTGCTGGCATTAGGGCTCTTGGCAACCTTGCCACAACACTGGCGAATGGCGACAGGTGCAGCGCCCGTACACTTCGTTTTTTGTTTCCCGTGATGGAGGGTCATTTGGAGTAATTTTCCTGTCTAGGTCCGATGCAGTAACCAACACACTTTGCTACCATTTGTGTTTATTGCTGAATGCCGCGGTGTTCGTCTCCTTGCACACAGTCACAATAACGCCTCTGTAGAACATGATGCGCCCAATTACAACAGTTCGCGCTGTGATTTAGTGGCAGCAGCTCAGAAAAGAACTGTCTCCATCAAACCCCGGGGGGAAAACAATGAACAACAAATGGCTTGGATCTAAAGAGAGTAGTTGTCAGAGGAAGGACAGGAACTAAGTGTCCACTGTTCAAAAAAGCAAAGGTCTTTTTAAAGGGAAAAATTAAGTAAAAATACGACAAGTTCTAGTAAGTCAATTTAACGGAGCGGTGTCCATCGTTTGTCCATGAGGGCCAAGATCACAACAGATTTTTAGGGCAACTACTGACTATGTAAATTAGATCTTTATAATGCATTGACTGTAAACATGAGGATATCCCAGGAATGAGGGCCACATGTTGTTCTCCTGGATTTTTGTTCTACATCCCTGTTGTAGAATGTGGTGTTTAGACAGAATATTAGAAACAAATATATTGTGGGACAAAATATTGTGTCACGACTATCTAGGACAAAAATATTGTGAACATAAGTTTCTATAGGTAAGCAAAATTGTACTATATATAGCTCCACATAGATGTAACTTGGTGATATATATATCTTCAAAGTACATAGATGTAAAGTTTTGAATAATAAATCTATATTTACCTGTTTGCACTTACCCTCTCGATATTTTTGTCCTCAATATTTTTGACACAATATTCTGTCCACACCATAGTTTTGTTTCCAATATTTTGCCAGTGATCCTAGAATGTATTAACCATCAGGATGGTAATTGGTGTTGTTCATTTGTTAAATCAAAATCAGCCGATTCTTCAAGGTGTGATTTAAGCGTCAGTATCACAACTGAATATTGGACTGGCCTTACCCCAGCAATAGCTGCTGTACAGACGCAGCAGCCTCATTTCACGTATAACCCAAACACACTGTGCCTGAGGCTAGCCCAGCGGTGTAGCTATCATTAGCACAGCAACTGCAGGAGGTTACAGTGGTGCCAGGGCACTGACGTGGGGGCGGGGGCTCCGTCTGCAATGGTGGCTGTCTTTTATTATGGAACAAGGCATGGGGATGAGTAGTACTTAACTTGTGCAGGGGGCTGCATGTGGTGAGCACCAACACTCATTCCTGGGGACCAGGACTTATATTTCATTAGTAGCCATTGAGAGAGCAAGAGGCAGAAACTGCGAAAATGGAGACACAAGGATGAAGAGAAGATAGGAAAACAGTGACAAAGAGCGGACGTTCTGGTGAAAAAGAATGAGCAAGAGTGAGATAAAGAGCAGAAAGTTTACAGTGGTGGAAGAATGAGGTGTGAGGTGGAATCAAGAATAGCTTTGCTATCGGCAACCATGGCATTTGGCAGTGCTGGTGGCAGACTCCTAAAAACAACTTTGGATTCGTGCATTTTTTTTAACCAAATGAGCATGAGGAAAAAGTGGGGGAGTTTCATGCTTGTAATGCTGCCAACCTCTGGCTGACATAGACACCCACAAACCCTGACGGAGTGGTGGTTACAAAGTTATACAGCTCTGAACACTCCCATGTAAGGACCGAGTGCAGCTTATGATGAACACTTCTCTTGAAGTTCTCAGAGTTGGCTTCTCCATCAATATGGAGCTACCAGGGCCTTCTCTGCCCCTTAATGCCTCCTTGTATTTGTGAAAGGGATATGCTGATGGGGTTTGCCTTTTAATGTTAGGCCTTTGCAAAGAGGGTTCTTTTTTGTTGTCCTGGCTTGATGCTGGCTTCTCTTTATCTCTTTTTTTAGAGACATAAATAATTAATAAATGTTTTGTGGCTCATTTTTAGTGAAAACTTCTTGATTTTGCTGCAGGATATCTATAGTCACTGTATTTGTGCCCGAAAGGAAACAAAGGCGTTAATATCATATACTTTGATTTTCCTATCTAGGAAAGATTTGGTAGTAATCCAAAGATGGCAAGTGATAAAAACTCTTGAACTCTATGTTATTTTTCTGGGACAAAAAAAAACATCACTCGGTATTTTCTGGTGTTTATAGGTGACAGACTCTACCTGTCTTTTCAGGGGACCTGAGCGTATATTTTATCATCGACCTTGAATGAGTCGAAGAAAGGAAGGAAAGAGAGAAGGAAATATAGGTTAGTGTTAAAAAAAGAGACTTAACAGCGATTAAAAAGAGCCTGCACGAGTGCGATAAAGAGCAGGAGGTATACGGCGGTGGAAGAAGGGGCATGAGGTGGAATCAAGTACAGACAGCCTTAGTATTTGGCAGCTCTCTAGCATATTTTCTTTACAATGTTAACAGTGGAAAAATAGCTATATAAGTAATCGTGTTTTAGGGTTCTTCTAACTGGCATAATTCTAATTTGTATGTTTGGTGCTGGGTGTGAAAGGAGGGCTTACAAATTGACAAGGCACAAAATAAATTAAATAGATTAAGATGGGGGCTGAAATCCCCATCTGGAGTCTTAAGAGACAATGGATCATGTCTAATCCCTACCTGCCAGGGGCCAGGGATCAAGGGGCAAGCACCACTTAGCTTCAGGGTGTGCTGTGCATATATTCGGGACGATGGGGTGGCTCATCATGGACAATGTAGGGGATTTGACAGCCTAGGTGAAATACTATTTTCTGCTCTCGTCATCAGCAGTGATGCAGTATTTGATGGTTGTAAGGGCAATTCTGAGCCCTCTTGTTCATGACACCCTATAATATGGCCTAGTGTTGCCTCAATATTGCCCTCGGTCTGAGTACAATGCATTTTGCATGGGTGTTGTGGGTCGCAGAGTCTGCAGACTGCACGAAAGACTCCGGAACCAGGGTTCCCCTGGTCTAAATGGCACAGGTAGAATCAAGTCAAACACAAAATGTGGAAAGGGAAATAAAAATAAATGATAAGGGAATTTTATGGTAGAAGATCACTGCCAGCTCAACCTACGAGCACTAGTACTGGAATTTATCAATGATTTTGACATCAAATTGAGCATCTTGGCTTGGTAGCCGTTTCTGTTTTGCAACAAGGTAGGCGTGTCAGACCAGGAGTCATGTGTTTCTACCAGTCGTGAAGAGGACAAATGCCAGCCAGAAATCCTTTCAGGGGCAGGAGTTTCCAGTTTAGGTCCTGGAGGGCCGGATCCATGCTAGATTTCCACAATCACCAACAACAATGTCAGCAATTTCCACTTAGATTTGTTGGCTATACATTCATCTTGTATGGATAGTCTGATAACGTGGCATGCATGTGACCCACTGGACGGCCCTGTACCAAGAAAACAGGCCAGGTGTCTCTCTGTTAGAACTGTGCTGTTATGGCGAACTGGAGTTCTGGATCTCAGCGCTCAGAAGTCAAGTGTTAGCCGGCCCAGCTGCTAGCCCATCTTTCCAGATGTGGCTATGAAGCTGGCAGTCTGCTCTTCCTTGCGCATAGGGCCCACTGCTTGCCAAGAAGGTACTATGTCAATATGAATAGCTATTAAGCCAAGCAATGGTAGACCGTTTGTGTGATGAGTTATGTAAATAGTTCTTATAATAGAGGGATAAAGCAAAGAAATAAGTTATGGAGTAATTGTGTTTGGGGCTCCAGATACCTTTTTTAAATCTGAATGCTCTGCGGTTCTCTTCAGTGCCACAAAAGGTTCTAGAAATGGGCCACAGACAGAACGAAGCAAGACTGCAGGGACACCTTGATGCTGATGTAATGTGTGGTAATGCCAGCAAAAAGACCACGTGACTCGCTTGCTTTTGGATGCAAGAGGTAGCGTTTCACAGATGTCTTCTCAATCCTAGCTTCAAGATGCAGCCTCTGACTTCTGCAAACTACTATCAGTGGTATTGCTTATTCTGTCTTTTCTAAAAAAAGTCTGTTAAACCCTTTTTTATTCTGTAAAACCTCCAATTAAAAGCAACAACTATTCATATATATATATATAGCTTGCAACAGCTGTCCATATTCATCACAGCACTCTAAAAAACAGATATCACTTTTCCCCAACTCATAGAAACTCTTTTTGAAGACCTCACCTGGACAAAAGACTTCATCAAACCAACAGCTGGCCCACTAAGACAAAAAACCAGCAGACCAACTTTTCTTCGAACATAGAAAGTTTACTGTAGGGTTGCCAGTGCTTAATTTGTACTGGTGTTTGCAGGTGCTCAGCTCCTGCACTTATTTCATAACACCAACACACATTTATCACAGTCCACCAAATGGCAGCACTGCCAGTCTAAAAAAATACACACACAAGCACAGTGTTTAACAATTCAATGTACGATTAATAATAATAATAATAATAATAATAATAATAATAATAATAATAATAATACCAGGGTGCTCAAGCCATTCTTACAGTTTTGGGCCACTTTGTACAGTCCAAATTGTTTCACTTGTAGGACTGTAATGGTAAATAAGTGGCACGGGTTGTGGTATTTGGCAGCACTGGCATTGATCATAGGTGGTGCAAGGTACAGTGGCCTCCAGAGAAATAGCTTGGGCCCTGGCACTTATTATTTTACAAATTAAACACTGAGGGTTGTCCTTGTGTGTTACAACAGCAGAAGAAGGAAGACAGATTTTCCCAGTCACAACCATGCAGCTGGGCATTGTCCAGTGTGCCCTCAATCATCACCTGTTAAGTCTTGGCACTGCTGATTTATTTCTGGATAACTGGAACACAACAAAATAAAAAGGCTTCTTTAAAGGCATTAATAAAAGTGGGACTTGTGTGTGCTGCTCCTGCATTATATGACTCATTGGACCGAGGGGGAGCACAAGCCTGTCTTTTAATAAGCACCTCTCAACCCTCAGCTCGCCACAAGCGTTAAGGACGTGTGGAAAGGGAGTTTTAAATATTTGTTGTATCCCTTGCTGGGTGCTGCCATCTTAATTATCAGAGAATTCCTTCTAAGGCAGTGGCCTGAGCACAAAGTAAACCAGCATCCACCTTCAAGCTGCATTTGAAATAAAAGGATAGGCAATGGTTGCAAGGCACTGAGGTACTGGACTATGGTAAAGATAATCATATTATCTTTTAAATATCTGCATGATTAGAGAAAAGCAAGAAGACCGAATATGTGTGCAAGCTAAAATAAAATGGCCAAGGGTTCCCTTTGAGACCTTAACCATGTTCTCCAACAAAGGGAGCTGCATTTACAGCTCTCCACCAGTTGGGCTTCTGTCCTTAACTAAACGGGTTCTCATAGAAATAAGATAGCACAACCTGTAGGCACGTTCTAACTGAATTTATGTGTGAATTAATCTTACTTATTCCCATTCATTCAGTCGTTCACCAAACACAAGAATGTTCCAGTGATGCAGTGTGCTCCTCCTGCCAGACCAGCTGTTTAGCTCACCTTCCCTGTATTTGGGTCAGATGAGGGGGCACTACCATTTGAGGTGCTCGTGTATCTAAGGAACCATATGGTTATTTAATATTCAGCTTCACCTCAGGCCCTCTCACTTCACCCTAGTTAATAACTATTAGCAGTGGGTGAACCCTGAAATCTTGAGCTTGACTCGAGCCAGAAGCCTGGCTTTTGTACAGCCCAAGGTCCTCTTGGAACATCGAACCCAAAAGGAGCAGAGCTTTCACTGGAGGAGATGAGAGCTAGTGGCTACAGATGCTGACCCTATGAGATGTGGGAACCGCCTTGGCTCAGCGCCCTCTAAATCCCAGCAAATCTCCCTGTGTCGAAAAAAAAGGTGTAGCATAGAGTGTGCCTTTTGAGATACGCTTTTATGTCCTTGGTGAAGGTTTGTACCATGTAGAACTGCCAACAAATTAAATTGCAGATTCTGCCTGTCACCCAGGTTCTAATCCCACTCTCGAAGAATTAGGGACAAAACACACATCTTTGATGTCAAAAAGAAATATCCATCTAGTGGCTGAATTGCACACTATGAAACTGGAAAACATGGGATCAGTTCTCGCTTCCCTTCTTGCCCAAATTGTGTGATACTAGGCAAATACTTTATTTCACCAAGCCTTCATTCTTTTCATATTCACTTATGAAAGTACCTTCAAATACATGAGTTTAGAATGTGCTCTATAGAAAACCCTGTGTTTAATTTCATAGGTGATAATGTTGCACCTTCTATAATTTGATTCTGTGATACACATAGGATACACATGACAACTGATTTGCCTCTTAATTCACTTACAGCATTGTCATCAGGGCAGGGTGCCGGAATATTTCTCAGTGCACGTTTAAAAACTCTCAATTGTAATAAATACTTCTCAATCTGGAGACAAAATCTGAGATACTAAGAGGAATTATGAAGGCACATTATCATGATGTTTGATGAATGAGTTATAAGACAAATATTTTCAAGGGTTGGCTCAGGCTGGCTCTTAGCACTGCAGCCGACCATTGTCTCGGCTCTGGTGTAACTCTCCCTGTTAATTTTTAGTCTTGCCCACTTCTAAAAACTATGACTGCCCTCTGTCTTGATTATAACTGATTCATTAGAACAATTAAATGTTGGGAGCTCCACTGAAGACAATAGAGAGACAGGAGTGGGAGAGGGCAAATAATAGGGGGTATTTACTTTCTGCCCCGACATTTCATTTCTTGTCTATATGTGTCTCTTCCTGGTTAATTAGGAATATTCTATAGTCATTGGGTGGAATGTCCAAATAGCATTACAGCACTTCTGCATAGGGCTATACTGTTTGTTAAATGCCGTCTTCTTTTCTGTAAGCCCTCTCCTGCAGTATGGGCATATAATTTGGGTATGATGCCTTTAATGACTACCACAGCCCCCTGCATTGAGGAGTAAGTCAATATTACACCAAATTCAATGTGACTGTAATAACCTCCTCTTTAGCAGCGAACATCTAATAACATCTGCCTTCATTGTTAGTCGTATGCATGGCAGCCCAACGTGCTGGAATAATGTAATGTAGTATAAAACACTGAAATAAATATATAAATAAACAATAGGTGTTTTTGCACTTTAGACATTATGGGGGTCATTCTGACCCTGGCGGTAAAAGGCAGTTACCGCCGGTCAGAAGACCGCCATAACACCGCCGCGGCCGCAGTAACCCGCCAGGGTCATTCTGACCCACAACTGCCAAACTGCCAAAAACCCGACCTCCACTGAAGGCCGCCACATCAGCGGTCAGCGATAAACTGGAGATGACCAAACCTCCACCGTCACGCCAACAGAAATACGCCCATGCCATTACGACCCACCAATCCACGCGGCGGTCTTTCAACCGCGGTATCCCATTGGCGGTACACACCGCCGCGGTCAAAATACACACACCTTTACAAAACACAGCCACATTGGATAATTCAAAATACACACACCTGATACACATACAAACACCACTCCCACACAATCAATACGATATAAAACACACACCCACATCACCCACAAACCCCCACAAATCGAAATTCAGAGACAAGGCGCAATACACAGAGAGAGAGCACAGGGAACGCAAACCACAACACACACAGGAACCCAACATCATCCCCCACACTACATCTACGCACAAAACACCACACACCACTACACTCATCACCACAAACACCACCCCACACCTCATCCACACCACCCCATGGCACCCCAAAGACACCCCAGGTTCTCGGACCAAGAACTCAGGGTCATGGTGGAGGAAATAATTAGGGTAGAGTCCCAGCTCTTCGGCACACAGGTGCAGCACACCACAATAGTCAGGAAGGCGGAGCTATGGCAAAGGATCGTCGACAGGGTCAACGCTGTGGGACAGCATCCCAGAAATCGGGAAGACATCCGAAAGCGCTGGAACGACCTACGGGGGAAGGTGCGGGCGATGGTGTCAAGACACAACATCGCTGTGCAAAAGACTGGCGGCGGACCCCCACCCACTCCACCCGAATTCACAGCATGGGAGCAAGAGGTCTTGAACATCCTGCATCCTGAGGGCCTCGCTGGAGTAGGCGGAGGAATGGACTCTGGTAAGTCTAATCTCAACTACTTCCCCCCCCAAACCACCAGCATGCCAACCCCCACCCTCACCCCCAACCCCCCAGCACATATCCTCCCTGCTAATGTCTCACCAGCACAACCCACCCAAACCAACACCAACCCCTGAATGCCAACACAAACCATGGACACCCATCACCTAAGCATGACCACTGCACATACCCATCCCCCCCCCAAACCACCCTCACAACTCCTCCCACAAGGGAATGCCAGCACTGGGGGACAAGGGCACCCACAATTCGCACGCCATGGCACACACAGAAGCAATAACCATACTCTTTTACCCCTTCAGGGCCCGAACGCCAACACACCGGCCCGGAGGGTCCAGAAATGTCCATCCCACCCCCAGAACAGGCCCCCAGTGATGACAGCAGCTCTGTCGACCTAGAACCTGATGACCAGCCCGGACCATCGGGGACCTCTAGACAGTCGGTTCCCCTCAGGCAGCCACAGGCCACAGCAGACCTACCTCCCTCTGGAAACCCCAGCACGGCACCCACCCAGCGGGCCCATGCCTCTGTCTCCAGGACAGGTCAAGCAGCGGTGTGTCTACCACTACAGGGCACCCAGGGCAACCCACCACCCCCACAACAACAGGGACCTGGGGACAGTGGTAGTGGGCACACCGTCCAGGGGACAGAGGCCCAGGAACAAAGGGGAACTGGGAGGGCTGCTGTGCGACAGAGGGAGGACAGGCCTAGGGAACCCACTGTCCAAGAGGCCCTCACCACCATCATGGGAGCGTACCACCACTCCCAAGAGACGATGGCGACGGTCCTGGCCAGGTTCCAGGAGATCCAGGCCATGCAGGAGGGCCAGTACATGGGGTTCCGAGAAGAACTGCGCAGCATCAGTTCCGCAATGGGTACAATCGTGGTGGCACTCAACCAGATTGTCACCACATTGCGGGACCATGTGGCCCCCCAAAGGGCCCCTGCCGCTAGCATGGAGGAAGAACAGCCCATCACCTCGACCGGCGCTAGTGGTCAGGAGGCCCCGACACAACAGCAACGGCCCACCCGGACCCCACCCCCTGCAGAACATGAACCACCCCGCAAGAAAGGCCTGAGATCGAGGAAGAAGACAGAGTAGGATGTCAAGATCCCTGCCATGCACGGATCCCCCCGGATGTCATCCCACTGTCCCACTTGTTCACCCTGTCCAACCTTGAACTGCCCCTGCTCCACCTTCCACAGGCATATGGACAATGCACCTGTGCGAACGTGAGTCTGGACTCTGCCATGGACATGCCTCCACCATCACCCATCACCCTTTTTGAACTATATGCCAATTTTTGCACTTCAATAAACACAATTATTGCACAAAAACCATCAGGAGTCTGCTATTTATTTTTCTAAACCAAATGTATTCGATATAACCAACCAAAAATGTCCAAATACATTGTGATGACAACATACCAGTGTCACACAGCGGTAGTCCATGGGGAAATAAACCAGAGGGCACTCCGTGGGGACCACATCACTGAAATAGGAAGGCAAATTCACAACTAAGTTACCATACATTGGGGTGAAAGGTCAGACAGTAGAGAGCCAATACTGTTACAGATATAATAAAATGCAGGAGTACATTCTTACCTGTGCGTTACTGGAAATACTGCAGTATCACTCTGTCCCTGTTGTCTGTGTCGTCCTCTTCGTCTTCCTCCTCTTCACTCTCCGCAGGCTCCACAGCGGCCACAACACCACCATCTGGACCATCCTCCTGCAGGAAAGGCACCTGGCGTCGCAAAGCCAGGTTGTGAAGCATGCAGCAGGCCACGATGATATGACACACCTTCTTTGGTGAGTACATTAGGGATCCACCTGTCATATGCAGGCACCTAAACCTGGCCTTCAGGAGGCCGAAGGTCCGCTCGATCACCCTCCTAGTACGCCCATGGGCCTCATTGTACCGTTCCTCTGCCCTTGTCCTGGGATTCCTTACTGGGGTCAATAGCCAAGGCAGGTTGGGGTAACCAGAGTCACCAATTAGCCACACACGCTGTCTCTGTAGCTGTTCCATCACATAAGGGATGCTGCTATTTCGCATGACGTACGCGTCTTGCAATGACCCTGGGAACTTGGCATTTACATGGGAGATGTACTGGTCAGCCAAACAGACCACCTGGACATTCATCGAATGATAATTTTTTCGGTTCCTGTACACCTGTTCATTGTCTTTTGGGGGGACCAAAGCCACATGGGTACCATCAATGGCACCAATGATATTGGGAATGTGTCCAAGGGCATAGAAATCACCCTTCACTGTAGGCAAGTCACCCACCTCAGGGAAAATGATGTAGCTCCGCATGTATTTCATCAGGGCAGACAACACTCTGGACAACACCCTTGAAAACATAGGCTTAGACATCCCAGATGAAATGGCCACTGTAGTTTGAAATGATCCACTAGCCAAAAAATGGAGTACTGACAGCACCTGCACTAGAGGCGGAATCCCTGTGGGTTGGCGGATGGGTGACATCAGGTCTGGCTCCAGCTGGGCACACAGTTCCTGTATAGTGGCACTGTTGAGTCTGTAGGTGAGTATGACATGTCGTTCTTCCATTGTCGACAGGTCCACCAGCGGTCTGTACACGGGAACATTCCTCCGTCTCCTCGCAAGTCCCAGCGGACGGTGCCTAGGAAGGACAACATGGAGCACAGAGTCAATCAACCCACAGGTAAGTTCCCACACCCTGCACAGTACACGAATCTCTCTGGATTGAATAGCTTGTATGAGTGTCGATGCAAGGCCTAGCCATGTGTGACGCAGTAGGAATTAAGCCATGTGGGCCCTTGAAATGGCGGCTGCCTGACCTGTGAAGTGTGACAATGTGAAGTGAGGTCATTGCGCTGGCGTGGCACGCCGTGGCGGTAGGCGGTCGAAGACCGCGGCGCAAAGCAGCATTGGTTAACATTGAACCCCATGGGTTTCAGGAGCCAATGACGATGTGCGCCGGCGGTCGCGGTACGCACCGCCGCGGTACGCACCGCCGCGGGCGTGACCGCCATTTTCTCACTGCTTAATCACACGAGACCTGACTATCCACAGGAGAGGACCTATACTGCAAGTGCTGCTGTGACCTCGGTCTGGAAGTGACAATGGCTGCTGCGACTGGGAAAAGGGCCCCCGCCTTCAGTTCCGAAGAGTTGGAGAAGCTCGTGGACGGGGTCCTCCCCCAGTATGCGCTACTCTACGGTCCTCCAGACCAACAGGTGAGTACACGGGGGCCAATGCATAGTGGGCAATGCCTGTGATGAGTGGGGTGGATGTACGATGGAGGGGAGGGGAGCGAATTACGAATGCATGGCACGACAGATGAGAGCATGTGCCACCTGGCAAGTTTGGGGAGGGTGGGCCACTCACATCGAGCATGCAGAAAAGTGATGATGTTTCTTTTCCCCCCCTGTACATGTCACATAGGTCAGCGCCCATCAAAAGATCGATATTTGGCGTGCCATAGCCAAGGACGTCCGGACCCTGGGGGTCCACAACAGACGGGGCACCCACTGCCGCAAGAGGTGGGAGGACATCCGCCGCGGGAGCAGGAAGACCGCCGAGGCTCTGCTGGGGATGGCCTCCCAACCTAGGAGGGGTGCCAGTCGTACCTTGACCCCCCTGATGTCCCGGATCCTGGCGGTGGCCTACCCCGATTTAGATGGGCGCTTGAGGACATCACAGCAGACACAAGGGGGTGAGTACCAGCACATTCAGCTAAATTTGCGCGCAGTGGAGGTGCCTGGGTGGGGGAGGAGGGCTGTGGGTATCCCTAGGCCAGGGCGATTTCTGTAGGCTAGGCCCCACCGTGAGGTATGGTCCTGTGCCCCCGCCCCCCACCTCTGTAGGGTGCCTAGTAACACTATTCATGGACCTGTGTATTCTGTGTGGGCAGTTGTCGCCCATAGGCTTGTAGGGCATGTCCCAGGGAATGAGTAGTGTACCCCAAGTGCGCAGCGTAGTGCAGGGGGCTTCTGTGTCTGTCCTCTCCGCCAACGGTGTCCCCAATGCATGCACTCAACTTGTCTTTATTTCTCCATCCCCCCCCCCCATTTTCTTTGTTTTTCGGTGAATGTGTGCATTAGCATCATCAGGCGGAGGAGAAGTGGCATCGGCGCAAGAGGGAGCTGCATCTCACATGGCCCCGGAGGGCCATGCAACGGACTCCGACATGACCAGTGAGACGGAGGGCGAGGGGGGCTCCACCACGGGGACCCGTGCAGACGTCAGTGACACCGACACGTCCTCGGATGGGAGCTCCCTTGCGGTGGTGGCAACATCCGTGCCCACCGATACTACAGGTACAGCCGCCACCCAGCGCACCAGCTCCGCCCTCCCAGCAGCCCCTCGGCCTTCGGTCCGTGCCCGCACGGCCAGGAAGGCGGCCATCTCCTTCGCCCCAGGCACCTCAGGCCCTGCCCAGTCACCCCTGCTGCCCTCAGTGAGGAGGTCATTGACCTCCTGAGGACCATCATTTTTGGGCAGTCTACACTTTTGAATGCCATCCAGGGTGTGGAGAGGGATGTGCATCAAAGCAATGCATACCTGGAGGGCCTTCATTCGGGTCAGGCTGCCCATCAGCGATCGTTCAATGCTCTGGCCTCAGCACTGACGGCAGCGATTGTCCCTGTCTCCAGCCTCCCTCTTCTAACTCCCTCCACCCAGTCCCACTCCCCTGTTCCTCTGCCTATCCCATCCACACCTACAGACCAGCCTGCACACACCTCAACACCCAAGGGAAGCTCATCCAGACATAAGCACCACAGAACACACAAGCATTCACACAAGCAACATACAGATGCAGATATGCCAACAGCCACTACCTCCTCTGTGTCCCCCACCTCCTCGTCTCCCTCCTCCCTCCCTGTGACGTCTACACTCACACCTGCATGCACACCACCATCAGCCAGTACACCCATCACCAGCACACCCTCCAGACCAGTCCGCGCACGTGCAGTCACCACCCCCACTGCCATGTACACGTCCCCTGTGTCCTCTCCCAGTGTGTCTGTCACCCCCGCTTCCAAACCACACAAACGCAGGCAGGCACCCAACCAACAGCCATCCACCTCACGTCAGCCTCCAGCCCAAGCACCTGCACCCAAAGACACCAGACTTGACTCTCCTACAACCACATCCTCTTCCTCCACTCCCATACCCACTCCAGCTACCCTTCCCATGGCTCCTAAAAAACGAATCCTCTATAAACTGGACCTCTTTTCCTCACCTGACCCACCCCCTCCATCTCGTAAGAGTTCCAAAAACACTTCAGCCACCACCAGCCCAGCAACTCCCAAGAACGTCGTGGCTGGTTTTTGGAGTCCGCCCTTTCCTTGTGCAGGGACATCGGCCAGCAGCAAAGGCACAGCCAGCCCCCCCCCTGGGAAGAGGAGCAAAAAACTCAAGGGCAGGCGTGACAGGCCTGATACGCCTGCCCCCAAGGAGGGTAGCCTTGCACCGTCACCTGCCACATCGGGTAAGGGAGCCAAGGGCCACGGAGAGTCTGCCAAGGAGGGCAAGGGCAGCAAAGCGCAAAAGGCAGGGAGCAGCCGACCTGGCCATGAGGGCCCCACCAGCCCCATTCCGGGGGTATTGGAGGAGACCCAGGGCCCCAGGACTCCATCACAGGAGGGCCCCGCAACGGAAAGGTCCGATGCTGACTGAGCAGGAAGTATTGGCCAGGTGTGGTTCACTCGAAACACAAGACAGGCACCGCTGAACAGGGCCCCGCCAAGACAGGCACCGCTGAACAGGGCCCCGCCGTGAGGAGCACCGCTGAACAGGGCCCCGCCGTGAGAAGCACCGCTAAACAGGGCCCTGCCGTGGGAAGCACCGCTGAACAGGGCCCCGCCGTGAGGAGCACCGCTGAACAGGGCCCCGCCGTGAGGAGCACCGCTGAACAGGGCTCCGCCGTGAAGGGCACCGCTGAACAGGGCCCCGCCGTGAGAAGCACCGCTAAACAGGGCCCCGCCGTGAGAAGCACCGCTGAACAGGGCCCCGCCAAGACAGGCACCGCTGAACAGGGCCCTCCTGTCAAGCACCGCTCCGCTGGGCCCTCCTGTCAAGCACCGCTCCGCTGGGCCCTCCTGTCAAGCACCGCTGGCCCATTGGCAGGCCCGGTTCTGTGTCGGGCAGGGCTTCACGAGGCACTCTGCCCACCATGCCTCCTCCATGACCAGTGGACTCTGTAATCCACCTGATGGACTGTGGCTTTGCACCCCCCAGGATGGCACAGTGGGCAATCCACCCACTGTAGAGACTTGAGAGACTGTGGCTTTGCACTCCCCAGGATGGCACAGTGGGCATGGAGGCCCTTCGTGGATCTGGCGTCGTGGACTCATGTGGCTGAGGTGCCCCCCCTTCCCTTCCCCCTGAGGTGCCAGTATTTTATTTTTGTGATGCCCCAGCAGTGTTCTCTCCAATGGACTCGATCTCGTGTGTGGGCTTTGCCCATGTGTTGCTGCACATTGGCCCACGGACATTTGGACTTTGCAAAACTGTGCCGGACTTTTGCTACTTGTATATATATAGTTCTAGATGTGTATTAATTTTTTTATATATTGATAAGTTCGCTATACTTAATTATTGATATAATATAGTTCTACTTTTACAATCATTGCCTTTTGTCTTTGCATTTTTGTTTTGGGGGTTTGTGGGTGTCACTCTGACTTTTCAATCTGCATTGGTGTGTAGGTATTTCGGTGGGGGTGAGGGTGGGGGTGGGTGTGTGGCGTTTGTGTGTGCCCGTAAGCTTTCCTCCTCCCCCCTCCCCTGTGTCGTAGGTGCAGTACTCACCGTTGTCGTCTGCGGCAACGTTCGTGATCCTGGAAGAAGAGCAGGAAGGCAATGGCTGGGAGGATGTGGAGTTCCGGTTCCATGCTGTCCCGATTCCGCGTGGAGTGTGTCGAGGTGAGCGTTTTCCATTGGAAATGTCTGTTTCTGCCGTGTTTTTATCAGCGGGGCTCCCGCCCCGGAAAAGGTGGCGGATTGGTGAGTTGTGATAGGGTGGGTGGTACATTGTCTGCCGCCTGGCTGTTGGCGGTGACCGCCGCGCTGTTTGTTTGTGCCGCCGTGGCGGTCGGAGTGTTAAAGCGGCGGCCTGTGTTGCCGGTTCCCGCTAGGGTCAGAATTCCCTTTTTTGGACCGCCAGCCTGTTGGCGGGTTGGCCGCCGCTTTAACACTGACCGCCAGGGTCAGAATGACCCCCTATGTCTTCTCTTTTTGTCTTTTAGGTAAGTTAACCTTCTGTATCCTGAGGGCTTTGTTGGTTTGGGAAAGTGATTGTACAGTGACATGACATTCACAGACTGTGAAGATGTCCCTCATAGATAGAAAGATGTCACTAAGGCGGTCATTCTGACCGCGGCGGTCGCCACCCCCCAAGCGGTTCCCGACGAAAGACCGCTCCGCGGTCAAAAGACCGCAGCGGCCATTCCGGCTTTCCCGCTGGGCCGGCGGGCGACCGCCAGAAGACCGCCGGCCGGCCCAGCGGGAAAGCCCCTTCAACAATGAAGCCGGCTCGGAATGGAGCCGGCGGAGTTGCAGGGGTGCGACGGGTGCAGTGGCACCCGTCGTGATTTTCACTGTCTGCACAGCAGACAGTGAAAATCTTTGTGGGGCCCTGTTAGGGGGCCCCTGCACTGCCCATGCCAGTGGCATGGGCAGTGCAGGGGCCCCCGGGGGCCCCACGGCACCAGTTCCCGCCATCCTCGTTCTGGCGGTGGACACCGCCAGAAACAGGCTGGCGGGAAGGCGGTCGGAATCCCCATGGCGGTGCTGCAAGCAGCGCCGCCATGGCGGATTCCCTGGGCCAGCGGGAAACCGGCGGGAAACCGCCGGCTCCCCTTTTCTGACCGCGGCTTTACCGCCGCGGTAAGAATCGCCCAGGAAGCACCGCCAGCCTGTTGGCGGTGCTTCCGCCGCCCTCCGCCATGGCGGTCATGGACCGCCAGGGTCAGAATGACCCCCTATGTGACTACTGACATGAAGGTAAGGCAAGAATGAAGAGGAACCACCCTTCCCTGCTCTTTATCCCAAATGATCCCTTTCCTCCCTGTCCCCTATATTTCTTGTTGCATATCCCAGTAGAGGGACAGCAAGAACATTTACAATTGCGATCGGCCGGGTTGCAAGGCGTACAGGATGGAACCTTTAAATGAAGGACAAAGTGTGTTGCTTTTTCTCTGTAGAAGCCACTTGTAGCATCAAAACCATCATTAAAAAAACGTACATTATGTTTAAAGCATATAATATTATTACCCTAACATGCACCTTGACTACATTTCCAATTAGAGTTGCCTACACATCATCTACAGCACAATATACAACTTGGAACGATTTTTGCAAGTGCACACAAAAGACTGTAAACAGAATCATAACATAGGATGGGAACTCTTGAGTGAGTTTCCCGCCTGGCCAGTATTCTTCTGGCTTACCCAGTATTTTAATGTCTTGGCTGATACAAAAAATAGTAAAAGAATCTAAAGCCGGTATTTTTTCCTCCTTATCAGTACAAATTTCAAGTCGCGAATATAAAAAGTATCTACATTTAAATCTGTTCTGGAGCGTGTTAATGATCCCTGACTAATAATAAAAATAAACAAAGACAGAAAACCCATGTTACAAATGATTACAGATGATTTCATATAAAGTCCTATTTAAGAATTATGCCTGGGCCTTTGCATACTCTTAAAACATGACCAAATGGCCAGCATTTTACTCTTGTAAAGGTGGCAACCATAACCGTGAGAGAAACTGATAAGTGTTTTGCTGTTGTTCCAGAGCCTGAAAGTCCCTATTGAAATAATGTGTATGTAAATCAATGTTCCTCATCCTGGCACTTCACTTAACAACCAATATAAGATGAAGCGTGTTGTGGCCCTGTTGATGTAACTGAAGTGAGGGAAGACTACAACTCCCAGAATGCATTACTTTGTTAATTGAAATCACAGAGCTGGAGGTATAATCTACAGTCACTTGCAGCCTCAGGTGTGCCTTCAATCAAGGTGGACTCTTAAGTTCCAGATCTTCAGCCATCCTGTGATGTGTGCCTCTGGTTCTAGCTTCTGGCACATGGTTCTGAGGGCGGTCTTGGATTAGCAGATTCAGCGCATTGTGGGATATGATGAAATTTGACCATTCCATGACCTACTTACTCAAAAATCTAGAAAGCGCTATAGGCCTCCCAAAAGATATATACAAAGCGCAAAATAAATAACAATACAATGTTGAGCAAATCATTATCAGGCGCATTATTAACCTCGTGCAAATGCTACTTTCCTGGGCTTGTGCTAGAATATGTATGTCCTTCTTTATGCTAGCATTAAAAGGAATGAGAGAAACTAACTCAGAGAGCACTTTTGAAATGAGCAAACACAAAAACAACACAGTTTTAAAGGAGCAAAATATACCAGCTTTAGTGGATCTGGCTCTTTTCTCTGTAGAACTCACTTATGCAGGTGCATCTTACTGGGCGGAGGTCTTTTGTACTAGGAAGTAACTTCCAACAACGTTGTGCTTAGTGCTGGACTTGCCATTATGCCACACTGGCATTTCCCCAGTGGGTTGCAGACTAGGGGTGCTTTCGGAGCAGGATGGGCTGGCGTGACCACTCATGCCCTTGTACTCCCCTTTCTAATCAAGTCGTCCTATAGTGTGGGGCCGGTTTGCACAGTTCTCCCTGGATTGATTACAGTTACTAGCCTGGCCCTGACTGTGATGAAATGTGTACTCATTTTAGGCGGGGCCAAGGAGAGTTTTAGTTCTCTCTGCCATCAATGTTATAACCAGAGGACTCCGATTGTGATTACTGGATTCAATGTGCACTTTACCGCCAATTGGATGCGTGCATCATTCCTTGGCATGTGGTTTGAGCCCCAGTGAAAAAAAATACTGTATTTAAAATGACCTAATCTCTGCAAATGTGTGCTGCGAACAATCTCTGGCATATGTAGAAAATGACTTTAAAAAAAGAAGACACGTAGTCGTGAGAGTAAGAAAATTATTAGGGCATTTGAAATGTTTATTTACTGATAGGTTAGGAAACAGTTACAAAAAGCATGCTTGCTGAAAAACCTACAAAACAGGACTTGGACATATTGTGAAACTAAACTGTTTTAATACTGGCAGAAAAAGAACTGCTCAGACCAAGCAAGGGACGGCAACTACTTACAACCCGTGGCTAGGCCCAGCTGACGTCACAAATATTGGTGTATCAGCTCTGGTAAATGTGTACAGTGAGTGTAGCGACTCAGCCGGAAGCATTTGGGGGAGTTGCGGAGGTGTTACATTGTATTGCGTTTTCAAGAATATTTTGTGTGCTCCCTCATGGCTGTTTACAGACTGGGTACTCGATGAGCTATCCAGCCCTATAAAGGAGGCCCATAGTCCGCAGCTCACCCGTGGATTTCCCTGTGCCCTCGTGGCCGGGCCAGCCCTGGTCACAACACGAAAGAGGTCAAAATCCATCTCAGCCTAGTAAGGCCTGGTGACGCTGCAGCTTTAAGAGCTCTCGCTTATTTTTGCAGCCCACATGGTGCTGACACAGTTCTCCTCGTCTTTTGATTTTGTTTGTTTATTTATTTATTTATTGCTGCTTTTGCTTCACAGGCCTGAAAAAATAAGGCCCACTCCATCAAAATCCCGAGGACCTGCATGAGCTGGCGAAGCGGGGTTTCTTGGCAGGAAGGTATTTATTATCATCATTACTGATGGAGCTAATAACTCCTCGAGCTGGGAGCCAGTGTGTGTGGATTTCTTCCTCCCCGGGAGTGCGATCGTGCACAAATATGAGCGTCAATCTGTCTGAGACTCCGAGGCGCGTGCTGCGCAATGTGCGAAAGCAAAATCGTGGCCGCCCCTTCCCCGTGCCGCCTAGACCACCTTCTAAAAAGGAATTAAAACATGGAAGCTCTGGCCTAGCGGAAGAGTGGAGGTTTCTCTGTGGACATTGAATGATCACATTTTACTGGCTTGGTATGTGTGGTATTTTACTCAGCAGAAGTATCTGGAAATTGCCATATCTCATGTGTGTATAAGAAATATTTGCCTGGTGAAAATGTAATTTCCTTCAAGGCTCGGCTCAGTGGCACTGCTTATACCCAAATTTGTAGCAGAGAAAATAATTCACTGAGGGAAGTTTCTGAAACTAAACTGGCAGTGTGTTCTCTGCAGGAAAAACAGGCAGGGTAGGTAATGCACTGACTCATACCCCTAGCCATGAGTTGCATGGCACCACTCGCTGTGCTTTGAGTGTCTCCCATACTCATGGATTCAATCCCATTTCTAGTGATGCTTTGAGTGAGGTCCGAATACTTGACCCAATTGAAGGTAAACCATGCAATAAGTGATTTTTGTCACAACGTCTTCAATTAGTGCCTTTGCCATAAATAAACTGCAACCCCTAAGTTTGCTTCAGTGATATCTGAGGCATTCTCTGGCTGTGCTTTGGGAGATGACTAAGGTCATGATTTGAGAGACATCCCTGGTTATGCACTGGACTGAAATCCTTAATCAAGTATTGCATTACATTCCAAGCAATGAACTGAAAGACACACCTAATTATATACAGAGTGACAGCACTATACCTACATTGAATGACATGCCTGGCCATGCATTGAGTCTCTTCCATGATCAAAAATTGAATGATATCTTTGATCATGTAACTCTCATACATCAGTACTGAGATTGCCTTACTTTACTTACTTGCTGCCACTGAAGAGTTGAGGCGGATCCTAGACAGGGGTGGTACTGCTGGCTTGATCATGTTAGACCTAAGTGCAGCATTTTATAACATTTCTCACAACACTCTTATACAGAGGTTAAAGGAAGTGGGAATTGGAGATCATGATTTAAAAAGGTGGGCAGACTTTCGGGCAGACAGAAGTGTTCTGGTATGTTATGAAGGCTTTTCCTCTAGTGTTTTTCCTTTACCTGCTGGGGTGCATCAGGGATCCTCTGTGAGCCTCACGATTTTTAACATTTATGTCTCCTGCCCCGGTCATTTGGCCTGGACTTGGTGTCCTATGCAGATGACACACAAGTAATTATGGCAATCAATCCCAATGTACAAGGAAGGACACTGAATGGATAGTTGCCAGATTTCTTAAATTTAATGGTGGAATGATACAGGTCATGATTACAGGTAACAACCCCTTAAAATGGATAGAAAGTGATTGGCCAGAGCATTTAGGAGATCGTCCGAAGCCAACACAGGCCTTAAAAAACCCAGGTATCTGGACTGGCAGTAGACTTAATATGGAAACCCAGGCCCGCAAACATTCTTGAGTTTGTTTTGGCATCTTCAAATCTCTGAAAAAATGTCTTCAGTGGCTTCTGCTGTCTATGAAGGCAGTGGTGGTGCAGAGCCTGGTCAGCTCGAGGCTAGGCTATGCAATTCCCTGTACATTTAAAGTCCTAAATACTTTATTAAAAGACTACAAGTAGTCCAGAATGCCGCAGCTAGAATTCAATTAAAAATACCCAAATATCAGTCTGCGGGTCCAGCTCTGGTAGCCCTACATTGGCTGCCCATATTAAAGATAATTCAGTTTAAAACCCTATGTATAGCCCACAATATAATTCATGCGAAAAGCCCCACGATCATCACAAAATTGATTGCGTCCTATGCTCCCACACAAACACTTCACTCTCAATCTTGTGGACTTTTGTAAGTCTTCATGATTAGAAGAGCAAGATATGAGGGGCGTTCTTTTTCCTGCTGTGTATCTAAACTATGGAATGACCTCTCCACAGTCCTGAAATCTCAAAAGTCATAAGTACATTTCAGGAAGTTCTTTAAAACATATCTGTTCTAGATTGGTCCCTTGTGCTGTCTTGGTTCTAGTTGGTGTGCAATCGCTGGGAGGCCCACAAGGTAGCCAACCACTTTACAAAAATCAAGTAGAATAGAATAGAATAGAATCTCCGGACATGTGTTATGTGCAAGTCTTTGCAAACGGTTGAGCGATGTCTGTGGACATTCACTTGGTGACATTCATGAAGTGAGTGACATCCATGGATTGTACTGATATACAAAGAGTTGCAATCAGTAACATTCATGGGCTTTGATTGAGAGAATCTCTTAACTATGCAATGAGCGGCATAGCAGAATCTATAGTGTATAAGTGATCCACTGGCAACTCCTTGAAAAATGACCTTGGCCATGCATTAAAGGCCAAGATTTTATTGACACACCTCAGCATCAGTTGGCTGTGAATCTTAGCCATGCATTATACGATGTACTTGGCAATGCATTTTGTAGCATCTTTTAGCATGCTTTGCTTGATGCTTTTATCTATGCTGATTAGACACTGTGGGTCTCATGTGATACATAATGAGTTGCTTCTTACTGTTGCTCCATGGCGGTGCACCACATATAACGCTGACGAAAAGAAAAATCATTGAAGTCAGCAAGTAAACTTATTTGATATTTCTGATGAATATCTTTGTTGTGGATGAAATCTTGCTGCAACCGAGGCTCCTTACAATTGTTCCAGTAGTTCCTTCTAGTAGCCTTAAACACAAGCCCCTTTGTTTTCTTTTGAATGATTGAATAAGCCTGCGAAATTGGATGAAGTGATGAGAAGCAGCATTATTCTTAGAGAGGGTTTGAATGAGGAAACAACGGTCTTAAACACTTTGCCAGCTTCCCCAGTATGCATGCTGATCTACAATAATGTTGGTAACGAAATCTCTGCCTCCCTCTCCCCACTCTCCTCCTCTCTCACCCTTTCCCTCCCTCGCCCTCTCACTCTCTCATCACAAGTACATTTATCCAGTGCTTAGTTTGTAAATAAAAACGTGCCATGTACAGAGAGCTCCTTTTAAACACTTGGCCGCTGCAAGTAAATTTGTGAACACGAAATACTGAGGCATTGCGATCCTAAAGCCATCCCTCTTTAATCCATTTACAGACACTCCCTGTCCCTTCAGCTCACTCCTGCAGCTTCCTGCTTTCTCCCATTGTGACGGTTTTTCATTTTTTTCTTCCTCCGTCTTTCCCACACGTGTCTTTTGCTCACAGTAAATGCGTGAGGCAGAAGAATAAGTGCCGGCCCTCAAAAATAAGTGCTGGTGCTCCACACTACAAACAACAAGCACAAATTAAGCAGAGCATTTATCCCTCACCAAAGCCAGACTGACCTTTTATTCCATCAAGCATTTCCCCGGCGGGCTGGATCCTTTGGAGGCCGGTCCCAGGGCCATTGCTGGTGTCTCTACTCCTGAGGTTAATTTCAACAGGCACATGGGTGCTACAAGAGAGAAAAGGAGGGAGGGAAATGGAGAGAAGGAGATCAGAGGGAGACGAGGGATGAAAGTAGAGAGGGAATGGATGGATGGAAAGACAGGGGTAGAGAAAGGAAAGAATGGGAGCTAGGCTGGGTTGAACATTTTTTCCAAGGTTGCTCTCGGTTCCTGAGTCCAACCCAATCCCTCACTTTCCTTGCTGGCACAAATAAGTCCAGCTATACGCTTGCATACGATGTGAGAAGTCAGTGCCATGCATGCACAACACCAAACTGCCACTCATATAGGCCACACAGTAATCACACACTTTTTCTTTATTCATACACTACCATCTGTAGGCCTACTCTTCCAATCTCTCCTGTCACTTCATTACCAGCAAAGGAGTAGTGGCAAAACACAATAAGAGTTCAACCCTGGTGTTTATGCACAACATTGAATTACTGTTGGCATAGGCTAAATGACAACCATACACATTTTGACCCAGGTACTTCCTCATTGTTATCCTCTGGGAAATGTCCCTTAGCACCTTGGCAGCAGTATGAAGCACTATATAAATGTATATGCAATACAATGTGCCGACGACTACAGAAACAAGGATTAAGAAAGCCAAAATGTGTACTCTGGCAAGTTAGTGTGATGGTTTATTGCTAGCTTTTACCAACAAAAAAAAAGAAAAAAAAGAAATAGATCACCACCTTTACGTGTCCGTCATACAATTGCAATGAACAACATTCACGGGTGTGGCTGTTTTAAAGGTTATATTTTTAACCAAGAAATCCTTTCAGTTGTTTTAAGTATTGTAACATTATTATTAATACTATTATTATTATTTCTGAAGGAGACAGTATGAACTCACAACTTAGTCAATAACTCGTAATACAGGCAGCCACAAAGTTACAATTTCATGTAAACGCTTTATTGGAGAAACTATAAAAATGTGACAAAAACAAATCTAAGTGGGTTCCAAAAATAAATAGTTGGCATTTAAAGTTAATATATAAAATAAATAATATGAAGAAAGTACGCTTTGAACTTGCTTTGCCACTGAAGGGAAACTACCTATTTTTAGGCAGATGTGGACAAGGTGCACAGGTTTTGTGTAGTCACTCAAGGTGAAAGGAGCCAGTTGATAAATTGGGATGACCCATTGCCTCACATTGTATGCTGTGGAGAGTGGGAGTGACTTGCGAGTAAAATTTTTACAAAATGTGCACAGGTTTTGTGTAGTCACTCAAGGCGAAAGGAGCCAGTTAATAAATTGGGATGACCCATTGCCTCACATGTTATGCTGTGGAGAGTGGGAGTGACTTGTGAGTACAAATTTGACAGAGCAGTGGACCAACCAGGTATGATTGTGTTTGGAAAAACAAGTCTGTCACAACAGATATAGTCATCTCAAAATACAAACATAAGCTAAGGCAGCTTCAAAGGCCAGACCTAAAAATATTTTTGAATTTGGTTCCTGCTGATCAAAAATCTAGCTAAAAATCTCTGCACTCTATGTTTGCTCTGCTTTGTCTGGTACCAAACTATCTCTGTGTCAGAGTGCGTTCGTTGTTCAAAGTGATGGCTCGTTGTGTAGGGAAGGCCGTGGAAGCCGAATAGGCTGTGTATCTTTCGGATGTCTGTGTGCACTGCCACCCAAGTGCACAGGACATACCTTTGGTGGTGTAACATCCATAGATACCGGAGTGTCTCCGCCGCCCCTCCCGGCTCTGAACTGGGACATACATGACTGTGACGCCATTACCTAAGCAATGGCTACGACCTCTATCACGGCCTGCAATATGAGGGAATCCTGCTGCAGAGGCTGAGCCTGGAGCCAGTTCCTGTTTTGTAAGTGTATATAGTCTCCACTGTTGAGTTAATAATGCATGGAAACCCTCGACGCCAGCCTGGATCCAGACAACGTCTTTTCTCTCAGCGCTGAAGGAGGGCCGGAGAGTGCAACATACCTCGAAACAAGAAGCACCCTCCGCCCCCAAACAATTAGAGGAAACTCCCAGAGGAAGCCATACAAAATCTCACGCTGTCAAGAAACAGCCTTTCAGACAATTCATCCCAGAAAATAGAGCGGTGCCAGGACGAACAATAAATGAAAAGAATACAGACAGAAATGATGCATTAGGGTTTTTTTAGGGTTGTATTTTGTATGCATTTCCTTTTGGTTTAATTGCCTTTTCTGCTTTGTTTTTTATTCCGTGTCCCCTTCCCAGACGCAAACAGAAAGGGGAGGGAAGTGGCTGTCAGCAGGTGCACTTAGGGCTCAGCCGGTTGCGTGGCACGCAGGTCCCGAAAAGGAAATAACTTCATTTCCTACAAGGTGGGATATGAGATTGCAGCCTGGGCATCACCACCCTCCAGATAAACTGGGAGACGTGGGTTACTGTTATTCCTCTATCCTTGGCCTGAAATCATTGCCGTGCTCGTGGCTTAATGTAGTAGAGAGGAAAAGGTTCTCAAGTCTACAAACACGCAGTTAGATCCCATTAAATATGTAACTCAATTGGTCCACTAAGGGTCTGTAGAGTAATATATTCCACAAAAGCGACCTGGAGCCGTATTATAGTTAGGGTGCACTATCCCTATTTGTGCAATGACGCACCGTTAACTAAGATAAGGCACAGATAGACGTGAATTTGCAGCTGTCCTAGGGGTAGCACATTAGTGAAAGGTAGAGGGCACCCAGCCTTCACTATAAATGGGGAACAAAGATCCCCCTGCAGATGGGGCAGATTGCACCCGTTTGCAGGAGGATTTCTGAGAGATCCGTAGGACACTTTTTTTCCTCACCTTGCAAGTGTCACCTTTGTGGAGTTCACTGATTGTGTGCCACCTCTTTATAGTACACAGTCATTGTGCACCTTGACTTCTTCTTGGCCTCTGTGACCGTGTCCATAATACAGCATGGGTGCAGAGGCAAAGTGTTTTCCTCATTTGTATGTTGGCAAGCCCCAACACAAAAGAGTGAATATAATTTAGGGATAGTACTGGTGCTACGTGCACATCTGTGCTATCTGCCATAAAGGAAAGCATTTGCACCCCCTTCCATAATTCCAAAGTGCCCCAAGGGCACGGAAAGTAGGCTTAGACCTATTGCATCACAGGGGATCTTCATGTAAAATGGGCTCAAGATAACATTTCTGGAAAAGCAGAGCCAACTCACTCCTATGATTCCAGACATTAAACAGAACAGCATTTTGAATGAAGATGAGCAAGTCAGTAGTCTAGTCACACAGAGCACTTGTAGAAAGTGTCACTGTAGACTAGGGCCATCCACCCTACTGATCACAATGCCACAGAAATCTTTTGGATTTTGCATTTTACCTCTCACCTATTACAAAGCATTCCACTGAGGTATTAATGGTCATGGCCTACTTTAATAACATACTCTAATGCCCTGTGCTTAATTTGTAAAAAGGGAAATATGCGGTGAGCAAGGTTATTTCCTGGAGCCCGCCAATGCTGAATGCTGGTGTTACAGAATAAAAAAGATTGCCTAATCTTGAATTCATCTTTATGTATTACTCGGTGATGGTGTATTATGCCTAGCGGTTCGTGTAGTGACTTTGCCAGTTGATTTGCATTGATGAGAAATTCAATTTACTATAGTTCATCTTACCATGCCTAGAATTAATATTTCTAAAACAAGGCTGAAAAGATGCAGGTCTCTCAATTGAAGCTGTATGTTACACTACATACGTGAGTGAGAGTGCATGTGTGAGTAAGTGCGTAAGTGAGTGGGTAAACGAGCAAGCGCATGAGTGAGCATGAGTGATTTAGCAAATAAGAAAGTTTATGATTCAGTGGGTGTGAGAGTGACTTTGTGAATGAGGGTGTGATTCAGTGAGGGAATGAGTGATTTTGTGAATAGGTGCACTAAGTGAGTGCATCCAATAAACATTGCCCTAAAGGGACTTCCACACACTTGCCGTATAAATTGTCTTACTTTACATTTGATGTGAAGGAGTTAGGAAAATAAAAAACAAGATGTACATGAGGCATTAACATGTTAACAAAATTGGGAATGGGATCCTCTTTTTATTTTATTACTTGATTATCGAAGGTTGTATCCCAAATATTAATGTTCCCCTATGCTCCCTTTAATTGGTTCATAAAGATCTTTGCATTCAGTTATTTGTCATGGAGATAAAGCCACTGATCAGCAGTACTTGGATAAAGTTTCCAGTGGTGAAAGTCAGTCTCTACGTAGACATAGAGAAACAAAACTTAAGAACCAGGAGTTCAATGTCAGTCGTCATGAATGTAGTGTATTCTGGGAATGTGTCTTAGAATGCTACAAGAATCTGGTACTTCTCAATATTACTTTAATGGTTGGCAGTTTTGGAGCTAGATTAAGGTCACACTTGGAAAATGCATTGCATCACCACCAGATGATGTGCCAGACTACATCGAACGGTCTAAGAAATAGACTTGCTGTAAGAGTTCAGGAAGGCAGTGGGGGACAAAACAGAACAAAATAATTATGCTTGTGGATCTAAAAATATTCATTGCAAACTTAGGATAGTTAGGATCCAAATTCTCCTTAATAAAACGACGTTTCATACTTTAATATCAAAAGTCACAGTTGCAATGTCATGCTTGCATGGGTATAAAGCCATGTGGTGAAAGTGCCATAACCTTATGTGGGCTGCTGTGGAATGATCAGCAGTAAAAAAACAGTCCATCAAGTTCACATTCTCAACATGTACAAGTCATTGAGAAAAGAGGTGCGCTCATGCTACATATAATTGATAAGATTGTTTTGACTCATTTTATTATTCTCAGTTACCCCCATTAAATATTTGAATTGTGTTGTTTTGCAGCATATAGACAGTGTAAGGAAATGCCTCCTTGGCATGGTTGCCCCCTGACTTTTTGCCTTTGCTGATGCTATGTTTACAATTGAAAGTGTGCTGAGGCCTGCTAACCAGGCCCCAGCACCAGTGTTCTTTCCCTAACCTGTACTTTTGTATCCACAATTGGCAGACCCTGGCATCCAGATAAGTCCCTTGTAACTGGTACTTCTAGTACCAAGGGCCCTGATGCCAAGGAAGGTCCCTAAGGGCTGCAGCATGTCTTATGCCACCCTGGAGACCTCTCACTCAGCACAGACACACTGCTTACCAGCTTGTGTGTGCTAGTGAGGACAAAACGAGTAAGTCGACATGGCACTCCCCTCAGGGTGCCATGCCAGCCTCTCACTGCCTATGCAGTATAGGTAAGACACCCCTCTAGCAGGCCTTACAGCCCTAAGGCAGGGTGCACTATACCATAGGTGAGGGTACCAGTGCATGAGCATGGTACCCCTACAGTGTCTAAACAAAACCTTAGACATTGTAAGTGCAGGGTAGCCATAAGAGTATATGGTCTGGGAGTCTGTCAAACACGAACTCCACAGCACCATAATGGCTACACTGAAAACTGGGAAGTTTGGTATCAAACTTCTCAGCACAATAAATGCACACTGATGCCAGTGTACATTTTATTGTAAAATACACCCCAGAGGGCACCTTAGAGGTGCCCCCTGAAACTTAACCGACTATCTGTGTAGGCTGACTAGTTTTAGCAGCCTGCCACAAACCGAGACATGTTGCTGGCCCCATGGGGAGAGTGCCTTTGTCACTCTGAGGCCAGTAACAAAGCCTGCACTGGGTGGAGATGCTAACACCTCCCCCAGGCAGGAATTGTCACACCTGGCGGTGAGCCTCAAAGGCTCACCTCCTTTGTGCCAAACCAGCAGGACACTCCAGCTAGTGGAGTTGCCCGCCCCCTCCGGCCAGGCCCCACTTTTGGCGGCAAGGCCGGAGAAAATAATGAGAAAAACAAGGAGGAGTCACTGGCCAGTCAGGACAGCCCCTAAGGTGTCCTGAGCTGAAGTGACTCTAACTTTTAGAAATCCTCCATCTTGCAGATGGAGGATTCCCCCAATAGGGTTAGGATTGTGACCCCCTCCCCTTGGGAGGAGGCACAAAGAGGGTGTACCCACCCTCAGGGCTAGTAGCCATTGGCTACTAACCCCCCAGACCTAAACACGCCCTTAAATTTAGTATTTAAGGGCTACCCTGAACCCTAGAAAATTAGATTCCTGCAACTACAAGAAGAAGGACTGCCTAGCTGAAAAACCCCCGCAGAGGAAGACCAGAAGACGACAACTGCCTTGGCTCCAGAAACTCACCGGCCTGTCTCCTGCCTTCCAAAGATCCTGCTCCAGCGACGCCTTCCGAAGGGACCAGCGACCTCGACATCCCCTGAGGACTGCCCCTGCTTCGAAAAGACAAGAAACTCCCGAGGACAGCGGACCTGCTCCAAGAAAAGCTGCAACTTTGTTTCCAGCAGCTTTAAAGATCCCTGCAAGCTCCCCGCAAGAAGCGTGAGACTTGCAACACTGCACCCGGCGACCCCGACTCGGCTGGTGGCGATCCAACACCTCAGGAGGGACCCCAGGACTACTCTAAGGCTGTGAGTACAAAAACCTGTCCCCCCTGAGCCCCCACAGCGCCGCCTGCAGAGGGAATCCCGAGGCTTCCCCTGACCGCGACTCTTTGAACCTAAAGTCCCGACGCCTGGGAGAGACCCTGCACCCGCAGCCCCCAGGACCTGAAGGACCGGACTTTCACTGGAGAAGTGACCCCCAGGAGTCCCTCTCCCTTGCCCAAGTGGAGGTTTCCCCGAGGAATCCCCCCCTTGCCTGCCTGCAGCGCTGAAGAGATCCCGAGATCTCTCATAGACTAACATTGCGAACCCGACGCTTGTTTCTACACTGCACCCGGCCGCCCCCGCGCCGCTGAGGGTGAAATTTCTGTGTGGACTTGTGTCCCCCCCGGTGTCCTACAAAACCCCCCTGGTCTGCCCCCCGAAGACGCGGGTACTTACCTGCAAGCAGACCGGAACCGGGGCACCCCCTTCTCTCCATTCTAGCCTATGCGTTTTGGGCACCACTTTGAACTCTGCACCTGACCGGCCCTGAGCTGCTGGTGTGGTGACTTTGGGGTTGCTCTGAACCCCCAACGGTGGGCTACCTTGGACCAAGAACTAAGCCCTGTAAGTGTCTTACTTACCTGGTTAACCTAACAAATACTTACCTCCCCTAGGAACTGTGAAAATTGCACTGTGTCCACTTTTAAAACAGCTATTTGTGAATAACTTGAAAAGTATACATGCAATTTTGATGATCTGAAGTTCCTAAAGTACTTACCTGCAATACCTTTCGAATGAGATATTACCTGTAGAATTTGAACCTGTGGTTCTTAAAATAAACTAAGAAAAGATATTTTTCTATACAAAACCTATTGGCTGGATTTGTCTCTGAGTGTGTGTACCTCATTTATTGTCTATGTGTATGTACAACAAATGCTTAACACTACTCCTTGGATAAGCCTACTGCTCGACCACACTACCACAAAATAGAGCATTAGTATTATCTATTTTTACCACTATTTTACCTCTAAGGGGAACCCTTGGACTCTGTGCATGCTATTCCTTACTTTGAAATAGCACATACAGAGCCAACTTCCTACATTGGTGGATCAGCGGTGGGGTACAAGACTTTGCATTTGCTGGACTACTCAGCCAATACCTGATCACACGACAAATTCCAAAATTGTCATTAGAAATTGATTTTTGCAATTTGAAAAGTTTTCTAAATTCTTAAAAGACCTGCTAGGGCCTTGTGTTAGATCCTGTTTAGCATTTCTTTTAGAGTTTAAAAGTTTGTAAAAGTTTGAATTAGATTCTAGAACCAGTTGTAGATTCTTAAAAAGTATTCCAACTTTTAGAAGCAAAATATCTAGCACAGATGTGACTGTGGTGGAACTCGACACCACACCTTACCTCCATCTTAAGATGAGGGAGCTAAGGTCACTCTGTAAAATAAAGAAAATAACAATGGGCCCCAAACCTACCAAAATACAGCTCCAGGAGCTTTTGGCAGAGTTTGAAAAGGCCAACCCCTCTGAGGGTGGCAACTCAGAGGAAGAGGATAGTGACTTGGAGGACAATTCCCCCCTACCAGTCCTATCTAGGGAGAACAGGGTCCCTCAAACCCTGACTCCAAAAATAATAGTCAGAGATGCTGGTTCCCTCACAGGAGAGACCAACACCTCTGAAATCACTGAGGATAGCCCCAGTGAAGAGGACATCCAGTTAGCCAGGATGGCCAAAAGATTGGCTTTGGAAAGACAGATCCTAGCCATAGAGAGGGAAAGACAAGAGATGGGCCTAGGACCCATCAATGGTGGCAGCAACATAAATAGGGTCAGAGATTCTCCTGACATGTTGAAAATCCCTAAAGGGATTGTAACTAAATATGAAGATGGTGATGACATCACCAAATGGTTCACAGCTTTTGAGAGGGCTTGTGTAACCAGAAAAGTGAACAGATCTCACTGGGGTGCTCTCCTTTGGGAAATGTTCACAGGAAAGTGTAGGGATAGACTCCTCACACTCTCTGGACAAGATGCAGAATCCTATGACCTCATGAAGGGTACCCTGATTGAGGGCTTTGGATTCTCCACTGAGGAGTACAGGATTAGGTTCAGGGGGGCTCAAAAATCCTCGAGCCAGACCTGGGTTGACTTTGTTGACTACTCAGTGAAAACACTAGATGGTTGGATTCAAGGCAGTGGTGTAAGTAATTATGATGGGCTGTACAATTTATTTGTGAAAGAACACCTGTTAAGTAATTGTTTCAATGATAAACTGCATCAGCATCTGGTAGACCTAGGACCAATTTCTCCCCAAGAATTGGGAAAGAAGGCGGACCATTGGGTCAAGACAAGGGTGTCCAAGACTTCAACAGGGGGTGACCAAAAGAAAGGGGTCACAAAGACTCCCCAGCAGAAGGGTGATGAGACAACCAAAACTAAAAATAGTAAAGAGTCTTCTACAGGCCCCCAAAAACCTGCACAGGAGGGTGGGCCCAGAGCCTCTTCACAAAACAATGGGTACAAGGGTAAAAACTTTGATCCCAAAAAGGCCTGGTGTCATAGCTGTAAACAGCATGGACACCAAACTGGAGACAAGGCCTGTCCCAAGAAAGGTTCCACTCCAAACTCCCATCCAGGTAACACTGGTATGGCTAGTCTCCAAGTGGGATCAACAGTGTGCCCAGAGCAAATCAGGGTCCACACTGAAGCTACTCTAGTTTCTGAGGGTGGGGTGGATTTAGCCACACTAGCTGTCTGGCCGCCTAACATGCAAAAATACAGACAGCAACTCTTAATTAATGGGACTAGAATAGAGGGCCTGAGGGATACAGGTGCCAGTGTCACCATGGTGACAGAGAAACTGGTTTCCCCTGGCCAATACCTGACTGGAAAAACTTACACAGTCACCAACGCTGACAATCAGAGCAAAGTACATCCCATGGCAATGGTTACTTTAGAATGGGGAGGGGTCAATGGCCTGAAACAGGTGGTGGTCTCCTCAAATATCCCAGTGGACTGTCTGCTTGGAAATGACCTGGAGTCCTCAGCATGGGCTGAGGTAGAACTAAAAACCCATGCAGCAATGCTGGGTATCCCTGAACTGGTGTGTGTGAAAACCAGAGCACAGTGCAAGGCACAGGGTGAACAAGTAGAGCTGGAGTCTGGAAGAATGGCCCAGCCTACCAAGAGAAAAGGAAAGTCAGTTGGGAAACCAACTGCAACACAGCAAAAGAAAGGGAACCTCTCTTCTCAGGAAGAAGTTCTGCCCTCTGAGGGAACTGAGCCTTTGGAGCTTGAACCTTATCAGGTTGAGCTCTTGGGCCCAGGGGGACCCTCAAGGGAAGAGCTGTGTAAGGGACAAGAAACCTGTCCCTCTCTTGAAGGCCTTAGGCAGCAAGCTGCTGAAGAGTCCAAAGGCAAGAAAAATGGAACACATAGGGTCTATTGGGAAGATGGGCTCCTGTACACTGAGGCCAGAGACCCCAAACCTGGTGCCACTAGGAGAGTGGTAGTGCCTCAGCTGTTCAGAGAGTTCATCCTAACATTGGCCCATGACATTCCCCTTGCTGGACATTTGGGACAAACCAAGACGTGGGAGAGGTTAGTCAACCACTTCTACTGGCCCAATATGTCCAACATGGTTAAGGAGTTTTGCCTCTCCTGCCCCACCTGTCAAGCCAGTGGTAAGACAGGTGGGCATCCAAAGGCCCCCCTCATTCCACTTCCTGTGGTGGGGGTGCCCTTTGAAAGAGTGGGTGTGGACATAGTTGGTCCACTAGAACCTCCCACAGCCTCAGGAAATATGTACATCCTGGTAGTAGTGGATCATGCTACCAGGTATCCTGAAGCTATTCCCCTTAGGTCGACTACTGCCCCTGCAGTAGCCAAGGCCCTCATTGGTATCTTTACCAGAGTGGGTTTCCCTAAGGAGGTGGTGTCTGACAGAGGTACCAACTTCATGTCAGCATACCTAAAGCACATGTGGAATGAGTGTGGAGTGACTTATAAATTCACTACACCCTACCATCCACAAACTAATGGCTTAGTTGAGAGATTCAACAAGACATTAAAAGGCATGATCATGGGGCTCCCAGAAAAACTCAAAAGGAGATGGGATGTCCTCCTGCCATGTCTGCTTTTCGCTTACAGGGAGGTACCACAGAAGGGAGTAGGATTCTCACCCTTTGAACTTCTGTTTGGTCATCCTGTAAGGGGACCACTTGCCCTTGTTAAAGAAGGCTGGGAGAGACCTCTCCATGAGCCTAAACAGGACATAGTGGACTATGTACTTGGCCTTCGCTCTAGAATGGCAGAGTACATGGAAAAGGCAACCAAAAACCTTGAGGCCAGCCAACAACTCCAGAAGTTTTGGTATGACCAAAAGGCTGCACTGGTTGAGTTCCAACCAGGGCAGAAAGTCTGGGTTCTGGAGCCTGTGGCTCCCAGGGCACTCCAGGACAAATGGAGTGGCCCTTACCCAGTGCTAGAGAGGAAGAGTCAGGTCACCTACCTGGTGGACCTGGGCACAAGCAGGAGCCCCAAGAGGGTGATCCATGTGAACCGCCTTAAGCTCTTCCATGACAGGGCTGATGTGAATCTGTTGATGGTAACAGATGAGGATCAGGAGGCAGAGAGTGAACCTCTCCCTGATCTTCTGTCATCAGACCCAAAAGATGGCACAGTAGATGGAGTGATCTACTCAGACACCCTCTCTGGCCAACAGCAGGCTGATTGTAGGAGAGTCCTACAACAGTTTCCTGAGCTTTTCTCCCTAACCCCTGGTCAGACACACCTGTGTACCCATGATGTGGACACAGGAGACAGCATGCCTGTCAAGAACAAAATCTTCAGACAGTCTGACCATGTTAAGGACAGCATCAAGGTGGAAGTCCACAAGATGCTGGAATTGGGAGTGATTGAGCGCTCTGACAGCCCCTGGGCTAGCCCAGTGGTCTTAGTCCCCAAACCTCACACCAAAGATGGAAAGAAAGAGATGAGGTTTTGTGTGGACTACAGAGGGCTCAATTCTGTCACCAAGACAGATGCCCATCCAATTCCAAGAGCTGATGAGCTCATTGATAAATTAGGTGCTGCCAAATTTCTAAGTACCTTTGACTTGACAGCAGGGTACTGGCAAATAAAAATGGCACCTGGAGCAAAAGAAAAGACAGCATTCTCCACACCTGATGGGCATTATCAGTTTACTGTTATGCCCTTTGGTTTAAAGAATGCCCCTGCCACCTTCCAAAGGTTGGTGAATCAAGTCCTTGCTGGCTTGGAGTCCTTTAGCACAGCTTATCTTGATGATATTGCTGTCTTTAGCTCCACCTGGCAGGATCACCTGGTCCACCTGAGGAAGGTTTTGAAGGCTCTGCAATCTGCAGGCCTCTCTATCAAGGCATCCAAATGCCAGATAGGGCAGGGAACTGTGGTTTACTTGGGACACCTTGTAGGTGGAGGCCAAGTTCAGCCACTCCAACCCAAGATCCAGACTATTCTGGACTGGGTAGCTCCAAAAACCCAGACTCAAGTCAGGGCATTCCTTGGCTTGACTGGGTATTACAGGAGGTTTGTGAAGGGATATGGATCCATTGTGACAGCCCTCACTGAACTCACCTCCAAGAAAATGCCCAAGAAAGTAAACTGGACTGTGGAATGCCAACAGGCCTTTGACACCCTGAAGCAGGCAATGTGCTCAGCACCAGTTCTCAAAGCTCCAGATTATTCTAAGCAGTTCATTGTGCAGACTGATGCCTCTGAACATGGGATAGGGGCAGTTTTGTCCCAAACAAATGATGATGGCCTTGACCAGCCTGTTGCTTTCATTAGCAGGAGGTTACTCCCCAGGGAGCAGCGTTGGAGTGCCATTGAGAGGGAGGCCTTTGCTGTGGTTTGGTCCCTGAAGAAGCTGAGACCATACCTCTTTGGGACTCACTTCCTAGTTCAAACTGACCACAGACCTCTCAAATGGCTGATGCAAATGAAAGGTGAAAATCCTAAACTGTTGAGGTGGTCCATCTCCCTACAGGGAATGGACTTTATAGTGGAACACAGACCTGGGACTGCCCATGCCAATGCAGATGGCCTTTCCAGGTTCTTCCACTTAGAAAATGAAGACTCTCTTGGGAAAGGTTAGTCTCATCCTCTTTCGTTTGGGGGGGGGTTGTGTAAGGAAATGCCTCCTTGGCATGGTTGCCCCCTGACTTTTTGCCTTTGCTGATGCTATGTTTACAATTGAAAGTGTGCTGAGGCCTGCTAACCAGGCCCCAGCACCAGTGTTCTTTCCCTAACCTGTACTTTTGTATCCACAATTGGCAGACCCTGGCATCCAGATAAGTCCCTTGTAACTGGTACTTCTAGTACCAAGGGCCCTGATGCCAAGGAAGGTCCCTAAGGGCTGCAGCATGTCTTATGCCACCCTGGAGACCTCTCACTCAGCACAGACACACTGCTTACCAGCTTGTGTGTGCTAGTGAGGACAAAACGAGTAAGTCGACATGGCACTCCCCTCAGGGTGCCATGCCAGCCTCTCACTGCCTATGCAGTATAGGTAAGACACCCCTCTAGCAGGCCTTACAGCCCTAAGGCAGGGTGCACTATACCATAGGTGAGGGTACCAGTGCATGAGCATGGTACCCCTACAGTGTCTAAACAAAACCTTAGACATTGTAAGTGCAGGGTAGCCATAAGAGTATATGGTCTGGGAGTCTGTCAAACACGAACTCCACAGCACCATAATGGCTACACTGAAAACTGGGAAGTTTGGTATCAAACTTCTCAGCACAATAAATGCACACTGATGCCAGTGTACATTTTATTGTAAAATACACCCCAGAGGGCACCTTAGAGGTGCCCCCTGAAACTTAACCGACTATCTGTGTAGGCTGACTAGTTTTAGCAGCCTGCCACAAACCGAGACATGTTGCTGGCCCCATGGGGAGAGTGCCTTTGTCACTCTGAGGCCAGTAACAAAGCCTGCACTGGGTGGAGATGCTAACACCTCCCCCAGGCAGGAATTGTCACACCTGGCGGTGAGCCTCAAAGGCTCACCTCCTTTGTGCCAAACCAGCAGGACACTCCAGCTAGTGGAGTTGCCCGCCCCCTCCGGCCAGGCCCCACTTTTGGCGGCAAGGCCGGAGAAAATAATGAGAAAAACAAGGAGGAGTCACTGGCCAGTCAGGACAGCCCCTAAGGTGTCCTGAGCTGAAGTGACTCTAACTTTTAGAAATCCTCCATCTTGCAGATGGAGGATTCCCCCAATAGGGTTAGGATTGTGACCCCCTCCCCTTGGGAGGAGGCACAAAGAGGGTGTACCCACCCTCAGGGCTAGTAGCCATTGGCTACTAACCCCCCAGACCTAAACACGCCCTTAAATTTAGTATTTAAGGGCTACCCTGAACCCTAGAAAATTAGATTCCTGCAACTACAAGAAGAAGGACTGCCTAGCTGAAAAACCCCCGCAGAGGAAGACCAGAAGACGACAACTGCCTTGGCTCCAGAAACTCACCGGCCTGTCTCCTGCCTTCCAAAGATCCTGCTCCAGCGACGCCTTCCGAAGGGACCAGCGACCTCGACATCCCCTGAGGACTGCCCCTGCTTCGAAAAGACAAGAAACTCCCGAGGACAGCGGACCTGCTCCAAGAAAAGCTGCAACTTTGTTTCCAGCAGCTTTAAAGATCCCTGCAAGCTCCCCGCAAGAAGCGTGAGACTTGCAACACTGCACCCGGCGACCCCGACTCGGCTGGTGGCGATCCAACACCTCAGGAGGGACCCCAGGACTACTCTAAGGCTGTGAGTACAAAAACCTGTCCCCCCTGAGCCCCCACAGCGCCGCCTGCAGAGGGAATCCCGAGGCTTCCCCTGACCGCGACTCTTTGAACCTAAAGTCCCGACGCCTGGGAGAGACCCTGCACCCGCAGCCCCCAGGACCTGAAGGACCGGACTTTCACTGGAGAAGTGACCCCCAGGAGTCCCTCTCCCTTGCCCAAGTGGAGGTTTCCCCGAGGAATCCCCCCCTTGCCTGCCTGCAGCGCTGAAGAGATCCCGAGATCTCTCATAGACTAACATTGCGAACCTGACGCTTGTTTCTACACTGCACCCGGCCGCCCCCGCGCCGCTGAGGGTGAAATTTCTGTGTGGACTTGTGTCCCCCCCGGTGTCCTACAAAACCCCCCTGGTCTGCCCCCCGAAGACGCGGGTACTTACCTGCAAGCAGACCGGAACCGGGGCACCCCCTTCTCTCCATTCTAGCCTATGCGTTTTGGGCACCACTTTGAACTCTGCACCTGACCGGCCCTGAGCTGCTGGTGTGGTGACTTTGGGGTTGCTCTGAACCCCCAACGGTGGGCTACCTTGGACCAAGAACTAAGCCCTGTAAGTGTCTTACTTACCTGGTTAACCTAACAAATACTTACCTCCCCTAGGAACTGTGAAAATTGCACTGTGTCCACTTTTAAAACAGCTATTTGTGAATAACTTGAAAAGTATACATGCAATTTTGATGATCTGAAGTTCCTAAAGTACTTACCTGCAATACCTTTCGAATGAGATATTACCTGTAGAATTTGAACCTGTGGTTCTTAAAATAAACTAAGAAAAGATATTTTTCTATACAAAACCTATTGGCTGGATTTGTCTCTGAGTGTGTGTACCTCATTTATTGTCTATGTGTATGTACAACAAATGCTTAACACTACTCCTTGGATAAGCCTACTGCTCGACCACACTACCACAAAATAGAGCATTAGTATTATCTATTTTTACCACTATTTTACCTCTAAGGGGAACCCTTGGACTCTGTGCATGCTATTCCTTACTTTGAAATAGCACATACAGAGCCAACTTCCTACAGACAGCAATTATTAATCATATGTGAGGTATTGAAGCGCTTGTGTACATGAGTAGCATGCTACACCATGTAAGGTGTGTGGTTGGAAAGATGTTGCCTTTGTTTTTATCCTATGTGGGAAGTGTTTCCATGTCATGTCATGACCACTGAGTGCAGTTATTGTGTTACATTACTCAGTGTGTAGCAGTCTGTTGTATGATGATGTGTAAGAGGCAGATGCACAGTTTTATGGTTTTCAACATGCTGGTAGCTTTGAACAGCTCTGCTGTTTCCTGTATGGTATTTCATAAGATATTGGGTGCTTATCAGGTTCCTGCACTGGGTTGTCCAGTCTTAGATTTTGTGAATAGTTGTGGTCCTGACCTGGTAAGGATGGAGGCCGAGAGAAGTGGAGAGATCTGTTGGGATGGATATTTTTATTATCATCCTCTGTTTTTCGTGCTTGTGCAAAAAGGTTGTTTTTCAGGTTAAATTATGGTAGAAAATTGTGTGCTCTTCCACGCTTGTTTGCCAAACATCCTTGCAACCTATCTCAGGGCAGTGCACGCTGGTCACACTTCAAATTTGTTAATGTATTTATGAATTTTATATAGCACTGCATGACGCCTTTTGATTATGTCATATGGTTACCTGGTGCTGTAACCCTGTCTGCCTATACTTCTTCTTTCAGCAGTCAGCCAGCGGCTTTCATCAGAGCTTAATAAGCCAAGTACACTCCAGTACCACTTCCTGTCACTTCCTGGTATTACGTTTTGATTCTGGCAAGATGGGTAGACTAGTCAGTTTCGTCTGAAATATGAAAAAAGGCAAAGCTGAAATCTCCATTGGCTCATACCCTGAGCATTCTGAAAGCCGGCGATGGGGAAGGGCCTGGTGAGTGGAGGTGAAGGGCTGGGATCACAGGCTGAGTAGAAGGCAGGTTGTTGTGTCAGAAGAGATCTTCTGCATAGGCTCTAGAGACACTCCCGATCGAGAGACAGCCCAATGACAAGGAATTACCATCTTAGATGACACCTGATCGATAAGTAGTGTTTATTCATAGGGTGCCCTCTATTGAGCGTCCAGACAACGTGACAACTTCCCAAACACAGAGATGTTCCTAGGCCACATGGAATACCACACATAGCGTTTTGTAGCGTTTGCGCAGTCACATTTCACAGTAGCCTCTCACATGTCTAAACCAACTCTAATTTTTGGACGTTTAAAGAAGTTTACATTACACTAGTTATTGACGCGGTCGGAGATTCTGATTTGGGACATTTTTTTGCTTTTTACTCCACTGCATTAATCTAATCACGTTGAACCTGGCAGATACTGACAAATTATATTTGTTGGAGAAAATTGTTACATCACCTCTCATTGCCCTGATGAAGTATTTGACTATCACCTAGTAACAAAGCACTTGTTCGTTAGATCAAAGAAATTGAATTGTTAATAAAGATGATCTACTACTATCACACCTTCAGATTTCTTTGAAAGTGCTTGCATCTCATGATAAGGATATCTTCAACGTAGATAAATTTGGAATCGGGAAATGATAATCTGTACTTATCAATACATACTTACCCTCACAGTATTTTAGTTGGAATACTTTTGCTACTATATTTTTGTAGCACAATATTTCTGCAGTTAGTATTGTGACATACAATCATCAAGAACTGATTTCACTTTTGATAATAGATTCAAATAGGCAAATAGCCTTTGAGTCATTGAAGGTATGTTGTAGGTGTCAGCTCTCGGTAATGCCACTCGTTAATGGCCAAATGTTGGCACATAATATTTGCATTTTAACACACCGCAGTGTGGCTCTTTAGTGTGTTACCTCTGTCAAGAATAAGGTATATATAATATGGAACTATGGTTCAGGGAGTCATAGACTCCCACCTCCCCTTCTTAGTGGCGGCTGCTGCGCGGTGCACAGAGTGACCCCTGACCTGATTTAAGGCCAGGTTTCACTCTACACGCCGCGCAGCTCCTCCTGTCTGCCTCTGTGCCCCGGACCCTGCCCTCGCTGCTGCTGTGAGTTCGAGGCCCTCCACCACCCACAGGCACCCGCCTGTGCCTCATCCCTGGTGTCTAGTGGTTGCCGTAAGTATTGTGTGTCTGTCCTGTAATCTGTATTTTGTTATTTGTGCCGTTTTTCCTCTTTGGTGTGCCTTTGTGCCTTTTTGTGCCTTTTTTGTGCCTTTTTCTGCTCTCTGCCTCTCTTTTTGTGCCTTTTCCTCATCTACTTTTTCGTCTCTTTGCGCTCTCCCCGTTCCCGCCGCTGCATCCCCTGCGACCCCGCCCCCCTCGCGCCCCCATTTTCCCAACACTCCCCGCCTCCTGCCTCCCAGCTGCTCCTCCCTCCCACCTCCCCTTCTTAATGGCAAGCCCGTCTGCGCCCGTCCACATCTGGACCACACCCAGCGCCAGTCCCCCTGGTCCACATGCTCCCCACGCCGCCAGACGCTGTCACACCACCAAAAAACTCCACGCTCTCAATACTGGCCATTCAACCGCCTGAGTCCAGGCCTCCCTGAGGCACACCCATGGACCCTTCTCCTGCCGGATGTGCAACTTCACCTGCACCCAAGCCTCCAAGCACCACAACAGCTCCACCCATAACAACCACCTCAGCTGCATCCTCCTCAACACCCACTCCGTCCACAAGCACGCTGTCAAACTCTGGGGCCTTCTCACCTCAACCTCCCCCAGACATCGCCTTCCTCACCGAAACCTGGATGAACCCCTCCTCAGAACCTGACATCGCCATAGCCATCCCTGAAGGCTACAAGATTACCCGCAGAGACCGCACCAACAAACTGGGAGGAGGAATCGCCATAGTCCACAGGAGCACCATCAGGATCTCAACCAACACCCATGATGCCGCCGAACACTTGCACTTCCATATTTACGTCAACACCACCCTGAGAGAAACCCTTGTCTGCAGACCCCCAGGCCCCCATCCATAGTTCTGCGATGCCATCGCCGACACAATCAGCACCCACGCCCTCGTCTCTATAGACTACATGCTCCTCAGTGACCTGAATTTTCACCTAGAGAACACCAACGACAGCAACTCATCAGCCTTGATCGACAACCTCGCCAACCTCAGTCTCAAACAACTCGTCACAACGCCCACCCACTCAGCTGGCCACGCACTTGACCCCATCTTCTCCGCTAGCAGCCACATCACCTTCTCCCATACCACAAACTGCACTGGACCGACCACCGCTGTGTCCACTTCCCCTTCCAGAAACCCACCGTTCACCAGCACCCACAACGGATCCCTCGCCGCAGCTGGAACAAGATCTCGAAGGACCAGCTGATCTCCACTCCCACTCACGCCTTGTTACCCAACACCAGCGACACCAACACCGCCGCATCAACCTCAAACAATGGCTAGACGACTGTGCCAACACCCTCGCTCCACTCAGGAAACCACTCAACACCCGCACCAGCAAGAAAGCACCCTGGTTCACCGCCGACCTTCAGGCCTCCAAGCGGGAGTGCCAGAAAATCGAGAAAATATGGCACCACGAACAAATGGAGAGCAACCAAGCCGCCCTCAAGACAGCCATCAGCAAGCATCACCAGCTCATCCGGATCACCAAAAGATCATTCTACAAAGAGCGAATCGACAACAACGCGCACAACAGCAAAGAGCTCTTCAGCATCATCAAAGAACTCGCCAAGTCTTGCTCCCTCGCCCCCACCCCTTTGCAAGACCTCTGCAACTCTCTCGCCACCTTTTTTTCACCGCAGGATCATGGACATCCATGGCAGCTTAACCTCCCCGATCCCCACGACCACCGCGGCCAACACCAACCCCAATGTACCCAACCACACCAACCTCCTGAGCGCCTGGACCCACACCAATCACAAGGACCATGAGCACCATCCACTCCGGATCACCCACCGACCCCTGCCCTCACTATGTCTTCATCAAAGCCAGCCAAATCATCACCCCCCAACTCTGTACTATGATCAACAGCTCCTTCGAGACCGCCACCTTTCCGGAGAGCTGGAAACACACCGAAGTCAACGCCCTGCTCAAAAATCCTAAGGAAGACCCCGAAGACCTCAAGAATTACTGGCCTATCTCCCTCCTCCCCTTCCCAGTGAAGGTCATCGAGAAGATAGTCAACAGTCAACTACCCCGCTTCCTGGAGGACAACAGTTTGCTCGACATCTCCCAATCCGGCTTCCGCAAAAACCACAGCACCGAGACCGCCGTCATAGCAGCTACCAAGAACATCAGGATCATGCTCGACAAAGGTGAAACTGTGGCCCTCATCCTCCTTGACCTCTTGGCAGCCTTCGATACCGTCTGCCACCACACACTTCGAACAAGCCTCCATGATGCCGGAATCCGCCACAAGGCCCTGGACTGGATCACATCCTTCCTCTCCGGCACAACTCAGCGAGTCCACCTCCCTACGTTTCTGTCAAAAGCCACCAAGACCATCTGCAGAGTCCCCCAAGGATCCTCTCTCAGACCTACCCTTTTTAACGCCTACATGGCGCCATTCGCCAACATCGTCCGATCCCAATGCCTCAACATCGTCTCCTACGCGGACAACACCCAACTGATCCTCTCATTCACGAAGAACCCCGCCACCACCAAAACCAATCTCCACAACGGACTTCATGCCATCTCCAACTGGATGGAGATAAGCCGCCTCAAACTGTACTCGGATAAGATGGAGATCCTCATCCTCAGCTCCAACGGATCAACATGGGACGACTCCTGGTGGCCTGCCACACTAGGAGCCGCTCCAACTCCCACCACCCATGCGCGCAACCTTGGCTTTATACTGGACTCTTCGCTCACCATGACCCAGCAAGTCAATGCCTTCTCATCCTCATGATTCAACACCCTCTGCATGCTTCGCAAGACCTTCAGATGGATCCCCATCGAAACCAGAAGAACGGTCACCCACGCCCTCGTCAGCAGCAGACTGGACTACAGCAATGCACTCTACGCCGGGACAACGGCCAAGCTCCAGAGGAAACTTCAGTGCATTCAGAACGGCTCTGCACGCCTCATCCTTAACCTCGCTCACCACAAACACATCACAGCCCACCTCAGGGACCTTCACTGGCTACCCATCAGCAAGAGGATCATCTTCAAACTCCTGATCCTTGCTCACAAGGCACTCCACGATGCAGGCCCTGGCTACCTCAACGAGCATATCAGCTTCCACGTGCCCACCCGCCAGCTCCGCTCCACCAACCTCGCCCTTGCCACCGTCCCCCGCATCCACTGTACCAAAACCGGCAGGCAGATCCTTCTCCCACCTCGCCACCAAAACCTGGAACTCCCTTACCGTCAACCTATGTCTGACCCAGGACCTCCTGACCTTCAGGAAACGTCTCAAGACCTGGCTATTCGAGCAGTAGCAACCCCCTCCCCCCGCCCGTCCCCCTAGTACCTTGAGACCCTACTGGGTGAGTAGCACGCTTAACAAGTGATTGATTGATTGTGAATTAATCCAATGTGTGCAAACAAGGAATGTAAAGTCAGTTCAACGTAATGTTTGCTGCCCCCACAAAATCAATTTGGACAGTACAGTAGTTGTTGATATATATTTAATCTTACTGCAGACCTCCTCCCGGCGAGAAATCTCAATGCAGGCGGTTGCGGATGGTTGCTACTGCTTGTGTTGAGAAACCTTTTGTTTGTGTTCAGGAAGCTGCCACTCGAGTAGAAAATCTACTTGAGCAGCAGAAAAGAAGATGTGCCCTCTTGCACTGCTTGGGGTGTCGTTCGCATTGATTTAATGCTGATGAGTAAAGATGTTAACTTCAAGCATGTGGTGTGTTCTTGTGCATGCTACTGGGGTGGGGTGAGTGTGACAAAATGCAACCTTGTGAGAAGCCGTTTATCCCAGTTCTCACAAACCTGTAAATGGGAGGCGAAGAAGCCCTTAGGAATACCATTACAATGAGACACAAGTTTCTGAACACCTGAGTGAATCCACATGAGAAGGGCCTGTCCTACCTAAATTCAAACTAAAACTATTACCCTCTGCGTGGTGGGGGCTATTGAATCTACGCTAATGGAGAAGCGGAAAAGGTCTTGAATTTTAAGCCATCATGCAGTGCTTAATTTCAGCCAGTGGGCGAAGGTGGTGGTTAACTGCACTTATTTTTGAAAATCTCGAATTATTTTTCATCCTGACTTTAACCAAGAGCAAGAAAAAGAAAGCCAGCAAAGGAAGAAATAAAGACAAAGTGAAAGATTGGAGGAAAGAAACAAAGACCAAAGTAGCCTCAATAGCAGAACCTGCGAGAGTGAAATATGGAAACAGGAAGTCTAGAGTTGTGGAAGAAAGTGGCAGGAAATTAAATCAAGGCTAGGCAGACTTGTTATTCCGCAACACGCAGTTTGGCCGTTCCGAGGTGCCCCCCTAAGAATATTTTTGAGACCATGCTCATATATATATATATATATTTTTTTACAAATTAAGTACAGCCGTCAGGTCATGCCTGCGCGCGACGGTGCTAAACGACTTTTAAAAGCTCTGAGTGCTCATACAGAGAAGCGGCAGTCCGTGTAGAATGGCCTTGCTTAGTACGCCAACCCTCACATTATCCTCTCCGACATTTGTCAAAGACGAAGACATCAGTGACGGTTGGAGAACGGGAGGGTCGCACGGGGAGCCACATCATTGCCCTGAGAGTTCTCCCTCAATGTCTGGCAGAGCTCCTAATCTACCCCGCGCGTCGAGACAGATCACTGAGCAGTTTTAGTGCATCGTGTGGGAGGTCCGCGCAGACAATTATAAGGCAGAAAAGAACGCAACGTTTGTTAGCTATCTTCAGAACATGTTTAAAGGCCGTTCTTGTACCCAGAGTCAACTTCCCCCTTTTAATAAGGTCCCTCCTGGGCCGAGCCGGGAGCAGCAGCCGCCGGAGCCGCCTTGTAATTTCTGCTTAGAGAGGAGACATGCTTATTTTGAACTTTGCAATTAGTGGCTGGCTCCCAGCACCCTCTCATTACCCAAGGCTGGAAAGAATGCTGCAGCTTCCATCGTGTAATTACCAAATCTGAGGTGGCGGCAGTGGTGGAAGATCGGTCCAAAGTAACGCAGACTGTGACGCATTTGTTGGAAGCGCCAGTCCTCTTTCTACACCACGACTCCATGTTATCGTTGGACTGTTGTTTCAGCTGGCATTTTTACGACGAACTCGGGGCTTTAAGTGGGCTAGGTCCCACTGACTCTCAGATCCGGTAGTATTTTAGAACGGACGTCGAAATGGGTCCCTATCAGGGCCTATAGTTATGTTTTTTTCTGGGAAAACACTGACGATTTCTGAACATTGAAGAATGTATTACATCTTCAGGTAATCATTGTCAGAGACTTAGTTTCTGTTCATATTTCACATTTTGCTCTGTCTTGCACTCCATTAGAATATAAGCAATTGGCAGGATGTTGTGTTTTTGTATTTTTGATTGTTCGTTCAGCATACTACTCTTGTATAGTGGATGATTTGAAATGAGTCACCTCCAGGTGTATGTAATGGCCACTCTTAAGAGGTCTGAGTTGAGGGTGAAGGCAGTGCGAGTTTCTTGCAGTGTCTGTGAGTCAAAAAGGCGTGCAGAGTACATAGTCATCAAGTCCTTTGCTTTTCTCCAGAGCGCACACAGACAATCAGTGACAAAGCTTGTAGACATGGCTGGCTTTTGGTGTACGTCAGTTGTTGTGTTATATCTGGATACACTAACAGAATGCTCAGAGAGAGACCAACATACTGGTTTGGTGACACACTATGGGGATCACAAACTTAGTTTACATGGTTCGGTCACGCCTATAACTGCATGGTCCATGCCTCTTTTAGAGACCCCACCACTTTTTTTACTACACCTAAAGCCCTGACCGTACTAAAATGTAAATGTCTCAGAAAAGGTGAGCTTGGTACACTGCAAATAGCCCACAGGGTGAGGGGCTGATTTTCCACTGCAGGCCCAGGTTCTTGCCTGGTTGCCCAGGTACAGCGTCCAAAAGCAGACCTGCCTACCGTACGGCAATTTTCACCAGTATGATCGTACAGAAAAGAGGATGTGGGTGTAGGGACGTGGCAAATATTGCTTTAGACTAGCTGCTCTGTCTGCACTGCCCCTCCCCTGACAGTAATAATTAAGTCATCTGGAGCCACATCCCATGTTCTGGGGAGGTTTAAACGGAGCCTCTTGTGCAAAGCTCTCCCACCCTGACTGGAAACCTATTTGTGAAAGGGTTTCCATCTCAATTTATGATAAGGCCTCTTCACCAGATTGCCATGTGGTGAGGTGTGGAATTAAGGGCCTAATTTAAAAGGAAATAGCTCAGTGCGGTGCTGCAAGCAATTTTTCTGCACCGAGCTGCATTATTTCCAAAATGCAGGGATGCGCCGTATTTACCAGAATGTGGCGCATCCCTGTGCTTCCTCCTGCGCCAGCGCTAAATCAGCTGCCTCATGCCAACGCAGGCACCCTTGCACGATGGTGCAGCGGTGCTTGCATTGTGGGGATAACTATTTATGTGCATCATCCTGCACAAAAACAATCATTAATGGTGTTTTGCTCCTTCTATGTGTACTGCAGGATGTAACACACATAGAAAGAGAGAAAAACAAGGAGAAATAAAAGTATTTCTCTTCTTTGCACCTGTCTAATGCCACCCCTGAGGAGGATGTTAGTTCTTGGCATTGCCTCAGATTTATATTTCCTTGTAAATCTGGGGCAGTGTAAAAAAGCAATGGGTGTTGCATGGGTACACCCACAGCAACACCCATTGCACGCCCCTTTGGTGCAGAGAACTGCGTTGGGGTGGCCCATATTTACAACACGCATTAAGCCACGGAAAGTGACTTAACCCTGCCTTGTAAATATGGAACAGGGCAACAGGGCACAGCTCCACTAGAACATCACAAAAGGCAAAGCTCTGGTGGCGCAAGGGGATTGTAAATAAGCCCCTAAGTGTAAGGCGGCACCATGTGAGTTGGCAGGCCTGCCCAAAGGGCATTGTTTTTGTATGTCCTTTGATAGGGAAGGATGTTTAACTAAATATACGCTTGAGTCAGGTTTCTATAGACAGCATGGTCATTAGTCCTTTAAAACATGTTCTTACTTTGAAGTAATATTGCATATTTCCCAAACTTTGCATTATGTGAAATGTCTGAAATGTTTGCTGTTTCATGTAACTGGAAATTTCCAGTAATTTTTGCCCATAGACTGGCTCAATTATCGAATCTCTCATCGAGAGACATTCTCTTCTCAAGCTATTCTCCTGCCAGTATCTCATGCAACATTTCTGTGCGAGATATACCCTTGTGGAGATAAGTTACTTGAGATGCTGGCAAAATGTATTTCTCCTACTTTTTTTGCAAAGATTACATGTATTTTGCAAAACAATTTGGCACACCACAAGAGTTGTGGAGTTGGGAATCGTGCGTGCACTTATATTTTGCTATGTTTTTCGGCATAACTATTTACACATACTGACTGTATTTTAGTGTAAAAGATTTGGTAACGATTTGATCTAGTGTAATAACAAGCATTTGAAATGTAATGGGTCTCGCGTTTGCTCGGGTTAAAGCTATTAGCGTTGCAAACTCCTAACTGGACTTTTCTTGCCACATAAACTGAAAATGAAAAGTAAAACAGTTTCACACAAGCGAGCCAATGGCCACCATGAGTGCAAAGCAGGCACACAAAAGGAAAAAGAAGTTTGCCCGCAGTGAAACGTATCAGCAGAAGTGCAATTATCCAGGTAACCGGCAAAAGTGCAATAATCCATGTAACCGGCAAAAGTGCAACTATCCCTGTAACAGGGTCGATGTCATGCAAAGTACTCGACTACTGCCCAGCGAGATCATGCTGCCTATGAAATAAAGAGAAAAAGTAGTCCAGAAACCATAACGAAAACATTGAGCCTCCTATGTTTTCAATAGTTGCTGGTGCGCTTGAGACGGGCTAAACACTGGAAAAGGCATGAAAGTATGAATGCCTTTCACTAAATTAAGCGAATTTTAAAAGACAAGCCCACAAACCAACCAAACAGATGGGCGTGACATTGGCGTGGTTAAAAGCCCACAGAGAGATTACACCAGTGAGAGAGTGTTTTGCGCAATCAACCCTAAAACGCTAATAATGCACCCAGGTTTGGTTTCTTGGTTCTTGTAGTTGTGCATGCAGTCTTCGTGTAATTCTTCTCTTACAAGAAGATTGCAGTGTTTGCCAAATTTCTGGCCGTCAAGACATATCACATGAAATTAAATCTGTATTAGAGTTTTTGGTAGAGCAGCAATTTCTGTTTAGAGACGTCTTTTGTAGTTTGCTGGCAATGCCTTGTATTTAGGCTGGCGGCATGGCACCCAACAGTAATCTGAATGGGTAGAGTATGCCCTCGATAAATACCAGAGCATAATTTGGTGTCATTGCTGGCTAACCTTGGGGGTTTCTGACTATGACATGCTGCAAGTCCTGCTTATAATGCTTATAATGATGATGATGACGTAACTTAGAAAGCACTGAGTCCTCCTACCCCCACCCCAGAGGTTTTCTGGTGGAATTTTGAGCTCTACTGCGTAACTTACTATCATTTTTTCACCATTTTGAAGTTTGTGATAATTGCATCGTTGATGTTTACATTTATGAATATTCTTCATGGCCATTTTTGTATATAGCAATCACACTCAACATACAGCTACAGAAGCAAGATATATAAAATGTAAAATAAATAAAGTTGCATGTTTCAAGTCATTTCCCATTTTCACTTGGACTCAGGGTGTTATCTGATCATGCGGTGCTAGAGAAGGCACTGCCAGGTGATTAGGACCAGTGCCGTTTTCTTAAGTGCCCTGGACGGATGCAGCGTATGGTGACCCCCCCAACAATTACGTCAGAGAAAATATAAAATCCATAGGAAGGCTGCAGAGGAAGTAGTATCTGCGCATTCCCAGCTTCCTGTGTTACTATGTAACGCACAGGCTTCACATGCCCTTCAAGGTGGACTACAGAACACCAGCTGCTAATCTACAGCCTCCACTCCTACATTGTACGTAAATGGAATCTCAGCCCATAATGCTATTGGTCGGTTTCCATAAAATCTCAATCTAATGGTAGTTGCGCAATCATAACTTTAATCAAACACCCTTTTGCTTTTTTCATGCCATATTATGCTATGTTATGGCAGGTTTTTCTGTTCTACAACTAAGTTTTACATTTTTACTGACATTTGAAGATAAAAACAACATATTTTCCTGTCTGCATTTATATTTAGAAGCCAAAAATACAGAAATGTGGTCTTCTGTCGAGTGTCTCTGCAGACAGACCTTCGTGACCGGAAGACAATTAGATGTGTATATTGACAGCAAAATATGCAGTTTAAAGGGAATACATTTGGCTAATGGAGCCTAAATGGTTCCAAATGTGCACCTCTGATAGCAGACTTGAATGTAATGTCATCAGGTATGTGTACTTTTTTGTATAAAGCTACTGATCCTGCTAAAGCACTACAGAAATTGTGGCTTTACTGTTAGCAGTTCAATAAAAGTGAATATACATTATCTGGATATTTACTTTTTCAAATCCTAAAACGTAAACGTGGATTGAATACCTGTAAAGTAAAAAAAATGCGAACAGAGAAGATGTGTGAAAATAAATACTAGAAAACCAGCAGCTCTAGTTATAACCTATTAAAATACTTTGTTTTGATACGCTATGTCATATTATGATGTAGTATTTCAAGTGATATAACATGTGTAGGTTGCCATCACAACACCACAAAGATTGCCGCACTCGTTCATGGTATAGGTGTTCTGAAAGGGCACTGTGGATGTAAAGTAACTTATAGGAATCTGAGAACGGTGTCGCATCAAAAGGGACTCTTATTATTCTGCACTGAGGAAAACCAATCTTCCAACCGTGTGCTTCTAAATCATTATCACTCTGGAGAAATGCTGGGTTGGATGCGTTTTGAGAGCTAGGTGAAATGTATTTTTCAGACACGTGCAGTTCCGACGTTGAGACATGGGCATCCGTCTATGTGTGTACATTAAAGCATAATCGTCATAAGATTTGAGCGCAAACATAAGAAAGACTTTATTGTACATCATTTGCTCATGAAGAATAACAATATCCGTTGATGAAAACGCTTGCGACATCAGGCCTTGTGTACACACACTTCAAACAAAAAAAAAGATGAGACCTTTGTGTTCTGCATTGAAAGAAACATCTCTTCTATGATGCCCGTCTAATTACGTGCGTGGAGCGGGGCCAACGAAGTGTGGGAGAGGAAGAGCTGTGACTCACCATGCCTGTGCGTGACGACAAGGGTAGCAGGGCTTCCCATAGGGCTTGTGATATGGAGCTGGGTTATCTGTGACTCACACACAAAGTGTTTGTGCCTGAGGAAGGGTAACTGGCCTCTGTATGAGGAGTTTCGACTCCCCTGTGTCTCGGCTACTCTCAACAGTGTCTGTGCGGTGGGGTTACAAGCAGAAGAGGAGCTCCAGGATTGCTTAAGCGAACTTGCTGTGCTCTGTCAATATTTGACATCTATGTGCCTCCTTCACACACTTTTTCAAAGAATCATAGTTACAACTCTCATACCTAAACATTTCTCTGTGCCCCTTGCAGAGGGGCCAAGGATTGGGTGAGGATGTCATCTGAACCGCTATTGTGACATCTTTGCACTCCCTTCAGCCTAAACTCCCCAGCTTTCAGTTGTGGCCCACTGTACACACCCACCTACAACCTGAACTCACACATAGAGGCACCTCTTCTCGCAGTACACACTATACGAGTAATGTGTTGCACAATATATATATATATAAACACACCATGATGAGAAACAGCAAGTATAACATGGCATGTAGACAGGTACAACATCTCTATTCCCAAGGTGTGAGGGCAGTGTCTGTTTTACTTGCTGCAGCTGTTGCCGGTGTTTGGGCACAAGGAGGGCACTAGGAAAGTTACAAGTGGAGCCTCTCTAGCTCTCCCCTAGCAATGTCACTAAGCACAAGAGGGAGACACATGACGAGGAGCTGTGACCTTGCTGGTGTATCCCCCTCGATCAGTAACAGTGTTTGTTAGTGGGCTCACATGGTAGTGGGACTCCTCTGGGAGTCCTAGCAGTTGTGGTCAGACTGACCTACAGGACAATCAGGCAGTGCCCGAAGGGCTGGTCTGAGAGGTCAGTGTGTGGCTCGTTTTTTTGGGCTAGTTTATGGTTGGCTTTACTGTTAATTTCCCTGATAATACCACAACCATTACTTGAAGCAAGCTGAAATTCATCCAGCCTTGCATAACACTTATACAGGGTATCTTTACCTGTCCAAAACTTTCTCAATTTGCAAATATGGGACGCATTTTCATTCTCTACTGGGGCCCACTTTTATTTTGATGCCAGTACCTATTTTCTGTTCCAGCCTGACCCTGCTAACAGTGGCAGTGTTAATGCGCAGTGCCGGATTGGCCCTTAGGCAGTCAAAATTTTGGGGTCTCTCTCGCTAATTATCTCCTAATTCGTTTTCAATTTTACCAACCAACAATTTTATTAAACCAATTTTATTACACAAAACTAAACATTACACATACATCGTTTGCACCAATTTCTTTTTTTTTTTTACAAACTGGGAGCTTTTAGGAGTCAAACTGTTGTGTGAATCTGATTTCTATGGGTTATGTACTTTAAGTTGTTAATGGGTACGTTACATTAATACAGTATTCTCTCTATAGAGTCTTTAATGTAAAGTTTTCGTTTATTTTAGTTGATTATTTTTTTTACATCTTTTGAAAACTATTTTGTAAAGCTTGATTGTAATTTTCTTTCTAGATCAAATCAATATTATTTTGATCTGTTGTCACAAGGGCCCTAAAAGGACTGGGCCCATAGGCTGGTACTTACTTTGCCTATTTTGTAATCTGGTACTGCTTGTGCATGAGGGCAAAGAGAGGAGGGCTATTCTCAGAGGCATAGGGGGTGGAACATTGAGTAACCTGTGACTTAGAATATTGATTTGGGCATGTATAGAGTGCAAAGCCCCCCCCTCCTCCGCACCCCACCACACACACAAAAGAGCATCCTGGTGCTATTGTGGAAAAAAAGAAATACCACTGCCAACCTAATCAGCACGTGAAAATCACACCTGTGAAAACCATTAACTTAGAGAATAAGGGAGTAGCAAAGTGCGCCTGGGATTCTAAAGAGCCAAGGGCCAGATGTAGCAAACCATTTGCGAGTCGCAAACGGCGAAAATCGCCGCTTGCGAGTCGCAAACGTGGGTTTGCCATGCAGAAATGCATATTGCGAGTTGTTACCGACTCGTAATATGCATTTCCGACTCGCAAATAGGAAGGGGTGTTCCCTTCCTATTTGCAAGTCGCAGTGGGATGCAATACCATTTGCGACCGCGTACGCGGTCGCAAATGGCATCGCAGTTACCATCCACTTCAAGTGGATGGTAACCCACTCGCAAATTGGAAGGGGTCCCCATGGGACCCCTTCCAGTTTGTGACTGGACCCAAAAATATTTTTTCAGGGCAGGGAGTGGTCCAAGGGACCACTCCCTGCCCTGAAAAAATACCGAAACAAAAGGTTTCGTTTTTTTTTAAGTGCAGCTCGTTTTCCTGTAAGGAAAACGGGCTACACTTAAACCAATAAAAACTGCTTTATTTAAAAGCAGGTCACGAACATGGAGGTCTGCTGACATCAGCAGGCCTCCATGTTTGCGAGTGCCTATACTCGCTATGGGGCCGCAATTTGCGACCCACCTCATGAATATTCATGAGGTGGATCATTGCGACCCCATAGCGAGTCGCAGTCGGTGTCTGAGACACCGTACTGCATAGCAATTTGCGACTTGCAAATTGCGAGTCGCAGGGACTCGCAATTTGCAAGTCGCAAATTGCCGATTTGCTACATCTGGCCCCAAGTGTTTAACTGCTGACTGCGCGAAGTTGGGGGTAATATTGAAAGCAGGATAGTATAGAAAGGGGAGCTGTGACCTTTCCATGGCTCTCTTGCAGTCTGAGTGTTTGTGTGGGAGGATAGATAGGCTGTGCGGGGCTACATATCTGATAACGGGAAGTGGTGTTCTAAGCCCCTGTGTCTCCCCTGCTGTGGCAATATATACTGACGAGTCACGGATTTTATATTCCCTGCCACCTTCATTCGTATTACCTACACTCAGTTGGCTTCTGGGCGAGACGCTGCCCATGCAAGGTAGCCCTCGGTGGGCCTTCTCGTTGTGTCAGACCTGGCCTCGCCACTCGCTGACTAGCCTGTCGCTCTAAGGGTTCGTGTGGCAGCGATGAATGCATTGATTCCTCACTGAGTTACATCAGCAGCTGGTGCGATGGTAACAGCAGCTCCCCGGAGGAGGCTGGTGTCAAGGAAGGCCCTGTTCCTTCCTCACCGCGTTTTATTTCACAGGCTGCCTCCAGCTTGCATCAGCCTTTACACGCGCGTGTCATCAGCGGCACCGGGACTGCACTGGCCTCATAGCGCCGTCAGAAACTTAGCTTCGCCGGGATCAACCTGATCTTCCTGTTTGTAGTAACAGGCATGCAACAAGGACGTATTGATCTCTTGCTCCAGCGCATGTGCTATATCAGGCTCGGCAGCATGTAAGCCCAAGTCAACCCTTCCGAGGTACAATTCCTCCAAAGGTTACACACAGCAGCAAACACATAACCCTCTCTGTTATCTTACTGGCCTTTCGCTGCCGGCTTTAGCACCTCCACCTCTACTTGTGTGTAGAAGGAATGTAAAAAGTCAAGCAACCTAAAACTATTGCTCTGTACTCGTTGTATGACAATAGAAACAAGCTGCAATGGACAGTTACAGGGAAGCAGCATTGTCCTCTAGTGAGCGCTGGGGTGGCAGTATCTTCTGATGAGTGCACCTGCTGAAGCATCTTTTGATCACTGCTGGAGTGGTGGCATCATCTGATCAGTCCTGGAGTGGCAGCATCTTCTGATCAGTGCTGGAGTGGCAGCATCTTCTGATCACTACTGCAGTGGTAACATCTTCTCTTCAGTGCCGGAGTGGCAGCTTCTTCTGATCAGTGCTGGAGTGGTAGCATCTTCTAATCAGTCCTGGAGTGGCAGCATCTTCTGATCATTCCTGGAGTGGCAGCATCTTCTGATCAGTCCGGGAGTGGCAGCATCTTCTGATCAGTGCTAGAGTGGTAGCATCTTCTGATCAGTGCTAGAGTGGAAGCTTCTTCTGATGAGTGCTCGAGCTGCAGCATCTCCTGATCAGTGCTGGAGTGAAAGCACAATCTGAGCAGTGCTGGAGTGGCAGGATATTCTGATCACTGCTGCAGTGGTAGAATCTTCTGTTCCGTGCTGGAGTGGCATCTTTTTCTGATCAGTGCTTGAGCTGTAGCATCTTCTGATCAGTGCTGGAAGGCAGCATCTTCTGATCAGTGCTGCAGTGGGAGCATCTTCTGATAAGTCCTGGAGTGGCAGCATCTTCTGATGAGTGGACGTGCTGCATCATCTTCTGATCAGTGCTAGAATTGTAGTATCTTCTGATTAGTGTGGCAGTGGCAGCATCTGCCTATCAGTGCATGAGTGGCAGCATCTGCCTATCAGTGCATGAGTGGCAGCATCTGCCTATCAGTGCATGAGTGGCAGCATCTTCGGATCAATGCATGAGTGGCAGCATCTTCTGATCAGTGAATGAGTGGCAGCATCTTCTGATCAGAATGGAGTGGCAGCATCTTCTGATAGGTACATGAGTGGCAGCATATTCTGATTAGTGCTGTAGTGGCAGTATCGTCTGCTCAGTGCTGGAGTGGTATCATCTTCTGATCAGTGCTGGAGTGGCAGCATCTTCTGATCCCTCCTGAAGCTGTAGCATCCTCTGATTAGTGCTACAGTGGCAGTATTTTCTGATCAGTACTCCAGTGGCTGGGTCTTGTGATCAGTGCATGAAGGGCAATATCTTCAGATCAATGCATGAGTGGCAGCATCTTCGGATCAATACATGAGTGGCAGCATTTTCTGATCAGTGCATGAGGGACAGCATCTTCTGCTCAGCGCTGGAGTGGCAGCATCTTCTGATCAGTGCATGAGTGGCAGCATCTTCTGATCGTTGCTGGAGTCGTAGCATTTTCTGAACAGACCTAGAGTGGTAGCATCTTCTGATCAGTGCTGGAGTGGCAGCATCTTCTGATCAGTGCTGGACTTGTAGCATCTTCTGATCAGCGCTGAAGTGGAACTATCTTCTGATCAGTGCATGAGTCGCAGCATCTTCTTATCAGTAATGCAGTGGCTGCGTCTTCTGATCAGTACATGAATAGCAAAATCCTCTTATCAATGCTAGAGTGGCAGCATCTTCTGATCAGGGCTGGAGTGGCAACATATTCTGATCAGTGCTACAGAGGCAGTATCCTCTTCCGTGCTGGAGTGGTAGCATCTTCTGATCAATACTGGAATGACAACATATTCTGATCAATGGTGGAGGGGCAGCATCTTCTGATAAATGCTGGACTGGCAACATTTTCTGATCAGTTCTATGGTGGCAGCATCCTCTGATCAGTGCTGGAATGGTGGCATCATCTGATCAGTGCATGAGTGGCAGCGTCTGTGGTCTGTGCTGGAGTGTCAGCATCTTTTAATCAGTGCTGGAGTGGCAGTATTGTCTGATTAGTGCTTGAGTGGCAGCATCCTCTGCTCAGTGCATGAATGGCAACATTTTCCGATCAATGCTGGAGTCGCAGCATCTTCTGATCAGTGCTGGAGTGGCAATATATTCTGATCAGTGCTGCAGTGGCAGCATCTTCTGATCGGTGCTGGAGGACAGCATCTTCTGATCAGTGCTGGAGCAGCAGCCTCTTCTGATCAGTGTTGCAGTGGTATTAACTTCTGACCAGTGCTGGAGTGATAGCACCTTCTTGTCTGATCAGTGCTGGAATGGTAGCATTCACCCACCAGTAGGGGTTTCAGTAGTGGTTTCTGATACATAGGAGAGCTTAAAAGGTGATATCTTCTACCCCCAAGGGCTGGAGGGTGAGTTTCCTCTACAGTGGAGTGACAGGGTAGTCACATCCCACAGAAGCAAGGTTTGGAGTGATAAAAATGTTTTACAAGTGAAATCATCTACAGTGTAGACTCTACAGGTGAGGGCGGGCATGGTGACATCCTCTACAGATAAAGGCTGAAGTGGTTAATACTCTTAGCAGATGAGGTTCACGGTGGTGATATTCTGCGTGTGAGGACTAGAACAGCGATGCCCTCTGCAGGTTTAGGTTGGAGTGTTAGTAGTCTACAACTGAGGGATGGCATTGTGATATACTCTGCATAGCAGGGCTGATGAGGGCTCACCCTCGAGAGAGGAAGCATGGTCTGCAATATCATCTAACAGCTGAGACTCGAATGCTGTTTTCCTCTAGAGACTGATGACAGGAGGATGAGTATTTTCTAACAAATTATGTTTGTGGAGTGTTGCTATCTTCTTTATATACAGATTCCTTGTTATTTCAAATGATCACTCTAATTTACAAAGGGAATAGGCATTTCAGAGATCTGTGACATAAACGTGATCAAGTGACATTCAGTAGTTCCTGACGCTACGTACCCATGTTTCTCATCTCACGTGACTTACAGTTTGTGAGTTCCCTCTTTGTAGAGCTGCTCAGAGTTCGAATTCTCCCTCCCCCGTACGTACCTGAAGTGTTCTGCTTTACATCCCAGATGGCCTCACACTGGTGAGTCTACCACCAATGATAGTGATTAGGAAGTAGCAGGGACAAGTCACTATAAATAAATGTGGCCAGGAGAAGGGGTGGAGGTAGGTAAAAATCACTATGGTAAAACCAAATCAGGAGAGAGCAAAGACTAGTCATCACTCATAATATAGACCAGAAGAGGGTCGGGATAGCTCATCAAAATACAACCTGACCAAGAAAAAAGACAAAAGCAAGTGAGCTCCGTTGGCACTGATCATGTGGGATGCCTGGTACTACCAAGCAGTGCGATCGGTTCCACTGCACCAGCCACCTAGGTAAAAGGGGCACCATTTGAATGAGAGGCGGCGGAGAGATACGATCTCTTTATGTGATGCATTTTTTAGGGATAATAACAACAGCATCCGAACTCTGGTGAATGATTCACTTGATGTAGAGAATATCTGTGATTATTTAGTGATAGTTGTCACTCATGCCAAAATGGCAAAGAGAGTTAATGTTTCTGCTGCAAAGCACAACGTGTAGCACCAATATAACACAGATTTGTATAGATAGCTCAGTGGGTTACTGTTTTTGTCACAGAGACCATTCTGTTACTAACTCTTTATTAGTTACTGTCCTTCTAATGTAGCACAGGGAGCTATGACCTGGCTTCTAAGTGCTGCATGCAAACTGCCAGGCATGGGTTTAGAACCTTTTTGTTTTTTTCTCCATCTTTAATCATTCTAAGGTTGCTAAATAAAAGATTCCTTTGGGTAGTAATGCACTTTTATTACAGTAGTACAGACAACACCCACTGTGTTGCGTTTTATATTCTGAGTTTGTAGGGCAGATTTGCCAGCATTTTGCACCAGGTTTACATCAAAAACGTTACCCTAACCATAGGGCAAAGAGTTGTTTTGAGATTTATTTCCAGCACAAATCCTTAATTGTATGGGAAACTACCCATAAGGTAATGTGAAGTAGCACTGTGCTCTAATTTGTGACAATTTTGTGTCAAGGATGTGTATTATGGGTGGTACATGGACATTCCTATGCAGCCACCCACGGATTTTGATTCTAATCACTATTTACTATCATTAGTAGCATGGCATTTGTATTACAAAATACCTCCTCAAAGCAGGTGTAACTGTGCAGCACACATACACAGTTGCAAAGTTTTAAACCTTGTCAAAGCATAAAATGGTGCAAGTTGGTGTGCTTTGGCACAAGGCAGCCTAGGGTAAGGGAGTCCTAGGGGAAAGAGAAACAGCATCATATCTTGGCTGAGATACCGCTATTGTGCCCCTTCCTTTTCACAGAAAGAACACAGCTTAGTGACTTTGAATACTGAGCTGTGTTGCAAGAAAACTTAATAAACCTGCCCCTTCATTTCCCCAGATAAAGCACTCTTAACATATATTATGTACCAGTATTGGTGACATGCGACTCCTAGACCGTATGGCTCTCATTATTTTATGTAACAATTCCTGTAATTACACATTCGTTCTTCTCTCTATATATAACGTGTCTGCCTGTAAAGTGCTCTGGCATCCTACATTAGTGTAAGTAGAGCTGTAAAAGAAATAAACATGAGAGCGGTGGTAAGGAAAGATGAGGGGCACCACTGGAGGGTGGAAGAAAGGGATTCTGGGGGGAAGGATGTCAATGGGTCCTGGGGTGGAGGCACCAATAAAGATGGTCTCACTGGGCACCATGAAATCTAAAGAGCTTTCTTCTAAACATATTGAAAAGTGATGTGAGCATAGAAGATAGAGGGGAACTTGCTGGGTTAAGCGTTACCAGTGGAGGATAAAGGGGCAACTCACCCCAGCGAAACATGACCATGAGAGAGGTACAACTCACACCACTATGGCGGAGGAGCATCATCCGCTCGCCAGCAGCAGCTGCAAAACCTTCACAAGAAAATGATAATAGACTGTGTTTATTATTGTTTTCTTGTAAAGGAGTGGGGCCACCTTCTGTGACGAGCACTGAGCCTCACTGCGCATGTATGTTTGGTCCGCTGTCTCAGGCCGGCAAAACACACATGCGCACAGGGCTCTGTCCAGCTCAGCACTCTGTTGCCGGGCTGGAGAGAGCAGGCACCGGCTCCCAGTCTGCCTGGCACTCCCAGACAATCCTAACGGTGCACTGAGCAGCATCAGGATTGGCCGCCGGGCAGGCTGGAAGTTTGTGCCTGTCTCCAGTGACCAGCAAGAAGGAGCAGCGGCGTTGCAGCAGCGTTGCAGCAAGGCAGGTAAGTTTTTATTTTATTATTTTTTTATTTAATGTTTATTCCCTCTCCACCCCCTTCAGTGCGCAGTGAGTCGCAACTGCCAGTGTGATCAACGTTTTTGACTTTGTACAGCAGACTTCCAATCCTTCCTTTGGAGGGCACAGCATGTCAGATTCTAGCTTACATCAAAAGAAATTAAATATTGCTTTAGAAGAAAACATTTTTCCGGAAATTCTTTGCAACGAAATAAGCAAACATCCCTTTCATTTTGCTATGGCAGATCAGAAGCTAAGAGTTCGAATGCTTCCAATTTAAAGTACATTCCACTTTGAATGAATAGCTGAATGCCAATCAGTGCTACACCCTGAAAACTCCCCTCTTCAAAAAACGATTTAACATTTTTTTGGTTCGTCCTTTTCCGTAAAATGACTAGAAGCAAGATACGCTATGTTCAGCTTTTTAGTGGGGCTTCTAGGCGATTTCGCGGCATAAGAAAATTAATTCTCAGCATTGTTTCTAGGCCCTTCTCATTCGATTTAAACACAGCAAGTTCGGTTTAAGCATCACTCACGGACAGTAGTTGGTACTGACTGCGCCAGTAGCCAGAGCGCTAAGTGGCTTATCATTTTATAGTGTTTGTATGGTACCAGAGACTAACTCAAACGTTTAATTTGTCTGGTCTTGCTTTATTTACTGAGAACGCGTCACTGTCTCTTATTATGATATTAGTGGGTGACTGCATTGCCCATGCAGGATGCCTCTTTAGTGTGTATATCAGGAACAACATAAGCTGCATCGCTCTTTCAGCCTTGTTCACCCTGTCGTCTTGCTGCCTCTGTCTCCCCTCTCGCCCCTCTCTCGCTAGGCCCATATCATGGTTTCTGCTTCTTTCTGCCCACTTCGGTATCTAGCCTTCTCTCTGTCTGCTTCGCTCTCTGCCTCCACCGCTTTCGAATGATCTCCCTTCCTGTACATCTTACCACCGTCTCTGCCGGTGCCCTGGACTCTCTTTCTGCCTTTATGTATCTCAGTATTTCCCTCCCTCCTTCTCTCTCTCTCACACACACACATCTCTCTTTCTCTGTCTCTCCCTCCTCACTTATCTTCACAGAAGAAAGGCATTGCCAGTGACGAATACCTACTATAACTGACACAACCATGTCATCAGATGTACAATACTACTTTTCAAAAGAGCTTTTGAGTGAAGCTAAATTGGGCGCGACCTTCAGCTCTGGATGTTTGTATGATCCTATCCTGCATCTCACGCAGTTCACTTGCTCAACTAAACCTGCGGGATGGGTCTACATTCTATGTGGCAAACAATACCGTGAATTTATCTCGTGTCCATCAGATCAGCGCTAAGACCCAAGCATCAGTAAAGGAAATGCTTGCAGGGGGTCAGCATCACGCAATCCTCGTCTGCTATCCTGGCCGAGAGGCTCATGCCAGTGTGAACTCTGCTGTATAGAAAAGGCCTCCATGGACAAAAGACGATTTCCCAATTGTTGACGCTCAAAAAAGCCAATGAAATTGCCCAATGTAGTGAAAATCTCATAGCAGTGCCCATTGATGAGCTGTTCAAGTTCTGCCAAGCCGCGCACTCGCGTCCTTTCTCTTTTCCACTATATCCGCGCCTCGATGAAAAGCCCTGCCACAAGCACTTTGTAGCATCCTCATCCCTCTACACGGACCTTTGGCCTATAAACTGTTTGGGCCTTTAGCAAAAGGGTGGACGGAAACTTGACCTGTGGTACTGGTGAAATAGGACAGAGCAATTAGGTCCTCTGGGATGCAACTCAGTATTCAGAGCCTTTGTTATACCGTTAGAAGCCTCGAATTCCATAGCCCTTCAAGTAACAAAGGAAAGATTTATTTTAGTACAACAGAGACTTACATTATATTTCAGGCCCAGACTGTCTCTTTAGGGTGTTTCTCGAAGCTAATGCGCAATGCCACCTTCGTATGCTTTTCTCATCCGATTAAATTAAAGGCATCTCAATATACATAAAATACATGCTCAAAAGTATTACAATATACACAAAATATATGCTCAAAAGTTTATATATCAGCTGTTGTCCAAACGAGTTAAAGCACAAAATGTCTCACCTCTCAACAATTTTTATTTCGATCTGGTGGTAGTTTTGTCAATATGTAAGGTTTCAGCTGGAACAACGTCATCATGCATATTTCCATGCAATACCTACAGACAAGGAGAACATTTTTGGGTAAAATCGCAGAGATTCGACCATTGTCAAATGGTGCTACTTTCACAGTGAATGTTTCCAAGTGGATGTATTGCTTTAACCTCATCCAATCTATCTAATTATTAGAGAATTGCCCGATCGTCTGGTGTGACCTAATATAAAACACCTGTGGATCCATCACCCCTTTTGTTCAAATGTTTGCATACAAACCAGTCCTCTGATAGATGAACTCATCTCTGTAAGTCCGTCCCTTCTTTGCTTTGTAGCGCTTTGGCAGTTCTAGGATGAAACAAAGTTTGGAGGGTTACCAGAAGAGAGGCGATATTGTAGGACATATGCAGCCCTTAAAAATTCTAAGTACTGCAGAATATAGCTGAGAGACGAGGGGGTAAGTCAGAAAGTCGAAGGGAATGAAAATGAGCCAAAGAGGTAACATAATGTAATCTTGGTTGCTTGATCTGTTTACACAATAACTATAGAGGTAGCACAAATGAGCAGAGGGTGAGAATTATAGGGACCAGTGTCCCATATTTGCCGAGGCAGTCCAGTTTTTTTACAAGAGCTGGCACATTTTGGCAACTTTAGGACGTCACGGTTTTAGAAAACATCAACTTAAAACAAAGGGAGGCATGTATTTCGGTGTTTTAGCTAGTATTTGATAGAATCACTTGTCAGAAAGCAATTTAATTCCCACCAATACTATTGGGTTTAAATGTTGCATTTAATGTATTCACTAAGGGCCACATGTACAATGCATTTTTCTGGTTGCAAACAGGCCAATTCGCAGAATCGGCCCATTTGCAACTAGAAAAATATTTTCTTGGGATGTACAAAGCCCAAATTGCGAATCGGTACTTGATTCAGTATTAGGAAGGGTCGTGTTCAGGGTGTCCCTTCCTAATACCGAATCTGAATGGTATGGATGATTGTTTTTGCGACCGTGAATGCGGTCGCAAAGCAATCGCAGTTAACACTAATTTCAAATTGGTGCTAACCCATTCGCCAACGGAAAGGGGTCCCCAAGGGACCCCCTTTGTGAATGGAAGTACTAATATTTTTTGAGAGCAGGTAGTGGTCCCAAGTACCACTACCTACTCTGAAAAAATGAAAATAAATCTTTTCCTTTTTTTGTTTGAAATGCAGCATGTTTACCCTTAAGGAAAACGGGCTGCATTAAAAAAAAAAACTGCTTTAATAAAAAAGTAATCACAGACATGGTGGTCTACTGTTCCCACCTTCCCTGTGAGCACGACCATTCCCAAAGGGGTCACAAATTGCGACTGAACTCATGAATATTGATGAGGTAGGTAATTTGCAACCCCATTGGAAATTACAAACATTGAACTTAACACTGTTACACATTTTGCTTTGCGACTCACAATTTGCGATTCCCAAACAGATCTCAAATTGCGAGTCGCAAAACAAAAGGTCATACATCTTCCCCTTAGTGCCCCGTTCTTTGTGCTTCAAAGGTGATGAGCATTGTCATTTAAGTTGTTCTGTGCCCTTAAATTGATGTAAAATTGTATTCCTTCTACTTTTTCAAAATCTGATTATCCTAGTGATGAAGAAATGGTGATAAGGGTAACAGAGAACATTAATCCAGTTCAAAATACACTTTAGAAGGACAAAGCGAGAAAGTTGTGAAAGTGCAACATATTTGGTCAAAGAAGAGGGAGAAGTAATTCAAATAAACAAGTACTATCAAAGCTAAGAGATGTGGATTTTATATAGTTCATGCACATCGGAGAGCATAAAATAAATAGGGAGTGGCAGCAGAATATCGGCTGACATAAACATTGTATTCTAAATATCCTTTGCACAAATATCACCCCATTGAAGTTAATAATACAAAATCTACAGCAAATGACATAATACTTTTGTAAATGATATTTAGGAGATTATATTTATGTATGTGTATACAATATTGTGATGTACAACCCATGCAGAGCAGATGAACATATAAATAAATCAATCAATTAATCAGGAATTTGTAAAGGACACTATTCACCCGTGAGGGTCTCAAGGCACTGAGGAGGGGAGGGGGAGAAGTAGGGGGGGGAATGTGCGTCTTGAGAAGTTTCCTGAAGGTAAGGAGGTCTTTGGTCTGGTGCAGGTGGGTGAGAAGAGTGTTCCACGGTTTGGCGGCTGGGAGCGGAAATGATCTACCGCCGGTTGTAGTTCTGCGGATGCATGGGACGATTCCGAGGGCAAGGTCGGTGGAGCGGAGATGCCGGGTCGGGGTGTAGAAGGAGAGTTGTCTGTTGAGGTATTCTGGTCCGGTGTTGTACAGTGCTTTGTGAGTGTGGGTGAGGAGTTTGAAGGTGATTCTCTTGACTGAGAGCCAGTGCAGGTTTTTCAGGTGGTCTGTGATGTGGCAGTGGCGGGGGATGTCCAGGATAAGGCGTACAGAGGCATTCTGGATGTGTTGCAGCCTCTTCTTGAGTTTGGCCGTGTTTCCTGCATAGAGGGCATTGCCGTAGTCCCGCTTGCTGCTTACGAGGGCTTGGGTGACTGTTCTTCTGGTTTCGGTGGGAATCCATTTGTAGATCTTTTGGAGCATGCAGAGGGTGTTGAAGCAGTAGGAGGAGATGGCGTTGACTTGCTGGGTCATGGATAGTGAGGGGTCCAAGATGAATCCAAGGTTGCGTGCGTGGTCGGTGGGAGTCGGAGTGGTTCCAAGAGTGGCAGGCCACCAGGAGTCATCCCATGCAGATGGGGTGGAGCCAAAGATGAGGACTTCCATCTTGTCAGAATTGAGTTTGAGGCAGCTCCTGTTTATCTACTTGGCGATGTCCTTCATTCCTTCGTGGAGGTAGTTCTTGGCGGAGTCCTTGGTGAGGGAGAAGATCAGCTGGATGTCGTCATATATACATGCAAACAGAGCAACACAGCTACAGCCTTACACACACACACACACACACACATACACACACACACATACACATATACAGACACCCATGTCCACAATTAACAGAGAGAAAGATAATCATACATAGAGGTAGCAAATATACAGACCATGTTGTACACATATAGACATCTATGCACACATAAGATAGATAAACACCCATGTATAGATGAATAGATGACTAGATAGATAGATAGATAGATGAATAGATAGATAGATTAGACCTGACAGCCTTAGGGAGGTCTTCCCCACAACCTTTTGCATGCCTCCCTTAGATTTCTGACCTCGTTTTTGCTGGTTTTATGATTCTGTGCACTTTGCCTCTGCTAACCAGCGCTAAAGTGCTTGTGTTCTCTCCACTAAATCATGGCTACATTGGCTCATACCCAATTGGCATATTTAATTTAGTTATAAGTCCCTAGTAAAGTGCACTTTGTGTGCCTAAGGCCTGTAAATTAAATGCTACTTGTGGGCCTGCAGCACTGATTGCACCACCCCCCTAAGTAGCCCTTTAACCATGGCTCAGGCCTTCCATTGCTGAGCCTGTGTGTGCAGTTGTAAACTGCCCTGTCAACTTTCCCTTTTTTTACACATAAGTCACTCGTAAGGCAGGCCCTATGTCACCCACATGTTGTGTATTTAAAAGCCAGGATATTCACTTTTAAGTTTTACATGCTGTAGTAGTGAAAGACAACCAAACTAGTTTTTTTGACTACTGTAAGGACTATCTCTCTCATAGGACAACATTGGGATTACCTTATAACAGTTTATAAGTGTAATTCCCAAACGGGAAGAGATAAGTTTTGTTGAGTTTTATGTCTCTGGACTCACAACTTAAAATCACAACTTATGGGGAAGTCGGATTTTAAATGGCAGTTATGAAAGTTACACATTTAGAAAGCTGGCATTTTCTTACTTTAGTCATTTGGGGCCGCGCCACAGGAGCATCACTTTTTGTGATGCTCCTGTGGCGCTGAGCACAGCGCCGTATTTACGAGGCGGCGTTAAGCCACTTTTGTGGCTTGACGCCACCCTGTAAATACAGCCCCCTCCCACGCATCATTGTGAGTGGAAGGGGTGTGCAATGGGTGTTGCTGTGGGCATGCCACACCAACACCCATTGTATTTTGACGCTGCCTCAGATTTATGAAATCACGTAAACCTGAGGCAGCAGCAAAATCTAACGCCACCCCTAGGGGTGGCGTTAGCAGGGCGCAACAAGAAGGAATACTTTTATTCCTCCTTGTTTTTTGCTTTTGCTATGTGTGCTGCATTCTGCCGCACGCATAAAAAAGCAAAATGCCAGAAATGATTGTTTATGTGAGGGAAGGTGTCCCTTCCTGCACATAAACAATCATTTGAAAATGATGCTTTGGCACTTCTGTGTGTGCTGCATTGTGCAGCACACACAGAAGTGCCAAAGCACCATTAGTGATTGTTTATGTGCGGGAAGGGACACCTTCCCGCACATGAACAATCACACCCCTCAACACAGATATCCTTGCACAATGGTGCAAGGATGCCTGCGTTGGCGCTGGCAGCTACATTTTGCGCCAGTGCAGGGGGAAACGCAGGGGTGTGCCGTATTCAGTTAAAAACTCTGCATTTCTGCATTTCTAAAGTGACGTAGTGTGGCGCTGTCAATTTTGACACAGCACTGCGTTGCACAACTTTTCAATAAATCTGCCTCTTGGTGCCTACTGCCTATCTACAATACCCATCTGTGGTGGAGGGACAGCTGAGCATGTGCATTCCCTCTAGACAGCCACACACAAAGGGAGTGTAGGTGTGACTGATAAGCCATCAACATCCTGATGGCCCTTGCGAGGCAAGATGGGTGGGAAGGGCTGAGACACCTGAAAGGGGAGTGCCCTTCAACACACAAAGAGCTGCATACCCACCTGTAGTGAGTCCGGAGTCAGGTCAGGAAGTGAGGGTCTGTGCTATTACAAGGACTGCCACTCTGCTGAGCTGCTAATCTGGTGGACGTCTGCTTTGCATGAATTGACCTTCTGCCCCTTTGCGTAGGAGTGAGAGGGACTGGACCTGCATCTCTCTGTCCCAGAACCAAACTGACTGCAAGGGCTTGCTGGCTTGGCTCCTGTTCTGAAGTCTCAGGGACATCAAAGACTTTCCCTCCATCTACAAACAGCACCTGGACTTTACTTGCAGTTCATCTTGCTCTGCCAAGTGGTGTCAACACAGTCCAGGGCCCTTGGAAGTGAGTGTGAAGTGCTGCAATTGCCAGGACTGGCGCAGCACAGTCAAAACCTCAGCATCACCCCAGAAAAATTGTTTCAGAACCAATGCATCTCCACCACTGCATGGAGAGGATCGACTCATGGCCCCTCCAACATGGATTGACCCATCACATGACATTCAGAATCACCGTACTCAGAACTGGCGCATCACACTCGGACCTAACGCATCAACAGCACTGTGTGAAGAATCCCAGTGCAATACCTCAACTGTGTGGGGATCAACAACACACCTCGTGATGCCTCAAGAATTAAGGTACTGTTGCTCAGCAGGTGGGATCTGTAGCTGGCCTGCGGTCTATAGTAAGTGGCCTGAATGCTTGACCTTGTACCGGTTTATCACAATCAGATATTCCAATACGTGCTTCTTGCTCCTAAGTGATACTTGCACATTTAGTTCTACTTCTACTTCTATGTATTGGATTTTTGTTGTTTTGGTCTTGGTTTGTTAATTAATTAAGCTCTGTTTTACTAACCTGGTGGGCTATTCTTGTGTGGTGTTGTCACAGTTTTACCGTTTGAAGTGTTTCACAATTAGTTTACACATTCCTTCTTAAGTTAAGCCTGAATGCTCTCTGCAAAGATATCAGAGGGTGAGCACAGGTTCACTTTGATTGTGTATCTGACTTACCCTGACTAGGATTGGGTTCCTTCATGGACAGAGTGCACACCTCTGCCAACCAGAAACCCAGTTTCTAACAATATAAATATATGATATTGATTTGACTTGCCTGCTTCTGTTTCAAGGGTTTAATAGAGATTGTTATGTTGATATTATTTTACAGTATGTGTAGAAACCAGGATTAAAAATGTAGTTAAAAGGTTTGTTGCTTTTTCGGTCTCCGCATTCTTAACACAAGTATTTGTTCCCAGAACTCGAAGGAAGTTTCTAATGAGTACTTCTGATAATTAAAACATGCAACAAATATGTATTAAGCATATGGAGATAAAACAGAGTGGAAAAAGAATTACTTTATTGTACGAGAAAAATAATTCTCTGACTTTGTTTCGCTTCAGGAAAATTAAAACTGACGTGCGCTGACGCACGTTTCATTCTGTCAGCCATTTGTATGTTGTGCACGCCATCAGAAACAGGTTATATGGATAAAGTAAGCAGATAATAGCACGGATTTACTGAGGCGTGGCTGCTTGCAGGACACACACTCCTTTATTCCGTAGCACCAATAAAAACAGCAAAATGACCATTAGAATGGGGCAACAATAGAACGCCACAAATTGTGCATGATGCATCCATTTACCTAGAGCAAAGTTTAAAAAACTCAGTCTATTTGGTCAATTATATTGTACTGTAGCATGGAAATAATGCTTCATACCCACCTACATGGGGCGTTTACGCTCATTCTCAAATGGGCAGCACGCCACACCAAGAGGAACTGCGTGGTTGGCAGTGTGGTGTTGGATTTGATGTGATCCTTTGTAGGAAGCTTTCTGCTGTTGCACATGAGTGACCAGAAAGGTGCTTCTGTCCTGGGGAGCACAGCTAGCAGTGTGGTGAAGAGGGAGGTGAAAGAGAAAGACGCACACATTACAAATATAGGTAAGACTAAGCGATATAGACAGCTACACCCTGCCAGCGTGCACACCAAATCAGAGCAGGCGCAGTAACTCATAAACCAACATGTGCGAAAGAGAGTGTTGCCAAATAACAAAAAACAGTGCTAAATGGCAAGGATTGGAGGTTGGTGAAGGGAAGAGTGCCTGCTCACCTTTGTAAAGGCAGACATACTGCCTGTTCCTGTTCAAATACACCTCATGAGCAAGGAAAGACACAGAAGAGCAATCAAGGTTGCCAATCTGAGAAGAAACTACACAATATCTAAAGGCACAGATTCCAGCTTGTCCTGCGGTGTTCACCATTAGAACAGAGCTATCGTGAATAGTGCTAAAGCACATTTTTTTAGCTGGTCGTGCAAATGTAGAACTGACAATTGTAGTCAGGTTTAACAGAGTAGTTGTGTCCCTCTGGCCTCCATTTCGCTTCCCAACCACTTTTTGCAGGACTCTGCACCTCTATAATCTCTTACACACTCAATCTCCGCCTCTCTTTGTAACACACGCTGCCTCTCTTTCACCCTTAAAGAATATAGCCTTAGAACCCGCCGTAGCGGGCTCTACCGGCCATTAAAGGCCCGCTCCCTCATTAAAGGCCCAAGCCCTCTGCCCGGGCCTGTAACAAGGGCCTGTAACAAGGTAGAGGTCCTTTGATGGCCAGTACAGCCCACTATGGGGGTTCTAAGGCTATTAGAACATTCTGCCAGTTGAGGGCAGAATGTTCTTTCAAATAAAACAGATTCCTCACGACACCCAAGGGGATTAAAAATCCCCGCAGGTTCTCTGAGGCTTTGTTCACAGCTGTTGCTGTGAACAAAGAACATTGGAATGTTGACGCTCAGGGCTTCTACCCGTCAGTAAAAGCCTGGAGCACTTCATTGTCTGCAATGGAGCCCCCAACATTCCAATGTTCTAAATATTATTTGTATAAGGGCCTGTGAAAGGCAGTTAGGAGGTGTCAGTGACGAGGAATGCTCCACTTGCACTAGCGAGGGAAAATAATTTCTCTTCCCCTATTTCATTAAGGTTTATGAAGCAACACTCTCCTCAACAAACCCCTAAAATAAGTAACATTGTCCATCAATTTAGTCAAGTTATCTGCTATGCGGGTTTTCTATGCAATGTGTGACACTTCGGCTGTGAGACATAAGGGTCCATTTATATGGTTTGTAATGTTCAAACCCTGTTCCAGCTATATACCCCTGTCTGTTGCTCTAATTTGTTATACAGAAAATGAAAGGAAGAAAGAAGAGGTACTGAAGATCAGACCTCACCATATGCCGCAGGGGAGAAACGTGATATTCGTGCAGAGGGCACTCTTTGACAACTTCATGCTCTGATAAACCCAAGAAATTACATAGTGGCAGAACTTACTGTGGTCGGAAGGAAGTTATGCTGAGTAGAATAATCCACATGAGGCTCAAAAAGCTTACTTATTTAAAATAAATCAACTGAAATCAGAAGAAAAGGGGACTTCACCAGTGTACAGGACACCTACATAGTATTTTAATAACAAGAGGAGCTTCAGTGGGGTAAAGTCAGAAGAAGGGTGGAAAACAGTACCTAGCAAATCCAAACATATCCCAGTGGCCACTTCGGTTTCCAGATTAGTGGTCCGAGGAACCATAATTTTCCTCCCCATGTCCTGGCTGTGGACTCAGCTTGTATTTAGTGACAGGGATTACCTTAAGGAAAGATACACCCAGCACCTTACCTTTTCTGGTTGCCTAATGAAGTGAACTAGATAGAAGCACGCTCCTGCGAAACATCCATGAAAGAAAAAATAAATAAGTAATTTCCAAAGAAAGATGGCATGGATCAAGAAGACCCCAAGCCCTCACTTTCCAACTTCAGGTACTTGCCAAGAGGTGGGGTTCACTAATTAACCACCTTTTCCTGGCCCACATCCTGTACAGAGGTGGAAAACCACAAGCCATTGATGAATTTGGGGACTTGGCACAATAAGGAAAATCAAGGTTTTTACTTTACATCCACCACAAAACAACAGGGGATTCGAAAACGTGCTCCTTGTTAGCAAGCACAGCTGCTTCGAGACAAGGGCACAAAAGTAGAAGAAAACATGGGAAACATTTTAAAGAACAAAGAAGCTGAGAGCTTTAAAGGAAATAAATGGAGCAATCATTGAAACAGAAAACAGATGGCAGCCCAATTTACTCTGCCAGGTTGCAAATCCCAACCTGCCACACTCCATACTTCAAGCAAACACCAAAAAAGCATGCGTTCTACTCCATGACATTTAAACGGCATTATAGACCAGTTACCATGCTCATTTTGCTTACAACAAAGACAAGTTACCATAAAATTGCAAATGTGCCCTCTCACTGGACACCCTTTTTTAATGTTCATGTGCAAACCCCTTGCAAAGCCATGGTTTGTGCATATTCATTCAAGGATGTGGTTTCCCTAGTAAACCTGTGAACAATATAAATTACCAGAGACAGTCCATGGATAACCCTGTTTTAACTTTGAACCCTGAAAGTCTCAAGTGTCCCACATCCTTCACTTTCCACTTTTTGCCCTTAACCAGTTATTAAATGTGGCAGAGTTTGTTCAATGCCAATTTCAACTGTCCTCGCAGCTTTTAAGTATTTTATGTGGGTTTATTTTTGCATTGTGAGTTGCGCAGCCAGTACTTCAGATAACATTTTTAACAGAAGGCATTTTTCGCCTTACTTTTAGAAATTTGGGAGCAAAGGCTGCTATGAGTGGGAAAGCATTATTATATATTCCGGTGCCTTAAGCCAGTACGTCACGAACACGTCATTGCTCATATATTCTTTAACTTGTATTGATATTTTTCAAGACTAAATTGGAATATCAATTTTCTATTAACATAAAGTACACACCAGCCTTAGTAAGTCTGCAAAGTTTCATGTACTCCAGAAGCCTAGAAGACATTTTATTCAGTGTTATCCAATCCACATTCTGTGGTCTGGGTATAAGCGTAGCCTCGCTCCGAGGACTGGCACCAAGAAGTGTGACTTGAAAGTGTTTGATTAAGCGCTTATTTATATTTTAATTTTTAGTCTTCAGAGACTTCTCACATTCTTTCTTGTGAGAAAATCCTGCTTCTGCCTATTAGTTAAATTTGGCTGAAGTAACAGTTTCAATATAATGTTTATGTTTCCATTGAACTTGTAATGAGAAAAAAAGGTATACAGGAGTATGTAAAACATATGGATTTTAGAATTATATGCTCTAAATGGATTTTGGATGGAAGCTCTGGTCTGTTGAAATGACAATTGTTGTGCATTGTTTTCCTTGCTTACTGGCAATTTTTGAATTAAACACGTTAGACTTAAAGGCTGCCCGATTGTTGTGTTTTATTTTAATCGGGTGAGGTAAAAAGACTCATTCAAGTTGCTTGAATGCACAGTTTTTATCTTGGCATTCATATATATGCAGACCTGCCAGCTTACACAGTGCCAAAGTGAGCTTTCTTTACATAGTAGTGCAGTGAAGAGCCAGTATCACACAGTGGTAGAAAACCCGAGCGGGAAACCCCTGAACTAGGTAGGTTTCCAACTTATCTTAAGGGGCTCTACGTAGATGATGTCCATTAAGCGGTGCAGATGTGAGCACACCCCAGGACATTGGCGACAACTGTTTTGTTTTTTGGGGATGGGAGGGATGTCGGTGGGGGAGAGGGCAGAAGTGCCTCTCAGAGGGTTCTTGTCACTAAGCCCCTGCCCTTTCTAAGGCTCCATCTCTCCTCACACAGTGACTTTATTATTAGGTTTTCAGGCGGTAATTGTAAATATGTTTTGATCCTTCTTCAAATTGCTCAGTGGCAATGGTAGAGCGATCCTTGAGGCTACTGGTGTGAGTATATCAGCAGCTAGATGTTCCCTATGATTTTGATGTGACTTTGTTAAGTAAAATAGGCTAGAACACCCTATACCGGTGGGCATGTCTCAGCTGGGGACAAGGAGATTGTTTAACGGCACAGCGGAGCGTGAGTGAGCCACCTGATTATCATTTGGTACAGTTATTTGTAAAAAATAATGACAATAAAGCAAAATGTTATCAGCCTAGTTGCAAGCTAAAAGCGAAGCCAAATAGTTTTTTTAGTGTTGAAAATTTTTTCACGGGCTACTCGTCGTTTATGTCTTTGGCCCCCTGGAACTGCAGAGCGGTCTTGATTCTTGTAGGTTTTGCCTTGACCAAGATAAGGGTGGCCCTTACTGGTAGCCACGGTGCAGCTGACGAAGAAACACCAAAAAGCAGTCCGTGCCCTCCAGAAGAAGTCCCTGAGGAAAAAAGCCCATCGAGAAAAACCTCTATAGCAGGAACTCCCTGGAACAAAAAAGGAGCAAAAAGGTGAGTATTTCAACAGGTAAAAACAATACTGGAACAAGCTGGAACAAGCGAGGTAAAAAACAGGACAAAAAATAACAGGAGCATAGATCACCACCAAAGGAAGTGTTGCAGCGCAAGTTGAACAAGAATCACTCACCTTATATACCATAAAACAGGAACTGGCCAAAAGGAAGAAGAAAGTCACCATATTGGATTGGGAAAGAATCATAGAAACATATAGAGAAAAGACGCCATTTTGAAAAAGGGTCCTAAGGCATGCAGGTAAAAAGAAAGGCATGGTGGGAGAAAGAAGAACATGGCAGGAGAAAGAAGACAGAAAAGAAGAAAAAGAAGAAAAGGACAGGCTGCACCAGTTAAGTGAGGGGAAGGGGGAAAGGTGTCCACAGTTAATATTGAGGGCGCACTATGCACAAGACTCGCTGAGGCCCTATGACCACTTTGGGTCCTCGCGCCAGGAAGTAAAGAATAGAAGGGGTGCAGCATGCCTGGCCACCAGGAACCATGGCCGCTCCCTGAGCCGAATGCTCGGCTCGCGCCGCGATCCACCGCAGCGCTAAATATTTAAATAGAATGCACAACTGAGATTATATCACCCAATGCTGGCTAATATAAAGTGCATCCACAACACACTGCTTCATTGACTTGCTCACCTGATTTGTATATGGCAATAGGGCAGCATCCAGCATCTCAGAAGCTTCTTCACAGAGGCCTGTTCCCTACATCTGTACTTGTGAGTGCTCATTCGGCCCTTCTCTGCCATTTAAAATGTCTTTGCAAGGCAGCCATTTTAGATTTCCAATGAAGCTCTGATGCTGTCAAAGCCTTGTTGGGGAAAGATGCCACTATTTGGGATAAATTTAAAATAAGCTGTCAGTTGTCACACCTTTCTGGTTTTACTAAAGACTACAGTGGAACAATTTGAATCCTCTGCAAGATCTGTCTAACTTACAGTATCTCTAACAAATTAATTGGCTATGGCCACTTGTAAATAGAAGTGGTGCTTGTATGTCTTGTTTAGCACAAGTGGTTAAACCAATAGGAAATGTGCTCACATATAATGCAAACTAATTGGGGCCAGATTTAAAAAGCCCCTTGCACCACCTTGTGCCACATTAGCGTAATTTTTCTGGCGCTAATGTGGCGTTAGGTTGGCAAAAATGCTGCGCCATTTTTATAAGGTTGCGCAAAGTGCACATCGCGTCACTTTGTAAACCCTTGTGCGACATTATGCCTGCACCAGGCATAATGTATGCAAGGGGGTGTTCCGGCGTTAGGAGGCCCAGACAAGTGGTGCAGTGGAATTTAAGAGATTCCACTGTGCCACTTCTAGCATCATTAGGTGTTAAAATGAGACTCCAGTTGTTTTCAAGGGGCCTCCGTTCATTTTGCAGGATTAGAGTCAATATTTTTGGAGTTAATCCAGCTAAGCGCCAAACGAACATTTTTCACACTAGTTCTGTAACATGTCCCATGGTGCGCCATATCATAAATATGGCACACATGGTGGCGTTAGGGGCACAATGGTGTGCAAGAAAAGTGGAGCATCATGACATGATGTGTCACTTTTCATAAATATGCTCCTTGGTTTTTAGGTCGCGTGCAAGAGCTTTGACGTGTTGTAAGCTATCTGTGGGCTCTTAACCACTTCCACTGCATGCCCATCAATATCACTTGCTCATGGGATTGCCTTTCAAAAATCCTTTGTTATTATTGGTAAATGCTTTATGTTTGTCCCTCCTTGGGGCAGTTTTGTTACCACCTGGGTCATCCACCATGGATAATTGCACATTTGCTGATATGTTTGACTGCGAGCAAACTTCTTTTTCCTTTTGTGTCTCTCCTTCGTGCTCATGCCCATGGCGTCCGTGGAGCTTTGAATCGGCTTGTTTGTGGCAAGAAAAGTCTAGTTAGGAATTTACAATGCTAATAGCTCTAACTCGAGCAAACACAAGACCCATTGCATTGTAAATGCCTGTTTTGGTTTGGTGCTTCATACCACACTTCTGTAGTCCCTACACACTTTAAAAAACAGATGCTACCATCAGCCACTTTTACGGTACCCCATGATATCCGAAGTTTGAAAGGCTGACTCTTCGTGCAGGGATCTAAACCATTGTCTATCCTGTGGAGCACAGAATATCTCAGAAGCAAGAGCTTAACTCATTGAGTCATCATGCCGGCAGGACATATGAGTGCAGAAACAACCATTGTTTGTTGTTCGTTAGGCTTTCGAAGTAAGTATAATGTATGAATATCAGTGCTTTATTGTCAAACATAGCGTTTTGTTCCCAGAGGCGCTAACATTCTGTTAAAATCCTAAATATCGCCTTGCTTAGCCAAAAAAAGCCACGGGGAGATGGAAAAGGGTTTCATAATGACTCTCAAAGAGATCAGAATGACTGAAACGAAATTGCTGGTTTATCTAAACTTGTGTACATAGAATTTACATCTGCACGTTCCTCCTACCCACAAACCTTAATGACATTGCAAAACAGTGTTTCAAATAATTTACAGAATAACTGGGGCAAGCTGAAAGGCATAAAAATATTAATTGCAATATGGTCTTATCTTCAAGCAGAAGGAGAGCTAAAAATATTCGGAAAGATAACAGTTTTAGCTTCTTTATACTCACTTCGCAAAGCGGTCTGTGCTCAAGCAAAGGAATGCGCGCTTTTACGAGAATGACAGATAAAGCGTAATCTGAGTTTTGCACTGAAATGATTGGGGATTTATTGAAATGTAGCAGTCCTATGAAGGGAATATTTGGGTAGATAGTTTACAGAATAACCAGGGTGACCTTCCAAAGAAACTTAGGCCAGAATTTAAGAAAGGTGGCAATGCATCCAATTCAGTGCCACTTTTCTTGCTGTCCCCTGCATCCCCCCTAATGCCCCCATGTGTGCGTCATATTTATGATACGGCACATGACGGCAGTATTAGGAAAAATTGTGTCTACATTTTTGATGCTATAGTGGCGCTTTGCTCCACTAGCGTCCTAAATTTTGATGCTAGTGGAGCAAAGTGCAAGGAGGCCTATTGATTAAAGTGGGTGCATCCTTTTAAAGCCTGGTTTAAGCAGGCGTTAAAAATGACACCAAAAATGGTGCAATGAAATCATGTAGATTTTATTATGCCATTTTTGCGGGCCTCCTTGCGCCGGAAAAACCCCCCTTTGCATACATTATTCATGGAGCATGCATATTGTTGCACAAAGGCTTATAAAGTGGTGCAATGCATACATTGCGCTACGTTGTATACATGGCACGGTGATTTTGCAAGCCTAACGCCACATTAGCTTAACAAATAAATGACGCTAATGTGGCGCTAGGCCTTCTTAAATTTGGGCCGTTCTTTTCATGATGGCAGTCTGGACATGCTCTCGCTCACACATGTAAAATGGTTGGCATAACTATGTCAATTGTGAAATAGACGTCATAATTTGAGGGATATTGCCTTATGAATTAGAAAGCCCGAATGACTCATAATTGGGTGGAGTACCTTACAAAAGAAATTAGCTGCTTACAAACGGGCGGAACCACTTCATGAGCGGGTGGATTGCTTTATGGGTAGGCAGAGAGCCTTATGAGTGGGAAGAATTGCTTTGTGTTAAAAAATTTCTTATTAGAGACATCAGAAGGGAGAGCCAAGAACAGGTGACTCTCAAACCGTGTCAAAACATCATGGAATGGTGAAGGGGATCCACATCTGTTGACAGTATGCAGTAATTTATTCCCACGCACACCGTTCCATTAGAAAATTAGAAGAAGCCAAATAGAATGTGGAAACAGGATACTCCATAGCCATTCCTCTGCTACCCACAGAACACCTCGAGTGCATTTCACTTGGCACAAGAAGCAGGCATGGGAAGTTGGGAACACGTCCTTCATTGGCCATATGGATGCGCATGCTAGTCTGGAAAAGAAAGTGGGCTCTGCTTGTGATTTAGGGACTAACTCCAAATGTTTATGCCCTATCTTCCGTGGCTTCCATTCTCAGAAAAATAAAGGAAACAAATGAACAAGTCTAGGAGTGATTCCAATTTCACCTTCTCCAAACCCCTGCCTTTTCCCCCCAACCGCTTCTTATTCGAGACGCAGATCCACGACCATCAATCCGTCCGCCAGTCACAAAGAGGATTGCGTTACGGGGGTGGCTTTATAACAAATCGCCTTCCCCCCTGCTGAGTTCCTCAGCAAAGAGAAGACATTCTGAATCCGTTCTCAGGCACTGTGTGGGACTGGTGGTCCGGCTGGCAATCCTGCAATGGCAAATAAAAGCCTATTTTGATTACTTATGAAAAATGTGCCCAGCATGGCCAACTTCTGTCCCCACTCCTTATTTTTGTTTCCTACTACTGTGTGTCCCCTCACCCACACCACTTATCCCACTGTGACATTCATCTTGGCACACTGCAAATATCCTGGTTACGAAGCCCTGGCTGTGCAAGAGACACCCACCCACACTTCCTCTGGTTTCCTCTGAAACTCTGTTTTGTGGCTTATTTAATGTACTGTCTTATGTGGCAGCTACTCCCTGCTACTTTATTGTCTCTGGATGACTTGAGCCCCACAACTTCTCTCAGAGGATTCTCGTATGAGATGCAGAGGGTGGCCTGTCCCTCTGCACTGTTGTTCTCTGAGCAGACTTACGATCAGGGCAATGAGAACGAACTCCAAAAATAGAAAAAAGTAGGTTCTGTAATTTTTTAAGGGGGCAGAAGTTCATCTAGGGGGTTGGTAACTTTGGTAAAAATAAGCCAATGACCTAAATACTACAAAAACATTGAATTTAATGGTGGCCTTAAAACTCAAGGATACTAGTATTTTCTAAGTGACAGTCATTCGGACACCTCCGTGAGGACACCATGCCTTGTATAATTTACTTTAATTTATTCATCCGCTGGTAACATTGGAAATTCAGGGAACTACAGGGAGTGCAGAATTATTAGGCAAATGAGTATTTTGACCACATCATCCTCTTTATGCATGTTGTCTTACTCCAAGCTGTATAGGCTCGAAAGCCTACTACCAATTAAGCATATTAGGTGATGTGCATCTCTGTAATGAGAAGGGGTGTGGTCTAATGACATCAACACCCTATATCAGGTGTGCATAATTATTAGGCAACTTCCTTTCCTTTGGCAAAATGGGTCAAAAGAAGGACTTGACAGGCTCAGAAAAGTCAAAAATAGTGAGATATCTTGCAGAGGGATGCAGCACTCTTAAAATTGCAAAGCTTCTGAAGCGTGATCATCGAACAATCAAGCGTTTCATTCAAAATAGTCAACAGGGTCGCAAGAAGCATGTGGAAAAACCAAGGCGCAAAATAACTGCCCATGAACTGAGAAAAGTCAAGCGTGCAGCTGCCACGATGCCACTTGCCACCAGTTTGGCCATATTTCAGAGCTGCAACATCACTGGAGTGCCCAAAAGCACAAGGTGTGCAATACTCAGAGACATGGCCAAGGTCAGAAAGGCTGAAAGACGACCACCACTGAACAAGACACACAAGCTGAAACGTCAAGACTGGGCCAAGAAATATCTCAAGACTGATTTTTCTAAGGTTTTATGGACTGATGAAATGAGAGTGAGTCTTGATGGGCCAGATGGATGGGCCCGTGGCTGGATTGGTAAAGGGCAGAGAGCTCCAGTCCGACTCAGACGCCAGCAAGGTGGAGGTGGAGTACTGGTTTGGGCTGGTATCATCAAAGATGAGCTTGTGGGGCCTTTTCGGGTTGAGGATGGAGTCAAGCTCAACTCCCAGTCCTACTGCCAGTTCCTGGAAGACACCTTCTTCAAGCAGTGGTACAGGAAGAAGTCTGCATCCTTCAAGAAAAACATGATTTTCATGCAGGACAATGCTCCATCACACGCGTCCAAGTACTCCACAGCGTGGCTGGCAAGAAAGGGTATAAAAGAAGGAAATCTAATGACATGGCCTCCTTGTTCACCTGATCTGAACCCCATTGAGAACCTGTGGTCCATCATCAAATGTGAGATTTACAAGGAGGGAAAACAGTACACCTCTCTGAACAGTGTCTGGGAGGCTGTGGTTGCTGCTGCACGCAATGTTGATGGTGAACAGATCAAAACACTGACAGAATCCATGGATGGCAGGCTTTTGAGTGTCCTTGCAAAGAAAGGTGGCTATATTGGTCACTGATTTGTTTTTGTTTTGTTTTTGAATGTCAGAAATGTATATTTGTGAATGTTGAGATGTTATATTGGTTTCACTGGTAATAATAAATAATTGAAATGGGTATATATTTTTTTTTGTTAAGTTGCCTAATAATTATGCACAGTAATAGTCACCTGCACACACAGATATCCTCCTAACATAGCTAAAACTAAAAACAAACTAAAAACTACTTCCAAAAATATTCAGCTTTGATATTAATGAGTTTTTTGGGTTCATTGAGAACATGGTTGTTGTTCAATAATAAAATTAATCCTCAAAAATACAACTTGCCTAATAATTCTGCACTCCCTGTATATTTAACCTGTACTCTGGTTGCATTGAACTGCAGCATTTTTGTAGTGTTTTGTTCTCCCTTAGAGGCCCAAAGTGCCTTTTGAACAGATGAGTCAGTAGTTACCTTGCCTTTTTTTTGTTCCTGTTTGGAAGTTTGCTGTGGAGGTGTTCTCAGTTATTAATATGATTTATTATTGTGTGTGTCCGACTGGCAGGTGTCCTCGAAATGTGTTGCTGTTTCATGTAGCAGCGCCTTATATGTGAATTGGTATGCAGGGTCGACTGTCCTGTAGGGCAGTCAGGCAGTGACGACTGCTTGTCTGACAGGCCAACGTGTGGGCAGCTTTTTTGCTGTTTGTGGGTTGGTTTTATGGTCTCCTGGGCTGGTTTTTTAATGTAAATTTCCTTGATGTTAAATCAAACATTGTCTGCAGCAGGCTCAAATCCACGCAGTCTTTCATACTTGGCAAAACACTTACAGAGTATGGGGGTCATTATGAACCCCGGCGGTTCAGCCCGCTATGCCGGTGGCGGGTAAAAAGCCTGCCACCAGAATAGCGGGCAAACTGCCATATAATGAACACCTTGCCTCCAACAGGCAGCCTGACAGTGGAAGGAATCATTATCCGACAGGGCAACGCTGCTGCCCTTCAGATAATGATCCCTACTGCCCCCAGCCTTTCCCTCTAGATGGGGTAACCCGCCAGGGAAAGGCTGGCAGAAGGGCTGCTCCTGGGCCCCCCTGGGGCCCCTGCACTGCCCATGCACCTGGCATGGGCAGTGCAGGGGCCCCTATGCAGTGCCCCATCACGCAGGTCACTGCTCGATTTACGGGCAGTGATCTGCGCGATGGGTGCAGCTGCACCCACCGCACAGAGGCATTGACGGCGGCTCCATGTGGAGCCGCCAGCAATGTCCCGGCCAGGCATTCTGCTGGGCCGGCAGCTGGAAACATTTTTTCCACCCGCCGGCCCAGCAAAATGTTTATTATGCGGCCAGTGGGATCCCATGGGGGCTGGCGGTCAGTAGAATGACCGCCGGCCTGAACACGGCGGTGAAAACCACCATGTTCATAATGAGGCCCTATGTCTTCACAAGTTCAAAACTTTGACAATTTGCAAGCATGGGACACATTTTTAGCTTTCTAATTCAATAATGGAGGCCACTTTTATTTTGGTGCCCAGGCCTATGTTCGATCCCAGTCCGGCCCTGCTTGAATGCATAAGAATGTGAAGGATAGTAGCGCAGGTTGTCTTTGACCTATATCCCGAGAGTCAATTATGTCCTCATTTTGGGAACAACTAAATTTTCACTGCTTTCTGAAATGTAAATGATAGCTGGCCATTCTTCTCCTCTCCTTTTTCTCTCCTGGACACTCCAGAGCTTGGATGTCAGTACAGAAAGTGAGCTCCCATCAATGCAGGGTTTTTGAATAGCGGGGATGATGAGGAGCGGAGCTACTCTGCATCTGAGGATTATCTCTTCACTGTGCAGTATGAATTTGAAATACAGGAAGTTTGGTAGTGCTCCGTATGTTGTGTGGTGGGAAATGCGCAGGGCTTTGAAGGAGATTCTTCTTTTTAGTGTTTTTGTGATAAATCAAAAGCGCAACCTAGAACCATTTGAAATGTGTTTTTTGTTTTTTTTTACAATAAGACTTGTTCGGGAAATTGTAAATCAAATTTAAATCACTGCCTGATAAAAAAGAAGGTTTTAACTTAGAAATAAACTTAGATGCACAGAGGCAGATTGATTTAATGAAGACCACACCTTTGCCAAGTGGTAGCATTAGGGCTAATGTGGAGTGTCCAAGGTGGTAAAAAAAAGTGAGTTAATTTCAAATTACAATTTGTCACTACTGTCTCTTCCTTTAAAAAGTATCCGTTTTCCCGTAATCAAATATGTTACGTCTTACAAATAATATTTTAACGTACGCAGATTTAATAATCAAAATCTCTATCTAACTATCTTATTTTTAATATTTTTGAAAACCCGTGTGTGGCTTAAGTTGTGTTGTTTTGTGACTAACCCTTAAATTTCGAGACACGATATTACAGAAGAAGCCGGAAGTGCAGTGTAACCATGGATTAGAGCAGCACAGCTGAAAAGCAAAAGCAAACAGTTTTGGCTGTGGTCCACCATCAAGAAAATTCAACCTTTACTTTCCTATGGTTGGCCCCATAGGGAGAAACTGCATTTCCTGCTCTCCTTTAATGTCACTTCCTGTTTCATAAGATAGTGAATGACCTAAGTAAGAAGTATACGTGCATAAAAGTGCTAAATGAAAAGAGATTTTCTTGGCTAAATTCATCAGTGGTAAAACTATTAATAATAATGTCTAACATATTTATTTATTTCAATAACATAAGCCTCTTACAAATGTAGCATCACGTTAATGCCTCATCGAACTTTCTTGACTATTACTTAAGGAAACGGATAGCGGAAAAGGGAAAATTTAGTGTCATCAAAACCTTTTCTTCTTTTTGCAAACTGCAAGGGGCTGCGGCCACAATGGCACACCTGTGCACTTTGTGCCATTTGTACTGTTGTTCTTCTTTTTGGTTGGGATGTCCTTGGCCATTAAGCAGGACCTGCCTAGCAAATATTGAAAAGGTACAGTCATCACTAGACAAACACTTTAGGATGGAATCTGTACCCAGAGGTATCAGCCTTCTTTACAGAATCAGCTTTGTTCTCAGACAAAAGTTTCAACATTCCTCAAACTTAGGCACATAGTCCAGCATGCTGGAACCTCACATACAGATGAGTGGTGGGTGGAACTTGCGGAATTCCGCGGAGTAACATAAAAACTCTGCAAGATTCCACAGAGTTCTGCCAACAGGCAGGAATAGGCATGGTGTGCTGTTTGTGTCGTAATTTAGCACCAGGAGGGTGTTCTATGCTGACAAATCAGTGCGAACAGCACCGCGTGGCACGCTAAAGGGCACAACGACTCAAGTTGATTTTGCTGGCACGCTAATAGATTTTCTACTCGAGTGGAAACCTTCTGATCGTAAAGGTTCTTGACTGAATGCACCCTAATTTGAAAAATCTCGCTAGATGTTTTCAAAGTGATCAAAAATTGCACTAGGGCGCAGCAAATCTTGCTTGCCAACTTACTGTTTTGGAACCACGTGCAAGAAAAATTTCCATCATGTGGCAAATGGCTGAATTTCACCAGAACACTGTGCTAAAATTCCGCCAGTTCCAATTATCCGCACCCCTAATACTGGTATTGACAGGATAATTGAAATGGATTTTCCATAAATGCAAATCCCTTGCTTTCCACTGAGAAAATTAAACTGTAAATACTGATCCATGAATATGATTAGTAAATATCCTAGAGGCTGAGCACTGTTCTAAGAAAATAGTAACATAAAATAACCACATCTTCTGAACCATTATAGCAATAATGTTTTATGTGGCTAGAGTACTTTTTCTTATAGGACAGGCAGACTTGCTGCAGTTTTACAATCTTGGCTTCAATATAGAGGATGGTGAGTTCACTTTATCATGGCCAAAGTGTCTGCCCTTAACACTATTCCTATATTGTTAACTGTGGCGTTAAGAATTATAAATGTCTACTTACCTACTTACACTTGCGTAGTTAAATGTGGAGTTAAGAACAATAAATTTATACCTATCTATATATACTTACTGTGAGAATATTGCGGCTCAACATTGCAAATGCATTATTTTTGTAGGTCACTACTTACTGTGACAAAGGGACATACAAGCAGCAAGAGATTTGCATGCCTTCCTGTTAGTCGTTTAGCCATGCACAGCGATTCTCCAGCACTAACGTGTGGATCATCCAGTACATTAAAGGAGAGTTCCCGAAATATAAAACTAATCTCCTGGGAGATTAACACTACAATGTACAGGAGAAGCGACTGGCTTCTTGTCAGATTAAAATGTACTTTCCTTGAGAATTCATCTCGAAGAATAAAGGATTTATCTCCCTCTAAATTAAACTAAGTAGTTTGAAAGCATAAAAGAATGACGTTTTAGGCTTCTGGGATAATGCTTCATACTCAGTTAAAATAGCATTTATGGTAAAATTTGCAAAGAATATTCAGTTTCTTCTGCCAACGGTGTACCCAGCAACAACAAAGAAGGACTAATTTCCTTGCATAAATAGCCAATTTACCCACAAATAAACCAAACTGCAACAATAAAGTGCTCTCCTTATGATAAATATGAGAACTATGGGAAGAAGAGGTCTGTAATGAACAGCAAGAAAGGCTGAGAGTACCAGGCATAAACTGGTGCAGTGTAGTGAAGTTTTACACAAACATTTGCACCAATTGACCACTGAAAAAAAGATAATTACACTGGATGACAAGCACATAAGTGTATGCGTTGCAGCACAGGAGCTGATGTTCATTTTGAGCAGGTCAGTAGACTCGCATGTTCAGGCATAGATGCAGAAAACCAGTGAAGAACGGATAAATGGAAGGTGAGAGAGGAGATCTAACGATGCTGAGCAACAAGAGTTAGAAAGATGGAGACAGAGAGAGAAGTACCGAGTAGAATGGCTGACAGGAAGCAGAAAGGTAAGTAGTATGCGACAGGCAGTAAACGTAGTCTTGTCTCTTAGAACATGAATTCTGCCATGGCACAATTTTGGTTTGATGTGTGGGGTATTGTGGGTTTTTGTGATAGCGCGCACTTGAGCACTTGTTGTGCTAGAGCAGGTATGCAAGACACAATGATGTCTCTCCCAAATAAACGTCCCTCCCCATGTAAGGGGTATATTTATCCCAAGGAGACTATGAATATTGTGCTGGCTGCCTATAGATGAATAGCCTCTATAACAGCACTCGTAAGCAGGGGCGGCTCCTCCTTTAGCAGCCAGCGAAAGCAGGAGCTGCAACCCCTGGAAACAAAACATCAATAATCACTGTTTATTGTCGTTATGTTTCTAAACGAGCGGGGCCATATAGGTGACGAGCGTGAGGGGAATATACAGAGCACTCCCCTCAATGCGCATGTATGTTTGGCGGTCCGTCTCGGGCCAACCGAACACATATACACCCAAGGATTCTCTCCAACCCGGCACTGTGGCTCCTAGTCTGCGCTGGAGAACCCAGCCGGGGCGCTCCAACCAATCATAATGCTGCTCTGAGCAGCGTCATGATTTGCGCAGGGCAGGCTGGGAGCCTGTGCCTGGAGTGCGACAGCGTCGACATGGGAACAGCGCAACTACAAGGTAAGTACATTTTTTAACAAAGTTTATATTTATATATATTTGCTAAGCCTCTCCACGCCCCACAATCATGCTGAGTCGCCAGCCGCAACTGCCCATAAGACTGTCCTCTTAGTTACTTATTTAGTGCGGATTCTGGGCCTCAGTGGACAAATGCTCATTTAAGGCCTCTGCTTAGAAGGGGAGTGAAGACAATGACTACATGGTCCTCACAAGAGTTTTACACTCTCCCGCTGGACACAAACAGGAAGAGAAAGAAAGGTGCATTCTTATTAGCTCTGTTAATGCTAGGAGCAACCACAGGATCAAGAAAGTGGACAATGGAGAAATATAGCATTGTTAATCAATGTAGCACCCAGCAACTCTGAATGAATAATACCTCAAAGTCATTACAAAAGCACTGGGCAAAGCGTAGTAGGTTATACATATGCGTTAAAGTACCCGATCAGTTTTGTGGAATAGGGTCCTATGACATTTGGTCAATCAAGAGTCTTATTCCAAGTTAAAATCCTCTTTTAGAGAGCCATTGACAGGAAGGAATGGCTTGTTTAAGCAGCTCCTGGGGTGAACGAGTTATCTCACCATAATAAGGAGTAAGCTAAAACAAGTACTTCCCATGCATTCTGTTTGTTTAAAAGGTAGGGCATTGCTAGGGTAGGATATATCCCACAACAACAAATGTCACAATACTACAAACATACATGCCACGTTGGCTAATATTAATGGACAAACAATTCAAGCAGCATTTAGCGCTACAATAAAAAGAAATCTAGCATTGGTTGATTTTAAAATGCATAGTGTAGTTGAGCAATCTAAAAATATTCCTGGAAGATGTGCGGAGGAGGAGGAGAAATAATTGAACAACACACTGCTTTGTCACCATCTTCTGTGACCGCACCAAGCATATATGTCCCGTAGACTACTGACTGGTACACACGTCATACACACATACATACATATTCATGAACCATCTCTATTTTGTTGGTTGCACTTCCAGACCATTCAATGTTTTTTTAGATTTATGTAGGTGTTTTGTCGAGTAATACAAGTCACCTTGTGGTTACTACAAAGCTCATTGGTAGTTACCTCCTCGGACTTCTAACCCATGAGTGCAAGGACTTAGGGCCATATGTACGAACACTTTTTCCCATAGACACAGAATGGGTAAAAACCTTTGCTACATCTGGCCCTTAGTTCAGTACACCATGTTGAGGAAGATGTACAATTTGGGCCGCATTCCAAGCACTAACCCAGTAAGCAGTCAAGAGGGGCTGTGTTATCAGGTTACTTATCAGTTCTGATCAAGTTTCAAGGACACATAGGTACTTCACACAATCTTTCTTTTTTGAACATCACGATCAAGCATAGCACTAGGAGTAACAAGGGTTTGTTTAAACCATTTGTTTTAAAAGTCTTAGGGCTTCATTATGACTTTGGAGCTCAGAAAAGCGGACCGCCAAAGCTCTGGGGAGGACGCCACTATCATACCAGCGACGGCCCCTAAAGTGTATTACAATGTTCCCGGTGGGCTGACGAGCAGGAACATTTTAATACGCGTTCCCCCGGGCTGACCAGCAGGAACAGTGCAACAGTATTGGCGTTGTCTCCTTTAAGGTAGTCAAGGCCAATACCGTAGCAAAATAGCACCATTGGAATACACACTGTCTGCAGACAGTAAAAATTCTGATAGCCCAGGATAGGGGAGCAGTGCAGGGACCTCCTTGTGATCCCTGGCACTGGCTTTCTGCCAGTCTTTTCATGGCGGGTCCCTGTCATGAAAATGCTGGCAGAAAGTGGGGTTGTAATCAGCCGGGAGGGGCTGGGTTCAGCGCCGCCCTGGATGGTTACAACCCCGACTGCCGTCACCACGTCAGGAACCATGTTTCAGGGAGAGATAGCAGTCCCCTGGTGGTTCCACTCTCCAGGGTTGTAAAGAGGTGGTTGGACTGCCACAGTTGCGGTGGTTCGACCGTCACTGTGAGGCTGGCAGTCCTTCGACCACCAGCCTCGTAACAAGGCCTTAGTCTAGTCCTTAACATGTGCATAATAGCCACACAACATGAAAAAATAAAAGCAATTACACATGTGATAAGCATCAAGAATGCCATTAATATTTCCAACATGTTTAGAAAGTTTACAGCATTCTATCATTGTCTAGCTATTTCTAAGCATTACGCTATACATTTAGTCATAGCATTTAGTAGCAAACTTGCCTCTCAAGATTCTTATGGATGATCAGCTGTCATACATGTTGACAGTTAATGCAGCTATCTTTTATCAGAGTTTTGCCTGGGGAGGAAATGTGCTTTAGACAAAAGAGTACCTTCTGGTAGGCTTTCAGACCAAACTTTGTGAATGAGAGATCTGGCAATCTGGTGTGACCCCTGGCAATAACCTTAGTTCGAAGACTTCACCTAATCAATGGACAAATCTTAAACTTTATATAGGGTTTTACAACCGATTTCATCTTGTATTTACAACATAACGGGGCTTGGTGACATGATATTCTTAATCAAGTGTCATGATGATTTTGAGAAGCCATTGCTAAAGCTATGAGATTTATACAGCAAGGGGGCATGTAGGAATTGTGGTGCATGTCGTTAAAGATAATAAACAAGAAGTGAGTAGTCATGAACATGGCCTTCACATATTGAGCTAAAGATATCCAGGTGAGAATTGGAGAAACGGGCTAACTTAACCTAACTAAAATGCAGTCTGCTAAAGAGTTCACAACACCATCACCCTTGCCAGATAATGATCTTCTGGCTCACAGTGAGAACCAAATTTATCCTTTAAGTGGTGTGGGTCATATATAAGTGCCACCTGGGGCAGACGTTGAATTCCTGTGCAAACACACCTCATCTTGCATGTCTCGCAGAAACCTTAATTTCATAAACAATCTCCAGATTTCCAGTCACGCGCTCAGATGTGCAATAATGTGTAGTGTAAAATCCAAATTTATGGGACATTTCCAAATTTGCAAATGAGCTGTGCTGACCCTCCCATACACTAGGAGAGCCTCAAAGTTACTTCTTATGTAACTTTCTCGTCCCAAACTTTCAATCACTTTGCCTTTTACTGGTCCTTTGCCTTTTACTGGTCCGTGCATTGAGATGATTTAGCTTTCAGTGTATGTTTATACTCTATACGGTACATATGTGCACAGTGACATCTTTCATACATAATAATAATTATTGACATTAAGCTGCATACAGTTTTCAAGTCTATACTATACTTATCATCAAAAATGCTTTGTTTCTGTAAATATCTTGTTGGGCAAACGTTCGTACACTCATCAGTGCACAATCAATGACAAAGCTATGCTGAACTACAAAATCTAACTCTATAAATATTGGAAGAAAAACTGTATTTAAGCAAAATAAATTATATATTCCAAGGAACCTTTACAAATACATCATATCTCAGGTAAACAGTAAGTCGGTCGGTCGGTCGAATAACTTTATTCAGCAGTTGCCATAAAAGTGCAATCCAGAACACATATTACCGATCTATAAATAATGTAAAACACAGTTAAAAACTATAAAACAATTTCTAAGAACACCATATAAGCATCCGATCTAAAACCCCTTGACAAATAGCAGATAAATATACTAAACATGATTAAGAAATAACAAAAGCACAAAAATACAGATATTATCTAAAAATAGTAGACTTTCACTAACATATACGAATTTAAAATAGAGTAGACCTTTTCCTAATACTTAAAGAGGCTGTAACAAAATCTAGTACATGATGACAGGTTTGAATATCTGACAGTCTCTGAAAATATAATAGAGCTTCCTTGTAGTGGATAGGTCTAACGTGACATAAAATGGGTAGGATAAAAGCCCTTCTGGGAGCAGCGTATGGAGGGCAAAAAAGAAGAAAATGTGAGGTACTCTGATTTGACTTGGAATCACAGGGGCAGAATGGTAAATCCTTTTTCCAGAAACATGGTTTGGGAAGGCTACCTTAAAATTAATTAGATTAAATCTAAAAAGTGTTAAAAGAGAAATTGTTCTAAAACTTGAAAACCAGGTCAAATAGGGTTCAAGGCATGGAGCAGTCGCAATCCGAGTATAGGGATCGAAGGATTTCAGTTTCAGGGAACTATAAAATCTCAACTCTGAAACGTGCTCAGAACAAGTTGACTTCAAAACAGTCCTAGAATTTGTAGTTAGCAAATGGGGTTCGTCAAACATATACCTGAGCCCTAGCTTCCCAAAGGAGTTTTGCAGAAACTTAAGCCAGGGAATCCTATTTGAATTGTCTAATTGTAGGCAGTCAGAAATGCAGTCTTGAACAAGTTTTGCCGCGGGGTTTAGCCAGCATCTAATCCAAAGCAGTAGAGGAGCAATGGAGACCCTGTCGTTCAAAAAACACTGACCCATTTCTTCATGGCAAATGATATTTAATTTACATTTTGGAACCATCAGTAATCTACGCAGGAAGTTATTTTCAACGCTCTGGAGAGAGGTAAACAGTAAGTCATACCCAACATCGAAAATGAGACAACTTTGCCACACCTTCTCTAAAAGGAGAAAATAATTGTTAATTGTTACGAGAGGCATACTAAATGATGGATTTTCTTTACATAAGGGATCTTTCTTGTTCTTTCTCTACAAGTAGAATTGATGTACACACCTTCCCAGAAGATTAAGTATCATAAAACTTCTCAAAAAGAGTGTATCACTTGTATACTCTCTCTAATGCTGGCCTTTCATACACACCACTTCATAATGGGGATTTCCCAATGTACCCTCTGTGAAAGAATGAAAATCTCCTACGGTTTTCTAAAAGAGAAAATCATGAATGCGTCTTCTGTAAATGAGGAATGTCAATTGGCTAGATTGAGAAATCATTTGTAAATGTCTAAAGAGACATCTAAAGAGAAATAGTTTTTCATATATTTTCTAAAAAAGAATAATCTGAAAACAGAAATCATTCATGACGTTTACTTAAAAAGTGGACTCATTCATACATTTTTCACAAAAGGCTGACATGTTCACCTCCATTCTCTAAAAGTGGATAATTTAAACACCTAGTTCTCTCAAAATGAAATATTTCTATATTTTCTCTAAATGAGCCCTCTTTCATACAGCTTCTCAGAAAGAAGAATCATTGACACACCACCCCAAAATGAAAACTCATTAGTAGGAATTCTCTGAAGGAAAAATAATATATATTTCTTGTCCAAAAAGAGAACTGCTTCATACATTTTCACTAAAAGGAGGGAGCAATATTATACATAATTTAGAGAAATTATGCATACACCTTTTTTGACACAAGAAATCTATGCTACACCTCAAATGAAAAATAAATTATCCCTACAGCTTTATGAATAATATATTATTCATGTTTGTTTAAAACAACTACAATCTGTATATATTGCCTAAAAGGAATATTAATGTGCGCACCTTGTAAACATAATTTTTCAAATAAGACATGCACAGAAAGTGGATTAATTTAATTCACACAGATTTCGCTAAAATTAAAGTGATCCACCAACCACCTGTAAAAGAAGAAATACATAATATACCTTGTTTAAAATGAGAATTTATTGGTCTAAAATAAAGAATGTCCCCTCTTCTGCATTTCAGTTAAGAGACATATTTGGTCTGCAGCTTTGGTGAACGTGTTTTACTTTTACTTTCTTTTGGAAATGTCTGCCTGATGGGTATATTCTTTCAATAGTAACAAATTATTAGTCTCCTGGTGGCTGTGTCCTAATTTGATCTTCCACCTCACGCAGAGCGGATTGGAAAATCGATGATCGACACATCTTTGTATTTGAACATACTTCATTATATTCTGGTGGAGTAGCAGGAAGATGGGAAGAAAAATAAAGGTTAAGCTTCTGGAAGTAGTTAAAATCAAGTCATCAACACAATCTCATTATTTACTTTTTGGGCACTAATCAGTCCATTTGGTTTATGAATGATAATTGATTTGGGGTTATCAAGCACAAGAGCTACTACCACTACTTTATGCTGTGGTACCAATGGCACAGTTCTTGCGATTTCTGGACTAAGGATTTATAAAGGCAGTCACATGAGCAGCAAATAGACAGACCCTGTTTTCTTGCTGTTGCTTCTGTTTTTTGCCTTCACCTAGCCCCACTGCTATAAGTAGGCACTTTTGACAGGCAAAGGGCTGGATGAAAAGTGAAATATGTGATGACATGTGGTAGAAGATAGGGTGTTTGATGTCAGTTCTTTTGCTCTTACACTTTGCTGACTCATAGTTCATGTGTCTTTGTCACTGTTTTGATTGTACTGATCCCCTAATTTACTATCCGGTGTTAATAGACTATTAAGCTGCATGCAGATAAACACAGAAGTTGCAAAAAACACTAATTCAGTAGTGGAAAGGGAGGATATTGCTCTCAATACCTCGTGTTAGCTCGATCTTTTCTCCGTCTTATTATTAGGAGCCTCATTACGAAATGCCCAATATTAGAGGGGTCAGTATCTTCCACGCCCACTCCCCGGCAATTACTAGGAATCCCAAGTAAAACAGTGGATTTACCCGACCTCATGCACATTCTCCTCTGAAACAGCGCAAGAATTACAGTCTTCAGTATTGTTCGGCTAAAATATACCAGCGATCAACACATCAACAAGTTAAGTTAATCATACGTAGGTAAGTATGGGTTTGAGATCTAAATATATTCGTAGATATGGAGTTAAAAACAGTATATCTCTGTGTCTCAGTATTTTGCTTGTTGGTATGTTTGCTACGATACCAAAAAACATGCTCTGCCATGCTTTCAAAAGGAAGAATAGGTGCACAGAAACATATTTGGTTTTAATGGGTGTTTTTCCTGTACCCACTAAAACCTGTAATGGAGTGGAGACCCCACCCGACTCATAATGGGGCCCTTGAGGTCAGCTTGGTTAGTCCTCACGGTCTGATTATTGCACTGCTATGCCACCGGAGGCAGCTGACTGTTGTTTAATGTAGGACATCATATTCTTGACTGGGGCAGTTTGCATTAGCAGATCCGCACAAGATATTGTGTAAGTCACACATGAATTTGTTGTATCTAGACCTGCTCTGCAGCAGCTCTGAGTGCAGGACAATATAGGTGAGGTACTTCCAATTATCCTGACCTCGATTCTTCGGCGCGGAGCATGGAGCTGAGGCTGGCAAGGGAGCCTTGTTAGGAGCAATGCCGGCATGCCGGGTGCGCTTCCAGAGACTAATGCTTTTCTAATGCGCCTTCCATGCGCCCTGACTGATAAATGATACCGGCGTTAGGAGCTGTCAAACGCAGCCATAAAACGGGCTTCCAGTGCAAGCTTAGAGCACCATTTTTGCTTCCCACAGGCAACCAAGAAAAGAAGATACCAGGCCAGATCGATATTTACACTCTGATGCCATATGCACGTCGCTCTTCATGGAAGCATTGAACCAGTCCTTCATTTGTTAAAACATATATATGTATGGATGTGCCGGGCTCAAATAATGCTAGGGTTGCTGAATACAAGGCATCCTGGTTTTGATTCTAGTTCGTGTCTCTTTCTTCCACCACCCCCCACTTCCGCTCTCTTTATCTCATTCATGCAGTTCTCTCCCTTTGTCACTGTTTCCCCACCTTTCTATTCCTCCATCTTTCCCCCTCTTCTGTCTTTGTGTCTGGGTCACACTTCAATCATGAAAAATAAGGGCTGGTCACCAAAAATGAGTGTCGGTACCAACCAAAGTAAGCAATCCATAGAACTGATGTAAGTCACCACTGCAGGGTAGCAGGAAGAACCCTTTTACTTCATGTATATGCCGGGCACATTGCCAGAGCCCACTGTACCAAGAGGCTCACTTTAATTCATAACTAGCAGTCCTGATGCCAGTGATGAGCTCTTATCATAACAGAGTAAATCTTATGCAAATCCTGCTAAACAGCTCTCTGGGCCTGATTTAGATTTTGGTGGATGGGTTACTCTGCCACAAACGTAAGTGTATTATATGTTACGGCACTTGTAATATGACAGACCGTTATGTTTGTGATGGAGTAAACCATCTGCCGAAGTCTAAATCAGACCCTCTGTCCCGTGATAGAGTCAACTTACTAAAAGGAGAGAGTGAAGGCTGGGATGAGTTTTCATTTATTGGACAGAGCAGGCACCCAGGACAGGTCTCGTGAGATGCAGATCCAAAGTGTAAATTATGTCTATTCGGCCCCCAAGGAGCCTGTTGTGGCTCTGACTACATGATGTGTCCGGGGCCATAAGGTATGCGCTGGTAGAGGCAGTCCATGTGCTACGTTATTGCTTTTGAATGTGACATGGCGGGTCAATAGATTGGTACAGGGCACTTGGCCTATCATTATTAAGTGTCTATAATATATAATATATAATAGGTGCCTAGGTCAATGATAGCCAATGACAAATCTGTTGGACATTGGAATCATAAAAGTCATCATTCGAGCTTAGTCTGCTTGCTGTATTACTGCTGCTGTATGTTAATGTAGTAAAGATGTATCTGGACTGTATTGTACACACTGGTATTCTTTGGCATGGCAAGAGCAATAGGTCTGTAGTAATACTTATACAAGTACTTGATCTAATTGCTTTTATTCAATAAAAATGATCACTGTTGTTATTTTGCCAAACTGGGATACGCTGTCCTTAGCAGCATTGTATTGTTAATTTTGCAGTACATGATTAGCTCACGATATGTGCTGTCTCGATTATTGCACAATATCGTTTTTCATAACATGTGTGCTTGACATAAAAATAAGGGTACGGGTGTGGGTGGATACATAGATTTGGGTATTGTCATTTGATTATGTTGTATGTCATTTTTATGCCATAATGGAATAGAAGAGCAATTATTTTAGACTGATATTTGAAACTGACGTCTCAATAATAATTTAAGAACCAATAAAGAGAACTTCAAATGTTTAGGTCATTAAAATGTGTCTAAGTGAGGAGCTAAATCTTGAAATTAAATATTGCAGCCAGTGTTACGGGATTTGGCATACAAATGCTGCAGTAAAATTATTTCAAAATATTGGAAACCAGTAAGTTGCAGCACTGCTTAAAGGGACATCTGGTGAAGTGAATCAAGTCACAATCAGGTGCGGCTCCTCCACTATGGCGCAAGTGTGTCACCCCCCTGCCATCAGCAAGAGCTGCAAACCTTTAGAGATAAAACGATAATAAACTGTGTTTATTATCATTTTATTTTTAAAAGGCCGGGGCCATGGGGTTCATAAGCAGTGAGGGAAGTGCACAGGGCACCACCCTCAGTGCACATGTATGCTTGCCGGCCGTCTCGGGCTGGCCAAACACACATGCACAAAAGGGTTCTCTCCAACCTGGCCTATGTTGCTGTGTTGGAGAGAGCAGGCCCAAGGTCCCAGACTGCATTGGAGCACCCAGTCAGAGCGCTCCAGCCGAACATAATGCTGCTTTGAGCAGCGTCATGATCTGCCGCAGGGCAGGCTGGGAGCCTGCAGTGCAGCGGAGAGCGACGGAGAGCAGTGGCAACGTTCTGGTAAGTTTTTTTAATGTATTTTTTATATTTGTTTTATTTCCCCCACCCGCCACTTTTCCAATATGTCAAAACTGAGGCAAATGTCCTCAAGCACAGGAACATCTTAGGATGCCTAATGCTGTCAATTCTTAGCTATGCAGGACTGGGCAAAGGTAACTGTTTTTCTCCCTACACTGGATGGCCCTTTGAAGTGATCCTAATTTGGAAATGTTATGTGTACCATCCCATCCAATATAATGGAAACCATTTCTTGCGGTCCCTTATAGTATAATAAGAACTCTTAATTCTCCTAATAAGGCATTTCAATCGAAATGTTTCTGAGAGGCATAAGAGAGAGGCTTATATGGCTCTGTACAATAATCGCTCCAAAGCTTGTCAACTTCAAAAGATAGCTGGGGTTTTCTTTATTAAATATATGCCCGTCTTCACTTTTACAGATCATTTATTGCTATGGGGAAAATATTCATTACTTTGACTTTGATTTCTATCACAGAGTGTACCTGATAGTTTGTGAACCAGTGTGCTGTGACGGGGTGCATGTTTACGCACTTTTTAACTGATTTACAGTGAACCTCAGTGGTTCCAAGTATTGTACACTGGAGCTTCAAAATACAGCGGAGTGTTTTCTTGGGACCCGTAATGCTGAGAGAGGTGCATAAAAACACGTGTGCATTAGCCCTTGACTATCCACTGTGAATTATTACTGGGCAATGCCAAATATGGCGCACAGTGTCAACACAACACCTAGAATCGATCAGAATGATAACGGGCGCTGTAACAATGCTTGTAAATACCTCATCATTATTCGCACATGTATGTATGTATAGATATTTTTGTAGCACAAACTTACCTGTGAAGCAATGGAGCGGGTTGGAAGACGATCTGTAAGACCTTGTACATGAAGCGAGGGTTACACACATACTTTGTCAGCACATTTTCGGCACAGGGAATTGAATTGATTTGCCGAGCATCACGCAGTGTTCAGTCAAGTGCCCAGGCTGTAGCTCGTCCCATGTATTGTGCTGCTTAATTTGTCTGCACTACAGAATGTGTTAAGTGGAGACAGTGCGGATTTACTGCCTGTTTAATATTGCTAATCTCACTTTCTCACTGTACCCTCTTGCTTCTCTTCTATGCACCAGTTTGCCTCGGTGATCCTTAACACAGGGACAGTGTCAATATGTTGTTCTGGAACCCACAGGATTTGAGAAAACAGTGAGTGGCAGGACGTGTACAGCACAATAGTCTGAGATAAACATAATTGCTCTGCTCCTTGGACCTGGCAGTTGCTGCGTGAAATGCTTAGAAACACTCCACATCCTTTCTCGGTAAATACACTCGTCCTGTCGCTCTATAAGAACCACACTCACACCTTAATGCAATCATTGATGTTGTTCCTATCCTTATTTCTCCTTAAAAATCTACTCCTTAATCTATGCATTTCGAAGGGAGTTACAACCTACACCTCTTTGAGTCAAAATATTCCTTTTAAGTTTCAGTGTCAGGATTCGGATATGTAGAATGAACAGCTCTTGTGGAAATCACTTGCACGCAGGTTGTCTAAGGATAGATACACAACCATATATAAGTCAGAATCTATTCTGTAATTGATTATGTTCCAGAGAGTTCAGGTTTTCCATGTCAGGTAGGAGTATCTCATCGAGTGCAAGTATTGCAGCACTTGCATTTTTGATGCTTTTGTTATAATTGCAGAATTACCAGTATCAAAAGTCAAAGTAAAAAAAAGCACAGACTACAATCAGGCAATCAGCAAACTGAGCAGTAATGTCCTTGTTTATAGTGCCTATTTTGAAATGCCTGAAGTCACATTAACCATCAAACAACTCGAAACCCCACTTCTGCTTATTATCAAAGTCGTAGCTGGCATAGAGTTCAATGGCATATAGTGCAGTGTTGCAGAGTGTCGTAGAGTACAGCAGCGTAGAGTGCAGTTGTGTAGTGAGGATTGCTATGGCCTAGACTGGAGTGCACTGATGAAACGTTTTTAGTGGTGTAGAGTGGCGAAGTGTGCACTGCCATACAGTAGAGTGGTACGGGGTAGAGTAGTGAGACATAGCTTGAAGTGGAGTAGAGTTCAGTGGCATAGAGTGGAGTGGTGCAGAGTCCAGTGGCGTGGAGTAGTTCAGAGTAGAGTGCAGTGGTGAATAGTGGAGTATTCATGGTGTGGTAACACACTGCCATTACAGACAACACATTTTCAATTGAAATTACCATTACATTTGCACAGACAAAAAGTTTTACTAACAAACCTATACAGTGCACAGAAAAAAATGTGTAGAAATTGCACCACCTAGTTTAATGATTCGTTTTGATCATATTAACGTATTTGTTTCCACATGCTGCAGAAATAACAAAAAATTGCAGCATTTGTACATTCATAATTCTGAAATACTTCCACGGTCCATTTAATTGTGGATGTTTGCTAAAAGAAAACTATTTTGTAGCCCCACTATCCAGCAAGATTGTCACATAAATCCTTTCACTTTTAAGTTAGAGAAAGTTAAAAAAAATGCCCATGGAATCCAGAGCCTCGCATTTTACCTTTTCTTTGAATGCACTGCAAATTTGAGGAGATAAGAACAAGACAAGATTTACAGCCCTGTTTACAGATAGAGACCACTGGGAAGGATTCTGTTAATAAGGTTTTGACAAGAGAAGGACAGAAATCAAGATGGTCAGCCTAAAACAAATGCAGCCATCACATGGAAAGCAAGCAAATGTGAGTTATAACCACAGAGCCAATGGCAAGCAGTGGGCAGAATGCATTCCTAGGTCAACTTTCCAAATGTCCGCAAGATGTCCTTAGTGTCTGGTAGGCTGCGACCTAAAAAGGGCTCACAACATGGTGTCCCTTCTGACACAGAATTATCCTTTTTATGAAGGAGGTCTTTCATATTTACAGCAGAGAAGTCTGCTAATATTCCGTCTCTGAGAGACAGCCTGTCACTGATACAAATAAATCAAGTTCTGCTCTGGAAGGGGAAGATAAGGGACCATAGATTTACTTCTGAAAACATTAACCCACAATTATTCTTTTTTCCCCCCAGAAATGAGGTGTCTCATATGGTTTCAATGCATTATTTCAAATATTCATTGTATTAGTATAGGGAGTTGATTTGTTTGACATGGAAGTAATGTGCCTCTATTCCTCAGCTTTCTCTCTCACCATGTCTGTCTTGGTAAATCAACATGCCTTCCTTCGCACTTTTTCTGTCTCCTTCCACGACACTTAATTGCGATAGCAATAGCAAGCACAACAGCTGCCGCAGATCTCTAATTTTGAGAAATCTAGACATTTAACAGTAATTAAAATGTTCTTGTGTTCCGGAAAGTGTCACATACAAAACTTGCAGCCTTGGCGGGTGATACTGCTACTGGTCTTGAGCAGCTGGTGAAGGGTCTCGATAATGCACTCTTCTGTTTGGGCATTTTATGCTCTGTAATGTTCGGTCACACCTGCAAGCCCGCTGTACGTGTGATCTGCGCATAGATGCTGGAAGTAGGCAGCACCACAAGATATCCATACTGAAGTTCGGAAGGTGATTCAGCAACAAAGATGCCTTTAAAATGTATTTTTATCATATCATGTTCCCTGCGCATTCAAAGATAGAAGTCAAATGTCAGGATATGTCTTCTTACGCATTGCTGCATATTCCTTTAAACTGAGGAATAGTATTTAAGTTTCTTTCTCTGACTTCAAAATTAGGGGATGTTGTAAAGTGAACTAGATCACAATCTTCCTGGGTTACAGGGAGTTGGAAAGGCTGTAGAATATCATTTTTAATACAATAACATTTAACTATCTGTAAATGAACTCTACAAATATTTTAAAATATATGAACAGTTAGGAAAGCACAAATGAAGCATATGATTTTGTCATTCTGAAGTGATGGTAACAAAGATTTTAATAAAAACAAAACAAATCAAGACACTTCACGTGGGGATACGCACATGATAAATATTCACTGAAACCCAATGTCCACACATTCTACTTAATACACTATATAATATTATCTGTCAAACTGTTTGTCTGTGCAAATGTATTGGTCATTTCGATTGAAAATGTGATATCTGTAAATGACAGTGTGCTATCACACCATGCTTTTGAAACAGTGTGTCCCTAAATGCATTTTCGCAACATTTTACACCCTCACCCCATCCTGCTGAATGGGTGTGGCTCATTTACTAAACTTGTTCTTTGTGTGGTGCTGGAAGTTTTCATAATCCCTGTGACTTCTGTGAAAATAACATTGATGACAGCTCCCCCACTCTAAAAATTGTTCTAGCACCACTGGATCTGCAGCAGCTTGGCAGTTCTTCCTGTCCACTTCATTTACATATCCAACCTGTGCACAATTTTAGTCCTGGGCTGGTTGTGATGCCCCACACAGTGCTAAATAAAAAAAAATGTGTCCCAGTTTTTCATGGTTTTTCAGTACTGCTGCATGCCATGGCTGCAGAATACCACTAATGGCTAGTCTTCGTTAGTCTTCATGCCACCTAGAGCCTCTTCTACCAAGTTAATCCCACTGTCTCTTTATCTCATTATTGTCAGAGCTACTTTAAGGCATGGCCAAAATGGGCATTTGCCCACGGTCCCCCCCTTCCAAGGAGTCCCTTGTTTAAGTGATCAGGACTGTCAGAAGTCCCAGTGTCATAGATGTACCCAAGAAATAGATTATTTTTTCACTGGCGTACAAGGGTGCTATAGACCCTAATGGAGAAAAGGAGTAATCACTCCCCTCTTCTGCCCCGTTTTCTTGTAGTAAAGTTTAAAAAAAAACACCACACCTGTTGCGCCAAGGATAGCTAAGTCCCAGTCTTTTGTAATGTGATAGATGGGCATGCTTGATTTACTTAAGCTTACTGCACATGCATGGCCTGCCTTAAACTTAACCCATGTTCTCTCAGGCAATTGGAAGATAAATTAAAAAAGAACCTTTTTGTCCCATGTCGTTCTTCTTACTTCATCTCAACTCTTCTACCTCCTAAGATGGCAAAGCTACTTAAAAGTTACTTTCATCGCTGCCTTCTCCCCTGTCCCTGCCTTCCTTGCCTTTTCTTGCTCCTTCTCAGAAACTTTTCTTTCTTTCTCTCTTTTGCTTTGGGACAAAGTCAGATGATTACAAATAAGTACTAGTGTGACCATCTGCCACCAATAGCACAAATTAGGCACTAGTGCTACCCAAGCACCTTTGCGTACCTCTGTATTCCACTGACCCTTATTAGCACATCCAACCCTGAGATGCATGGCCTGGAGAGCAAATAATCCTCACTGCTTGCAGTCTGTCCTTTTAAAGCTTAAGTAAGGACCTGGGAGCTTTTTGCCTGTGAATATAAATTTACAAATTCCTTACCCTCCTAAGCACAGCTTTTTGAGTCTAATGGGAGGGGCAGGAGAGTATGTGAAGCCCGTAAAAAGGGAATGATCAAGTTGCACAGATAAAGCAAAGTTGTTGCTTATTCGTGTTTCTCGATCTGGTATTGGTATATCATGGGTGCTAAGGGTCGTAGTGGGCATGGGAAATGGCCTCCAGCTCCCCAGTTGGGCAAAACTTGTAGAGATAAGTAGAGATAATTGGGTTCGAGGGAGCCCCTCACCACCCTGGGCCCAGTGCCCTGAACCAGCTGCATTGAGGATTGGTGGGCCTCTGCAATTTCGCACCTACGTTTCGTTCAACAAAACCACACTAACACAAGATAACAAATAGTTTTTTTGTGTTCACTTAAAATGTTTGAAGTGCGAAAATCGTCCTTTTTAGGGTCGAGCCTGCGTTGCATGCGCTCGCGCATGCGCATCGCAGCGAGACGCTTTAGTTATTAGAAAAGGGCTCGGAGCCCTGTCGACGTCACGTCAGTTTGTTTCATTGGCTCGTGGGCTTGCCTAGTAAAATCTGCTTGCTTTCATTAGTGGAAGGCATGCACACGTCATGCCTTTTCCGGTGGCTAGCCCTCCTCGAGCGCAGCGACCAAGTACAGAAAACATGCGAGGCTCGCTGTTTTCTGTCGGATCGTGGACTACTTTTTCTCTATTTTCCTAGCGCGATTTCACTTGGCAGAAGTCGAGCGCTTTACACAGTTAATTCCACTTTTTTGGGTTACGTACATAAAAGCACTTTTGCCATAGATGAAAAGTCGGGTTAGGAGTTTACAACGCGATCAGCTCTAACATGAGCAAACGCGAGACCCGTTGCATTGCAAATGCTTGTTTCATTAAGTTCTGACAAGCATGCACGTATGCCACTACCCATCAATAATATGTTTATTTACCCATCTCTCTTCATACAAATGTAAACAGAGGTTCCTTAGGCTCCGTCAGTGCCCCGTCCGTGAATGACCATTCATGAGGCTTTTTGATGCCCCTGCGCAGTGTCTCCAAGATCCTGCAATCAGTCTATGCTCAGGTCGGTGCATTGACGTAGAAATCCGTCCACCAAAAGCTTGATGAAGCAGGGTAAATTGTTATATTAAATGTGTTTACAAGCTGAAGAACCTGAGGGACGAGTCTGTTTTCTATTGCCTTTTCCAGTCGCCTGCGCAGTTCTGCGACACAGCGCGAAAAGCTGGTGAGCGCTGATGCTCACACAGAAAATGTCTCTGGAGGGGCGATTCTTCTACGGTTGGCAGCACTCGCTGTGTGTTTCTCGTGGACACTAGGGCGACAGGAGGACAGAGAAGACAAAAACTTAGCCAAGTTCATTCGGGCGTACTGGCTGTTTGTTCACAGCTTTCCCACAACATTGGTTACTTGACAGCTGGCGTTCTCGAAAACTGAAATGTGAAAAAAACGGTTCAGAGATTAATTGCTAATGCAACATGTGACCTGGAAGTACACTAGTCATACGAAAATAAAAACTGCGACTAAAGAGGAAAAACTTCATGTGGCTGAGCCATTGATGTCACCAAACTAATCGTGGGCCAGTGTTCTAGCTGGCTTCCAGATCAAATAATCCCACCTCATGCTGAACGCTCTGGCTTCTTATATTAAACAGTCCACGGATAGTGGACACACATAGCATACACAGACCTCTAGATTTGTTAAATGTATTTGAAGGAGTCTCTCACCCATTGGTGATGGGGTGGGTGTGACTCACCCACAATCTCCAAAGGTATCATTATTGAATTTTCACCTCACAATAACCCTTTCACTTCCTCCGCTCAAGAGTGTGTATCATGGTGGGAGTGCTGGCTATCTCGTGAAATCTAGTCTCAGTGCTGTTGCACAGCATTCCGCATAGAACACTCGTTTCCTCTGAACCTGTAACAATCAAGGGGAGTGTTCCTTACAGCTCTCCAGTCAATCACCCCATTTCTAGCATCATCCTGGACTATAACGTACACAAGTTGCAGTGTTGTGGAATGTGTCAGTGCCGGCCAAGTGGGTTTATGTGCAAGAAAAAACAACTTCACACCCCCACTAGGACATTGTCTGGTTTCTGGCAGCCACATCAGTTTTTTAATACTTCCACTTCTTATTTTGTTGAGAGGCAAAGGATCTGCACAAGACGTTTCTATGTGGATGGGGAGATGGAGGCAGCAGCCGCACCCCCTATCAATTAACCGCTAGGGTGACATCCTATTCTATGCTCTCCGGATTGTAAAATAATATCACAGGGGACAGCCATTTTGTCCCCAATGTCTCTTAATGTAAATTTGTCAAGTAAACTGTGAAACAGCATCAAGACACAGCTTATACGAGCTGTTTTGGTGCTAGAGAGTAGGCACTGAAAAGCGCTGGAGTATGGATCATAGGTGTCCAGGATTATTGATTTATCAGGTTCCTCTACCAGTCTTAAGCAGTACACCTCAATATGGAAATTACTTGAAGGCTCTTGATTGGTCATAACTAAAAAGAACATTTTAGCTCAGCAAATTGAGAATTTTAAAGGTAAATTAAAAGCCTTGGAAAGCGTTTCTCTTCTTAATGGGGGAAAATGCATTGTACTTGGACCAAACAGTGTTGACTAGTAACAGCAGGTTTTCTCCGTGCAGCCCACGAGCACTTACCTGCTAAATAGTGAATCATTCTGGCGATTTACAGCAAATCGCAGCGGTCTACACCCAGGGCCTGTTTGATCCGTTTTCACACCATATTTCCTGTCTCCGGTGAAAGCATGGCAGATGGCGCTAATTAGGCTGCAAAAAGTGGAAAAAACAAATCGAACGACAGAAAAAAGGCAGTACTTGAAGAAGACGTGGCATTTGCAGTGTTGCTTTTGAGATGATCCAGCAAACACCAGTTTTGCACGTGTAGCAGCTGTAATTTGTGTTCCCTTTGAAAACTAATTAGTAGGATATTCCAAGGAACATCACCCATGTAAGGAAAGCTAAAAACATTGTATCGTGTGATATTTCATGTACTTCTGGGAACCAACAAGCAAGATTTACAATATATTCCGACAGAGGTTTGCCCTCGTGTGCAATTGGAGCAGATTACCTTATGGCGCCCATGGAGTTTTGCCCTTCTCTCTCTACAACGGCCTGCCTAGGGCCTCCTCAACATCCAGGAGGCAAGCCCCTAGCAGCTAGTAAGAAGGCTCCTTGGTTCCAGCTGACTTGTAGTTATCTGCTGGTGCCTGCGAGGCACTTGTATGAAGGCAGCAGGGTTGACTGAGACTTTTATGCTTCACATGCTGATTAACCGATCGACTCCTGACTTGGGTAAAAAGAGGTTAATTTTCTGAAAAGGCAAGAGGCCAGTTAGTAGCATGCTGTTCAAGATGAGTGCGAATCTTAATCATGTGCCTGCTGTTATCATTGCACACATGTCCTGGAGGGATTGGCCAGTACTCTATGTAAGGTACTTAACATATACATTTCAAAACGACAAAAGGTTGAGGTCTCCTACCCAGAATGTAAACGTGTGGCCAGAAGATCAAAGCAGATGTCAGCAGTGAGTTTTTACGTTACAGAGTCATCATGCCATCTTGGTCACCAGGATTATCCTGGCTTTCTTTCTTCTATTGCTGCACGGTGGAGATCATGGTTGTTTTCATTTATTTTTTTGACTCCATAGCTGCTTTTAGACGCCTCCCTATACATGTCTCCTTAACTGCCTATTCTCGGTAAATTTGATATTATGGACTCCAGTTCGCACTGCAGTTTTTAGCCTGTTTTCTCATGCTTCTGTGCTCTTTTTTGCGTTAGTGATGTGTATGCAGTTTCACTGTCATACGTAAACCTTTGCTCATCGCACTGTGGTGAGAATGAAGAGGGATCATGGTTGGCCAAGTTGAGACTTATTTCAGAGAAGATTCACCATAGACAAGAAGCGGATGTGAAAGAAGGACGTAGTCAATTATGATGTTGCACGTTCAAGAATGATTAAATAGCAGTGCAACTGGTTTTATTGGGATATCTTTTTGGGAAAAAAATCCTATCAAACTTGATTGTACTTTTGTACAATTGAGAGAGCACCCTCCTATTAGTAATGCCCCTAGAGGGCTCCCAATAAAGCCAACAATTTCTGACTGACTTGCCATAAGGGATGCTAACTGACATTCCTGCACTTACCTGATGCCAGCTCTTCAAAGCTCCTCCACTGACTGCCATTCCTGGCTCATGCTGAGATATTCTTTCACAGAAACCATTGTTCAAAATGTTATGACAACTAGTTGACTCAGGTTGTCTGCTGACCTCTGAAGGCGGTGCCATTAAATCCTGGAGGAAGAGATCTGTAGTCCTGTACATAGATCGTGGAGATAAAAGTACACCCTGCTTGTGGTAGTTCTAGGAGTTGTTCCAACTTAATTAAATTGGTATATTTTTTGCTGGTAATTATGTAAGGAGCATAACACTACCCTCCATACTCAATGTGTGGTATTTTTCACACTGTCATATAATCTTCTGTTGAAGCCTTATAAGGACGACACCACCCGCGTTTCCACCTGACTGCCTAGATCTTCTAGGTGTTGCCATACATTGTCCCTGGTGATAGTCATTGTGGTGAAAAGGAGAAAGCTCTTTCCCCCTTCGCTTCATCTGTTTGTACCTGCCACTAACAATGCAATCACTTCCCAGACTTGTCTGGGGTAACACCTATGGGACCCTGCACAACAATCTGAGCTACTGCTCCTGGACGATATCCCGTCACACACCCGGCTGGTGTCAAATGCAATATCCTCGCTGCTCATTCGACTGTGCTAAAAAGCGCACAGATAGACTGGCCTTCTCAACATCTCAACATACCTGAACTGTTACGTGTGCCATGACTGCCAGCAGCATAACATTTCCAACCACTTATAATCCAGCCGAATTCTGACAATTTTGTCCTACCACGATCGAAGTCTGCACAAGCTATTCACAACCATTTACTCCCTCTTGAAACCTATATGGTGGGAAAATTAATGTTTTTTAAACACTATTCAAATGATATTCCATCAGCCAACCTTTTGCACACTTTTAGAAGCATCGCACTTCCCTTAACTGCCTGCCCTAGCAGTGGTGAAATCACAACCTCATACTCAGGTGCATCTACCCAAAGATGCCTCCAGCACATTCCTTTGGTGTTTCCTTGTCTGACTACCATTAATACTACTTTCACAGAACACGTCTTCTATTCTTCTATCAAACTTGCTAACCCAATGGCAATATCTTTCTTGCCACCTCTTTGCTGTGTTTTCCCAGTCCTGTGAAGTTTGTTCCCCAATTTTAATTTTCCAGAATCTGACTGCCATTCCGTCTACTTTTATTCATTCTATCAGGTGACGCTTCTTCTTTCCCTCTAATTTTCCTGTATTCACTCTTCTCTCTTTCCATCCTTCTTGACATTTTACTCCACTCATCTTTGCTTCCAACACTCCTTCTTTTTTCAGACTCTCCAGTCCATCCTTACTTATTCACTATTACTTACTCTTTTCATTTCCTCCCTTCTTCTACTCCCCCTCCCTCCTTCTCTCCCTTTATAGACTTTCTCTCTTTGATTTTACTTCCGTCCCCAATTTCCCTCCCAACAACTCTGCCTTGCCCCTCCCTTGACTTCTTTCCACCCCCCTGTTCCCAGCCTTTCATTCTATCACAACTCTGTCTGCACTCGTTTAATCCTTCTCATTATTTTTCTTTCTTAACATTCTTCTACTCTGTCTCTCTGTCTCTTAGACTCATTTGTTCTTTTATCACAGTGTATACCTCTTTCGTCACCCTTTCTTGGTCTATTTCACTTACACTCTTCCTCTCTCCTTTTTCCTGTCCTCACCCCTCTTACCTTTAGTTCTTGTCAGCACTTTCGTCCATCTTTGTCCAAAGTAGCTTTTCAGTCTACACCGCACCCCAATCCCTCCTTCGTCCTTTATTTGTTCTCCTCCTTTCTCTCACGCTCTCCGGCCCATTATCATATACACTTTCCAAATTCTGTCCTTCTCTCTGTATCTCCTTTGCCGCTGTCTAGTTTTCCCTCATGTGTGTGTGCTCTCTCGTCCTCTTTTCTCCCTTCATTTTACCCCAGGCACTCCCGATATGTCTCCCCTGCCCTCCCTCTGCTGCTTTGTCAGCTCCTTTCCCGAGGCTCCTATTCGCGCTCTTTCTCCGTTTCCCAAGATTCCCTGCAGAGAACGATCCGAGGGCTGAGAAAAGCCACTCCGTGTGCTGTCTGTTAACCCGAGGGTTCTTCTGGCATAAAGTAAAGGGCGGTGGTAGGAAGTCAACTTTCTATTCTGCCGCCATTCTGGACCCTAGTATAACAGGAACAATACAATAAGAGCCAGTCTGAGGGAGGCCCGAGTGTGAAGTGTTTGATCAGGATCTCCCATAATACACCATGGCTTAGGGCTGAAACCATCCTTTTTGGCCTACTACAGGGGGTTCTGACACACTACCAATGAAGTTTATTGAAGTTGTTTGATTTCATATAATGTCATGGGCCATTTGAGTGTTGTCACCATGCTTGCTGTCATCGGGAAGAAGATAAATAGGCCATGGAGCGCAGGTTCTGTTATTGGAGGATTGCTAGTACTGGGGTGCAGGTCACTGAGATGTCCGTGTAGGGGGATTGCGTATATCAGTATGGAGTTGTTAACGCGTCCCTTTATGATAATTTATTACACATCAGGACTCGTTTTAGGCCAATGAATCTTTTGACCCAGTTCAGAGACACCTTAGGACGAGATATCTAATCAAATTGTCAATCAATACGTTAATAATGTCATCAATATTTATTACAACAATACATTTCACTTTAGTCAAAGTCATTAATCAATTCAAAACACTCCCATGACCTTGTAGTCATGAATAACCACACAATTTTAGTAGAATTCTGTGAGTTTTATTCCCTATTGTTTACAATTCTAAAAGCAGGTGCGTCAATCTCAAAACCAAGAAACATAATAGAATAGTCACGATATGGCAACTTTGGTAAGATTTCATTAAGGCGAGAATCACAAACATCAGAACATAACACTGCGTGAACATAGATCAATTTAGCAGAGTGTCAGTAACGCGTCAGATCAACAAAGCATAGCTTCGGTCGTTTGTCTATTTGCGTCAGTTTAGTGAACACCTGTCCTAACCACCGATTAGTATTAGCATGTTGGGCTTCATGCAAAATGATTTAGAACACCAATTTGAAAAACATCTAACTATGGTCTCTGTCAAAAGTAAGCAGTTGGTACCTAGAAAGGAAAAGCAAACAGAGAAATCACAATTGTATTGTCATAGTTACCCTCCAAAGTTTAGTTCAGTGCACAGGCTCAGTCTTCATCTTCAGGACGTCAGTCAAATCGCCATCAGTCAGAATTCAGCTCCGGGGCAAAAGGGGCACTTCCCTCATAAGGAGGCAAAGTGTAAAATGGGCAAATCTAAGGACGAGGATGGTTCTAAGCGAATCAATAAGTCACCAAACAGAGTGACAAAGTTTCTGGATAAAATCAATAGCATTCCCTAACCCACCTAAATGGCTCCCTGTGTCATGGGTTTTTATCCCTTTTTCGTTGTACATTCCCCCAAAATCCTATTGGACATTTGTTATACCCCACTATCTTTAACCTATCAGAAAACACATTAGGTCACCTATTCTTTCACCCCATATTATTTTACAAGTCTCTCATTGGTTCTCCCGTTCGATATTTTCAGAGGTGGCACGTCCGGTATGATTTCATCTTTCTGTAATTCTTGGCACATCTTTTGGTCAGTAGCATTGTCTTCACTGGTTTGAATGACCTTGTACATTACATTAATTTACACTGTTTCATTTTGTTTTAATATCACCCTACAAGCAATGAAAAATGCATGGGAAAGGATCTAGCATGGTTATATCCGTCTTCTAGTTTGAAGAAAAACAAGAGGTTGTGTCCTTTTGCGAGTCAGCACACTGCAAGATAGGAAAAATACATTTAATATGAGAGCCAAGCAGCTAAGCTTGGCTCATGCTAACTTAAGGCCTACAAGGATTTCAGCACAAATTCAATAATACAATTATTAATAATTAGTATAAACTTATTCAATATAATAATACATAAAACATTTTAGTCATTATTATTAGTCCACGTATACATTTGCGGCCACTCCCCGTGGTCACATTTCAAGTGCGCGTTTAAGCAAAATCACTACATCTATTTCTATACAGCATTATCACACATTAATTCATAAACATTTCATGTTAGTATAGATTATATAAGCTACGCTCTCTCAGAGTAATAAACACTGCCATTGCTTACAATGAGGCAGTAACTACTGGCATAGAATGCGATGGGGGAATTAATAGAAGAAACAACCTCATGAGGCTCGTCATACTACCGGAGGCCCAACAATGTTAATCGAGGTAGAGCAATGAATATCTGATAGGCCCTAAAGGGTCATTATCACTAGCATAGGTCATGTTCCGGATAATAATAATCCCATAGATCCTAAGTCAGTGGTGTAACGAAACTGGAGGTGTGGGGGGGGGCCCTGAAAAGAACATAGAGGGGGCCTCCCTCCAGACTCACTCAGACCAGGTGCTGTGCTGAGGGGGCCACCTGGAGGTCAGCCCCCCTCCACCACGGGGGCTGCGGGGCTTTTGTTACACACTGTCCTGATGCAGGGTAGTCATTACTGGCAAATATTCTGCTGTCAGCATTCAATTTCAGGGGCAGCTCCTCCGCCAAGGCGGAGGAGCAACAACCCGCTGCTTTTAGCAGAAGAAAATAAAATGATGATAAAGGATTGTTGTTATCATTTTATTTTTAGCTGAGACAGCAGGGTAGGGTGGGGCTGGAGGGGGCTGGAGGAAGGAGTGGTTTGTGCATGTTAAGTGTGCATGTCTGTTTGGCTGGCAGTGTTGGGCTAGCCAAACAGACATGCGCACTTTGCATTTCTCCATCCGGCTTTATTGGACAGCCAGGAGGAGAAAGTGCACAGGGTGCCACTCCCTCTGTGAGCGCCAAAACAGTACACTGACACCAATCACGGGGCTGCTGTCATGCTGGTGATAGCAGCTTTGTGATTGGCTGTCGGGGTTCTGGGAGCCTGTGTGCTCCCGGATGACGAGGTCGAGAAGACGGAGGAGACAAACTCAGTGGACATGGTAAGTGTTTTTTTTTTTAAAGGTCATTCCCGTCTGCCACCCTTGTTTAGAGGCAGCCACCACTGTTCAATTCTTCTGCATATTATGATGAGCGTATTAGTAGTTCACAGATCATTAACCATTGTGGGTCCCTCCAGCACTAGTAGAAAGTGAGTGGGCCATTAACACCGTAAATGTACATGTAATACATTAGAAAAATAACAAATACATTTCAGTACCCATACTACTCCCTTCAAATCATTAGGGTTCACCGTCCTCTCCCCTACACTATCTTTTTAAGACATAGCTCCATGGGTGCTTTGCATGAAATATAATAAGAATATTTTGCAATTAAGCCTTATTTGATGAGTCCAGGCACCATTGGTTTTGGTGGGCTTCTTAGGTTACAGGTTTCATTGTTGTTGCACCCACCCCCCAACAAAACCCTTCAAGAATTGCTCCCAATGTTCATGCAGCAGGTTGATATGACATGCCAGTGGATCGAAAAAATGAGCTCCAGTGACTTCCTATGCCTTCTCTGTTTTTTCAGTGACTCCTGCTTGTATTTCTGTGGGTCACCATGCTGTTGAAAGTGGTGGAGTGTTACTGCAGTGAGTTGCAAAGTAGTTCAGTAGCGGTAGAAACTCAAATCAGAGACCTTCATTGTATTTCCCTTGTTGGTGATGGTTCTGCTTTTTATATCAGATTTTCTGCCAATAACCTCTTCATACCTTTCTTTCCTCAAACCATCCCCCCTCTACCTATACCTTTTTCCTGAACTCCTGTCTTTTAGGAGACCCCAGGTAAACTCTTTAGATGAATCCCAACTTGAAGAGCTTTGATATTTGAAGCGACCTTCATTCATGCCTTGAGGCCTGAGTACCTTTGTCAATTGATGATCATTTGACTTGTTCAATGCACAATAAATAAGACCCCACCCTCCTTAGTCACACCACAACCAACCTCCAGTGTCGAGGAGGTTGAATTCAGTTCCTGCCGGCACAGGTGCAGCCGTAGACTTTTAAATGTATGTCGTGTGCGTGCCTGCGGTGAGACTGTGTTTATGCGAAAGTGTATGTGGGTATAAATTTGTGTGTATGTAAACTATGTTTTTGACTGGATGTGAAAGGTCTTGTGATGTCACTTCCGCTACCCCTGGCATTTCGGTGAATTGACGTCCATGGTGCAGCCACAGGCGCTACAGGAAAACATTGTGTGGGTTAATTATCCAGCGTCCTAGTGCAATTGGTGGTCGGCTGGCAAAATTACACTCCTGCAAATGAAATCAGGGCAGAAAAATGCTACCAGGAGTGGGAGAGCAAGAGAAGCAGGAGGCAGGTGGCGGCCAGTGGTAGAGAAATTAGCCTGGAGTTTAATTCAGTGTTTCCAAAAGAGCAGTTAATGGATTATGACAAATGTCCTGGCGCTTTCCCTCAGCACTCTGTTAAACTGCAAATGAAAAGTCAATTTTTCCTAAATGGATTTTAAACGACTTCTAGTGATGGTCTCGTTTGGAGAAAAGCTATTGGAATCTTCACTTTTTTTCTAGTTTTCTGTCCAGGGGGCTGCAATTATTAAAGTTCTGTCATGTTGTTCGCTCTTCTTCAGCTATTTCTTCATTTATTTGTGTAGGTACATGCATCTTCATCGGTAGAGTTCCTGTCCACGCACATAGACATCAAACACCCTTTACATGGACATCAATATTTTACTTTTCTTGCTCCAGTCCTAGCAATTTGGGTTGAGAACCGGGCAGAGGTCCTGATTGTCTTGCGAGGCATAATGTAAAGGATTTGGCTTTGTAAAAGCCCGCTTTTAGAGTGCCGTGTCAGTTAGTGAATCTGTATTAATGTATCATCCTTGGTGATGAGGGTAGTCCCAGATGAAGAGGTGGAAGTAATGAGGGGTGAGGGCACACCAGTTCTGGGTGCTGCTTAGTGCAGATTTATCCCTTCAAGCTCCGGCTCCTGCCCAGAGGCCTCTTGGCTGATATAACCTGAAGTTCTGAAAACATAATGAAGGCTGTTTTTTACTTGTATGGCTCCGTGTCATGGTTTACTGAATACAATATAGTATAGACTCCTGAATATTAGACACTTGATGTTCTGGATTGTACAAGTCAAAGCTCTTTCTTACCATCTACCACTCACTTTTATATCCTAACCTACATTTGCATCAGGATTCTTTATTGTTCTCCATTTCACACCGAAAAAAGTTATGAACACCTTTTTTATGGATCCATTAGTATATTTAATCCATCTCTTTAGTCCACACCTCCATCCTCTTGAGTCTGGCAAGTGTATATGAAATTTGAAGAGTCAGGGATATGCGTTTTAATGTACCGTCGACCTATGCAAGTAAAGATGTGTTGTGCCGCCATACTTATGTTATCTTAACATGGGCAAGATGGTTGCTGGTACAGTAAGTCCAATAGCTTTCTTTGTACTGAAACTGGGTACCTTCATGAGTATTCCACATGTGAAACCATGTTGGGATCTAGCTTAGGTAACATCCCAATCCCATCTAAAATATTGCCTTGGCCACAGTGGAGCAATAGAACCATTGTACAAAGAAAGTGGTGGCGAGAACTAAAGAAGGCCTTTGGAGAGAGATTCGCACGTTCACTTTGCTGTAGAGCTCGACCTAATAACAAGAATGGCAGACTTCACATAGGCCACAGGTTGTTAATCTTCATAAGATAACGGACAACAGCAGAACAGTGGAGAGTACATTGGCAGACTGAAGGGAGATTGGCGAGCATAATTTTTACCAACTGTGTGATTGCCTCTAAAGGACTGATCAGGAGATGAAGGGGCATATTTATGATGCCCCTAGTGCCACCTTGCACTTTTTTTTAAAGCAAACGTACATTAAGGTGGCATTTTCCATTCACCATACATACAAAGTGGCGCAATGCAAGCATTGTACCACTTTGTAAACCCTTGTGCCACATTATGTCTGTGCCTGGCATAATGTATGCAGGGAGGGGGAGGGGGGCGTTCCCATGTAGGGAGGCCCAGAAAAATGGCTCAGTGAAATTTATAAGATTTCATTGTGCCATTTTTAGCGTCATTATTAATGCCTGCTTAAGGAAATGCGCCTCCCTGTGCTTTTCTGCATAGGCGCCACATTAGCACCATAAATTATGATGCTAATGTGGACATGACAGCCATGGTGCGCCGGACTGTAAATACCTTGCACACATTATGTCATTAGTAGAACGTAATAGGGTGGTAGAAAAGTGGCACATCATGAATGATACACCATGTTTCCCTAAATATGCCTTTAAATCTCTTAAACCAAAAGTCCCTTCCCACCAGCAGCCCATGATCCGGTTTAGCTAAAATGTCAAACCTTGGCTGAGGCTTACTCGCTATCTTGTTCAAAGCATTCATGCTCAAATGCAGCATACAGGAAATCCCGCCTTTTACACTTAAGGTATCCTACTAGCAATGCTATGATGTTTCTCCCCCATGAAGCAATATAAACCTTCCCTAAGGAACCAGTAGGATTCCATCACTATGACCCAGTAGGAGTCCAACACTACAACCCAGGAATTTATTTGGTGGCTAATGAACAGAACACAGTGGACCCTGATGACCCTGTGCATCATGCATACGTGCGCCCATGGCACTGCACTAAAAACAATCATTTGCTGTGAATTTGCTAAAAATGTAAATGCCCCTTCTGCTCATCCACCTGCTATCTCAAATTTTGAGATGAAACCGGAGAAAGCTGATTTGTCACAGCCCTTGGAAACTACTGTAGAATGTATCTCATTTTGCCCATCTTCTCTTGTTTTGTGAGAAGAGGCCAAGGTGCGACTCCTCAATAAAAAGACTCACATCTTTCATATTTAACTCCTAAACACAGATGACTATGTGATTTTGCACAAAGCACCAAAAGGCAATTAATCTCTCAAATTGTGCTGCAGAATCTCTTTGCATAACATTACGCAATTAGATTTATGGCATTAGGAGGTCCTAGATTAAAAAATGATTGAGGCTTTGTTGCCTGTTCTACAATTCTGCTGGATAAAATGCAAAGACACATGCTTCTTTTATAGCATGTGCTAATTCAATCGAAGACATAATTCAAGCACTGAGACATCAGACAGGAGTTACTATGAGAGTAGTTAGTAAAGACATTTCTTGCAGACGAAGCATGTAGCATGGGTTGGTGTATAATGCTTATTGTTATTGGATGCTTTCTGCCAGACGCAGGTGGACTTCTCAGGAGCATACTATGGCAGGTCATTAAGTGGTTGCTCTTCTTCACGCCAAGGTTACATCACTGGAGCATATACTAAAGCTGGCTGTAATGCCCATTCGCGTGAGTTGCTTCTCTGGAACTCCATGGTAGACTCCAAAGCATTTACAATAGTTGATGTTAGATTGCACCTTTAATTTTAACATCTTTACCTATGAGTGCTTCACTCATCAAGGGGGATTGAACCATATCATACAGACCACTCCAAAGTAGGAGTTATACGCATGTTCAATGACTTCTATTCTCATACTATTATGTTATATCCAGAGGACAGCTACAGGTTTGCTATAGCAGTTTGAGCAGTCGTTGCCACACAGCCACATACAGGCACAATACCCATACCCTTCCCAGATAGGCAGTGATTAATTTGTAAATAACAACGTGCCGGTGCCCAAAGCCCTCCTTTTAAATACTCAGCAGCTGCAATTAAATGTGCGAACACAAAATAGTGAGGCAGAGTAATCCGGAAGCCATCTCGGGCCTCTTCAATCCATTTACAGCCCCTCCCTGCCCCTTCAGCTCGCTCCTGCAGCTTTCTGTTTACTCCCATTATGACACTTTTTCGTTTTTCTCTTCCTCCATCTTTCCCATGTGTCTTTTGTTTGCAATAAATGCTTGAGGCAGAAAATTAAGCGCCGTCCCTGAAAAATAAGTTCTGCACCGGAAACAACAAGCACAAATTAGGCACTGCAGATAGGCCACACAGCTCTAAATACCTCTATCCACCTGTACACTAGCATCTAACATTTGGGCATTCCATCGCTTACTTCTTTTGACTTCACAGTCACAAGCAGGCCCTCCAATTAAACATAGAAGCACACACCTGGACTTCATGCATGACATCCAAACACTATTCATTTATGCCACATGACAGGCACACACACACCTTTCCATCTATGGCACTCCGATGGATTAGAGTGCACCAATCCAGAGATGGTCTTTGCTGCCTCATTTAGGGTTTTAAGCTCACTCTCTCTATAGATACGCAGCTATAATACAATGCATTAAAGACACTGACTGGGAATAGGAGAGTATGTCAGTATTTATATTGTGTCTCTTTTAGACTATTGAAGCATTTTCACTACTGCACTATGGTGTGTGACACAGAAGAGGAGAGGAATCCGGTATTCATTTGAGCTTAATTATAGTCCAATTAGAACCATGCTTGTGCTGATTACCTTTCAATATTTGCAGAACCATATATTATCTAACCACCGAAGGGCAGGAGAATGCGGAGCAAGTGAATCTAAAACACTTAACAGATGCCAAATTGCTAAACCTACATTAAAAGCATAAAATATTCTCTTACAGCTTGGTACTGTTCGTGTATAAATGAAATGCAATATATTTAACTGCAGGAATACTCAAAATGCTGTGATTTTGTCAACAAAGTGGTTGTTTATAACGTAATCCTTTAAGGGCCGTTAGTTTCTTGTGAGAGAAACAGGGGTTGCCTATACATATGTGAGAATTGACTGCCTTGTGACTAGACCATCAGCCCTCGCATACATTTTATAAGCGCCAAGCGCCAAGCTCCCAGCACAAAGAAGACACATGGTGCCGATGAATACTGAAGAGACCCATGATGTACAGTAGATCGGATCTGAAGCCTTGTATACTGGCTGCACTCCCCTTTTTAAAACTAAGATGCTAAAGATTGGATCTTTCAGTTTATATTTATTTAAAAAAAAATATATATATATATATATATATATATATATATATATATATATATATATATATATATATATATATATATATTTATTGTTTATCTTGTTTTATATAAAGCACATTCTTCTATAAGAATAGAACAGATATTGACTATTAAATGTGTTCCATATAAATACATTAAATAAAAGGTGCATACTCCTAACTAAAGCATATTTTTCAATGTTATGAAGTGTCTGTCTGGATTGTTGTTTTATGTTGTAACTTGAGTATCGAATGCTCACTTATCATTCCCTTCATATGTCCTCTTCCAGCAGTCGAATACACTGATGTCCTTCCCGATTCCTTCCCTTCGGCCCCGGCTGAGTCCCTCCCTCACTTCTTATTGGAGCCAGAGGATGCATACATCGTGAAAAACAAGCCAGTAGAGTTGATCTGCAAAGCAAATCCAGCCACCCAGATCTACTTCAAGTGCAATGGCGAGTGGGTTAACCAAAATGACCATATAACAAAGGAAAGCCTCGATGAGGTGACAGGTAAGATGAAATGTAACGTGCCGTCCATACATCCATTGTTGGTCATCAATGGCCGATGCATAACTTAGTCATGAACATTATAAAAGCGTTATTAGATTATTGAAATGGAAGGGGCTCTATGGTGGGCCAATAAGAGCTGATATAGACTGTTAGTTCCAACTTTCCAACGTGTACCTTTCTGAGCAGTCTACTTTCACTGGTTTGAACGTTCTAAAAACATTACAGCCCTTCTTCCTCAGACTATACTGATCATTAAAGGCCCTTTCTTGTTGTTGTAGGCCTCTGCCTACAGCTCTGTCCTAAACTTGGGAGAGAACCTTAAGCAGACAGTTTAGCACTCTAGAGCTAGCTATAATGCAGTAGTAAAGCCTGGGAGGATCCTTCAAGATGACTGGAACATCGACAACATCTGGAAGTTAGAGGGGGAGTTTCAGGGAGGAGTATGAATCAATCTTTTCCTGAATGTCAGTCTATTGACTTTAAAGTTGATGGAGTAGTTAAGGTTTTAGCTTATTCTGGAACAGGATGAGTGGATTTGTCACTGGTGGAGTAGTCTGGGAGCGTGCTTCTCACCATTTTCTAGAGACTGTAATGCCCAGCTTCAGTGCAATAACTTGTACTATAGAATTTGAATGCAGTAAGTGCCGGTGATTGGAGGATATTGTTTGCCTATGTGCTTTTATTTCATTCGAATGGATAGGTGACTAGGGACTGATTTATGCACAGTACTCAATGAGTGGTAGAGTGTTTGCACAGCTGGTTTGTTGTGAACTTCCAATGTGCTATCTCAACGGCAAACCTCTTAGCAAGGTTAAAGGAGTTTTAATTCCATTACAACATACAATCTGTACAAGTGATTTATTTAACCAAAAGATATATTCTCTACTAGAAACACTGATTAATGGTCCTGTTTATTGTTACAAAAAAAAAAAGAGTGAATCCTGGAAGCCTCATTAAAAATGTCGTTCTAGTGTTCAGGATAATCTGATTCATTGACAAACAGGGACTATCTTGAACTACCTCATCGTTCTGCATCGGCACGTGGCCATTGACATACCTTCTATTTGCGGAATCACGTGACTCTGTCTGATCAATGGCTTGCTTTCTGTTTTCAGCGTTTGTATGTCTCTCCCCCATCAACCTCTTCCCTTCTATTTCCGAATTTGCGCCTTAAAATGCCATTCATTCACAGGGATGCATTATTTTTACAGTTAATGCTTCAATTCTGAGGTGCAAGGCGTAAAGTTATTTTTAAGTGATTCCCTTCAGCGGAGGAGCTCCAAAACACTGGCCCTTGTATTTCGAACCGCTTGTGTGTAATAACTGTAACACCAACAACCTCAGATTAAAACCCATATTGTGTGGGTCCTTACAGGAAGTGTCCAGAGCCTTGCCTGAAGTCAAAGGCCTTCATGGCCATACTGGTGTCAGAATAAATGCCTCGCTTCTGTTAACTGTTTGTATGATTGACCAATAATTAAACTGGAGCAAGGCCCCACTGGGTTGTTAGGTCAGCGGTAAGGCTCGTGTGTTCATTTACTGGATCAGCGCCTGAATGCTTCTAGTTATTTGGCACAATTTACTCAATTGGTTTGCCTGTAAAAAAGATGATGATCACCTTTCTAGGGAGCTTTTTGTTTAATTAAGCAAAGGAAAAATGCTACTTACTTGTAACATTGGTGCTTCACCATTATTAGATTGACATTTCTAAGTGTTCAAATTGTGCAACCATTACTCAAATTCAAGATGCGTTCAGAAAATCACAGGAAACTATAAAATATATTTTGTTGGAAAATAGTATGTTGTTTACCTGTAACTATGCTCCTCCAACTTTTGTATTTCTCAAAGATTTATATGCTTTATGAATATAAACCTGTTGTGAGATAAAAACAAGTGTATTTATATAAACCCCAGTGCAGTAGAGCTGCAAAAAAAGTAACTTGTAATTTGAAAAAAATATAACCGTGATTGGTAACCTGCTTATATACAGTAACTTTCTTTCAGAGAGTTCATAGAAATTCTGCAGATAAGAAGGCTTAGCGGTGAGGGGTCGTCTGTTCATTGTCCTGCTTTCCTTATCTCACTCCTTCCCTACCATTGCCCTACTAAGTGTGCAGGGGAGGATTCAAGCCACTGGTTTACAATTTGTGAAGGACTTATTCATGTTATAAAAACACTACTGAATGTTGCCAGGATTTATCCATTTTCCATCTCTAACTATTGAAAGGTTAGAAAAGTGTGGACTACAATGCAGTTCTAACGGGAATGTCAGTGTCCAAACCTCAATAAAGATTTTAATGAAACAAAAATATAGTAATCATATATTTCCTTGCACCCAGTACTTCCAGCACAAGGTGATGTTTTGACGAGTTGCACTTTATAGATAACATGTTGTCAAATCAACACTCAGCTTGAGGAGCTTGATGGGACCGTGGTGTCATTGGCATAGCTAAAGAAGGAGAATCCAAGGGATTCCACTAGGGTGTCAAAGGCATCCCATAGATATTAAAATAAGAGCTAATCCTGAGATATGTAGCACCCAGCATGGCAAAGATGTACTAGAGAACTGAGACGGCGGAAGGGTTATAGATTTTTTGTTATCAATAAGAAAGTAAGGTGTGTATGAGAAAGCCATGCTTCTGATCCCTCCTGAAGGAAGCAAGGAGAGAAGCAGTTCACAGTCGACAAAAGGAAAGGCTCTGATCACACAAGGCAACATCCTCCTGTACTTCTCTCCCGTCTCCTCCTCATGGAACCAAGCATCATGTGTTTAAGGATTTTGGTAAAACCCTTAATCATGTTCCCATGCAGTCACTTTAGAGGGCTCGATGTTGTTAAAGAAACCATTATTCAGTTCAACACAGGAGCTCTGAGCAGACAGAAGGCTTATGACAGATTGTGAGAGTACTCTTTTTTATGATGGATCTTGGAAGCATCCTTTAGGATTGCGGGGTCCAGTCTCCAGGTGAGGGTCCAAGCCCATTCTTTTAGACAACAGTTCTGCACAACGTATGGCTGGCTTCCTGTTTCTCAATAAGCCCTCTATTTGCGTCATTCATAGACAAAAATAGATCACTGAACTGAAGCAAACACATGCCTCTTGTATCACCGTTTGTCACCACTCCTCCACCATACCCCTCATACCTGCTTGGCAACATCCGCCCAGATGTATAAGAACATTATAAAATGCTATATAATAAGATGGTAGAAAAGCACTTTTAGTTCCTGTGCGGTAAATCGCCAGAAACTGCACAGTTGTGGAGGGAGTGTTTAATAATTGTAGCAGCTATTTGCTTGGTAGCAGCCTAAAGGACATCATAAAACCCAATATCTACATAAGATGGTAGAAATGCCTCCCTAGTGCATGTGCAACTAATCACAAGATACAGTACAGATTAGAGGGAATGATTTAAAGACAGTAGCCACTGTTTGGATACTGGTGTGTATCAATGCTCAGTTTCTGCTGGTGGTTGCAGGTAGTTGTCCAAGACACTCAATTTTTGGGGGCCTTGTCTTTTTTTCATTAGATGAGAATGACTTCCCTAAAGGTAGAGACTATCAGACACCGACAAACTTCTCTCTTTTGTGTGGCTATTAGTACCCAGCAACACACAGGGCATGCATGTCAATACCTGGAGCACCTAGTGTGGAGGTAGTACTTAATTTGTGCCGGTGGTTGCAGGTGGCAAAGAAACGAGGCAGGGGTTGGCATCAAAACTAGGCAGTCTTCGTATTTGGCAACCCGGACATTTGGCAATGCTAGCAGAGTGTTTCTAAGAAAAACGTTATTTAAGCACTGGACACCCCCCACTCAAATGAACAAGTGGTAGCAATAGTCCTCCAGTGCGTGAGTATGCAAGCAGGGAGTCAGTCAGCTGCGATAATGTGCTGCAGCGGCAGGTATCTCCTTCAGGTGGGATGGCTGAACTATCTGATAGGTCACCAGTCAGTGATGGTCTGGACCCTAGGTTTGTCGGCTCAGCTGTGGGGTTTGAAAGATGAGGGGGAGAAGCGATATTTTAGAGCTGGAGGAGCCTTCCTGTCAAGCTCCAGGCGTCCCACTGAGGCCCCGCTGTGGACGTGGAAGCCTGTGAATGGTAGGCTGCCCTGCTGATGGATGGGCTGCCCCATTCTCTCACTGGCCGCCCCACTCCTCGCAATGCAGCTGCTGCTCCCGCATGTCAGCGTGGGAGGGGCAGGAATGTGTCGTTCCCTTCACTAGGGCTGGGAGGATACCTAAGACAACTGACATTTTGCTGGAAGTGGTTCTCGTGGGAAAAGTACCTATTAAATGTGCCAGAACAGTTAATTATTTTATTACGACTAACATATGATGAGGAAACCTAATGAAACTAGACAGTTGCAAGCGTGCTCATCGTGACTTACTCAGGCATTGCACCCTTCTGTTTATAATAACCGTTTTATCCCTAAGTGTGATTAACAAGGTTTCAGATCACTGGTACCTGATGTGCAGTAGCTCAATGGCAAATATGCTGTGAATCATGTTTTAAAAGCGGTCCTTTTGGAAACACAGCAATAGTGAGGACCGGCTCATTCAGTATATTAACCAACCCAGCGTTTCCAGAACATTCTTTAGTGTTGTGAAATCAATAAGCAGTTGAGAACTGCGCCTTTCCTTAAAATTACAGTGTGAGGGATGTGTGCGCGTGCATGCAGCTAGCCTGTTGGCTAGAGGTTATGGCCCACCGACACACTGCTACCATGGTGCTAATATATTCTAATACACACTATATATTTAACAGGTATTTACTTAAGTCATGCTCCCATTATATTTGCTAGTTTACATTCTGTCACTGATAATAACATCAATGCTGGCATGTATAGCCTGTTATGTAAGTAGTGAGATATAAGTCCTTTTCCAAGAAAGTTCTTGAGAGTTTTTTTAGGTTAATAGTGTGGGTCGATCTGTAGTAAAGTGTTATTCGTTTAGTTGATTTATTTCTTTTCTATTTAGTTGAGTTTTGTTTTGAAAAGCTGACAATAGTTTATGTAGAATGGGCGAGGCCTGTTGACAGAATCTCTTTTCCCTTGGCTAGCTATATTTAACATTTCGTGCCTGCAAATAAAGCATTCGGTGGTTGGCCAGCTCGCAATCCATGCTGGTGGCAAAATAGGAGGTGTGGCAGGGTCATGAGCAGCCTCTCACCTGATTGGGCTATAAAAACGCCTCTACAATCCTGTGATGCTGCAACTGCATCTTTTATTTTTTGTTTCTTTTTTTTTTTACTTTTAGTTGATTGATTGGCCTTCCCATCACCAAAAGGAAGGGGAGGAGCCCAGGGCCCATCTGAGAACTGGTATTTCAATTAGAAGAGGCATAGGGAGCGGCACAGGATCATTCATGTGAAAGGCTGCTCAGGCTCCCTCAGTGCTCCCTATTCTGGAAGCGTGTGGGAGGGCTGTGCTAATGACCCTTTTCTCCTCACCTGTTGGGTAATAACAGCTGTTGATTGCTCCTCATTATGCACACCTTGCCTTCCACTAAGGCCCATAGCTACGGGGATGGTAAATAACAGCGGTTATTGCATGCAGGTATGGGCAATAACGCTCAAAAATGTGTACAGATGCCCTAAGGCCTCATGTAAACACGTGTACTTGTGGAACTTCACCCATATTACAAACACATATACATATGGATAAGTGTATAATTAAAATCTTATTTTCAACATAGTTGTTTCACCTTTTCAGATTTTTTAAAACATGTTAAATACATATACATAACACACCACATATGAGATCAACAACAAGCAAAAATCTTTGTGTTCTTCGTAGTTCAGGGGCAAATTTATTTTTCACACATCTTAATCATTTAATATGTTACTCAGTCATTTTTATTATAAACTCCAGTTCTGGTATGATGGTTTTGCATCTCATTAGTGCAGGAGTACCAGTGCTTAATTTGAAACAATTTAAGTGCCATGGCTATCCCCAGGTCCCCATTGCAGCTTGCACCACCCACTGCCCCTGTCAGTGCTGCCAAGGTCATACCTACATAAACACCAACCATCACACAAGTCTGACAATTCAGACTGTTTAAGGCCCCCACAGCTATAAGAATGGCTTGGGCAGCAGGTATTAATTGCTTTTAATGTATAATGAATAAATAAACAACAGCTGTTCTGCTTATCTTTAAATTGCACAGACTGCACCACAGAGTGGGTGGCAGCTGTCATACGTACCGGTGCTGACAATTAGGTGAGTGCCGGAAACCACCGGCTCACATTAAGCACCGAGGAGTAGTTTTAAACATATCATCAGAATGTTAACAGTAAATAAAACTTAGATGAACTATTTACTCTTCACGGAGCAATGTGAGATTACTGTTATTTTCAAATTTGTAAACACTGAACTACATAAACATGATCCTGCATCATAGTAGGGTCCTTGCAGCTAGATCCTTTTACTGGGAGAATTCTATCCTATAATCCGCATGCCTTTGTTATAGGCATTTGTTAACATGCTGTGACTTTTAAAGATGCCTTGATCTTCAACTGATGTCTTAGCTCCAAGATCACTGCCATACTAGAAAGCCTGAAGAGGGATCAACGTTGTTGATCAGAGACCATGCTAGTATCAGAGCCTGACCCCTAGTATGCTCTCTGAAAAAAGTCAGTGTAGATGACCTTTTCAGGTCTTTTGATGGACCCAAAACAAAACATGAACTGGTATTTTGAATCTAAATGCTAAGAATTAAATACCCACATTCCTTTCCTCCATAGCACCTGCTATTTTTGTGCTGTTTACTAATCTCCATTGTTTACAACATATGCCATGTACAAACAGACACACACATCCAAAGTCTAAAAAGTGCCTGCAACATCCACACCTTGCATAATTGCTCTGTCTCAAACACACACACTGGCCATATACCTACAGGGACCTTCCTCTGTTGCCTACAAACTCAAACATATGGGTAGGTCATTCTGTGTATACAAACTCACAACATGCTAGGCAACACACATTGTTAATCATACATGACAATGCAATCTGCAGTTCATACCAGCACAAGGACAATAAATATATGGATAACTACTTCTTACTGCTCACATATGCATACACAAAAATGTATCCAACGTCCATACTTCTAACAAACATATACACAGTTTTTTATGGTACATTGTATTGGTAGTAATGTATTCATTACGAACTGTTGAGGGGTTCATCAGGATGTTTCCATGAGTAACTGGGCTTAAAACCTAGGGAATTAGGAGTAAATCACATCAGCCAGAAGTAATCTGCAGCTTCTCAGAAAAAGGTTTGTGAGTCAGGCACTGAACGCCTATAGGGTGAGACTCTCAAAGGAAACTTTAGGGGTAAAGGCAGAAGGGAAATGAGGAGGGATGACCAGCAAGCCTTCCCCTCTCTCTTTGGTTTCAACTCAGAGCTTTGCAAAAAAGGTATGTTTAGTTAGAGTGAGAGAGGTCTGCCTGCAGAAGCAGGTCTGTTTGTGTGTGCTTGGTCATGTGGAGAGAGGCTAAAGGCGTGTAACTGCTTCAGTGATTCCCTGTGCCTCACTATTTGCAAGCACCTCTTCTCTATCTGCTCCTGACTCCAGCTTGGGTCTCCAGCTGCTTACACACACACAGACAGTGATGTAGCATGGGTGCCATAGGCCCTAACAAGCAAAGAGTTTTGACCCCTCGTCCTCTGGGTTGGGAGCAAAAAACAGCTCCAAATAAGGTGCAGTGGTTCCCACTCACCCTCTTGTGTTCCATTGCTAGTGTACCAGCTGCACTACTGTGATAGGCCCTGCACACTGATATATTGTTTCCTGCTGCTTCTAAACTCATAGGTCCTGATTACAGCCTTAGCAGAGGGGATTACTCCGTCACAAACATGACAGATATCCTGTCCACGTATTACTAGTTAAATAGGCTATAATGGAACTTGTAATACAGGGGGCGGGATATCTGTCACATTTGTGACGGAGTAATCCCCTCTGTCAAGGTCGTAATCAGGCTCATAGTCCTGGCCCGTTCATATACCTCTGTAAAAAAAACTGTTGTCCAGAGATTTTCATTTTTGATTTGTGTTTTGTATCATTAAAGAAGTTATTTAGCTTGGGTAGCATTGCTAATCCAGGCCGATTTTTTTCTGTACAACATTTTTTTAAATGGCAGATGTATTGCAGTGATGATGTAATATTTCAGGATCCATATACTTCATTGTGGTGTCAAAAAATCTTAATTTCATTCTTATGGATCAATACAGTTTCATCAATGTTGACCATTATTTCTCTGATCTCACTGAGTGTGATACCCTTAGCCAGCACTCAAGAGTGACTTTAAAAATTCACTTGCTTTTTCAAAGAGTGCAAACTTGACTGAAAGCTGGCGGTTGGTTGTTGCTGGGAGCTCATTGTACATGCATATTTTAAAATGTATGCATGCATGCAGTTTGGGTGGGCACACAAATCTGCTGCAAATATATTCACCTTGCAGTTTAGATCAGCTACTCAACTGAAAACTTAATCTTGGAAGAAACTAGCTTCAGATAAATACATATCTGCCCTTTGAGACTCACATAATCTGTACATTATTCTTTAGTCAATCCCTTTGGCTCTTGTTCTGGCTAAAAAAACGAAAACACATTGAAAATACTCTGCTTTCTAATCTGCAGTTGGAGGTGAACGAGGGGTAGCCATCGATCTTCTAAGTGGATGGGCTTTGGGTTTGTCTGTCATCTCTGTCTCAGAATAATTTCTGCTATTTTTTTGACATTTGTTTTCAGGCTTTTTTTCCATTGTATACAACTTGTAGCACTTATTGTTACAGTGCTTAAATATTTGAACCTCTTCACCCACCAGTTTCAATCTTTTGAGAACTTTGTCTTGCTGTATTTCTGCAGCATATCAAACTATCTTCGGTCCAGCTGCAGTTGATGTTAGCTTTTCTTTGGGATTAGTTTGGCGTACGACAAATTTTGTTAGATTTTGTAGTTAGCAATAGTCTGTTAGGAGGTAAAGATCCTCTGCTCCCACCTGCTTAGCTTATGTTTACAATTCTGAATCAACATAAAACCTGAAACAAAAACAACATTAAAATAACCATACCAATATGACGGCCAAAAAACATCATTATAGCGCAGCTATTTTAGAAAATGCAGAATGGTTGCTCTGAGGAGTAATATTCTGTCTCTATAAGACAAGTTGACCCCCAAAACCTATGTTTTGACACCAAAATTAAGTAGATATGTCTCATGGTTCCTGAAATATTACATCATCACTGCAACACACTCGCCATTTTAAAAATGTGGTCCAGAAAATATCAGTCCAGATCATCGTCTACCCAAGTTAAATTACATCTCTTATGATTAAAAAAACACATTTCAAAATTGAGAGTCTCTGGACAACAATCTGTTCATGGAATTCTATCAGAGGGCCGGGATTAGTAAATATGCAGTCTTTGAGGCTGCTTACAAACTGGCACATAACATTGCGCCCGATGTAGCGGGTATCCCGAATTCAAGCAAATGGTGACACGGTGTTGCATGCTGCCTACATGCATGCACTGGGCCCCCCACTCTTGTCATTTGCAAACACGCGTGCGATGTGTCAGCTTTCTCAGAACCTAACTTTGTGGAGCGTGCAGTCAGCAAGGGCGTTCATGCATCATTGTCACAACGCTACATTGTTGTTTCCTGCTTGCAGGTTTAGTGGTACGGGAGGTACAGATTGAGGTGTCCAGGCAGCAGGTGGAGGAACTCTTCGGCCTCGAGGATTACTGGTGCCAGTGTGTGGCGTGGAGCTCCGCTGGGACGACTAAAAGCCGACGGGCCTACGTCCGGATAGCATGTAAGTGTGCGCTCCCACATCAGCTATTCAAACTTTACCCAGCAGCTCACAAGTCACTGCGTTCTGCTGTGTTTCATTTGCTGAAAAAGAATAGGTGTATGGGCCTAGCGTTTTCTTAGGAGCCAGCAGATGAGCGATCAGACACCGAGACTTCCGAATATTGAAGATGCCTCCTGTTGATGTCTCCTCGTGTCTCTTTTTCCCACCATCCTACACCTCCTGTCTCTTTAATTTAAAGAGACAGGAGGTGTAGGATGGTGGAAGCAAGATACATATTTATACGTTATACTTTATGCAGGTTTGCTTTCTTCATTTGTCACAGGTTTCCTATCTTTCTCTTCTCCATTCACACTTTCTTGCTTTTCTCTATCTTGCTTTGGGTCTCAGTTTGTTGATGTAAACAAAGTCCAGAGATGGGCGCGAGCCCTGGACTCTTTCTTGTGTACGTACAGCCAACTCGTAAACTACAGATCCCTGTTTATTAAACATTTTTTCTGATGACTTGCAACAGGCAAGAGTTGATAAATCATACCTTAGGAAATAAAACGTTCTGACCTTTTAAGTCCGATTCCCGGGACTCAGGGATGATCAGGGACATTGAACAGTTAAAAGACAGCGCAACCGAAAATGATTTGGCGTGGGTCTCCTATATATTGACTCTGCTTCCATCTAGTGACAAAAAACAGAACCGCAGTTTAGCCAACACAATCAAAGCTTAATAAGAATAGCCGATCCAGTCCGTTTAATCATTGGTACTTACAGATGTATCAAGTTTAGTTTTGTTTCATATGTGTTTTTAAATAGCGTGTCGGTCGAAATCAGTTAATATATCAGTATACGGAAAGGAAAAATGGATTTTGAATGTACATGTGGGTCTTTGAGACCTCTAGCAACAAGTTTGCACACACTTTATTAAATGCTTTTTTGTATGTTTGAAGTGTCCAGATGGTATGACCACGAGTTTTAACCCCGACGTATTACATCAATGCTACCGAGATATTTCTACCTCCCTTTTCTGCCAACACTAAACTGGAAATCCCTTCCATAAGAGAGCAACATCACTTAATTCTGACATTGCACCCCATGGTGCCACAATCAGAGCCACATAAGTGTTTGAAATATGTACTCTTTGGTGACAAACACCCAACGCGGGAAGAAATAGAATAATGTAGTCGCTTACATTGAAGAGCAGCTTGACATCCACTCGGCTGACTCTGCTCCAGGCACCGAAGGACGCCCGTTTCAGTTGTCAACATTCTACCTTAACATTCTACACACACCTAAAGGGGAAGAGCGAGAGCAGAGCCTCAGTACTACACACGCTTCCAAACACTTGCAGCACATCGCGATAGGAAATGGACATTTACCTCAGGGAAATGACAGTGCAGGAAAGAAGCTTAAGTCTAAATATACGATCATCTTAGTTGCCATTTTACTGATTAGAGGTAAACTGCAGATCCATGTTTTCCTCCCATAGTTACAGAATAAGGGTGGGTTTGAGTAAGTGCATAAGGTACCACCTTTAAGAATTTAGTTCCTGTGACAAAAGTCTGGTGCAACTTTTTAAAATATTTGTAGAACTTAATTTAAATATCCAGCACAGTCCACAATTTTCCATACAAATCTGAAAAGTTTCAGAAAGGAGTAGAAGAAGGTGAACTTAATGTCACCCATTCTTTACTTTGGCCGGGTGATGAAAACTGATTGGGAGACGCTTCCTGCTCATTGTGAAACAAGTGCCGGAATGTGCTGGGTTATTATTGCATTTCCATGCACGATGCTTAACTTGTTGCCACCCATCTCGCCCAAATTCACGTACTCGAATTCTTATCATATACCAAGGTTTGTTATTCAGAAGCTGAACAATGAGACCCATTGTTCTGCATTGAGATTTGTTTAAGATGGAAGCATAACTTACGTATTATTAGTAGTGTCTGAAAATGTGCAAGGAGCACTCAAACCACAGCATGCCAAAGTGCTGTCCCTTGGTAGACAATAGCGTGTGTGTTTTGTGTGTGTGTGTGAAGTTTGTGAACATAATTCAGTGCACTGCAATATGTTAGTTCACCTTCAGCAAATGCTCATTAAGTATGTAGTTCAAAACTTTCCAGCTCATCAAACTGCCATGCTTCAATCAAGCACCTTGTCGTCTGCTAGATGTACAAGAGTATGTGCATGTGCATGTCTGGATGTGTGTCTGTAAATGTGCGTGTACATGTGTGTTTGAGAATGTGTGTGTGTGTTAGGGTGATCTGCTGGTAAGAAGGCAAATTCAGGACAGTGACAGTAGAAATTCAGGACAAAGGTTTAAAATTCATGAGAACAATTCAGGACAAAAAGGTCATTTTTACAGACACATTGGAAGATGTTGCACAATTATAAAATAAACAGCTGAACGAAGTACAAGGCAAATTTGTTTTATGTTTTTTAGTTTGTTTGAAACATTGTAGTGATGAGCAAACATTCACAAATGGCTGGGCAGGTTTAAAGAGGAGAAAACTAGCAAACATATACACTCTGAGCAGAATTAGCAGCTGGCATAAGGGGTAGTTTTCACAATTTTACCCCAGTACCATGAATGATAATGCCAGAAGCATCGCTCTCTTGCTGAGCATAGATTTCCAGTTCAAAGTCAGCAGCACTACTAAAGAATGTGAGAAGGACAGAGCAATTATGTTGAGAAAGGAGGAGAGGGCTATATACTGTGAGGAAGAGAAAGACGTTTTGAACAATGAGAGTGAACAGTGAGAGAAGTGTAAAGCAAATGAGGATCTGCAATCTGACAGAAAGAGTAGATCGTGATAAGAGAAAAGAAGACAACAGAAGATGGGGTAGATAAAGGAGAAAAAACAGATACAGAAAAGTGCTGAGGATGATAGAGAGAATGCTTAAAAGAGAGCAGAAAGTAGAGGGGGCATATGAAGGGTGGAGGGAACTGAGAGAATGCATGTCGGGGTGTGTGAGAGGCAGAGACGAATGGCAAGTTAGGGAAGAGGAGGGAACGGAGCCAGAAAAGGGAACTGAGAAGTGTTGAGGTTGAATAGGGAATGAATAGCGAGATGCTGTGAGGACTGACTTTGTAACTTGCATGTCAGATCTTTCAATCTCATTTCCAATGCACCACGTTTTTAGACATATGCTGCTACTCTGCTCTTTCACACAACACAACTTCACTTGCTGTGCTCCTTGGAATGCTAGTAAATATCTCCCTCAAAGACTTGGCACTGGTGCCCAGATTTGTCTTAGACCTTATACAGTGCTCTGCTGCCTTTTGGCTGGGGTCCCACTAAAGAAACAACATGTACACATAGAGAGGAAATCACTGTTTGTTAAGAAAAGGCTATTTTTCAAAGAATTAGGGGGCAATCCATCCAGGGTCCCAGCTCAAAGCCTTTAGCAGGTTACAGTGTGGTACTATAAGATTCTGGGATTAGAGCACTTTGATCAGGATTGTAGGCCTTTCTACTTGTGCTCTTCATTATCCATTACCTGGAAATGTTTAAATAACAACTTTACAGAAACAAGGATTATGATAAATTTAAGTCCGCCCGTTCATAGCTCCTTCCTAGTAGCCCGACCCACAATCGGCTGAAGTACTTTTACCCCATTGTCTGGGGCACTCCACAGACTGCAGGAATGATAGCTACATACCTGACAGGGCTGGCTTTAATGCTGGTGCCAGATGGTGTAAGAATATTTGTTGTGTCCCCCCAGACCTCTGTCTCCAAGGAGTCAGTCAGTACCACTCCCATTGCTGCCCCTCACCACTGCATAGAGCCACTCTCATGTGCATTGAAGTCCTTTTGCAGTGCCCTACATTCCAGATATGCAGGGTAGAGTAGGGTGTAGGGGTAAGTTATGTCACACACATATTAATGCTTTGTAAGTGCAAGCATGTAAACAAGTGTATAGTATAGGAAATGTCACCTAAGACAATGGGCACTGGAATTATGCAATTTTGCAGCTGTAGTGGTTTTTGCATAATTATAGGTTTGCAGCATTTGCCACATAATCCCCACCTTCTGCATAATGTGCAGAGTTTAGCTCAAACAGTTCAAGAGTCACTAAACTGCAGTGACACATGTTGTTGGCGCAGTGGTTGGCCCTTTGCAAAGGATGACTGGTCATCTTTCTGTTGCTTATTTGGGTGTTAAACTTGTACTAATGAGGTGCCACTAATACCCATACAGTGTTACTATGTTTAAAAATGACGAACTAATGAAGCAATACTATCACAAAATGTGTTGCTTTACACCGCATAATTGAGCTTTTCTTGTCATGTAATTTACTTAACTCTGCTGCATAATTTGGCCCTCTCCTGCAGCATAATTCCAGCGGCACTGTAAAGACAATAAGGACTACAACACAAAGGAGTCACGTCATACATACTTGGAGGCATTATATGTTGAGCACTTGGTGTGGAGAAATACAAACACGAGATTTAAAACACAGCATAGTGGTTGGAGGTTTTCTAATAAGTATTTATTATCCAAAGGAACCCTTTTAGCAACCTTTCAATAATAAAAGGTTAAGGAAAAACAATAAGGTTGCAAAACCATGCCTTGCAGGTTCCGTGCTGCTATTTGATTCTGGTTTATAGCTAGGGCAACTGGTATTATGCAGTGTAATGAGGCATATTTTGTGTTAGTATTACTTCATTATTTTCTGATTTTTACACTTGTTAAAAACTTTTTGTCATAGATTGCACCTCATTAGTACCTGTTTAATACCCACATACAGCAATTAGCAAGACAAAACCGACCAGGCAACGTTTGCAAAGCACGCAAAACATGTTGCTGCATATTTAGTAACTTATGAACCGTTTGAGCAAGAAACAAAATCTTTTGGTAAAATCTTCTGACTACGCCGCAGATGATGGAATATGTGGCAAATCCATAACTATTCAAAAAACTCAGCAACAGCACATTTGCATAATTTCAGTGGCCCTGTTCTTGGCTCTCTGTCCTGTATTAAGATTGTATGTATGAACTGCAATTAACAAAGGTATCTCTGTGAGAAAAACAGTATCCCACTGAACTATCTACATAAGAATTAATTTTTTATCTGCATTTTACAAATTGTGTTTTGCAGGAGGAACACTATCCCTCTACTCTACTTTTAGATGAGTAAAAACTAGGACTAGGCAAAATCTCTGGTACCTCGAACATTAATCACCAGAGTTAAATTACTGCCACACACTCTGAAATCTGTGTCTTTAACCCTGCAAGAAGTGTGAGCTTGGCCCCGGGTGCAAATGCCACACGCTAGGCCAGCCAGAAGAAGGCCCAGCACATCCTATGTCTGCACAGAGAGGCCCATTAGTATTCTGTGTTCAACAATCTTCTGACAAACAGAATGACAATGGGCCGATAGAAGTCTGTGCCAGGCCGGGAAGGGGCTGTTGCAGGCCCTTGAGTTTTACAAGAGTGCAAGCTGGCCCCTGTTACTGAGGCTTCTCGCTCAATGTCCAGAATTATGGACAACATTTGACTTTAAAAGGGATCTTCATGTGCAACGGATGTGAGGCTCAAATAACAGACAATCCATGAAATTTACGGATAGCTTTTCACCCTAGTGTGTGTGTGTGAGAGAGAGTGTGGTTGTATGTGTTTTTTTGCAGCATGAAACTTTTCTAGATTCTCATGCTGTGCATTATTCTGCCATATAGTGGTTGGGACCAGAATTCCTCAATATACTACTAGTCCTTCTTCTCCTTTCTTTTTTTTTCTTTTTTTTTCTCTTTTCTTCTCTTTTCTTTTCTTTTCTTGTGCATTGGTGGTTCTACCACTTAGGGGGTCATTCTGACGACCGCGGAAGCACCGCCAACAGGCTGGCGGTGCTTCTGGGGCCATTCTGACCGCGGCGGTACAGCCGCGGTCAGAAAAGGGAAACCGGCGGTTTCCCGCCGGTTTCCCGCCGGTTTCCCGCGGCCCCAGGGAATCCTCCATGGCGGCGCTGCAAGCAGCGCCGCCATGGGGATTCCGACCCCCTTCCCGCCATCCTGTTTCTGGCGGTTTTCACTGCCAGAAACAGGATGGCGGGAACGGGTGTCGTGGGGCCCCTGGGGGCCCCATTAAGATTTTCAGTGTCTGCTTGGCAGACACTGAAAATCGCGACGGGTGCAACTGCACCCGTCGCACACCAGCAACTCCGCCGGCTCCATTCGGAGCCGGCTTCCTCGTTGCTGGGGCTTTCCCGCTGGGCGGGCGGGCGGCCTTTTGGCGGTTCGCCGCCAGCCCAGCGGGAAAGTCAGAATGACCGCCGCGGTCTTTTGACCGCTGTACGGTCTTCTGGCGGTTCCCGCCAGGCGGGCGGCTTCCGCCGCCCGCGGGGGTCAGAATGACCCCCTTAGTGTCTTATCCAGCCTCCTCAGATGCATATGCCCTCCCTGGAAGCTCCCTGTAATGTTCGTCATCTTCAGATTCTTTTTTTCTGCTTTTGGGACTGGAAGCATTTCCAAAAGCTCTCCAAACTATGAAGAAAAGAAGTTGTAGAAAATGTTTCTTTGAAGAAGACCAAAGGATTCTCTGACATAAAGGTACAGAGGAGTAGTGTGGAACAAGTATGTTGAACTAGTATCGGAGAGTGCCCGAACAAGGGGCTCCTGTTCTGAGTGATATAGAGAAGACGCCATTCCAATTTTGCTCGAAGTGCCACGTCAAATTCACCTAAAAGGATAAACATCAGGCATGTAACCTGTACCTACTGCTAAGCCACAACTGCGAAGACTGTGAGGCCTTTGAAGATTTTAAACTGAAAATGCTGAGAGTGAGGGACAATCAGAGGCAGGCACACTACGCTATGCAGGGCCAGAAGCCAACTCCATCACTGAAGGATTTGGGATTGTCAAGTAATGATGAAATTAATGTTGCTGAAGGGGCAGAAGGAGAAGGGTTGGACATTGTGTTGTCGATCATAATTAACATTGAGAGGGAACAACTCAAGATGAAGGTTACTCTGATTATTATTTTTTAGGTGTAGACTCTAAGTCATCTGACTCAAAAAACGACCTCACCATCTAAAAAGTCAATGACCAAAGATAGCAGAAGACAAGAGAAGATCAAAAGAGTCCCTCGGATCCCAAGGCAGGTACACCAAAAAGACGCTGAAAGATGATTGTGGTCATAAGAAAGGAAATTTCGACATTGAAACAAAAATCAACATCAGCTCTCGGCACAGAAGAAAAAGCCACAAAAATTGAAAGGGAAAAAATACAGCTATGGGTAGCAATGGCAGGAATCCTTCTTCAAGAAAGAGGATTCAGACAATTTGGCCATGGAACTGTTCCAAGGGGGCTAAGAATTAACCGAAAGCCAGTGGCAAGACATCAAAACAGATTCCCCTAAAGAGGGAATTGATACTTGCTCTTCAAGACTGTTGCCTTCTGATGATATTGCTATGCATGGACAGCATATTAAAAAGCAGCTGAGACATTTGGGGTACAATCAGAAGAGCAAAAAGCCCAAACCTGCTTCCTGCTGGAAACATTACTGCCCTCTCAGACAAAAAACAGTTTTCCCAATGCTACCAAGCATTTTGGATTAGGTGAGAGACGCTTTAAAGGAGCCTGCAATGTTAGAGCAATGACACCAAGCGCATAAAAGAAGTGTAGACATTCGTCCAAGGATCCTCTATGCATAAGAGGAACCGTCCCAGATGAGTCAATCATAGCAGCTACAGCAAGAAGAAAGGCAAACATCCCAACTACATCGGTCCACCTCCAGACAAGGAGAGTAAGAGGATGGATTTGGTCGGCAGGAAATGTAAAAGAGGAGCAGCAAATTAGTGGAGAATCACTAACTCCAATGTATTGCTAGATAGGTGCCCATACCAGCAATGGGATGATTTGGCAGAGCTTATGAAGCACCTACCTGAACAGTACAATAAACAAGCGGTTGCACTGGCTGAAGAGGGTAAAAGCATAGGCAATACATGCCTCAAATCAGGATTAAATGCAGCAGATACGGCTAGCCATCAATTGATGGTAGGAACAACACGGAGACATCATGCATGGCTGAGGGTGTCTGGTTTTAAACGAGAAGTTCAGGCAAACACCATAAACCTCCCAGTTCAATGGCGAACACCTGTTCAGAAGTTCAATAGATGGAACATTACAACAGCTGAAGAAAGACAACAATGGAAACCCTTCAATTTAGGGGAAACCTAGGAAGAGGAACAAGGGCCAGATGTAGCAACTTTGCAAATTGCGAGTTGCAATTTGTGAGTCCGAGCGACTCGCAAATTGCAACTCGCAATTTGCAATGCAGAACGGTGTCTCAGACACCGTCTGCGAGTCGCTATGGGATCGCAAAGACCCACCTCATTAATATTAATGAGGTGGGTCGCAAATTGCGGCCCCATAGCGACTATGGGCACTCACAGATATGGAGGCCTGCTGTAGTCAGCAGACCTCCATGTCCGTGACTGCTTTTAAATAAAGCATTTTTTTTTTTTTCAAGTGTAGCCCGTTTTGCTTAAAGGAAAACGAGCTGCACTTAAAAAAAAAAACTAAACCTTTTGTTTCGGAATTTTTTCAGGGCAGGTAGTGGTCCCTTGGACCACTACCTGCCCTGAAAAAATAATTTGGGGTCCAGTCACAAAGGGGAAGGGGTCCCATGGGGACCCCTTCCCGTTTGCGAGTGGGTTACCATCCACTTGAAGTGGATGGTAACTGCGACTCCATTTGCGACTGCGTACGCCGTCGCAAATGGAGTTGCATACCACTCCGACTCGCAAATAGGAAGGGAACACCCCTTCCTATTTGCGACTCTGAAATGCATTTTGCGAGTCGGTCCCGACTCGCAAAATGCATTTCTGCATAGCAAACTCAGGTTTGCGACTCGCAAACGGCGATTTTCGCCGTTTGCGACTCGCAAACCGTTTGCTACATCTGGCCCCAAGTCTGTTAAAAAGACTGTCAGGAAGAGGAATCTCCTCTTCACATCGGGGGTTTCAAGGAGCAGGCCAGTCTCAGCCAACAAGTCAACACTGGCAGTTTCAGGTGCAAGGACAACAGTCCTTTCAGGGACGTCCATGAGAAAGAGCACAACCTCCAAGGAGGAGCCCCCACCAGCAAGTGAACCAGCACTACATCAAGACCTCTCGCACACTAGTGGGAGGACGGTCAAAAAAACATCCTACAGGAGTGGAGGACAATTCAGTCCTTCAAGGTAGCAACAGACAATTGGATCTTAAATATCATAAAGTATGGATATTGCATAGAACTGATCATGACACCTCCAGCAATAAGACCAAAGGAAACAGTCAACTCAAAGAAAGAAACATCCAGTCTACTCAAGGAAGTAGTGGAATTGATGGCAAAAGGAGTAATAGAAAAGTGCCCAGGAAGGAAATGAATCAAGGAAATTACTGAACATATTTCCTTAAACCAAAACAGGACAGATCATTACATCTGATACTGGACCTACGATTTATAAACAAGTTCATATAGACACAAATATTCAAGATGCCAACACTGCAGGAGGTTATACCACAAATACAAAAAGGGGATTGCATGGCAACCATAGACCTGACAGACACCTACTTAAACATCTCAATGAATCACAATCAAGAACGTTTCTTGTGATTTGTAGTCATTAGAAGACTTTATTCGGTATGAAAAAAATTCATCCATTAAAACAAATAATCACCAATACATCAGTTAATATAACAATAAAACAATATACAATAAAAACACCCCTCAAGAATATAAACATATAAAACCTCATTCATAAAAACAATAAAATAAAATAGTTCATTCTAAAAACTCTACATTTTTACGCCAAGTAATAGCTCCCTTCAAGAATGATCCCAGGCCCTTCCACACCAATACATCTGAGGCCATTTGCAACCTCATAAAAGCAGGACGATATTGCACGAAACCCTTGGGCCTTAAAAGAGGTAATAGAAATCAAGTTCTAAACGGTGCATAAAAAACACAAAACAATGTAAAATGGGGCAATGTCTGTTGGGACACCCCATCACAGGGGCAGTGTCTAATAGATTTTTCCCCATACTGACCTAACGGGAAACACAGATTACTTCTAATGATCCCCAAACGGAATCGAGTAATGAGAGACCTTTCCCTCACATCATTTATCTCTAAGAGATAGCGCTCAGGACCCACCCCCATCTTTAGCATAATAAAATCCCTAATCAATTGTTTCCCTAAAGCCTCCCCCTCCCTCTTGGTCTCGTGGATTCTCAGAAAATTATCCTTAACCCATTTTTTATCACGACTAGTCAGGCCCTCAGGATAATCAAACAAATCAGGCCGCCCCAGATCATGGGCCATCTTCCTTATGTACGTCAGCCAGGGGATGTTCTTTACATTGTCACAAGCCAAACAATCCCTTAAAATATCCCTATTAAGAGTGGCATGTTCGTTACTCCAGATTGAAATCCATAACAGAAGGGGAGCCAACTGAATAATGTCCTGCACAAACTCAAGCTCCAGTTCCAAATGAAGGCAAAAACCAGGGATATTTTGTCCAACTCCCAATAGCCTTCTACCGAACCGATTTTCTTCTACCGTAAGGGCTCGGATATCTCTATACCCCCAAAGTGCAGCACCTTATAGCAGGTCAGGGAAGCATTTCCGCCTATAGATTTCAAGCAAAGGCTTAATAGGTTTACTACCTACCCTTACAGCAAAGTCAAAAGTCGCACCAACTGTTGCATGAAAAAGCACACCCCTTCTGGCAATACAGGGTTTCCAAGATCCTTTCTCATCAAAAATGACCCCCAAATATGGGAACTCATGGACCCTGCTAATAATTTGATCCTCCATCCTTAGCTCCCCCACCCTACTCAAGGGTCTTCCGCAAACCATAAAATGTGATTTCTTAAAATTAATCTCTAAGCACAAAGCTGACATAAAGGAGGCATAAGCTCTAACTACTTCACGGAGACCATTCATAGTGCGGGCCATAAGGACCGCGTCATCCGCGTACGTCAGCACAGGGATATCAATACCATTCACCTTTGGAACATCCCTACAATGTTCCATCAAAAAATCGGACAATCCATTTGTATAGAGAAGGAACAAAGTAGGAGCCAGAACGCACCCCTGGCGCACACCCCTTGAAAGCTTAAAGGCCTCTGAACATTCCCCATTAGACCCCACCCTCACATTTGCAACCGTTCCTGAATGGAGATACTGGAGCAACTGTACAATATTAGGATCCATCCCTAGCTGATTTAACCTCTCCCACAATATAGACCGGTTCACCTTATCAAAGGCACAACTAAGGTCCATAAAAGCAAGGTAGAGGGTACCTTTCCTGGCCTGCGTATATTTACCAATCATCATCAAAAGGTTAAGACATTGTTCTCAAGTGCCGAGGCCTTCCCTAAAACCATACTGGTCCCGGCTTAAAATATCATTTCCTATCATCCAGGCCTCCAAAAGCCTTAAAATAATCCATCCCAGAATCTTCACAGAAGAGTCCAGGAGTGAAATGGGGCGATAAGACTTAGGATCATTTCGATCGCCCTTTTTTAATACTGGGACAATACAGGCCAGTCTCCAAGAGGCAGGAATGCCCACAGTAACTGCCGCATTGAGAATATTTAAGAGAATAGGTGCCCATAACTGGGGGTTAGATTTATACAAATCCATAGGGATCGAATCCGGGCCCGGAGCTTTATTGCTAGCGCTACTCTGTATCGCATCAATAACCTCCTGGAGCAAAAACCTAATTGCTAGGTAAGGAGCCATATCATACTCATTGTCCCGGTTATTTCTTAGGGGAGTACCCTCAAAAGTTCTACAAAAGTGAATTAGCCAGGCCTCTGGGGCAATGTTACAGCCAAAGCCCTCAGATGTTTCTGTTCCAAAGGAACCTCTATTTACCACCTTCCAAAACAAACCAGGATCCTTCAGAACTATGGCACGCTCTAACTCTTCCCAGGCTTTATCTTTATGTTTTAACTTGCTATCCCTCAGGGCCCTTTTATACTTAATTCTAGCTTATTTTACAAGGACCCTATCTCTAGGATGTTTCTTAGTTGCCATCTTCAAGTTTGCCCTTGCATCATAGCAGGCCTTGTCAAACCAACCACATTTACGTTTACTGGGGTGGCTGCCTATTGAAAATAAACAGTCTCTCACTGCTGTATTTACTACTGTTATTGCATCCATAACAGCCGTAGGATTGGGAGCCTCTGTCAGAAGTATTTCCATAAATAGATGTAAGTTTTCCCCCACCACCCTTCCTACGACTTTTTGGGTATCTACTTGTTTCCACCCAAGCCGCCTGCCCTGGTCCCTTATCTCCACTGCTACAGGCCCACCTCGTCCTAATTTACGTAGGGCCCCTGGGAGTTTAAAATACACTATAAGGGGATTATGGTCACTAAAACACTCCCCTAGCACCTCACCCCCGATCACCAGATCTTTCATAGGTGAAGACACAAAAATATAATCAATGGTGGTTCCAGACCCTCTTCCCACATAGGTTGGAAGTTGGTGAGTATCTACTGTTTCTATGTCACACAAATTTTGTAGGCCCATCTTCCTAAGTTCCTTAATTAAAACCCTGCCCCTGGAGTCCTGCAGACCATCCGCTAAATAATCCTCACAGTCACACATAAAGGGATTAACCACAGTACTAAGCCTTCCCAACTTAGCATTAAAATCTCCAGACACAATAGCACAGAATTCCAACCCCACCTCCTCCATTCTATATTTCAAAACCTGAAGAACGGAGAATAGGGCCCCAATTTGGCACCCCACATCCCACACAGCATTATAAAAGTTTACCAGCAGAATATTAAAATTATTGGAAAAAATTACCCATACCAGCAATATACCCTGGTGGTTGCAATTGATTTGAAAAGCACCCACTATCTTAGAGAGGCGAATTAGGGTAACCAGGCCACCTTTCGAGCGGCCACCAAGAGACTGCACAGCTGGAATTGCAAATCTGTCATACCCATCCCACACAGACATCCCCTCCGACCAGGTTTCCTGAAGCATGATAACATTATAGTTAACCACACACCTAACCCACGCCTGATCAGATAACTTGGCATCATACCCCGCAATATTCCATGAAATAAGATTACACTGAGGAGGCACCTCTTCCCGCATAGTCAGGGTCTCGGCGCATTGTCAGTCCACCCCTTCCAGACCTAGATTACTGTTGGTGACAACTCTTCTACTAGTTGCCTGCAGGATATTCTGACCTAGAGGGGGATTCCTGCCGATGCCAAGAGAAACCTCAACACTCAATTGCATGTGGTCATAAAAATAACCCAAAGGGACCATACCTATTGTACCTGCTCTTGGAACAGCAGGACCATAAGTAGATAGGAGCCTTTCAGTCAGGCCGGGATATCTAACATTTATAATAATACAGTCTTCATTCCCCACCTTATTTTTGGGCCCGACCCAACCAATTCTAGCAAACAGAATATCCTTAAAATCCTTACATGAAAAATCACAGTTCTTACTCAACCAATATCCAGCCTTATTTGTGAGTTGGGCCGTAGACTCAGTTTCCCCAGGAGCAAGGGCAGGTACATTCGTCAACACCACCACATAGTGGGCACAAGCTGGTGAGAGATCCAAACAAGCCAATGAAGGAATGACCGTCGACAGGTTCTGATTATCGTTCCCATCCAGCTGTTGGCAGACCCCCCCATCTGCCACAAATTCAGGGTCAGGCTGCCTACTACAACTAGGTCTATTAACGGCCCTATCAACCATTAATAGAGAAGTCGGTGGAGCCGGAGCTATCTCAACGCAAGCACCCTGACCCCCAGATTTTACAGGATTAACCAATAGCTGAGGTGTTTTTCCCAAAGGCCCCAGAGACCCGCAGCTTCCTCCGGCAGGAACAACTCCTCACTAGAATGGGATCACCTAGTCGGGGCCACACATCTACCTGCACAATGCCTCCCTTGACTTCCTTGCACACATAACTGAGAAACTGCTTTTTCTATGGCCAATAATTTCGCCACAACAGGGGACAAAATACCCTGGACCATTTCCTGAAATTTTGACAATAAAATAGTTACATCACAACCCAAATGCTGGCAGAGTGCAGGGTCACTGCTCATACCCTTAGGGAGCTCCAAGAGAGGTGTTTTCGATTTGGGCATCATTTTCTTTAAAACCTTTTTTTTCCTCGGGGGAGGGTTACATTTATCCACGGGGCAGACCGGGGGAGAAGATAATAAAAGTCTTTTGCTTCTTCTAGAGGGTCCTTGACCACCAGAGCCCTCTATTGTCACTGTTGGCTCAGCCTGGATGGGCTCAGCAGCAGCCATAGCAGCACCTTGGTCCCCCCCGGATAGGCCACCTCCACATCCACGCCCTCCAGAGGATCACTACCTATTGGGACCTGACGCCAGTCCTCCAATTCCATGGATAACCTCCTCTCTGCCAAATCGATTTCCTTTGTTACAACCCCAACAGCTCTTGCAAGGAAGGAATCCAATGTGGTGGTGCCACTTCCCTGTCTACCACTGCCACCCCCCAATGTACCAGTTAACGGTCCTCTTTTCCTGCCCATTTCTCAGTAAAAAGTTTCATACAACAAAAGCAACAAGCGAGGCAAAAATAATAAATAAAAATTAAAAACAATTTAAATCACAGTCACACCCACTGTAGAACTCCAAATATACTCCAGATATTGGCAAATATATATAGTCACCCTCCACAGGAAACGAAAGAGAGGTGGCCCAGCCCAGCCTCTAACGGGCGATGACGGGCGCAAGACGGGCCCGCCCTTGGCCCGGGCTTCGCCCGGGTGCGTCCCGCGCCACGGGAAGCAGAAACATGCTATCCGCGCTTTCTGGGGCAGGCTCCGCCCCCTTGTGTCCGGTGTCAGCGCGTCCTACCGAGGGCCAAGGCAAGTACAAACAATCCCGCGCCGCGGGAAGCAGAAACGCGCTATACGTGCTTTCTGGGGCAGGCTCCGCCCCCTTGTGTCCGGTGTCAGCGCGTCCTCCCGAGGGCCAAGGCAAGTACAAACAGACTTATTAACAATTCAAAGTGCTGGCTTTCAGAATAAAGTTGGCACCAATAGTAAGTACAAAATGCCTAGCAGCAGTGGCAGCACACCTAAAAAGACAAGGAGTATATGCTTATCAAGACGACTAGTTGGTAAGAGCAAGTTAATTAAGCAGGCGTACAAAAGTTTATGACAACCCTGTTCAGTGTAGGTTTTTTAATGAATACAGGAAAACCAACAACAAAGCCAGAGTAAAAAATTGTATTTCTATGGGCAAGAATCAACTTGATAGATGCAAAGGCATATCCATCCGAAAAGAGGGTAGTGTCATTACTTCATAAAACTCACATTTACCAGAAGGGACAATCTCTGACAGCGAGGACTGTGGTAAAATGCTTCACACGTGGGTTGGGGTGCACATATGGGCTCACTCAAGGTCAGAGGTGTATGGTTGGAACAAGACGCACTATAGCATATGAATGTTCTGGAACTGAAAATTGTGTTCCTAGCATTTTCTTTAGTGCTTTCGCACCAAAAGGAATATCTTTTCCACTTGGTCATATAATACTTTCTTGTACGTGGCCTACTTGTTTCTCTGAGGACCACCATTGTTTCTTCTGATCAGCCTAAGTGGCCAACTTTTAAGTCTTCAGGAACCATGCTGCTAATCTTAAACTCTCTGGTTCTGGATAGAGAAATCTCCCCCCTTTCATTGACAACAGGTCATGAAGTTTTGGCAATTTCTAGATGTTTCTTTGTGCCATTTCTATTAGTTCCGAGTGCCATGTCTGTCTCACTCACTGAGGGGCAATAAGGATTAGTGTTACCTTCTCCTTTTTACAATAGTTGATTACTCTGTATAACAGTGGTACTGTGGGAAAAGCGAATGCAAATATCTCTGACCAGCTTATCGACTGGGCATTCCCAAAGGATTGGTGGTGTGAATGTCTGGACGTAAAGTGTTGGCATTTTGCATTTGCCTTTGTTGCAAAGAGATCTATATTTTGTGTACCCCAATGTTTGAATATTTGTTTGAGTACTGCTTGATTGAGTTCCCACTCATGGGAAAATGATGCTTGCCTGCTTAGTATGTCTTTCCCTGGGAGATGAATCGCTGACAGGGAAATTCATCCTTTATTATGGCCTATGCAAGAGGCCCTATAGAAAGAAGTCTCTTAACATCGCCAGTAATAAAAAGATTCTTAGAGGGAGCAAAAAGGATAGCACCTCCTACAAGTGTGCTTGCTGCAACACAGAACCTAAGCCTGGAAGTAACCCATGTAATGAGGAAACCCTTTGACCCTCTTCACAAGGCATCATTAAAAATGCACATGCTAAAAACAGACTTTCTAGTATCAATGGCTTCACTTCGTAGAGTGATTGAACTACAAGCACTTACTAATCAGGAACCTTACTTTCAAATCTACAGGGACAGGATAGTCATGAGGACAGATCCACAGTTCCCAACCTAAAGTTGTTTCATATTTTCATATGAATCAATCAATTCAAATTTCACAGTTAAAAGAGCTTCACGGACTTGATGCAAAAAGAGCAATCATGTACTGTATAGAAAAAACAAAGTGAAGCAGGAAAACAAAACAATTATTAGTGTCCTTTGCTGACACCAACAAAGGTAAACCAGTAAGAAAAGGTATAATTTCTAAATGGATCACACAAATAATTCAAGTATGTCACCTAAGTGCAGAAGAGGCATTAAATCACAAACTAAAAGCACACTCAATACGCAACAAAGGGGCAACTATAGCTTGTCTAACAAATATACTTCCGCAGGATATTTGCATGCCGTCTACTGGGTCATCAGTGCACACAGTCACAAGACATTATTTCATTAATATTTAAATGAACAAGGAAGCTCAAGTTGGACAAAGAGTGTTAAAATATTTATTCACAAATTTAAGCTCATCTTCTTCCCAGCCACCTCAAGATTAAATACGGCTACAAAATCAGTGTATGGTAAGTTAACCAGAAAAGATTCAAGCTGCAAAACAAAATGGTTTCTTACCTGTAGGAGTCGTTTTGCAGCTTGAAGAATTTTCTGGATTTGCTGGTACTTGACCGACCTCACCTAGAAGATGAGAAGAGAGTATTAAAAAAAAACAAAAAAAAGAATCTGAAGATGGCGACCTTGCCTGGGAGCTTTGAGGTGAGCATATGACATCAGAGGAGACTGAACAAGATACCGAATGGTGAAACCATCGACGCACAACAAAAAACAAAAATAAAATAAAAGAAGGAATACTAGTATATTGGAGAATTGCGGTCCTAACCACTATATGGTGGAAAATGCACAGCATGTGAATCCAGAAACTTCTTCAAGCTGCAAAACTACTTAGACAGGTAAGAAACCATTTTGTTTTCCTATTTTAAAGGTGGTCAGAGTGTACACATGTGTATATTGATCACCTGGTTATCCAGGGTACATATGTGTATTGTGTGTGTGCTGTTCAGGTAATTTGCGCACTATTTTCAGGTATGTATAAATGAGTGTTTCTTTTTTGTACTCAGCTCATATACTGGCTGTTAAATCCTGTTCTTTGCAACATCTGTAGAATGCAAAAACCTCTGAAACTCCTTAAGTTAATAATGTGCACCAATGTGAGCGATCCAAGGTATCATGGGGGTTAAGTAAAAAATAGAAATTAATATCACAGAGAAGCTACGTCCCACCTCCCACATATCTTGGAATTCCCCTCTAAGAAAAAAAGTTATTTTGTCCCATGTTTCATTGCTGAACATGCATCATGAAGTCTACTTCTGGCTGCCACTTGAATGTTTCTAAAACTGTTATTGTCACACTCTCAGATGCAAATGCTTGACCTTACATTCAACCCATCCTTTTTTAGAGACAGGTTTTTCTAGGAGAAGTCATCTCTCTGAAAGACCTAGGCTATTGTGAATATTATTCAAACTTAATATGATAGTCTACTTGCATATAATCTTTAAAAACCTCTATGCAGCTCTACTGAACCAGGTCAATTTTGTTTTAAAAATCTCATTATTGCATATATTACTGTGTGAATCTGACACAGTCCCTAACTTCATCTGGCCCGGCAGTATCGACAAAATCTGAAGTTGAACACAGGTCCACACCTTCCAACACCTTCCTTGAGATAGCCTCAAATGATGTTGACTGCACTGGCGGCTTTGAGAAGTGGGTCTGTGGAGTCACTGACAGTTTGGAAACCCTATCTTCCTTTATATACCCATTCTTAGTCATGCATCACATGTTATTGGTTATGAAAGATTTCTGAATCTAACCTTGGTGTGCTTTTATATCTATCTTTCTTCATTCAGACTTGAGGAAGAACTTTGACCAGGAACCCCTGGGAAAAGAGGTGCCATTAGAACATGAGGTTCTCTTGCAATGTCGACCCCCAGAGGGAGTCCCACCAGCAGAGGTAAGTTGGGAATAGTTCAGTGATAAACTTAAAGAAGAATCAGTTGCCACTGCAGATATTAGCTGCAGCTAATGTTTCTTAACAAAAGTTGTGCAAATGTGTTGCATTACCAAAACAACTGAGGCAAAACGCTTCAACATAAGAACTGTTGATCCCGCATGCCCACCATTTTATGGTCAAAGCCTATCAGACAGCACAGTAGCATGAATTGCTCACAACATCTTGGGAATATTTGCAAGCTTCCCTAAGAACGCATTCCATTCATTGCTTACTACTGGCTTTGTGGATTGTATCTCACATTAACATGTTTTCTATTTGCTGGTTTTATTTGTGTTAGGCTCTCCAGCGTGAGGTCATTCCTCCAATGAGCATAGCCTATTTACAGTATTCTTCCACAGTGCTCACTGCAAATAGGACTTTAAATCTTGTTCTTATTGTGTCACATTTACTGTGCATTCGATGACAAAGGTCAAATGCCACGCTCTGTCTTGCAGGGATCTTGGTGTTTACTTTGCTATCATTAACTTCAAAGTGAGAGTATTTTTTGACAATCTTGCATGAAAGGAAAACTCTTTTTTCTAGAAAACAACAAAGTTTAAATAGCTGTGGAGAAGTGTACAAGTATTTCTGAATTTAGGAGAATTATTTAGAAAAGCACAAAAGAAGCACTTTTTTGTAATTCTGAAGTGTGGCGGAATCAAATATTTTTGTGCGATCAGAACAAATCAATACAATAAGTGAGGACTTTCCATACATTAGGGTTTGTGAACTGTATACGTTTATCAGTAAAGCTGTATGTCTGTGCAAATGTAATGGTCATTTCAATGAAAAATGTGTTCTTTGTAATGGCAGTGCACTACCACACCATGCAAACTTCACATTACACCACTCAACTTTATACTACTCCACTCAACAACACTCTACTCCACTCTATGCCATTCCATTCTATGCTGCTCTAATCCACTCTTCAACACACCATTCCATTCTACGATACTCTACTCCACTCTAGGAGACGACACTCCATTCCACTCTGATACTCCAATCCACGTCACTCCACTCCACTCAACTCTACAACACTCCACTCTGCTCTACTACACAACACTCCATTCCACTCTATGACACTCCGATCCATGTCACTCTACTCTTGTCTAAAACAAGCCTCTCCACTCCACGACATGCCTCTTCTTCCACGACACAACACTCCACTTAACTCTATGACACGACATGCCACTCCAGTCTGCGCCACTCCCCTCTATGCTTTCCCCCTCTAAGACACTCTATGAGACGCCACTCCACTCTACTCCATGCCACGCCACGCCCCTTCACTCTACACCACTCTATGCCACTCCACTCTATGAAACTCCTCTCTCTGCCACTCTACTATACACCACTCTATTCTATGACATGCCCCTCCACTTTATGTCCCTCCACTATACACTACAGCACTCTACGACATAACACTGTACTAAACTCTAGCTCACTGTACCACAGTGTTCAAGACTCCACTCTACAATATTCCACTCTCTGACACTCTACTCCACTCTATGCCACTTCACTTTGACACTTTAATCCAATGTACGCTATGCCACTCAACTCTTACTTCACTCTACTCTATTCTGCTCTACAGCACTTTACTCCACTTTACCCCATTCCACTCTATACTGCTCCCCTCTATGCTATTCCACTCTACTACATCCTGCAACATTCTCCTCCACCGTACAACACTCTACAGCGTTGTCTGTTAATTCACTTTACAGCAATCTACTGCACTCTACAATACTCTGGGCCTGATTCCGAGTGAGGCGGGCGGCGGTAGAAAGACCGCGGAGGCCATTCAGGCTTTCCCGCTGGGCTGGCGGGCGACCGCCAGAAGGCCGCCCGCCAGCCCAGCGGGAAACCCCTCCCCACGAGGAAGCCGGCTCCGAATGGAGCCGGCGGAGTGGGTATGTGTGACGGGTGCAGTTTGCACCCGTCGCGTATTTCAGTGTCTGCATTGCAGACACTGAAATACACAGTGGGGCCCTCTTACAGGGGCCCCGCGGCACCCCCTACCGCCATCCTGTTCCTGGCGGGAGACCCGCCAGGAACAGGATGGCGGTAGGGGGTGTCAGAATCCCCATGGCGGCGGAGTGCAGTCCGCCGCCATGGAGGATTCTCCCAAGCAGCGGAAAGTCGGCGGGAGACCGCCGACTTTCCGTTTCTGACCGCGGCTGAACCGCCGCGGTCAGAATGCTCAACGGAGCACCGCCAGCCTGTTGGCGGTGCTCCCATGGTCGGTGACCCTGGCGGTCACCGACCGCCAGAGTCAGAATGACCCCCTCTGTGTCACTCATCGACACTCTATGTAATTCCTTTTATGGCACTGTATTCCACTGTACTCTACAACACACTACTCCACTGTATGGCACTCCATTCTATGCCACTCTATACCACTCCATTTTGCAACACTCTTTGCCACTTTACTTTACAACTCTCTACTCCACTCTGCAACACTCTATGCTGCTCATTCCTCTCTACGACACTCCACTCTGAAAGTCCATTTGGCAACACTCAACAACTATCCACTCTATGACACTCCATTCCACTCTATGCCACTCCACTCTACGCCACTCTACTCCAGTCTCTGCCACTTCGCTCTATGACAATCTACTCCCACTCCCTCAACTCCACACCACACCATATTACTCTGCTCTGTGCTCCTCCATTGTACAACACTGTATGACACTGCATAGACCATCTACTCCAGTCTTCAACATTCATTGCCACTCCATTGTATGACACTCTACTCCACTCTGTGCCACTCCACTCTATGACAATCTTCTTCACTCCACAACACTGGTGCCACAACACTCTTCTCCACTGTATGCAACTCACTCCACGTCACCCCTGCCACATAATTGCACTCTACTGTATGACACTCCATGCTACTCCACTTTACGCCCCTCTATGCTATTCCACTTTACGACACTGCAGCAGTCCATTTTATGACTCCTCCACTATCTCACTTCCACTCCACTTCTCCATTCCACTCTACTAACTTCATGCCACTTTACTCCTTCTACGCCACTCTACAACACTCCATGGCATTCTACACTACTCTACCCCACTTTATGCCACCCCACTCTACTCCACTCTACAACCTCTTACTGGCAAAAGAAAACTGAAATTGGTTCTCTGTACATTCCTCTGTAGCTGTACATCAAAGTCAGTAAAAGTTAGGCTTGCTGATAATATCCTCGAGATGTAAGTGCTTCTGTACGACACAAACAAAGCTGCAGGGAGCCATTAGATTAAGAACAGGACGATATGGGCAGGAAGTGGGCGTATATGTCGCTAAAGCTTCAAAACCTTCAGCAAGCAGGTGTGTTTAACAAAATGAAAACTGTATTATTGGTTGCCACAGTTTTCTAAAAAGGTTTATAAATGTCTGGCTTTAAATTGGATACCTGCTTCAAACACTGAAAACGGGTAGAAGATAAAAAAAAGTCTAAAACAGCATCAGGAAATAATTGATTATTCATGTGTACTCCCTAGAAAATGGAGATGACGGATTGAAATTTGCTTCACAGTGTGCATGGAAAGTCAGTGCCTGCTAATAGTACAAATGCGCAAATTATTTGATGGCAAATCACGTTCACAAGCCTTTTACAAGGGAGATATTAATTTAGCAACAACGATCCTTCTAATTATTATTTTTGGAAGAAGCTACAAAAATAAAATCCATGTGGCATCATGGGGACGACTCTTCAAATGCATGGCCCACCTCACCTAGCAGAAGCTTTTGTTGGGCCTCGCTCACAAACGTCAGGCGTGACTCCCCGGTGGCTTTTCGGAATTACAACCAGTTCGTTCAAAATAGCCACAATATACGAGGAACCATTCAGTAATTTGGGCAAGGCCGTCTTTTTTGTTTTGAGTGAGATTTCTTGCTCTGAGCTAGTTTAAGGGGACAAGCTCTGCCTAGACTCTCGTTATGAGTGACCCAGTAATTGATGTGATGTGATGAAATCTGACTCCACCGAGTCGAAATTTAGCTGGTGTGATAAACGGTACCCTATTTATGTTCATTGGGGAATAACATGCATATTTTGGAGTTTATAGCAACCAAAATCTGAATGTTTTAGTATATACAGGGCATTTTTCACACACTAACGGGCTTATTTACAAGCACCTTGAGATGGTGCGTTACTTTTTATATCGGGGAAAAAAGTGATGCGGCGTAAGGGGCTTGTAAATAGGCCCCTAAATATAGTAATTGTTGACCTGGAATTTTAACATAATACTGCACGTTTTAATATGTGCTGTACCAGGATTTCCCGCACATATTACAGCTAACGTGGCGCTCTTGGCATGATATTCTCATTGTAAGATCTATGTTAAGCAAATAACTCTCTGAGATACAGTTAGCCAGAGAACATTTCACTGAGATATATTTGAAAGTTTACTGAGATATATTTGAAACTGTATGGATAGAGAGAACATACGTCATCATTTTGGTAAGGTAGCCTCTATGAGATTTGCTTGATGGTTTCTGGCGTTTATTTATTTTGTGAGCATTCTGTGAGATTTGACATGGAACAATTCTGACTATTCGGTAAGACATCAGCTCTGTGAGGTTTATTTAGTAAAAGAAACATCCTTTTGAGACATGTTTTGGTAGAATAGCACATTGTTGAGCTTAGTTTGAAAACCACAGACGTCTATGATATTCATTTGGTTGTACCAAACTTTTTTTTAGAGATGCTCGGTATAGAACACCTCTGTGAGACGTACTGGATAGGGCTGTAGTGGGAGATATTTCTTATGGGAAAACATTTATTTTGAAAGCAACTCTGTAAGATGTATTTAGCATCAGAACACTTCTGAAAGATACAGTTGATCGGAGCACTTCAGTGAGTTTTAAATAATCTAGGAAAACCTCTTTGAAATGTATTTACTGTTCCAGAGGGAGAACCTCTTTTTGCACTATTCAAGCACTTATTCGACTTGTTTTTGTTAATAGATCAACTCTGTGGAATGTATTTAGTATGATAACACCTCTGTGAGATGTATTTGGTGTGAAAGCACCTCTATGAGATGTACTTACTACTTTGGTAAGATGTGTTAAATATGAGGACATCTCTGTGGGATGTATTTACTATTCAAGACCTTTTGTGATGTGTATTTACTATGATAGCTTGCTTGTAATACATATTTGATGATAGCAACCTGGTGAAGTTTACTTAATATGGAAGAATCTCTGTTGGATATATTTACTATTTGAGTACGTTTGTGAGATGCATTTAACAGAAAATCACCTCTTTGATATATTTAGCAAGAGAACACCCCTATGAGGTACGTTTGATCAGCACACCATAGTAAGGTGTCAGAATTCCATGCAGACAAGTACAAGGTAGGCAGCAGTTACGTGACCCCACTTGGGGTGGCTGCAGCCTTTTACTCCTGCTCTTCTGGGGCCCAGCCTACTATTTTCTCTCCGCATCTTGGTCAAGTGCTACCCCTTAAGCATTTGACTCTCAGTAGTAGCATGAGTCAAGCAGTCCAAGGATTTCAAAAGGGAGGTAAAGTTTGAGTGTAAGTGTAAACAAGCAACTCAAGGCGTCCTCCAGTAATCCAATAAATCAGGTCCAACTCAATACTAATCTTTATGTCAAACAAGTGTTTATTACACACAGCAGATAAAATCTACCACAGTGAAGTAATCAAAACAATTCCTTGCAGAGCCATGTCTAGCGCTTCAGGCGAGTTCACCTAAGTCCCTTTTGTCTAGGCCATTTCCTACTTTTTGAAGTGTCGAGGTCAGATATAAGGCGAATCTTCCACAGCTCTAAGCTTGTGTTCACGAACTTCGTAGCAAGTGCCTGCAAGACTCTTAAATAATTCTCACATGCGGCACATCGTGTGTTAATCCCCAAGTCTTAATGAACCCATGCCTGATATGTCTTACCAAGGGTGTATTAACAATAAAGCAGTGCCCTTCTATGCTCTGGTGTGTGTTCTGGTGATTTCAGTTCTGGGAAGCAAGTGCTGAGGCCTAGCGTCAGAAAGAGTACCTTTGGCAATGCGGGAACCTCCTTTTGCTGCAGAGTACCCCTTTGGCAGGAGTCAGAGGTCCGGCAGGAAGGCGTAAGCCTCCTGATCTTGCAAAAACCTCCTCAAGGTGCAGGTCCAAAGACCAACAGTGTTTAAGCAGCTCTTTAGCTCCTTGGGCTTTGTGGTGCCTTTTTGGGGCAGAAGACGGTGGCCATGAAATCCAGCTGATCCCCTTTCCTGGCAGCCAGGGATGCCCCAAGAGTTCATTTAGTTCTTTGGGTGGTGGCCTCTACAAAGCACTTGAGCAGAGGTCCCCAATCAGTGCAAATGGGTGACTGCTCACAACGCACAGTCGGCCATTGGTTCACTGTGGTGGGCCCACAGTGTAGTCAGTTCCACTGGACCTTTGGCCTCACACCTTCCTCACCGGTATCCTCATCTCAGGATCCCGCTGGGTCTCACTACTGCCAGACTCTCCTCACTGGACACACTGGTCTTGGCAGGCAGACAGGCTGATGCTTAAGGCTCAGGCATCTGCTCTTTCCATCCTCAGCAGTGTTATTGCACCCAGCTCGAAGACCCAGCAGACCTCGATCCCTGGTTGCAGTAGCGAAAGTTGTGGTGGTCTTGTCACATCAATGAACAACAAGTTGGTTTTCAGCTTCTACTTATATATAGTCTCTTTAGACACAAATGTGACTTAGTTCCAGGCCATTTGAAATTCATGTTGTGGCTGTTGGGATGTTTGAAGTGCCAACTCCTTGGTTCTATTCTTTGTTCAGGGGCCTGTCTACCCTTGCAGTCATGGCACCAGAGCTGATGGAACCACAACCTTGGTTGTGGCTGTAGCAAGAGACTATACCTGGGGTCAGCCTCCAGTGGTTCAAAGGATTAAGCTACCCACCTTTTATGATTCTGTTTTCCCGTAGTGTGTATCTTAATAGTCTCACCATCTACTATAAATATTGTGTTCTGGCCTCCTTGCCTAGCACCCAGCATTTTGAATCATAAAATGCCTTTGATACACACAGAGAATGTTCTGTTCCCCTCCTAGTGTAGTTCCCCCCAGCCCCGGGGTCTGTTGTCCATACCTCTATCTTAGTAATGTCTAGGCCCTGTGCTTCCCAAAATAGACCACATAGGCCTGGTATCATAAGAACACATGCATGCAGTCTTTAGCACACACAAACATACATGCACTTCACAGTACTACATTCATCTCATGGAGACCAAGCAGTTTGCAAATAGAGCAGCAGAACTTTAACCAAATGTGCATATAGGCTGCACTCCTATGACACACAATTACAGCCCAGCCATTCTACTGTTCACCATATCGGTATGCTGCTACCACAGCTCTTGTAATCTACAACTTTGGGTGAGGGCAATACCTCAACCTATTCTGAGGGAAATGCTTTTGGCGCCTCTCCCGGTAAATGGCAGAGGGCAGTCCATCAAAGTAGGCCTAAGTCATGCACAAACGCATGATCCGTGCTTATCCCATAACCAATTTCATAACCAGGGTTCCAGATCTACATTCAGGTGGGGCTCTCCTGGCTAGGGTGCACATCCGATACCATGCAGGGAAATGTTCTGTCCCAGCATAAGGTTTATTTAACATAAGTGTACCTCAATGAGATGTACTTAGTAAGACAGTAACTCCATGAGATGGATTTGATAAGAGTGCTCCTCTGAGAGATATATTTGAGTTTCTGTCCCTTCTGTGAGATACATTGAGTATCAGATCACTCTGTGAAATGCATTTAATATGAGAGCACCTTTGTGACATATATTTAGGCCCATATTTTTTTTTTAATGCAAAACTGTGCAAGCACAGTTTTGCGTCAAAAAGTATAGCACTGGCTTGCGTCATTCCAGAGCGCCAGACGGGCGCCAAATTCATGAAATGCCGCAAGCTGGCGCAAAGGGTTGGCTAGTGTAAAAAATGACGTTACCTGGGTGGGGGTGGCAGTATGGGAGAAAGCGGTTTTGCACCAAAAAATGACGATAGCCTGGTTAGAGGCAAAAAAGATACCTCTAACAAGCCTAGCATTACTTTCTGATGCAAAACTATCCTTACCACATGACTTCTGTATAACAAAAGGTAGGAGTCATGCCCACCACCCCAGTGGCCAGCACAGGGGACCAGTGTCCCCTGGGCATGGCCATTGCAACCTGTGCCATGCAGAGGGGCCCCACGTTGGGCCCCGATGGCACTTTAATTTAAAAATTAAAATACTTACCTATACTTACCTTACTTACCTGGGATGGGGAATCAAATTCTCCGGTATCCCTCTGGTGTGGGTGGGAGTGTTCTTGGGGCTTGACGAGGGCACTTGTGGACCCATTCCATGGTGTTCAACCATGGAAATGGGTCCACAGGTCCCCTAACACCTGGTCTGACCCAGGCGTTAGATAATGGTGGAAAGCAAGCTTTGCACCATTATTGAGCCCCTCCTCCCATCCGCGCGTCATTTTAGCTGTGGGGTTAGTACCATTTTTTAGATAGATCTCATTGATGCAAGATATGTGCACTCATCCAGAAAATGATGCTAACTCCAATATTTTGACACTAGACTTGTTTAGTGTCAAAATATAAATATGGAGTTAAGTGTGCGCTAAATTTGCTTTAAAAAAATTACTCAAATTTGGCGCAAACATAGTATAAATATGCCCCCAGTACCTTAGAATCTTTGTTAGGTATATTTGATTTGAGCACCTTGAGAAGATTTACTGTATTTGACTGACGGTTTGTGAGATGTACAAAGTATAGGAACAATTCTATATGACGATTATAACATTTGACTAGATTTTGTAGGCAACTATAAACTTGCACAAGCTAAAGACAAGTGATACTAATATTTAGGCATGCATGGGTGTTATCTAGGTGTGCGTAAACTATGCATGGAATCATTCTGTAGAACGTAACTTTACCAGGGAGTCTACTGGCCACTGCCATGCATTGCAAATTAGAGGTACACACACAAGTAGAATCATTAACTGTATTCACAAAACGTTTAACATGTATTTAATACATTTATAGGAGCACTCTACTTACAGGCAAATGATGCCCACTTGATGTGCGACAGCGGCTTAAAGTGTGTCATTCTGTACAAGCAGGTGTATTTAGGTAAGGGTGGCCTGAATATAAAATTAGTGCATTCTCAAAGTAAGCACGAAAACAGAAATAATTCATGATGACAGTGCCCTTTTCGCTGACATCATAATTGTGTGCTTTAAGTATACTCAGATTTGGGATTATGAAAACTGGAGCAAATCCCTTCATTTGGGGAATTCCATGGACTTGTGCTCACTATAATAATATGATTCATGTATGGATGACAAATACAAAAAAGAACGGATGATGGACAGAATGAAGAACAAATCAAACATTCACCCCCAGTCACAGATCTGGGTTTAATCCATCAGTTTTTTTGCTCACCATGCCAATCTAGTTTGTATCCAGTCATGTGCAAATCAGTCTTGGCCCTGCCAGTTTCAGGGTATCACCCCTTATCAGTCAGGCTAGCTTGAATCTGTGACTGTTCCCATGGAGAACAGGATAAAAGACTGATTTGCATATGTCTGGCTCCAAATTGTGATGGAATGGTGAGCAAATAAATTGATGGATTCAACCCAGATCTGTGACTGGGGTGGATGTTTGATTTGTTTTGCATTCCGTCCATCATTTGGGTTTTTTGCTATTGTCAACCTACGTGTGCTGGTTATACCCAAACGTGGGTTTCGTTCTCACTATGCCTCTGGATTCAAGGTAGCCTGGCTGATGAGATGTCATACACTGAAACTGATCCCAGGATACTTGATTTCTTTCCAAACAGTACCTGACCTGGCAGTTCATGCTGTACTTTTCCCATGGGGAATAGGATCAATACTGATTTGAATATGCTGTGTCCAAACTGGGGTGGCGTGGTGAGCAAAGGAATTGGTGGATTAAACCCAGATCTGTGATTGGGGGTAAATATTTGACTTGTTCCACATTCCGTCCATCATTTGGTTTGTTTGCTTAGGTATGGACAAGGCTAAAAAGAAATGTCTGTGCATATTGAAAAAAAGTTAGAAACTATACACAAATATAAACGTTATAAATGCATGTGGTAATTTACAACTGTTTTGGGAAATTTAGTCAAAAGTCACATGGGACTCAAAAAATAAAAACGACACCACCATCAGAAACATGATGAATAGCAACATATCTGCCTTTCGCAGACATGTTAGCGATATTTTCGCTCACTACTAACAACTGTAGTGATCTGCCCAATTAAATTCTAATCCTGGCCATTTTATTTTTTATGTATCGGAGGGAAACACAATAAAATGAATGCCAATAAATGATAACAAGGAAGTGTGTTATTGAGAGTGCACCAAATGGCAAGTTTGCAGGGTAGCTGTATATAAAAGCAAGTTACTTTTATTACTTTCATGCTAGTAAGGAAGAATCATCAAGCTGGTCTTAGTGACCTTGGTACCTCTACAAACTGTGGCTGTCTTTGAAGGCAGATTTCTGCCGAGCTGTTGCTGCACGCACAGCTCTCCCAGCACCCTCCTTAACAGCTTTCGTATCCTGGTAAGCGCCAACCTCTTAGCTGTTTTCTAGCTAAGTTACCATGTGAGCGGGAAGATGAATCAGTCCCATCCTCGAAGGTACATTAGCGCCATGATGAATGCTCTCGCATTAGGGCAACCCGCTTTCATTATTCAGCAAAATTGTTTATTTTGGGCCATGGATCTGTTATTCTGACACCTAATTACACATTTAACCTCAACACCTGTTCAACTCTGTAAATGTGCCAATCTGTGACGTTAACCCTTTGATACAACGGCTATTTCTTGTCTTGCACAGTTTGCTTTCATTTCACTGTCCGATTGTGTTCTTTACAAGCTGTGCATTGTTTATTCAAAGCACTCTAATGCTCCAGCGTCTGATACACGCTTTATAAAAACCTATAAATAAAAAAAATAAAAAAATAAAAATGGCCTCAGAGGCGATTCGATGGTGGCTGCAGTTCATAGTAGGGTGCTCAACACACGGTTTGAATGATAATAAACCTACGGGTCTTGTCCTGTCGGATGGAGTTTTCATAACATTCATAATATTTTAATTTTGTAATAGTGATACTGCACCATTTGGTCATTTCTAAGCATCTGTACTTTTGTCTGAAACAAGAAAAGAGGAACAGCGAAATAATGTGATTTTTTCCAGGTCCTCCAATATTATCACACGAAGAAGCAAAGATTACAACTCATGCTACTGCATCACAATTGGCTGTTTAACCTTGATACCACATTTCCTTAATACATTTAGGAAAATGTGTTATGTCTAATTGGCCAGTACTGGAGTTGATTAATTAGGACGTTAGACATTTACCTAAGGATCCCAGATCATAAGGCTCTTAGAATATGTGATGAATTGTGTTTAAGCATCAACATGTTGTAGAATGGTTCTCTATGCAGTACCATGATATGTCTACACTGCCGCTTTCCAACTTGTGTTCTTGATTATACCATTTTTTTTCAAGAAACTGCAGCTTATAGTGGTTGCGGGCCTAGTCAACTCATGCCTCGATCATGCAAGCTCACTATATGTCAGCCTTCATTTATCTACGCAATTTACCCTTTTAGAATTTGTAGAAAGCAACTTTTCATTCCTTCTGATGTCTCAAGAATAAGAGCACTGTTTTAACCTTTCATCAGTCCCTCTTCTGCTTCTCAGGGCTTACCAGGGCATAGTTCAAGACCTTTGCATTTTCCTAAGGCTTTATTCGTGAAAACAATTTGATACAACATCTCCTCTCCTGGAGCCCTCTACTCTCTCAGTAGAAAATGCCACTTTTCATGGCGTAACATGTTCAAGCTTAATGGGGTGTCTGGGGAACGATATCACAATAAGTTCCAAGACCCGAGCAGGCATCATTAAACAAAGTAAAGTTCTGACATGACCATTGTAAATAATTGTTACGGATGCAGAACCTAGTAAAGATTTTTTTTCCTTTACACAGGATGGTCCCTTTTAGTTACAGAGTCGAGGGACATGTTGGCGCAGACTATTCTTCTTTCTCTGAGAACATAAAAAAATGTAATCCATTAGAAAACTGAATGCTAAGCATACCAAATTTGGGGTCAGATTTACAAACTACTTTTAGTGTTGCAAACCCTGAGATTTGCAAAATTATGGTATTTTCGACTGCATTTTTCCCACTAGATACGAAGCCCTTTTTGCGAGTCAGAAAATCTTTCCAACTCACAGATGGGGTTCTGCAAGTCACTATGAATCACAATCAGGAAGGGACATGAAAGCACACCTTTCCCTTTGAGAATTGTGGTGGGCGGCCTCTGAGTAAGCAGGCAGTGATCTAAAGAACAACTGTGTGCTTCTTTTGATGTTTTCCCAAAGAGGAAATATATTTTAAAGCAAAACCTATAACCTTTTGTTAAGGAAGACAGGCTGTTTTAAAATAATAATTCCTATTTGAAATGCGAACATAGGGATGGAGGGTTTGTTGTCCCTTGCAGGCCATCTTTGTGTTCACAGCTGATTTTCCACCCTTTCCTTGCTCCACCATCCTAGCCTCCATGTCGCTGTCTCTCACCCATGTTACCCTTTTGCGCTTGACTTCCAGAGAAGATGATGATATTTGGATATGCTTTGCCAGGGAGCAAATGACGTCTACGACATTTGGATCAACTTGACCAGGGATCAAGCACTTCATCTCCATTTATAAAAGGGCATAGTGGCACCAAGAGCCTTAGACATACAATAACTGCCTGGGGGGTCACAGTGGAGGTGGTCAGGCCCACCCACAGGTTTCTTTCATTGAAGTGCATAGCTCCTCTCTCTGACGCATAGCATCAGCTGTTTTCCTGGCCAATGAGAGAGGCTGCAGAGTAACTGTCCTAGAGAAACAAAGCTGTCGCCCCTTCTTTCTGCTCCACAAGTTTTAGATTTGACTCCAAGAACTCTACAGTTCTACAGTTTCTTAATTTTTAGGTCTTGTATATGAGACAGTTTTTAGCTGTCTGTAGGAAAAAGCCTATTGTGGACCACAGAGCTTTAAGTGGGATGAAAAAGGCGAGGGGGTCCTAAAAACGGTGTGGCCTAAGTAACTCGGGACATGGCTTAACACATGTTAATTACAATTCTGTGCTTTACACAGCATGCTGCCTAAACAGTATTTAGAAGCGTCTTTGTGCGTTTTTTGCAATTGCATACAGATATCTCACACAGCAATAAACTTGCTTAAAGAAAGCCAGACTTATTGGCTTTGTGAGTGCTTGTTAGATGTTCAGTATAAATAAGTAACAATTATTATTCTGATATAAATAATTGGAATTTATAATTACAAAGATTCATATGTGACCATCACTATGAACACACAGGAGAGAGGCCAAGGATTGGATTAGTGTGTTGTTACTGCCCATTTATTAAGAGTGCCTTCAGCCTCAGCTCCAAAGCTCTTAGTCATACCCCATTATGAACACCCTCTCACAAAAAAAACTGGCCCGCACATCTACATGCGACTCAAACATTAGAAAACCCAATAGCCCAGACCTTTAGAACAGAGATCTCTTGGCTTTGGCTATACTCAGTAAAGTAAATTTCAATTAGGAAACACAATTCCACTGAGGCAAGGAGAGGATTTACGAATGTTAGCAAAATGAAATTCTTTGCCTACTGTTTAAAGACGTGAATGTGTTTGTCCACTGCCTGTACTTTGCCTTTCTGTCTTTGCTCCAGTGTTTGCGTATGAGCCTTGCCTATCAGTAACCTCTCCCTTTCTTACCAATTAGGTGGAGTGGCTGAAGAATGAGGATGTTCTGAACCCCTTGGAGGATACTAACTTCCTCATCACCATTGACCATAACTTAATCATCAAGCAGGCCCGGCTTTCAGACACTGCCAATTACACCTGTGTGGCAAAAAACATTGTTGCCAAACGCAGGAGCACCACAGCAACTGTCACTGTATTTGGTAACTATCCTGTGTCCCCTCGTATCTGTTATTGTATCAATGGTATGTTGTTGTCAATCAAAAGAAAGTCTCATTACACGGTCCACCACCAACTTGCTGGATTGGGCAGGGTAAAGATTTGAGTGCCTATTAGGCTTGAAGAAACAGTGCTTAATTTGTGCTCTTATTTGTAGGTGGTGGGCACCTCCACATATTTTTGGGGAACAGTGCTTATTTTTCACCATTAAGTGAGAGAAAAGCAGAAAGCGGAGAAAGAAGGAGGTCAAGAAAGAGTGGAAAACAGTGACAAAAGGGAAATAAGTTAGAAAAATAGATGGAAATGCATGGTGATAGATGAAAGAACTTTGACGTGGAATTAAGATAAATTAATCTTGCTTTTTGACAGCCATGGCATGTAACAACATTGATGCCAGACTCCCAGGAAATCCTTTGGGCCCCTACATTTATTTTAATTTTGCCAAATAGGCAATATAGACTATAAGAAAACTGAAAAACCCCTGTCTCCTTTCCGGGAGTCTGAAGTAATGCTTATTGGCTATTATAACACCACATCATAAGTATTTGGCGTGTCTGTTATTCCAGTTTGGAAAGTTGGTGTAGCCAGGAAGTAACAATACCATATAATTACACAATGGGGCACAAGGAAGTAGTTACATCTTCTGTATTTACAGAGACAGAAAATACAACAAACACTACGGCGAAACTGTTAAATCTGACTCTTTGAGAGTAGTTACATAACAGATATTTTGCTGCTTTTAACGGTGATGGCCAAGGCAATTTGAACTTTTTGGGGGGCAATGAACATCGAACGTGAAAAAGAATAAAAAATAACTATGACGTGTAGAAGGTTTAAACATATATAAGTGAGATGGTAATCGACAAACTATGTAGTTGAATCCTTAAAGAAACAGCAGAGGCACGGCCAAAGACATTATAGACAATATTGAGAATCAGGAAAGCATCAGGGGGCTTAAAATGGCATGAAAGGCACCTGTACTTAAAAAATGGTTCTTAAAACCTCAATTTATTTGGTAAGTTAGGAAGAGCCACATCTGGAGACCTGTGTGTAACATGCCGTGGATAGGTAACAATCCCAGCAGTGCTTTCTGAGCCTTTTTTCCCTTTTAGTAACGCTGTGAACAAAATCAACTGTTATTTAAACATCACAAGACAATTGTGTTCATGCTGTAACTATTCGCATAGTTAGTAGTATTAATACATTAAATCATAAGAATAATGAAGGACAGACTAGTTTATTTGAGTCGTTGTTTGTCTACTTTTGAGTGAGAAAGAAGTAAACTAATTACTGCTAAAATACTCCAGTGCCTTGTGCATTAGAGATCCCTCCCGACAACATTTCACCAGGTGATGGTTAACTCAGAGGCAAGTTTAGTTACCCTGAGCAGATTCTGTCTTTGTTCCATAAGAAGGCACATAATGACATTGTCATCTTGTATAAGTGCTGCTTACTAACTCACATCCTCTTCTTGGTCTACCTTTCAGTAAATGGAGGCTGGTCCACGTGGACTGAATGGTCGCCATGTAACAACCGCTGTGGCCATGGGTGGCAGAAACGAACCAGGACTTGCACTAATCCAGCTCCCCTTAATGGCGGACATTTCTGTGAAGGACACCCCTTGCAGAAGCTTGTCTGCACCACCATGTGTCCAGGTAAACCTGATTTCAGTATGTAGACAAAGTTACGTAGTAGCTTCATCTCTCAGTGCCAAATGTACATTGTTATTTCTGTTTTATAAAATGGGATATTGTTTCATGATTTTTTTCTTAAATGTTATTACACTGAAAATAATACTAAACACTATTATGCATGTCAGCGACCCAGCTACCAATTTACACTGAAATGTGTAAGCAAACATGGTGTCCCGTGAAGCAGACTGTGCTGCAAGACCTTACTAGACAAATTTGCATCTGTAATGAATAAATCTTCCTCTAATGCGATCTAAATAAAGAAAAAATGTGTCACACACTATATCTTCCCCACAAAAACAAATCTTCATGTGATATATCAAAGTGACCTAACATGTCTGCACAGGACATAGCGACCCACAGGAGGACATATCCGTAAGAGGTTCGTCTGCATGAACTGCACTGCTCTGGGATTCAGTCCCATTCAGAGAAACAGTTCTCGCTTTCATTTGAAACAATGGCCTTGCCTTTTCCAATGAGAACCATGTGTAACCAGTTATGATATGAATTCCAACATTTAGGAGTGGTCTTACCTAAGCATGCTTCCATTGCTGTCATCATCCCAAAGGAGAGTGCGAGTTGCTGTGTGTGTAATCCATTTAAATGTAAGAGAAAATTGTGATTTTCGGCTGACGAACTGTAATTCAAAGCAAGTGTCCGTTTCTCTGCACACTCCTATACCACAAAAAACCTACATGGAATCCAGTTTTACTTTTGTAAACACTACATTGTCAATCTAATGTATCTCTATTTGATGTGAATAATCCTGAATTGAGTTTGAGATGAGTATACAGAAAATTATTGTGCGCTTGCGCCATCGTATTACCCACATGATGCCAGACTCTTGCATTTATTCTTCCAGTAAGATCTTGTATGTCACTGTATCAAAAACATACAAAAATGCAAAAAACATATCATCAAGGTAATTAGCTTAGATAAGTGTGGACATCTGAAGACTTTCGGTGACCAGCAGATAGAAAACATACTAGGTGTGCACACAGGCACATCCTGAATGTGTAACTACAGGGGAGTGTGTTTTTAACCTGACCTGAGATACCTCAATCCACCCTGAGTTTAGTGCTTGTCTCTCCAAGAAGAAATTGATAATAGGTGAGAGCATTAGGCCTCATTTCTAATTGCATGATACAAATGTGTAGATAGGCAAGGCTTATGACAGCCTTGATGAAGGCCTGAGACCCATATGGGCATTCAACTAAAGGCCGAAACATGTTGGCACAATTATACGGACAGATGAGCCATTATAACTCATTCAACACCCAATATTAAATTCATTTTAACCATATCTAGGGAACTCAACAATAAAGGGAAGTCCTTGGGTATACCCTAAGATATTTTTATCTTCTTTCTGGATCCCTGCTATAATCCCTAATAACTCCCAGAAATGGCTGAGTCTGCCATTGTGGTATTTACTTACTGTGATGTGGATAATACCTATTGATGAAGCATGTAACAACAAGTTGTGGGTGAGGGGCTTACTCCAAAATCTTTTTGAGGTTTCATTGGGGTAACCATGAAATAGTTTAGACCTGGTCATCTACCTGTGTGTTCATGTTAGGTTATGGAGGACATGGCCCAGTAGTTCTCCTCTCTCGCTCCACTGGTGTATTCAAGTTTATACTTCTTACATTTGCTTACCTTGAAGACATAGTGATAGATACTCTAGTGAATGCAATATTTTTGCAGATTTATGTTTCAGCCAAGATAAAGTGGTGTAACAGCGATAAAGGGTATCCTAAACATTTAGTTTGTGGAAGGAAGCTTAAGGTAGTAGTCTCTTACTTCCAACCTCTAGGATATTCCCGAGCTTGTGTTTATATTAATGTATGTCTTTCTTTATCTGCTCTTCGTTCCTTTCATATCACTCTGGAGTACAGTGGATGGTGGCTGGACAGAGTGGAGCAAGTGGTCAGCATGCAGCACAGAATGCACCCACTGGCGGAGCCGCGATTGTAGTGCACCCACCCCAAAAAATGGGGGAAAGGACTGCAGCGGCCTTCTCCTGGACTCCAAGAATTGCACCGGCGGGCTGTGCATGCAGAGTGAGTTACCACTAATTAATACACTGTCATGGAATAACTGGAGGACACCTAGAAATTATGCTATTTTACCCAACAGGAATCCCATTTGTGTCTTCATCAGGATATTGACCACTGATATGGCTGAATTTACAACCATTGGCCATAAAAAGAAATGAGCGCCAATTGGCATTTTGTGTCAGCAGTTGTACATTAGAGAAAATCCCTAGCGGAGTATAGAAATGGGAAGACAGTAAAAAAAATGCAAGATAAAATTCTTCATGTATATTTCTTACCAAATTTTAGCTGAATTGACACGCAATTTCAAAAGTCGTATTGAATTTGTATTCTTTTGCTAGGCATTTAATTTTGTTTGATTTGTTAAGTATTTGTCGATCTAAAGTGAGGGTGACTCGAGCAGAGGAGTATGGAGTAGAGAGATGTTTTTTATATGGTATGATTTAGGTTTTGTTAGATGCAGTTTGTATTCGTGTTGTTCTTTTGTATCTTCTATTAATGTGGAAGAACAAAAATACTTTGACATTATTTGCTCAACCTTAAAATGATATTGTTTAACTAGCAGGAAACTAATGACAGCACACTTTGAAATTAAAAAAAACAAGGACCATCAAATCACTTTATAAAAACAGTCTCTCAAACACTGCAAACGTTCAGTCGCGGACCACATATAGAAAATTGGAGGTAACCTTAAAAAGTATTTCTTCTTCCAGGGATTCATAAAACCTGAACCTTTTGATATTGGTGCCAACCATAACGAATTTTCTGTGATTTAGTAATTATTGCAATATAGTTGATTAATTACTAAATGAAACCACCACATAGTGAAGAAGCATTCGATTTATTTCAACAAACATGTGCGAGTGGAACATTTAATTGTTGTGACGTAATTGTTGCACAGACCCATCCATGAACTTCAGGTCACTGGTGAACCCTGCAAGATGACTCAGCCTTTCATTCTCTCGTGGTGGAGAAAATGAATATCATTTTGCTGGGTAACAGAAGAATTCTTACAAGGTACTGAGTTCAAATTCACTTTCTAGTGGAGTTAACAATATGATTATTTGTGGTATTTTATTATCATCATCATCATCTTCCTCTACCACCTCATCATCATCATCATAATCATCCCTTTAGCGGCACAGAAAAATGTATCAACGTACCTCCTCCTACCTAATTGCTTCAAGAAAATACACTCCCACTTTCCTCTAGTAGAGCATCATCATTATTATTATTATTATTATTATTGTTATTGTTATTGTTATTATTATGATACCAAGAATATTGTGATGATAACTGTGATATGTTTATTCTTATAATTATCATCCCTCACAGAGGGACCGAATAAAACATCAGAATCCCCTTGAACCAATTTGCTTTTTCTGAATTACGCTCCGCCCCTACCATTTGGTGCTTCGCGGTCCTGTCCTTCTGAGATCCTTTGCAAAGCTCTCTTCTGCACGATGAGGCTGCACTGGAACCACGTGATGATAAAAGGGGGCTGCCTGGCAGCGGAATCAGTTCATGAGTCGCTTGCCCCTGAGAGACGTCTGTCATTTTGGTGGCAGTTAAGGAGCTCTGACAGCAGAGGCCATCTCGCTCTTGCAGGCAGAGCCAGGGTACATCGTGGAACTGCCTGCTCTTCTGAGGCGCAAGGAGGCGAGGCGGGGGCTGTCAGTCTAGGCTGTGTTCTTGCATACAACTAAATCTACCTTGTGTGGAAGCTGGCTGAAACAACTGAGTCAATTAGGTGTTTAAATATGCCCAGTGCATGCCTGTCATTTGGTCTGGGGAGAAAGTTTAGCAGAAGAGATATATTAAAATAAATCTGTATGCGATTAGAGCATTTTGCACTGTTAATTAAAATGGTTCATGTGGACACCAAACATATCGCGCTATCAGAAAGATCCAGTGGGAAAGTAGATGCTGTAATGCATATTGCTATGCTATGTTGTGCTGCATAAATGTGTAGTTGCTCACAAATTGCAAAAATACATACTTAGCCAGCTGTCACTCTGTAGGGAAACATCCATGCATGGTATCCAGGGCTAGGCAGGCACTGGAACATGGATTGTGAATAAATCTATGTTATGGTCTTCAAATGCAATATGAAGCGTTCCGCTTAGATTACATTCATCAAATTAAAGTCAAAATAGTGCGTGGCAATATAATACCACTTCTAATGTAGTCCCATCACGCTCAAATGTTAAATCACCTTAAAAACCATGTATACCTTTACCAAAGGCAACATTTTGAAAGATATCGCTGACACTGCCTTCATCGATCACTAACTGGCATAAAGTGGCAGCACTTAGGCAAAGCAAATCAGACTTCCTCACAGGCGTGGGCCTTCTGCACGGCTTCCTTCAGAAATGTCATATTGGGTATATTTCTTGCACCATTCTTTTCAGTCTTCTTTAGCATTAAAATACTGGTCAACTTTCAATGAGTTAATCACCTTTTATTAAGTAGTACAGTTCGATTGTCAACTGAGGTATTCTCTTGAAATTTTGAAGTTAAATTGAAATTAAAGCTGGTCAAATAAAGTTAACTTGGGTAGGTGGTGTTGACTTTGAATGTTGCAGAACAATTTAAATGGTAAAATTCCCACCTACCTTCACCAGCAAGGGAGCAACCCCCACTCCCAATGAATATGGGGCTCTGACTACAGAAGCTGCAAGTTTCTAAGATATAAGTGCAGATTGTGGCAGCTCTCGGACGAAGCTGCTTACACCTTCTCCAAAGTGTGTGCATTCATTGACGATACCTTACAGTAAGGGCGTATAGCTCTGTGGTGCATACATAGACCATGCATCTTTCACTTCCTTTTCATTGTCATTTAGCAGTAAAGTGCTGACGACTTTTCGATGAGGGTATCACCTTTCATGTAAACTATTGGCACAGTTCAGTTATCACTGCAGTAGTCTCCTGACATCAGAAGGAACCGAACCTGTTGGATGGTGGTGACTTTGAGTGCTGCAGAACAGTTCACAAGTTCCACCAAGCAGGCCTCTCCTTGGTGCGGAAGGCACAAGTTTCTAAGATATAAACCCAGTGAGGCATATTTACGAGGTTAGTGGTGCAGGGCAGCACAGCAAATTCCTTGATGTGCATCCCTGCATTACAGGAAAGGGCAGGAATGTGCTGTATTAATCCAATTCCTATCCTTTCCCCTTGCTCTGGTGCCGCACTGGCAGCCTAGCACCAACCTAGCACCTAGCTCCAACGCAGGCAATCGTGCACCATGGTGCAAAGGTGCCTGTGTTGTAGGAAGGAATATTTTTGTGCAGGAAGGGGCACTTCTTACACAAAAACAATCATGAGAGGAAAAAAAAGAGGAGAAATATACATATGTTTCTCCTTCTTACATTTCCCCAGCGGAGGTGTGTCCTTTTGGAGCAGTACCAGGTTTACAAGGTCTTTTAAATCTGAGAATGCCTCAAAAACCATGGGAGTTGTGTGGGGACACCAATGCAACGCCCATGGAACACCTACCCAGAACGGAGTAACACAACACAGCAATTTGCACTGCTTTACTCCATATTTTTGGAGCCGCTCAAAGCCACACAAAGTGGCTTTGCATAGCTTCAAAAATATGACTTAAGGCAAAATATGACTTAAGGTTTGCGTTGCTCTTTCACCACGATGCGTGTTGCAAAAGTAACACAAATCAGGTCATATATATGGCCCTTTGTGTCCTGCTACTCATGTAAAGCAATATAGACCTCTGTCACAGGTGTGTGTCTCCAGAGAAGCTGAAATAAATCGAATGCTTCTTCACTATGTGGTGGTTTCATTTAGTACCTTTTACCCGCCACAAAACAGTGCAGATTATTTTATGCATTTGTATAGGCATTCCAGATGCCAGACACGTTTTACACACGTGAGTCAGTTGCCATCACAGATTCCGTTACTAATAATCACAACTTTGGCAAACCTGTATTCTCTAAACCATAGCAGGGCACAATTCTTTCAGAAACGTACGTAATATGCGTATTTATCTAGTTAGGCCCTTCTCTTCCACGTTGTCCGTAAATAATGATGATGATGGGGATAATGAAGATGATGCATCATCATCATCATAATATCAATATTATTGAGAATGCAAATACTGCTAATAATCACACTGCTATCTCCACTACAAGTTGAAAAGCTTCATTCTTCCTAGTTCTAACTTCGACACTGGTGTCTGATGTCCCTTGGGGTCTGTACTGTGCATCAAAGCCGATCATATTAATGAATGCTAAACTGTCACTGTAAACAAACTACTAATTACATTCCATTTGTCTCTCTATACTGTGCGTTAATGTTTTATTTTATTAATTTCATTGTCACCTTCACTGGTTTCATCCTTTTGTGTGTTGTTCTTTTATTTTCCTAACAGATAAAAGGGTTTTAAAAGAACCAAAAAGTAATCGTAAGTTTCCATTTCATCTATTATTTTATTTGTTCCCATTCTCGTGCATTTTGTCTTCTTTTGTCATCCTCGCTGGCGAGCACAGAGACTTTCCTTACGAGAGAGGGGTAAATTCAGATTATCTTGTTATTCCTGGGGTGGGGTCTATGTAGATATCGTGTAGCCGGCTATTGAAGTTAAACAAACGTATTCTGTTTCCTTTTAGTGAACGGCTTAGTTGGTGCACTTTATTCAAGGACATATCTGCCTCTGTTTTAAGTGTCATTAAAGCCAAATTTGATGTGTTGCAAGGTGCTGCTACAGCAAAAAAGCACTGCATATCACAGTGCTGTCCAGTGTCATTGAATGGCACATGTTCTTAACACTCATTTTTGAAAACTAGACATAATTGTCATCATCATACTTTGACCTACATCAAAATAGAGGAAGGCCGAAAAAGAAAAATTGAGGAAGAAATAACAGTACAAGAGAGGAAAATTGAGAAACCACTGATTAAAAGGAACCAGCAAGAGTGATATAGAAAGAGCCAAAAAGTGTAAGGCGGTGGAAAAAAGTGGTATGAAGTGGAAAGGCAGCATTGGTAGTGGGCTTCTAAGAAAATCCTTAGGCCCTTCAGTGGCACCAATGAGTTTCTTACTCAACAAGGGCATGTGGACTTTGGGCTGCCTTCTTCCTGATGACAGACATTTCATCAGCTGAACTGCGGTGCCTATTAGCGCTGCAGTTGTGTGTGGGGGGGAATCCACAGACCACTAAAGAGTGTGAGGGAATATTGGGCGGTCCTGCAAACTTCCCCACTTTCTGATTCATATTTCACAACATGGATGTGTTGTCCCTTTATTAATCAATACATCACTGGTGTTGGTTAGAAAGGTCAGACACTAGAAGCATCCTTTATAGGTTGCTCTGGCCCTCACCCACCAATGTAGCCTGCTTCATCATGCTCCTCTCTGGGCAAGCATTGCCCAGCAGGCCCTTCAAAGGAGACTCTTCATCAATGGCAATTCATTGGACTGTGTGGTAATGCTATAATTTACCTTGAATATCCAGGGTGCTATCAAATGTTTAGGTTTTTCACAGCACTTCTTCAGACTATTGCAAGCTCGAGAGCTGACTTCATTGCACTTCAAGGGCTCAGTTTATCTTTAGGGATGGGTCTGATAGATCCCAGAGCTCCAGTGTGAAAGTCAGTATTATTTACTTGTTTTATTTCTACTCACTATCACCAGAGATGGGATTTAGAATATAGGGATACCAGATTACACATACAAGAGTAATATTTTCTACCCCAGGGGAGATTAGGGCATTATCCCATGCGCCTGATAAATCGCCATTGATTCTTTGGGAGGACATTAGGCAAGAAACATGTTGACTTTTTCATACTAACCTGAGGTTCTTTGTCTTCCGTATTGGTTCATAGCCTGTGTTTTTTCATCTTGGCACTGGCTTCCTGCAAGCAATAAACAGTGGTCATTTGATAACCCATTGCCAATATTTACCTCCTTTTCCCAATCTACCATAAACCGTCCAGAGCTAGGAATAGGGCATAACCCTGCTGCTTAACCCTTAGAAGTTGAGTTAAAATATCTCTGGCAAAGAGACCCTTTTTAGGGGCCTGCTGGTCAGTGCTGAGCCTGCCCTGCGAGGAGCACAGCCCGGAGATGAGGCATGCCACTTCGGAGGGGGAGGGCCAGTGTACCCTACAAAGTATGTCTCTAGTGTCTGGCCTTTCTAACCAACACCAGTGATCCATTGATTTATGACACAACAGCACACCCAGATTGTAAACTAAGTAGGTGGGGAAGTGGCTGTCAGTAGGTTGGGAATAGTAGCCATGCTATTGGGGGGCATGGGTACCACCCTTTAAAAAAAAACAGAAAACGGCTATCATCGTGGGGCAAACACGGGCATCGGGAGTGAGTTGGTGTTTGCCATGTGGAGTTTGCCATGTGGAGAAATGTCTGGAAATCCAAATCAAGCACTGGCTTCATATAAGTATGTTAAGTTAGAAATTAGTTTAAAGTATGCATTGTTGTCTTGTAGCTGATCTATTACTAAGTTGAATGAGCTCATTGGGAGGCATGCTTGAAAAGTTGTACATGCCAAGGCATCCATTCTTGACCTCAAGGGAATTGTAACTTAGTACCAGGATTATGCCTGAGCTTATTTCACTTGAAGGACCAATGAGCTTCACAGAAATGCCGACAAAGTGTCACTGACACCCTTCCACTGATATTACTGGTAAATCTGTGGCAATACTGAGAACTGGTCATTTTGTTATCACGCATATCACAAAATCCTACTCCCTCAGCTTATTCACCTAAAAAGGAATAGGCGAGTATCCTTTACATGTATTTTTCAACATGTTTCAGCTCTCATTTATTCTGTCTAAATTGGTCAGGCACGTTCATCAGTACAGCTTTGGAATGGATGGTGAAAGAAGGTGCGAAGGGTGGTAGGGGTAGTTGGCAGAACGTTAAGTATTTTTCCAATTTGGGTGAGGCAATATGCAGAGGGTGGTGGGTGGGTGGTAGCATGCCAGTTAACATTTTCCATTTGGCTGCAGATATTACAAAGTTTGGTAGTGAAGGGAGGCAGGAGGCAAATAATTTTATAGATTTGGGAGAATGGGAGTTGCAATGGGAAGGGTGACAAAAAGATGGTGTGAGGGGGTTGCAGGGCACATACTTTTTGGGTGGGTTAGGTAAATGTGGAGGGTGGTGGGATGGGTGGCATTAGGCCAGTTATTTATATCTCCCACATTACATCTTTGTCTCTGCATATTAGGGGTTCTAAGTGATGCTGTAGACAACTCAAGCTCTGCTTTTGCTATCTATTTGATGTCACTCAGAGCCCTTGCTGAAAAACATTTCTGTTATTCACTGTTATCCATCTATAATACTGTGTAGTGGCACCACGGTACACACTTTATAGTATATGCTCATGATATGCTATGATTTACTGCCACTCCACCTCAGGCTTTGTCCATCTATGACCATTCTATAAACTTGTCTCTGTTTTCTCTGACATTCTGGGTCAAAGACGCATCCCTGTTTGGATGTGCCTTTTCTTAAATGGCCCATGTGATGTCATATGGCTCTTCTCAAGATGGTATGTTAACAATGACTTTGTAATCTGCTCACACTGTGGTTTCTCTTATGTTCCATGTTTATGATATTTATAGGCCTAATTCTCATACCCAGATATCGAAGTCGACACGGAGTAGTAAGCATCTACAATACAATGGCATACAGGGAACTTGTGCATTCCCAAATGCAACAAATATAAAGCATACAGCATTAGTGTGCTTCTGCTGTGTAGTTGTAGAACACAAAATGGGACTAAACTAAGACAGTCACTTCCCTCTCAGGCAGTGAGTCAGCCATGACCTCTTTTAAAGTCAAAGAAAGCATCCAGAAATAGTCTGGTCAGAAGACAAGATTATTTGTGTGTATTGAAGATGCCGTGAACTGCTGCTCTGACACAGACCAATGTTGTGGTGATGCTGAGAGCAGATGTGTCCAAGTCTGGAACTCATAAATAGATGTTACACTAGCCATACATTCTCAGCATTATGAAATGGCAGAACCTGTATTACCAAGCGCTACATAAAAAAAAAGTTATTGCCAGACTGCCCCAACATGCACCAGACAAAGAAACCTAGGGCAGATGATGTGGCATGAGGGCCAGAGCTGCCGACTTTGGATCTGGAGAACATGGTTCAAGTTTCGCCGCCAGCTCAACATCCCGTGATTTTGGGCAAATCACTTAATCTTTCCTTACTACCAAAAATGAATGTGTTCTTGTGTAATGTAAGCAGTGCTCATGTAAAGTACTGTAGGTACTGTAATACCTTTGTATCATGTTTACGCTAACTGTACTCTGTTTGAAGAGGCCCAATTTACATCCAAAGGCTAGATGTTATTTGCTATCAAGCTTGAGGCCGTGAAGTGCTTGGGCCTGGAGTCACAACTCCTTTTCCACTATTTTGGAGACCACATCTTTCGCCATCTTCTTGCCTAGAACTAACTTATTTGCTTGGTTGATGACCCTCCATGTGCTCTTGCCTGGTGTTAAGCTCTACTCAAGTCAGTTGGTTAATGCATCCACTGCAGAGATCTTGACAGAACGAGAAAGTCACATATTATACTCTTGACGTAGATTTTTCACCTCTTCATCTCTGCAAGATTGATGCAAATGAATTATAGCGATTTTGTTAAGAATGGCACCTGCTCTGCAGTGCTATGTACTGGCAGAACCTGTATTGCCAAGTGCTATGTGAAAAAAACAAGTTATTCCCAAGGGTGAGGATGTGCCGTAAGGGCCAGAGCTGCATACTTGGGAGGTGGGGAACACGGTTGGAGTGTCGGCGCCCACTCAACATCCTGTGATTCTGGGCAAATCACATAATCTCTCCTTGCTACCAAAAATGTGTTCTTGTGTAATATAACTGGTGCTTGTAAGGAAATGCCTCCTTGGCATGGTTGCCCCCTGACTTTTTGCCTTTGCTGATGCTAAGTTTACAATTGAAAGTGTGCTGAGGCCTGCTAACCAGGCCCCAGCACCAGTGTTCTTTCCCTAACCTGTACTTTTGTATCCACAATTGGCAGACCCTGGCATCCAGATAAGTCCCTTGTAACTGGTACTTCTAGTACCAAGGGCCCTGATGCCAAGGAAGGTCTCTAAGGGCTGCAGCATGTCTTATGCCACCCTGGAGACCTCTCACTCAGCACAGACACACTGCTTGCCAGCTTGTGTGTGCTAGTGAGGACAAAACGAGTAAGTCGACATGGCACTCCCCTCAGGGTGCCATGCCAGCCTCTCACTGCCTATGCAGTATAGGTAAGCCACCCCTCTAGCAGGCCTTACAGCCCTAAGGCAGGGTGCACTATACCATAGGTGAGGGTACCAGTGCATGAGCATGGTACCCCTACAGTGTCTAAACAAAACCTTAGACATTGTAAGTGCAGGGTAGCCATAAGAGTATATGGTCTGGGAGTCTGTCAAACACGAACTCCACAGCACCATAATGGCTACTCTGAAAACTGGGAAGTTTGGTATCAAACTTCTCAGCACAATAAATGCACACTGATGCCAGTGTACATTTTATTGTAAAATACACCCCAGAGGGCACCTTAGAGGTGCCCCCTGAAACTTAACCGACTATCTGTGTAGGCTGACTAGTTTTAGCAGCCTGCCACAAACCGAGACATGTTGCTGGCCCCATGGGGAGAGTGCCTTTGTCACTCTGAGGCCAGTAACAAAGCCTGCACTGGGTGGAGATGCTAACACCTCCCCCAGGCAGGAATTGTCACACCTGGCGGTGAGCCTCAAAGGCTCACCTCCTTTGTGCCAACCCAGCAGGACACTCCAGCTAGTGGAGTTGCCCGCCCCCTCCGGCCAGGCCCCACTTTTGGCGGCAAGGCCGGAGAAAATAATGAGAAAAACAAGGAGGAGTCACTGGCCAGTCAGGACAGCCCCTAAGGTGTCCTGAGCTGAAGTGACTCTAACTTTTAGAAATCCTCCATCTTGCAGATGGAGGATTCCCCCAATAGGGTTAGGATTGTGACCCCCTCCCCTTGGGAGGAGGCACAAAGAGGGTGTACCCACCCTCAGGGCTAGTAGCCATTGGCTACTAACCCCCCAGACCTAAACACGCCCTTAAATTTAGTATTTAAGGGCTACCCTGAACCCTAGAAAATCAGATTCCTGCAACTACAAGAAGAAGGACTGCCTAGCTGAAAAACCCCTGCAGAGGAAGACCAGAAGACGACAACTGCCTTGGCTCCAGAAACTCACCGGCCTGTCTCCTGCCTTCCAAAGATCCTGCTCCAGCGACGCCTTCCAAAGGGACCAGCGACCTCGACATCCTCTGAGGACTGCCCCTGCTTCGAAAAGACAAGAAACTCCCGAGGACAGCGGACCTGCTCCAAGAAAATCTGCAACTTTGTTTCCAGCAGCTTTAAAGAACCCTGCAAGCTCCCCGCAAGAAGCGTGAGACTTGCAACACTGCACCCGGCGACCCCGACTCGGCTGGTGGAGATCCGACACCTCAGGAGGGACCCCAGGACTACTCTGATACTGTGAGTACCAAAACCTGTCCCCCCTGAGCCCCCACAGCGCCGCCTGCAGAGGGAATCCCGAGGCTTCCCCTGACCGCGACTCTTTGAACCTAAAGTCCCGACGCCTGGGAGAGACCCTGCACCCGCAGCCCCCAGGACCTGAAGGACCGGACTTTCACTGGAGAAGTGACCCCCAGGAGTCCCTCTCCCTTGTCCAAGTGGAGGTTTCCCCGAGGAATCCCCCCCTTGCCTGCCTGCAGCGCTGAAGAGATCCCGAGATCTCTCATAGACTAACATTGAAAACCCGACGCTTGTTTCTACACTGCACCCGGCCGCCCCCGCGCTGCTGAGGGTGAAATTTCTGTGTGGACTTGTGTCCCCCCCGGTGCCCTACAAAACCCCCCTGGTCTGCCCTCCGAAGACGCGGGTACTTACCTGCAAGCAGACCGGAACCGGGGCACCCCCTTCTCTCCATTCTAGCCTATGTGTTTTGGACACCACTTTGAACTCTGCACCTGACCGGCCCTGAGCTGCTGGTGTGGTGACTTTGGGGTTGCTCTGAACCCCCAACGGTGGGCTACCTTGGACCAAGAACTAAGCCCTGTAAGTGTCTTACTTACCTGGTTAACCTAACAAATACTTACCTCCCCTAGGAACTGTGAAAATTGCACTGTGTCCACTTTTAAAACAGCTATTTGTGAATAACTTGAAAAGTATACATGCAATTTTGATGATTTGAAGTTCCTAAAGTACTTACCTGCAATACCTTTCGAATGAGATATTACATGTAGAATTTGAACCTGTGGTTCTTAAAATAAACTAAGAAAAGATATTTTTCTATATAAAAACCTATTGGCTGGATTTGTCTCTGAGTGTGTGTACCTCATTTATTGTCTATGTGTATGTACAACAAGTGCTTAACACTACTCCTTGGATAAGCCTACTGCTCGACCACACTACCACAAAATAGAGCATTAGTATTATCTATTTTTACCACTATTTTACCTCTAAGGGGAACCCTTGGACTCTGTGCATGCTATTCCTTACTTTGAAATAGCACATACAGAGCCAACTTCCTACATTGGTGGATCAGCGGTGGGGTACAAGACTTTGCATTTGCTGGACTACTCAGCCAATACCTGATCACACAACAAATTCCAAAATTGTCATTAGAAATTGATTTTTGCAATTTGAAAAGTTTTCTAAATTCTTAAAAGACCTGCTAGGGCCTTGTGTTAGATCCTGTTTAGCATTTCTTTTAGAGTTTAAAAGTTTGTAAAAGTTTGAATTAGATTCTAGAACCAGTTTTAGATTCTTAAAAAGTATTCCAACTTTTAGAAGCAAAATGTCTAGCACAGATGTGACTGTGGTGGAACTCGACACCACACCTTACCTCCATCTACAGATGAGAGAGCTAAGGTCACTCTGTAAACTAAAGAAAATAACCATAGGCCCCAAACCTACCAAAATACAGCTCCAGGAGCTTTTGGCAGAGTTTGAAAAGGCCAACCCCTCTGAGGGTGGCAACTCAGAGGAAGATGATAGTGAATTGGAGGAAGATTCCCCCCTACCAGTCCTATCTAGGGAGGACAGGGCCTCTCAAGCCCTGACTCCAAAAATACTAGTCAGAGATACTGGCTCCCTCACAGGAGGGACCAGCACCTCTGAAATCACTGAGGATAACCCCAGTGAAGAGGACATCCAGTTAGCCAGGATGGCCAAAAGATTGGCTTTGGAAAGACAGATCCTAGCCATAGAGAGGGAAAGACAAGAGATGGGCCTAGGACCCATCAATGGTGGCAGCAACATAAATAGGGTCAGAGATTCTCCTGACATGTTGAAAATCCCTAAAGGGATTGTAACTAAATATGAAGATGGTGATGACATCACCAAATGGTTCACAGCTTTTGAGAGGGCTTGTGCAACCAGAAAAGTGAACAGATCTCACTGGGGTGCTCTCCTTTGGGAAATGTTCACAGGAAAGTGTAGGGATAGACTCCTCACACTCTCTGGACAAGATGCAGAATCTTATGACCTCATGAAGGGTACTCTGATTGAGGGCTTTGGATTCTCCACTGAGGAGTATAGGATTAGATTCAGGGGGGCTCAAAAATCCTCGAGCCAGACCTGGGTTGACTTTGTAGACTACTCAGTGAAAACACTAGATGGTTGGATTCAAGGCAGTGGTGTAAGTAATTATGATGGGCTGTACAATTTATTTGTGAAAGAACACCTGTTAAGTAATTGTTTCAATGATAAACTGCATCAGCATCTGGTAGACCTAGGACCAATTTCTCCCCAAGAATTGGGAAAGAAGGCGGACCATTGGGTCAAGACAAGGGTGTCCAAGACTTCAACAGGGGGTGACCAAAAGAAAGGGGTCACAAAGACTCCCCAGGGGAAGGGTGATGAGACAACCAAAACTAAAAGTAGTAAAGAGTCTTCTACAGGCCCCCAAAAACCTGCACAGGAGGGTGGGCCCAGAGCCTCTTCACAAAACAATGGGTACAAGGGTAAAAACTTTGATCCCAAAAAGGCCTGGTGTCATAGCTGTAAACAGCATGGACACCAAACTGGAGACAAGGCCTGTCCCAAGAAAGGTTCCACTCCAAACTCCCATCCAGGTAACACTGGTATGGCTAGTCTCCAAGTGGGATCAACAGTGTGCCCAGAGCAAATCAGGGTCCACACTGAAGCTACTCTAGTTTCTGAGGGTGGGGTGGATTTAGCCACACTAGCTGTCTGGCCGCCTAACATGCAAAAATACAGACAGCAACTCTTAATTAATGGGACTAGAATAGAGGGCCTGAGGGATACAGGTGCCAGTGTCACCATGGTGACAGAGAAACTGGTTTCCCCTGGCCAATACCTGACTGGAAAAACTTACACAGTCACCAACGCTGACAATCAGAGAAAAGTACATCCCATGGCAATGGTTACTTTAGAATGGGGAGGGGTCAATGGCCTGAAACAGGTGGTGGTCTCCTCAAATATCCCAGTGGACTGTCTGCTTGGAAATGACCTGGAGTCCTCAGCATGGGCTGAGGTAGAACTAAAAACCCATGCAGCAATGCTGGGTATCCCTGAACTGGTGTGTGTGAAAACAAGAGCACAATGCAAGGCACAGGGTGAAAAAGTAGAGCTGGAGTCTGGAAAAATGGCCCAGCCTACCAAGAGAACAGGAAAGTCAGTTGGGAAACCAACTGCAACACAGCAAAAGAAAGGGAACCTCTCTTCTCAGGAAGAAGTTCTGCCCTCTGAGGGAACTGAGCCTTTGGAGCTTGAACCTTATCAGGTTGAGCTCTTAGGCCCAGGGGGACCCTCAAGGGAGGAGCTGTGTAAGGGACAAGAAACCTGTCCCTCTCTTGAAGGCCTTAGGCAGCAAGCTGCTGAAGAGTCCAAAGGCAAGAAAAATGGAACGCATAGGGTCTATTGGGAAGATGGACTCCTGTACACTGAGGCCAGAGACCCCAAACCTGGTGCCACTAGGAGAGTGGTAGTGCCTCAGCTGTTCAGAGAGTTCATCCTAACATTGGCCCATGACATTCCCCTTGCTGGGCATTTGGGACAAACCAAGACGTGGGAGAGGTTAGTCAACCACTTCTACTGGCCCAATATGTCCAACATGGTTAAGGAGTTTTGCCTCTCCTGCCCCACCTGTCAAGCCAGTGGTAAGACAGGTGGGCATCCAAAGGCCCCCCTCATTCCACTTCCAGTGGTGGGGGTGCCCTTTGAAAGAGTGGGTGTGGACATAGTTGGTCCACTAGAACCTCCCACAGCCTCAGGAAATATGTATATCCTGGTAGTAGTGGATCATGCTACCAGGTATCCTGAAGCTATTCCCCTTAGGTCGACTACTGCCCCTGCAGTAGCCAAGGCCCTCATTGGTATCTTTACCAGAGTGGGTTTCCCTAAGGAGGTGGTGTCTGACAGAGGTACCAACTTCATGTCAGCATACCTAAAGCACATGTGGAATGAGTGTGGAGTGACTTATAAATTCACTACACCTTACCATCCACAAACTAATGGCTTAGTTGAGAGATTCAACAAGACATTAAAGGGCATGATCATGGGGCTCCCAGAAAAACTCAAAAGGAGATGGGATGTCCTCCTGCCATGTCTGCTTTTCGCTTACAGGGAGGTACCACAGAAGGGAGTAGGGTTCTCACCCTTTGAACTTCTGTTTGGTCATCCTGTAAGGGGACCACTTGCCCTTGTTAAAGAAGGCTGGGAGAGACCTCTCCATGAGCCTAAACAGGACATAGTGGACTATGTACTTGGCCTTCGCTCTAGAATGGCAGAGTACATGGAAAAGGCAACCAAAAACCTTGAGGCCAGCCAACAACTCCAGAAGTTTTGGTATGACCAAAAGGCTGCACTGGTTGAGTTCCAACCAGGGCAGAAAGTCTGGGTTCTGGAGCCTGTGGCTCCCAGGGCACTCCAGGACAAATGGAGTGGTCCTTACCCAGTACTAGAAAGGAAGAGTCAGGTCACCTACCTGGTGGACCTGGGCACAAGCAGGAGCCCCAAGAGGGTGATCCATGTGAACCGCCTTAAGCTCTTCCATGACAGGGCTGATGTGAATCTGTTGATGGTAACAGATGAGGATCAGGAGGCAGAGAGTGAACCTCTCCCTGATCTTCTGTCATCAGACCCAAAAGATGGCACAGTAGATGGAGTGATCTACTCAGACACCCTCTCTGGCCAACAGCAAGCTGATTGTAGGAGAGTCCTACAACAGTTTCCTGAACTCTTCTCCTTAACCCCTGGTCAGACACACCTGTGTACCCATGATGTGGACACAGGAGACAGCATGCCTGTCAAAAACAAAATCTTTAGACAGTCTGACCATGTTAAGGAAAGCATCAAGGTGGAAGTCCACAAGATGCTGGAATTGGGAGTAATTGAGCGCTCTGACAGCCCCTGGGCTAGCCCAGTGGTCTTAGTCCCCAAACCTCACACCAAAGATGGAAAGAAAGAAATTAGGTTTTGTGTAGACTACAGAGGGCTCAATTCTGTCACCAAGACAGATGCTCATCCAATTCCAAGAGCTGATGAGCTCATAGATAAATTAGGTGCTGCCAAATTCTTAAGTACCTTTGACTTGACAGCAGGGTACTGGCAAATAAAAATGGCACCTGGAGCAAAAGAGAAAACAGCATTCTCCACACCTGATGGGCATTATCAGTTTACTGTTATGCCCTTTGGTTTAAAGAATGCCCCTGCCACCTTCCAAAGGTTGGTGAATCAAGTCCTTGCTGGCTTGGAGTCCTTTAGCACAGCTTATCTTGATGATATTGCTGTCTTTAGCTCCACCTGGCAGGATCACCTGGTCCACCTGAGGAAGGTTTTGAAGGCTCTGCAATCTGCAGGCCTCTCTATCAAGGCATCCAAATGCCAGATAGGGCAGGGAACTGTGGTTTACTTGGGCCACCTTGTAGGTGGAGGCCAAGTTCAGCCACTCCAACCCAAGATCCAGACTATTCTGGACTGGGTAGCTCCAAAAACCCAGACTCAAGTCAGGGCATTCCTTGGCTTGACTGGGTATTACAGGAGGTTTGTGAAGGGATATGGATCCATTGTGACAGCCCTCACTGAACTAACCTCCAAGAAAATGCCCAAGAAAGTGAACTGGACTGTGGAATGCCAACAGGCCTTTGACACCCTGAAACAAGCAATGTGCTCAGCACCAGTTCTCAAAGCTCCAGATTATTCTAAGCAGTTCATTGTGCAGACTGATGCCTCTGAACATGGGATAGGGGCAGTTTTGTCCCAAACAAATGATGATGGCCTTGACCAGCCTGTTGCTTTCATTAGCAGGAGGTTACTCCCCAGGGAGCAGCGTTGGAGTGCCATTGAGAGGGAGGCCTTTGCTGTGGTTTGGTCCCTGAAGAAGCTGAGACCATACCTCTTTGGGACTCACTTCCTAGTTCAAACTGACCACAGACCTCTCAAATGGCTGATGCAAATGAAAGGTGAAAATCCTAAACTGTTGAGGTGGTCCATCTCCCTACAGGGAATGGACTTTATAGTGGAACACAGACCTGGGACTGCCCATGCCAATGCAGATGGCCTTTCCAGGTTCTTCCACTTAGAAAATGAAGACTCTCTTGGGAAAGGTTAGTCTCATCCTCTTTCGTTTGGGGGGGGGGTTGTGTAAGGAAATGCCTCCTTGGCATGGTTGCCCCCTGACTTTTTGCCTTTGCTGATGCTAAGTTTACAATTGAAAGTGTGCTGAGGCCTGCTAACCAGGCCCCAGCACCAGTGTTCTTTCCCTAACCTGTACTTTTGTATCCACAATTGGCAGACCCTGGCATCCAGATAAGTCCCTTGTAACTGGTACTTCTAGTACCAAGGGCCCTGATGCCAAGGAAGGTCTCTAAGGGCTGCAGCATGTCTTATGCCACCCTGGAGACCTCTCACTCAGCACAGACACACTGCTTGCCAGCTTGTGTGTGCTAGTGAGGACAAAACGAGTAAGTCGACATGGCACTCCCCTCAGGGTGCCATGCCAGCCTCTCACTGCCTATGCAGTATAGGTAAGCCACCCCTCTAGCAGGCCTTACAGCCCTAAGGCAGGGTGCACTATACCATAGGTGAGGGTACCAGTGCATGAGCATGGTACCCCTACAGTGTCTAAACAAAACCTTAGACATTGTAAGTGCAGGGTAGCCATAAGAGTATATGGTCTGGGAGTCTGTCAAACACGAACTCCACAGCACCATAATGGCTACTCTGAAAACTGGGAAGTTTGGTATCAAACTTCTCAGCACAATAAATGCACACTGATGCCAGTGTACATTTTATTGTAAAATACACCCCAGAGGGCACCTTAGAGGTGCCCCCTGAAACTTAACCGACTATCTGTGTAGGCTGACTAGTTTTAGCAGCCTGCCACAAACCGAGACATGTTGCTGGCCCCATGGGGAGAGTGCCTTTGTCACTCTGAGGCCAGTAACAAAGCCTGCACTGGGTGGAGATGCTAACACCTCCCCCAGGCAGGAATTGTCACACCTGGCGGTGAGCCTCAAAGGCTCACCTCCTTTGTGCCAACCCAGCAGGACACTCCAGCTAGTGGAGTTGCCCGCCCCCTCCGGCCAGGCCCCACTTTTGGCGGCAAGGCCGGAGAAAATAATGAGAAAAACAAGGAGGAGTCACTGGCCAGTCAGGACAGCCCCTAAGGTGTCCTGAGCTGAAGTGACTCTAACTTTTAGAAATCCTCCATCTTGCAGATGGAGGATTCCCCCAATAGGGTTAGGATTGTGACCCCCTCCCCTTGGGAGGAGGCACAAAGAGGGTGTACCCACCCTCAGGGCTAGTAGCCATTGGCTACTAACCCCCCAGACCTAAACACGCCCTTAAATTTAGTATTTAAGGGCTACCCTGAACCCTAGAAAATCAGATTCCTGCAACTACAAGAAGAAGGACTGCCTAGCTGAAAACCCCCTGCAGAGGAAGACCAGAAGACGACAACTGCCTTGGCTCCAGAAACTCACCGGCCTGTCTCCTGCCTTCCAAAGATCCTGCTCCAGCGACGCCTTCCAAAGGGACCAGCGACCTCGACATCCTCTGAGGACTGCCCCTGCTTCGAAAAGACAAGAAACTCCCGAGGACAGCGGACCTGCTCCAAGAAAAGCTGCAACTTTGTTTCCAGCAGCTTTAAAGAACCCTGCAAGCTCCCCGCAAGAAGCGTGAGACTTGCAACACTGCACCCGGCGACCCCGACTCGGCTGGTGGAGATCCGACACCTCAGGAGGGACCCCAGGACTACTCTGATACTGTGAGTACCAAAACCTGTCCCCCCTGAGCCCCCACAGCGCCGCCTGCAGAGGGAATCCCGAGGCTTCCCCTGACCGCGACTCTTTGAACCTAAAGTCCCGACGCCTGGGAGAGACCCTGCACCCGCAGCCCCCAGGACCTGAAGGACCGGACTTTCACTGGAGAAGTGACCCCCAGGAGTCCCTCTCCCTTGTCCAAGTGGAGGTTTCCCCGAGGAATCCCCCCCTTGCCTGCCTGCAGCGCTGAAGAGATCCCGAGATCTCTCATAGACTAACATTGAAAACCCGACGCTTGTTTCTACACTGCACCCGGCCGCCCCCGCGCTGCTGAGGGTGAAATTTCTGTGTGGACTTGTGTCCCCCCCGGTGCCCTACAAAACCCCCCTGGTCTGCCCTCCGAAGACGCGGGTACTTACCTGCAAGCAGACCGGAACCGGGGCACCCCCTTCTCTCCATTCTAGCCTATGTGTTTTGGACACCACTTTGAACTCTGCACCTGACCGGCCCTGAGCTGCTGGTGTGGTGACTTTGGGGTTGCTCTGAACCCCCAACGGTGGGCTACCTTGGACCAAGAACTAAGCCCTGTAAGTGTCTTACTTACCTGGTTAACCTAACAAATACTTACCTCCCCTAGGAACTGTGAAAATTGCACTGTGTCCACTTTTAAAACAGCTATTTGTGAATAACTTGAAAAGTATACATGCAATTTTGATGATTTGAAGTTCCTAAAGTACTTACCTGCAATACCTTTCGAATGAGATATTACATGTAGAATTTGAACCTGTGGTTCTTAAAATAAACTAAGAAAAGATATTTTTCTATATAAAAACCTATTGGCTGGATTTGTCTCTGAGTGTGTGTACCTCATTTATTGTCTATGTGTATGTACAACAAGTGCTTAACACTACTCCTTGGATAAGCCTACTGCTCGACCACACTACCACAAAATAGAGCATTAGTATTATCTATTTTTACCACTATTTTACCTCTAAGGGGAACCCTTGGACTCTGTGCATGCTATTCCTTACTTTGAAATAGCACATACAGAGCCAACTTCCTACAGTGCTCATGTAAAGTGCTGTAATAACTTTGCATCGAGTTTGCGCTATATAAAACTGCAAAATAAATAAATAAAGTGCTCCAATACCTTTGTCTCGAGTTTGCGCTATATAAAAATGCAAAAAAATAACTAAATAAATAAATAAAGACCCCACAGATATAGCACAGAAACAGCACAAGATGCCCTAAACCAAGGAAGAGGAAGAAGCAATATACCACCATGAGCGCAAAGCGGATAAGCAAAAGAAAAAATAGTGCGCCACACTAAGGTACATCCCCGATCGTGCAATAATCCATGTAACAGTCTCCAAGGCGGTAACAAAACAGCCTCGAGGCGGGACAAACTTAAAGCATTTACCAATGACATCAAGGGGTTTTTGAAAGGCAGGCCCAGGAACGAATGAAGGTGATGGGAGTGTTTAAAGTCCACATAGTAGATAACAACAGGTCGAGAAGAGCCGCGTGTGCGCGCTTCTATGCTCGACCTAAAAAACAAAGAGAGTATGAGACAATGAAGAAGGGGTGCGACGTTAGGAAAGGAAGTGAGAGGATTTCAGTGAAATAAAGTGAAAAGGGAGATGTGAAAGAGAGGGAGAAATAAAAGATAAAATGAAAGAGAGAATAAGAGAGAGGTACAAAATAAATGGAGTATCAGAGGTAATAAAGGAGAAGCAATGAGATTTAATGAAAGAAAGAAATGGCGTCAAAGGCAAGGAAAGAAGGATAACAAATAGAGGAGAGGTAATAGAAAGGAAGAAAAAAGGAAAGCCGGAATAAGGCAGAGTGAAATGTAGCGCAAGTCGGGAGAACGGAGGTCTCAAACCCTTCGAGCACTGTCCTTAAGGCCTGGTTGGAAGAGGAAATGCCATATGTTTCTCAGACGGCACCACCTTGCTCTCAAGCAGAAAGTCCTGACACCTGGCCTGGGGGATGAGGCCGCTGCACAAGCCTCCCACCTTCTCCGAACACAGTTAAGGTCCACAGGAGCAGAGCTGAACAGTCATATTCCATATTCTTTGAACGTACAGAGTCTCACGTGGCTTTAGCAAGAAATATGTGCCAGAAAACTCTTTCAACACCGCTATTGGAGCCAGAAACGTAGCCCGGGAGTTTGACTGACAGATGGCCGTCCTAAGGAGTGTGGGAACAACTGATGCTGAGGCCCCAAGAACAGACTGCAGGGGACGCATTGGGGTCTACAGTTATATATTCCGTTCCAGCTGTGGTGTGCCTCGAGAAATTGTGAAAATAGTATTTTGAAATAGTACGTTCGGTTTTCTTAAAAAAAAAAACCCGTTCCAGCTATCCTGCTCCCAGAACTGCTGTCTATTTCTCTCCCTGCTCTAAAAACTGCTACTTGCAGTTCATAAATTTACATGAATCAAACGTTTCTCAACCTGCATCTAATTCAAACTAGCACCTAGGCAACATGAGACCATATCACACTCCTGCTCGTCCTGTCTTCCATAACCACCTGTATACACTGCATATACCTGCCCACCACGCACACCTCACGATGCCTACGTAAATACTGCAGGGGGGTTTTGGAGTCACAAGTGCTATTTAAATAATACCTATGGAGGAGTAACTCACTCAGCCACCCAAAAGGGCCTCACAAGCTTCACATGGTGTAAGAAAAGTGGTATATAAAAGAACGCACAATACAATACCTAGCCACGGAACAAAATCTACCCCAATAAATGCCCCACTTTAATGTTGTTCGCATTTCCAAGTACAAACTTTCCCTCTCGGGAGGACTTTCTCTCAAAGTAGATGACTTTTACAGTGGACCTCTGTCCATTACAGCAGAACGCTATGTTATTGATGCTCTGTAAATCCACTTGCATACATACAACGTCATGCCAGAGAACCGCAATCATACTGTCAGCCTCAGAGTACTGGTGTGTGTTACCTTTCAAGGGAAGTTACAGGCACCACTTACATTTCTAGTATAGGGTGGCTTAGAGTCTTTCTTCTTAAAGGAAATTACCAACACTTGTCCAAGGTTCTTTACTCATGCTTAATATATCAGTATTTATGTATCATAAAACATGATGGGGAGCAGCAGTGCACTGAATATTGTGTGGGGGCTGGGAGCGGATAGCTCACATCAAGTGGGGGTTACATTTTTTATACCAGAAAAGAGCATTAAGGTCTGTCAATCACAATCTGGCAATAATTCAGAGATTTCGAAAAGCAAGGCAAAGTGGGTACTCATTTGCATATCTTGCCCCTCATGCTCTGGAACTCTTACCCGTTTCATATTAGGTACTGTCCAAACAAACCTTTCTTCAGGAAATCACTGTAGATGTGGCGATTTCAAACTGGTGCCTGAACAAGTATAACTGTCATCATAAGGTCTTCTAGCGCTGGGAAGCCACTTGGGGTAACCATGAGCTTCACAAAACAATAACAAATTACAAGAAATGCGTCATTATTTTACAATAGTATTTTACATATTTACATTTTTAGGCACAGGGAGATTAAGACCCTTATTATGAACCTGGTGGTCTACTGACTGCCAGTGCCATGGTGGCGGTTTTACCGCCAACAGGCTGGCGGTGAAGACCGCCACATTATGAGTGTGGTGGGGTGGCCTTTGCCAACCTGCCACATATCCGCTCAGACCGCCAGGGCGGTCGGACCTGCTGGGCCGGAGATGAGCATCTCCGCCCCAGTGGTTCACAGAAGACCGCCGGTGTAGAAAGAGCCGGCTTTCTACCAGGGTTTCCGCAGTGGTAGCATCCCCACAAAACCCTGGCAGAAAGGCTACTGGTGCCAAGGAATTTCTTACTTGTCACCGGCAGATGACTCCTTCCCCCCCAGCAAGCACGATAACCACCCAGTCCTCCTTCCCCCATTCCCCTCCTGGTACAGTGCCTCTCACCCACCTCCCACCACCCCTACCCCCTCTCCTGGTACAGCGCAACCCTCCCCGCATACATGCACACAGACACCCACACGCACCCGCATACACTCATTCACCAACACTGAAATACATGCATTCACTCACATGCGTCCATACTCGCATACACCACAACACTCATACTCGCATACACACTTACATTCATACACGCACTCACTTCTACATTCATACATGCACTCACTTCTACATTCACACACGCATTCAATAATGCATACACACTCACATGCACACATGCAGACAATACCCACTCACACATGCACACACAACAACCCCCACCCCCCTCCTCTGTCGACGATCGACTTACCTGGTCTGGGGAGGATGTCTTCCGGCAGGTTCCAAATCCAGATGTTTTTACCCTTCCAAGGAAGGATAGCAGCACCTACTTGTTGATGCAAAGATAATGGTCTCCCTTACTGTCCCAAGGGAGGGACCTGCCACTTTTAACATGCCTTTTTAAAGCTAGGGTACACTCACTTTTTACTCTTAATGTTTGCTTTACTTGCGCACTTGTGTTCTTCACATGAAAGGGTACCAGCACAAACATTTTCATTTGTATCGCACTTCTTACTTTGCCAAGGGAGGGTGTTGGCAGATTTCCAAATGTCGGTGCTTCTTACTTTCTAAAGTGGTATTAGAGGTATGTCTTACTTTTTTCAAGTGAGGATACTGGTAGGTCTTACTATTTAAAGTGGGGGTGGTGGTACTTCTTACTTTCTCAAGTGGGTATGGTGGTATGTCTTACTATTTCAAGTGAGGATACTGGCATTTCTTACTTTTTCAAGGGAAGATACTGGTACTTCTTATGCTTTCAAGTAAGGATACTTGTACTTCTTGCATTTTCAAGCAAGACACTACTTTTTGCTTTTGCAAGTGAGGATACTGGAGATACGGTTTCAAGTGAGGATAGTTGTACTTCATATATTATTAAGTCAGTATATTTTGAATACTCATTTTCAATTGAGACTACTGGCACTTCTTACTTTTCCAAGTGTGATTACTAGTATTTGTTACTTTTCAAGTAAGAATTCTGTTTCCTATAACTTATTCCTGGGGAGGGTGTCACCACTCCTTACTTTTAAAAGGTAGCGTGCTGCCACTCCTCAGCAGCGAAGGTACTTCTTTGATTGGCAAAAATAGCTCAGAATGAAGTAGTTATGCTGAGACAGAGTGTCTGAAAATCTTTTTTTTCCGCTGAAAGCCCTGCTCAGGGCTATAATAAAAAGTAAATTGAAGCACAAATGACAGAGCTCGGCAGCAGTCAGACAGCCCAATAAAAGGACGGAATGTCTCTAAAGAAGAGTGGCGATTAAAGGCGCCCTTGTTTTGTGGTAAACCCTAGTAAGATCTCACTGGGGAGCGCTGTTTCCAGTCATAGATTAAGAACAAGACACGTGTGAGGATGGAACAGAGAAGGGAACAGACTTTCTCAACTAATAAGCAGTTTCTCTGCTGGGTCTAGCAGTAAGTGTCTCAGAACACAATCCGCCTAATGCTTCAGAACTTAAAAAGGACTTTGCCTCTTAATGACAGACAAGTAGGTTTATGTCGATATTTATGTACTGAGATTACATTACTCTGGCTCCTAGTACCTTGCCCCTGCACCCCGCAGCATGGCATTCGATGCTTCAAGCGGTTTCATTTACTTGTCCCCAAATCTTAGCAAACATGGAAGTTGACGCTGCATGCTGTTTTGTTGCCAAGGGCAAATTTGAGGGGTACTTGGCAGTACCAGGTCCCACATCATGTTCTCGACACCTGTGGTGAGGGAAAAGAGTACACGAGGGCCGGTGGCACAGGAAGGAAATGCTATTGAGTTTCTGCATTTCCCTTCATGGTAGCTACCTGCTTTTGTGAGAAAGAGTGTCACCCTCCCACCCCCCAACGGAGAATTGTGTAGCTCATAAGTGTAATTTCAAAGCTTATTGACAGCAACATTATGGCTTAATTTTACAGATTATTGGATCAGTTTGATCGCTCATTGTAGTATCATTTCAGTGATGCATTTGTTCTCATTTCAATTTTTGTATGGAACAATTTAAATCAATGTGGGGTTTCTAGTAAATATTAAATGTAGGCGATAAAGATGAGAACTACAGGACAGGCCATAAAAGTATATCACTTCCTGATGGCTTATACAACAAATTCTGGAAAAGCCACACCTTAAGCTCCTAAAATACCGTTCATTAATTACTCGTGTTTAACATCTATGCATCAGTAATTTGTACTAAATGTACCACTGGTGTCTGTGAATATCACTGAGAACACTAGTACCATTTAATAGCCACCTTTATCAATTGTATTTTATTGGATGGAGCTCCTTAACCACTTGAAACCGTGGTACCCGAGACATTACTTATCATATCTCAGGTATTTGCTAGTACTATTCAGTTTTAAGTACCGGCCTGTGCTGTGTCTGATATTACATAATGCAGGCACACTCTAAGTTGATTCAGGATTCTAGTAAAAATAATATGTAAAGCTCTTTGAGTTTGGGACCATTGTTTTGGAAACAGTAAAGTAAGTAATAGTTTATTTTTGCATAGTTACTTAAAACCGTGGCATAAAATAACTCACGAAACCATTTCATCAAATACATCACAAACAGGCAATTAGGCCTTGATGCAACATAACAGTAGTAAAAACAACAGCTTTATGAAATAGGATTACGTTTCAATAAACCCACTGAACAGTACTGCAACAGTGATCATCAAATTAAAATCAAGAACGAGTTAAACAGGTAGGCCGCTATGTCTGAGCCATGCAAATTAGTTTGGCTGTGACGAGTGTGACCCCAGTACTAAAAAGAATAAAACACCCAACCGCAGTGCAATCCCTTTTCAGTTCCAGACTAATTTGTGCAGAACGGCCAAAAGGGAAGAAAACAGGCAATAGAGCAGACCTGTTTAAAAGAGAAAGTGATCAAGAGAGAGTATAGTCTGCAGGTGCGCAGTAAAGTGCCAAGAAAGTTTATTGCGGATACCACAGAAAAGTGCAGCCAAGGAGCAGGCACACCGGTTAAGTTCAAACAAGCAAAAAAGTGGATTGAAAGGACCCAGACACTGAGTTGACCAAAAGCCTGTGCTACTTAGATGGAGGTGCAGAATAGGAAAGAGCTTAAACATGAAAAGCTTAGACTCCGCAGCAAGGAGCGTGGTGCCCCCAATGTGCACCTGCACCAGTTCAGAAGTCGCGTTCCACTCTGCCGCATTCCTAGTGAGGTTGCGTCGCAAGCAGTTGGTGTGGCTGATACCCCCATTTGAGGCTTGTGCCATGGAAGCAATCTCATTCCATTCTGGGAGAAGCCAGTGCTGGTGGCCATGGAGAGGAGTGACTGGACTTACTGAGGGCCATCTTGTTTTCCACCTTTACCAGAAATGTCAACATATTTCAGGTCAGCTGTGGGTCCCTGGTTCAAAGCAGGCCAGCACCCCCTGCCTCCTTGTGAAAATGCCTCTTTAGTAAGAAGAGGCTCTTAACAGCTGTCTGCACAGGCGCCAAGTTTCATATTGGTCCTCCCGCTGCCAAGGGAGAAGATGGATAGTGAGGGTAATAGTCCTAGGTGATGCAACAAGAACTTCTCTTTAACTATGATCACATACCCAGTGTCTAAATATTTTTGAGGGGCAAGGGTCTTGAAGTTGTTTAATGTCATCCAACCATGAGTTTTGTGTGCCAAAGTAGCCTAGTACTCAATGAGCGACTGGATTTTTATTGTTCCCCAGACTATTCTTTTAAACACCAGGTGGCTAATTGAGGTATCCCAGACCTGTCAAGCCCAGTGACTATTAGCGATTCCTGAAGGTAGGCCCTTGCTGGCGACAGTTTTCTGTTCAGCAACTCCTTCCATAGGAGGTGACTTAATGTGTTAGGCTCTGCCTTCCTGATTTTGATCCAACAGATTATGTAGGCCTACCACCTGCCCAAGGTCTGGTCTGTCAGACCAAACTCCAGCTGGATCTGTGCTGGAGAGGTGATACACGGGAGAGTGAAAAAGATTCCAAAACACTGTACCATTGTGTTGTCCAAAACTTTAGCATTCCTTCCTCTTAACAGTTCGCTCCCATATGATACAGTCCGTGGTAGCTTAGCTTGTACAACACAGAGAACGGGTGCCAAAGATGGACTAGCCTATTTCCTTTTCAGATTTTTGAGGGCCACGGCCCGAGTCAACCCCTTCCTCTTGATAGCTTCTTTCTGGATGGAAAACAAACCATCTTTATCGATGATAGTTCCCAGATATTTAAATTCCTTTGATGTTTTGATTTGTGAACCTTCCCCGTGCTATGCCTGAAGTTTCTCCTTGTTGTTGATCATCGTGGTCTTGGTTTTCCCAAGGCAAATGGTCAGGCCGTCGTCTATAGAGCTATTGATCAAGCATTTCATCCCCACCTAGATATGGTTCACCAGAACCACATCATCGGTATATGGAAAGCTGGATATTGGCACACCCTCTATTTTTGAAGTGTGAAAATTACAAGTGTTTAGCTGCTGCATCGGGTTGGCCAGAGACAGGGTGTGAATGTCCCTCAAAGAGAGGCTTGCTAAGATGTCTGCATTTCTTCCATTTTTTAAATGTAGTGGATAAAAAGGTCTAACACAGCTATTCTGGCGTTTATGTGGCACTTACTGTGAGGCAAGGGTTTTTGCTAGGGTCAAAACCTTGAAATTCTGTCTTGCTGACATATGTCACAAAGAATGCACAAAAAGTGAAGTAAATGGTGAATACTTGAATTAACATAAGCCACTGTCAATTACTCTGGCTCACACTTCTTTCTGTAATTTTTTAGCTTGCCTGTGACATTACAAATAGAGAACAGCCGTATGCAAATCCGCTTTGGCTTTGTCCCCAAGGGAACAGTGCAGACTAAACTGACAGACCAATTCCCCTCCAAACGTGGAACATAAGTAAACACATACCAGTTAGAGAATGTCTTTGAATCTGCAGTATTTGTACATACTGGAATATGTTTGACCACATGATACTGGAATTGACTTATCTAAATGTAAATTTATGGATGGAAAATTTGATTTCGTAGCTGGAACAAATCACCTTTGCACAGAAACAGGGAAAGTAGATGTAACCCCTCAGCGAAAGGGGGCGTTGACTGTAAATGTCTGCAAACAGCTAAAAATTGTAGAATGCAGAACTCCAATCCTGTTGTGCCATCTGTTTGCTAATAGTGCTCTGTTCTATTCTCTGAGTTTAAGATGTTGATGTTCACAGTGCCTTTCTTTCATGCTGTCCTTCACTCTTTCACTTTCTTAGTCTTGGATGCAACGGGAGACGTGGCGCTCTATGCTGGCCTAGTGGTAGCTGTGTTCATATTTATCATTCTGCTAATGGTTATCGGCATAGTGGTGTACCGTCGCAACTGCAGGGAATTTGACACTGACATCACAGACTCCTCTGCTGCTCTCACTGGAGGCTTTCATCCAGTCAATTTCAAGACCTCCAGACAAGGTAAGGGTGACCCTTCCAAAGTACACTCACAAACCTCTGCTTACCACTGTATATGCCACACCAGTTAACACACTTTACCAGTTTACTTCTTTGATTCTCTGAAAGTATGTTGATAGTCTAAAATCAGTTTTGCAGTGTGAATCTTTTCCGGCTTCCCATGCTATGCATTATTCTAGTAGTTATGTCTGGAATTCTCCACTTTCTTGTAGACATTCTTCAATTTGTTTTTTTTTGCTGAGAGTCGGCAGATCCCCATTTAGTGCTTCCTGTGATGTCGTACAACCTCTCCCAGAAGCTCTCAATATTGGTCGCCATCTTCAGATTCTTTTTTCTGCCATTCGGTCTGGATGATTGGCTGAAGTGGTTGAAATTTATAAAAGTTTTTCAAAGATGAGGTACCAGAGGAAATTCCTAGTGCAAAGGGAAAGTTTTTCTCAATGGTTTCGAGAATTCCGGGGCAGGAGGCTCCCTGTTTGGTATGATGGAGAAAATGTTGTGCCGGTTCTGGCCAAAGTGCCACCACAAGTTCGTGCAGAAGGACCAACACCAGGTCTGTAACCTCTGCCTGCCAATCAGTCATTGAAACAATGTCTGCAATGCCTGAACTGAGTTCAAGTCGAAGACGTTGAAGGCGAGGGAGAAGTAGAGACAGGTGCAAATGTAGTGCAGGGTCATCCCTGAGAGACCGAGGACTGTCAAGTAAGAAGGAGGAAAACGTTGCTTAACTGCTTAAGGCGCAGAAGGGTAAACGTATGACGCCGTCCTGAGAATCGTTGAGTCGAGGGAGAGGCAGCTGAGAAAGACAAGAGGCAGCAGGTGCCTGAGTCTCAAAAATCAAAATCAAGGGCATTGAAGGGAGCCTCATCATCGAAAAAATTGCTGAACAAAGACAGGTCCCAAGACAAGGAACCTCCCGGATCCCTCGAAAGGGACACCGAAGGAGGAAAGTCTCCCAAAAAGACTTGCTTGCTGCAAGACGGAGGAGGTTGAGATGCTTCGACATTGAAATGAGATAGATCTTGGGATGACACAAGAAGCTTGAAAACCGACACCATGATGCAAAGATGCCTGCCTTGTGGGGATGATTGTTTTTGTGTAGGAAGGAAGGTTTGTTTTCTTTTTCTATGTGTGCTGAGATGGTGTAGGAACCATTCAAGTGTGCCACAAACGTGCATGAGAGAAACAAAACTCATCCCCAAAGGCACACTAAACAAGGAAAAAAGGAGCAAACCATTACATTTCTACGGAATATACCTTTACAAGATATACGCATGGCAGCAACATAGCCATCTGTACTCATGTTTACAAACCACTGCAGCATAGACATTCAAATGAACAAGGAAGCTCAAGTTAGACATAAATTGTTAAACATCTGTTTACACACCAAGGACCATCTTCAACCCAGCCACCACCAAACTAACAAAACCACCACAAAATCTATGCACAACAAATGAATCCAGAAAAGATTCATGCTAAAAAATGATAATTTTCATACCTGTAGGTGTAGGTTTAAAGCATGAAGAATTTTCTGGATTCACAAGCAACTCATCCACCTTCATCAAGAAGATGGAAGAAATAAAAAAGTGATGATGGCTATCCGGGGAAGGGCAGACAAGGTCAAAGGAAGCACTGAATGGTGACCCCTTGACACCCAACAAACAACCATAGACGAAAGACTACAAAAAAGTGAAGAATTCTGGACCCAGCCACTAGATGGAAGAATAATGCACAGAAAACTCTTCAAACAGGAAAACAAACAGGAAAACTAAACTAAACCTACAGTTGAGAAACTTATTGTTTTAAGCCTTGTAGCCTTTCTGAAGGGAGCACTAATTTTCTTTTGGTTGGTTATTGGTAACTCACAATTCAGTGATACTGTATGAAGGAACGTATTATAGAAATTGCCCCAGGGGTGCAACAGGCTTTTTTGCCTAATTTGTGCACTGCTGGGGCACTTTGGCATACAGAAGGGGAAGTAGACATTTGTGCAAGCCTTTCTGTAATACTGATGGCACTGGCACACATGTAGCCCCAGCAATATCTCAAGAGGGCATTCTCACATTTGTACATTGTCCCATTTAAATTAGGGAATCTCTTTGCCTCTAGGTCCGCGCCATAATATGGATGTGGGCACAAAGGCAAAGAAGCTGTCAGGCGGTGCATTGCAGGTGTGTAGGAAAGTACCATCTTGCCTGGCATGTTACCCCCATTTTTCACTGTATATATGTTGTTTTAGTTGTATGTGTCACTGGGACCCTGGGTTACCAGGGTCCCAGTGACACATAAGTGTGCCTGTATGTGTTACCTGTGTAGTGACTAACTGTCTCACTGAGGCTCTGCTAATCAGAACCTCAGTGGTTATGCTCTCTCATTTCTTTCCAAATTGTCACTGACAGGCTAGTGACCATTTTTACCAATTTACATTGGCTTACTGGAACACCCTTATAATCCCCTAGTATATGGTACTGAGGTACCCAGGGTATTGGGGTTCCAGGAGATCCCTATGGGCTGCAGCATTTCTTTTGCCACCCATAGGGAGCTCTGACAATTCTTACACAGGCCTGCCACTGCAGCCTGAGTGAAATAACGTCCACGTTATTTCACAGCCATTTTACACTGCACTTAAGTAACTTATAAGTCACCTATATGTCTAACCTTTACCTGGTAAAGGTTAGGTGCAAAGTTACTTAGTGTGAGGGCACCCTGGCACTAGCCAAGGTGCCCCCACATTGTTCAGAGCCAATTCACTGAACTTTGTGAGTGCGGGGACACCATTACACGCGTGCACTACATATAGGTCACTACCTATATGTAGCTTCACCATGGTAACTCCGAATATGGCCATGTAACATGTCTATGATCATGGAATTGCCCCCTCTATGCCATCCTGGCATTGTTGGTACAATTCCATGATCCCAGTGGTCTGTAGCACAGACCCTGGTACTGCCAGACTGCCCTTCCCGGGGTTTCTCTGCAGCTGCTGCTGCTGCCAACCCCTCAGACAGGCATCTGCCCTCCTGGGGTCCAGCCAGGCCTGGCCCAGGATGGCAGAACAAAGAACTTCCTCTGAGAGAGGGTGTGACACCCTCTCCCTTTGGAAAATGGTGTGAAGGCAGGGGAGGAGTAGCCTCCCCCAGCCTCTGGAAATGCTTTGTTGGGCACAGATGGGCCCAATTCTGCATAAGCCAGTCTACACCGGTTCAGGGACCCCTTAGCCCCTGCTCTGGCGCGAAACTGGACAAAGGAAAGGGGAGTGACCACTCCCCTGACCTGCACCTCCCCTGGGAGGTGTCCAGAGCTCCTCCAGTGTGCTCCAGACCTCTGCCATCTTGGAAACAGAGGTGCTGCTGGCACACTGGACTGCTCTGAGTGGCCAGTGCCACCAGGTGACGTCAGAGACTCCTTGTGATAGGCTCCTTCAGGTGTTAGTAGCCTTTCCTCTCTCCTAGGTAGCCAAACCCTCTTTTCTGGCTATTTAGGGTCTCTGTCTCTGGGGAAACGAAAGATAACGAATGCATGAGCTCAGCCGAGTTCCTCTGCATCTCCCTCTTCACCTTCTGATAAGGAATCGACCGCTGACCGCGCTGGAAGCCTGCAAACCTGCAACATAGTAGCAAAGACGACTACTGCAACTCTGTAACGCTGATCCTGCCGCCTTCTCGACTGTTTTCCTGCTTGTGCATGCTGTGGGGGTAGTCTGCCTCCTCTCTGCACCAGAAGCTCCGAAGAAATCTCCCGTGGGTCGACGGAATCTTCCCCCTGCAACCGCAGGCACCAAAAAGCTGCATCTCCGGTCCCTTGGGTCTCCTCTCAGCACGACGAGCGAGGTCCCTCGAATCCAGCGACACCGTCCGAGTGACTCCCACAGTCCAGTGACTCTTCAGCCCGAGTTTGGTGGAGGTAAGTCCTTGCCTCACCTCGCTGGGCTGCATTGCTGGGAACCGCGACTTTGCAAGCTACTCCGGCCCCTGTGCACTTCCGGCGGAAATCCTTCGTGCACAGCCAAGCCTGGGTCCACGGCACTCTAACCTGCATTGCACGACTTTCTAAGTTGGTCTCCGGCGACGTGGGACTCCTTTGTGCAACTTCGGCGAGCACCGTTTCACGCATCCTCGTAGTGCCTGTTTCTGGCACTTCTCTGGGTGCTACCTGCTTCAGTGAGGGCTCTTTGTCTTGCTCGACGTCCCCTCTCTCTGCAGGTCCAATTTGCGACCTCCTGGTCCCTCCTGGGCCCCAGCAGCGTCCAAAAACGCCAAACGCACGATTTGCGTGTAGCAAGGCTTGTTGGCGTCCATCCGGCGGGAAAACACTTCTGCACGACTCTCCAAGGCGTGGGGGATCCATCCTCCAAAGGGGAAGTCTCTAGCCCTTGTCGTTCCTGCAGTATTCACAGTTCTTCAGCCTAGTAAGAGCTTCTTTGCACCAACCGCTGGCATTTCTTGGGCATCTGCCCATCTCCGAGCTGCTTGTGACTTTTGGACTTGGTCCCCTTGTTCCACAGGTACCTTCAGACAGGAATCCATCGTTGTTGCATTGCTGATTTGTGTTTTCCTTGCATTCTCCCTCTAACACGACTATTTTGTCCTTAGGGGAACTTTGGTGCACTTTGCACTCACTTTTCAGAGTCTTGGGGTGGGTTATTTTGCTAACTCTCACTATTTTCTAATAGTCCCAGCGACCCTCTACAAGGTCACATAGGTTTGGGGTCCATTCGTGGTTCGCATTCCACTTCTGGAGTATATGGTTTGTGTTGCCCCTATCCCTATGTTTCCCCATTGCATCCTATTGTAACTATACATTGTTTGCACTGTTTTCTAAGACTATACTGCATATTTTTGCTATTGTGTATATATATCTTGTGTATATTTCCTATCCTCTCACTGAGGGTACACTCTAAGATACTTTGGCATATTGTCATAAAAATAAAGTACCTTTATTTTTAGTATAACTGTGTATTGTGTTTTCTTATGATATTGTGCATATGACACTAAGTGGTACTGTAGTAGCTTCACACGTCTCCTAGTTCAGCCTAAGCTGCTCTGCTAAGCTACCATTATCTATCAGCCTAAGCTGCTAGACACCCTATACACTAATAAGGGATAACTGGGCCTGGTGCAAGGTGCAAGTACCCCTTGGTACTCACTACAAGCCAGTCCAGCCTCCTACATTGGTTGTGCAGTGGTGGGATAAGTGCTTTGAGACTACTTACCACTCTTGTCATTGTACTTTTCATAAGAGAAAAATATACAAAACAAGGTCAGTGTATATACACATAGCCAAAAAGTTTTGCATTTCCTCTTTTCACTCTTTTCTAAGTGCTGAAAAGTACTTCTAAACTTTCAAAAAGTTCTTAAAAGTTTAAAAAGTTTTTTTCTGTCTTTCCAAAAAGTTCTGAAAACTTTTTTCTCTTTTGCTATCACTTTAACTCTCTCTAAAAAATGTCTGGCACAGGCCAAAAAGTTGAACTGTCCAAACTTGCATATGATCACCTTAGCTGGAAAGGAGCAAGGAGTCTCTGCATAGAGAGAGGTTTGAGTGTAGGGAAGAATCCTTCCTTAGAACTGTTAATTAATATGCTTAGAGTACAGGATAAGGCCATAAGTGCCCAATCTGTGGAAAAAGTAGCTAATGGTTCTCAATCTGATCCAGGGACTCCCCCAGGAAAAGGTTCAGGAAAGAAACTTCTTAGCCTGCCCATTACTAGACAGTCTAGCATAGTTGGTACAGAGGTTGAATCACATCATACTGATGATGTGCTCTCACATTATACTGGTAGCCAAGCTGTTAGGGTGCCCTCTGTAAGGGACAGGTCTCCTTCTGTTCATTCCCATCATACCTCTGTATCTAGAAATGTCCCTCCCACCCACCCTGATGACAGATTGTTGGAAAGGGAGCTCAATAGATTGAGAGTGGAGCAAACCAGACTGAAGCTCAAGAAGCAACAGCTGGATTTGGATAGACAGTCTTTAGAAATAGAGAGGGAAAGACAGAAAATGGGTTTAGATACCCATGGTGGCAGCAGCAGTATTCCCCATAGTCATCCTGCAAAAGAGCATGATTCCAGGAATCTGCATAAGATAGTTCCCCCTTACAAGGAGGGGGATGACATTAACAAGTGGTTTGCTGCACTTGAGAGGGCCTGTGCTGTACAGGATGTCCCTCAAAAGCAGTGGGCTGCTATCCTATGGCTATCATTTACTGGAAAAGGTAGGGATAGGCTCCTTACTGTAAAAGAAAATGATGCTAACAATTTCCAAGTTCTTAAGAATGCACTCCTGGATGGTTATGGCTTAACCACTGAACAGTACAGGATCAAGTTCAGAGATACCAAAAAGGAGTCTTCACAAGACTGGGTTGATTTCATTGACCAGGCAGTGAAGGCCTTGGAGGGGTGGTTACATGGCAGTAAAGTTACTGATTATGACAGCCTGTATAACTTAATCCTGAGAGAGCATATTCTTAATAATTGTGTGTCTGATTTGTTGCACCAGTACTTGGTGGACTCTGATCTGACCTCTCCCCAAGAATTGGGAAAGAAGGCAGACAAATGGGTCAGAACAAGAGTGAACAGAAAAGTTCATACAGGGGGTGACAAAGATGGCAACAAAAAGAAGGATGGTAAGTCTGCAGACAAGGGTGGGGACAAATCTAAAAATGAGTCTTCATCAGGCCCACAAAAACACTCTGGTGGGGGTGGTGGGCCCAAATCCTCCTTTAATCAGAACAAGGAAAAGAAACCATGGTGCTATTTATGTAAGATAAAAGGCCATTGGACAACAGATCCCAGTTGTCCAAAGAAAGGCACCACAGCTCCTACCACTACAACCCCTACTGCTACACCTAGTGTCCCTACTAATAGCAGTGGTGGAGGGAGCAAACCTACTAATAGCCAATCCAAGGGAGTAGCTGGGCTCACTTTTGGTAATTTAGTTGGGGTTGGTCTGATTAGGGAGACCACAGAGGCTACTTTAGTCTCTGAAGGGGCTATTGACTTAGCCACTTTGGTTGCTTGCCCCCATAACTTGGAGAAGTACAAGCAACTAACCCTAATAAATGGTGTTGAGGTCCAGGCCTACAGGGACACAGGTGCCAGTGTCACAATGGTGATTGAGAAACTGGTGCACCCTGAACAACACATACTTGGACACCAGTACCAAGTAACCGATGCTCACAACATAACACAAAGCCACCCCATGGCTGTTGTAAATCTCAACTGGGGGGGGGTGTCTGGTCCAAAGAAAGTTGTGGTAGCTTCAGATTTACCTGTAGACTGTCTATTAGGGAACGATTTGGAGACATCAGCTTGGTCAGATGTGGAGTTGGAGGCCCATGCAGCAATGCTGGGCATCCCAGGGCATATTTTTGCTTTGACAAGGGCTCAGGCCAAAAAGCAAAAAGGACAGGGAAGCTTGGATCCTGGAACAATGGACCAAGTGCTCCCTAAAGCTAGGGCTAGTAGAAGCAAACCACTTCCTACTATCCCTCCCTCTACAGTGGATTCTACTTCTGAGGAAGAAGAATTCCCTCCCTGTGCAGAACCTACACCAGAGGAGCTGGAAGCAGATACTGCTGAGCTTTTGGGTGAAGGGGGGCCTGCCAGAGAGGAGCTGAGTGTGGCACAGCAAACCTGTCCCACATTAGAGGGTCTCAGACAGCAAGCTGTCAAACAGGCTAATGGGGATGTCAGTGACTCACACAGAGTTTACTGGGAGGACAACCTCTTGTACACTGAGCATAGGGATCCTAAACCTGGAGCTGCCAGGAGATTAGTGATTCCTCAGGAGTACAGAAAGTTCCTCCTAACACTGGCACATGACATTCCCTTAGCTGGGCACCTGGGTCAAATGAAAACTTGGGACAGATTGGTACCACTGTTTCATTGGCCTAGGATGTCTGAGGACACAAAAGAATTTTGTAAGTCCTGTGAAACCTGTCAAGCCAGTGGCAAGACAGGTGGCACTCCAAAGGCACCCCTTATCCCACTGCCTGTGGTTGGGGTTCCCTTTGAAAGGGTAGGGGTTGACATAGTTGGCCCCCTTGACCCTCCTACTGCTTCAGGCAATAGGTTTATCTTGGTGGTAGTGGACCATGCCACAAGATATCCTGAAGCTATTCCTTTAAGGACCACTACAGCTCCTGCAGTGGCAAAGGCCCTCCTGGGAATATTTTCCAGGGTGGGCTTCCCAAAGGAAGTAGTATCAGACAGAGGAAGCAATTTCATGTCTGCATACTTAAAGGCCATGTGGAAGGAGTGTGGTGTAACTTACAAGTTCACAACACCCTATCATCCACAAACAAATGGACTGGTGGAGAGATTTAATAAAACTCTCAAAGGCATGATTATGGGACTCCCTGAAAAACTCCGCAGGAGATGGGATATCCTTCTACCATGCCTCCTTTTTGCCTACAGGGAGGTACCCCAGAAAGGAGTGGGCTTCAGCCCCTTTGAACTTCTTTTTGGACACCCTGTTAGGGGTCCACTCACACTTGTAAAGGAGGGTTGGGAACAACCTTTAAAAGCTCCTAAGCAGGATATTGTGGATTATGTACTTGGCCTCAGATCAAGGATGGCTGAGTACATGAAAAAGGCCAGTAAAAACCTTCAGGCCAGCCAAGAGCTCCAGAAGCAATGGCATGATCAGAAGGCTGTTTTGGTTCAGTACCAACCAGGGCAGAAAGTGTGGGTCTTGGAGCCTGTGGCCCCAAGAGCACTCCAAGATAAATGGAGTGGTCCACACACAATTGTTGAAAAGAAGGGTGAAGTCACCTACTTGGTTGACTTAGGCACTGCCAGGAGTCCCCTTAGGGTGCTCCATGTCAACCGCCTGAAACCCTACTATGACAGGGCTGATCTCACCCTGCTCATGGCAACAGATGAGGGACAGGAAGAAGACAGTGATCCTCTACCTGATCTCTTCTCTTCCACAGAACAAGATGCTCTTGTGGAAGGGGTAGTTTTGGCTGATTGTCTTACTGCTGAGCAGAAAGATAATTGCATAAATCTCCTAGGACAATTTTCAGAACTCTTCTCCATTGTGCCAGGCACCACTTCTTGGTGTGAGCACACTATAGATACTGGAGACAGTTTACCTGTCAAAAGTAAGATCTATAGGCAGCCTGACCATGTCAGGGACTGCATAAAGCAAGAAGTTCAGAAGATGTTGGAACTAGGAGTGGTTGAGCACTCTGACAGTCCATGGGCTTCTCCTGTGGTACTGGTACCAAAACCCAATTCTAAAGATGGAAAGAAGGAAATGAGGTTTTGTGTAGACTATAGAGGTCTCAACTTGGTAACCAAAACAGATGCTCACCCTATACCCAGGGCAGATGAGCTAATAGATACACTGGCATCTGCCAAGTATCTAAGCACTTTTGATTTGACTGCAGGGTATTGGCAGATCAAAATGTCAGAAGATGCTAAACCTAAGACTGCATTTTCTACCATTGGAGGACATTACCAGTTTACTGTAATGCCTTTTGGTTTGAAAAATGCACCTGCCACTTTTCAGAGGTTGGTGAACACAGTCCTGCAAGGGCTGGAAGCTTTCAGTGCAGCATATTTGGATGATATAGCTGTCTTTAGCTCCAGCTGGGATGATCACCTGGTCCACCTTTGGAAAGTTTTGGAGGCCCTGCAAAAGGCAGGCCTCACTATCAAGGCTTCAAAGTGCCAGATAGGGCAGGGTAAGGTGGTTTATCTGGGACACCTTGTTGGTGGGGAACAGATTGCACCACTTCAGGGGAAAATCCAAACTATTATTGATTGGATTCCCCCTACCACTCAGACTCAGGTGAGAGCCTTCCTAGGCCTCACTGGGTATTACAGGAGGTTCATTAAGAACTATGGCTCCATTGCAGCCCCTCTTAATGACCTCACATCCAAGAAAATGCCTAAAAAGGTATTATGGACAGCAAACTGTCAGAAAGCTTTTGAGGAGCTGAAGCAGGCCATGTGCTCTGCACCTGTCCTGAAAAGCCCTTGTTACTCTAAAAAATTCTATGTCCAAACTGATGCATCTGAATTAGGAGTAGGGGCAGTCCTATCACAACTTAATTCTGAGGGCCAGGATCAACCTGTTGCTTTTATTAGTAGAAGGTTGACCCCTAGAGAAAAGCGTTGGTCTGCCATTGAGAGGGAGGCCTTTGCTGTGGTCTGGGCTCTGAAGAAGTTGAGGCCATACCTGTTTGGCACTCACTTCATTGTTCAGACAGACCACAAACCTCTACTTTGGCTAAAACAAATGAAAGGTGAAAATCCTAAATTGTTGAGGTGGTCCATATCCCTACAGGAAATGGACTATACAGTGGAACATAGACCTGGGAGTAGCCACTCCAATGCAGATGGACTCTCCAGATATTTCCACTTAGACAATGAAGACTCATCAGGTAATGGCTAGTCTTATTGTCCTTCGTTTGGGGGGGGGTTGTGTAGGAAAGTACCATCTTGCCTGGCATGTTACCCCCATTTTTCACTGTATATATGTTGTTTTAGTTGTATGTGTCACTGGGACCCTGGGTTACCAGGGTCCCAGTGACACATAAGTGTGCCTGTATGTGTTACCTGTGTAGTGACTAACTGTCTCACTGAGGCTCTGCTAATCAGAACCTCAGTGGTTATGCTCTCTCATTTCTTTCCAAATTGTCACTGACAGGCTAGTGACCATTTTTACCAATTTACATTGGCTTACTGGAACACCCTTATAATCCCCTAGTATATGGTACTGAGGTACCCAGGGTATTGGGGTTCCAGGAGATCCCTATGGGCTGCAGCATTTCTTTTGCCACCCATAGGGAGCTCTGACAATTCTTACACAGGCCTGCCACTGCAGCCTGAGTGAAATAACGTCCACGTTATTTCACAGCCATTTTACACTGCACTTAAGTAACTTATAAGTCACCTATATGTCTAACCTTTACCTGGTAAAGGTTAGGTGCAAAGTTACTTAGTGTGAGGGCACCCTGGCACTAGCCAAGGTGCCCCCACATTGTTCAGAGCCAATTCACTGAACTTTGTGAGTGCGGGGACACCATTACACGCGTGCACTACATATAGGTCACTACCTATATGTAGCTTCACCATGGTAACTCCGAATATGGCCATGTAACATGTCTATGATCATGGAATTGCCCCCTCTATGCCATCCTGGCATTGTTGGTACAATTCCATGATCCCAGTGGTCTGTAGCACAGACCCTGGTACTGCCAGACTGCCCTTCCCGGGGTTTCTCTGCAGCTGCTGCTGCTGCCAACCCCTCAGACAGGCATCTGCCCTCCTGGGGTCCAGCCAGGCCTGGCCCAGGATGGCAGAACAAAGAACTTCCTCTGAGAGAGGGTGTGACACCCTCTCCCTTTGGAAAATGGTGTGAAGGCAGGGGAGGAGTAGCCTCCCCCAGCCTCTGGAAATGCTTTGTTGGGCACAGATGGGCCCAATTCTGCATAAGCCAGTCTACACCGGTTCAGGGACCCCTTAGCCCCTGCTCTGGCGCGAAACTGGACAAAGGAAAGGGGAGTGACCACTCCCCTGACCTGCACCTCCCCTGGGAGGTGTCCAGAGCTCCTCCAGTGTGCTCCAGACCTCTGCCATCTTGGAAACAGAGGTGCTGCTGGCACACTGGACTGCTCTGAGTGGCCAGTGCCACCAGGTGACGTCAGAGACTCCTTGTGATAGGCTCCTTCAGGTGTTAGTAGCCTTTCCTCTCTCCTAGGTAGCCAAACCCTCTTTTCTGGCTATTTAGGGTCTCTGTCTCTGGGGAAACGAAAGATAACGAATGTATGAGCTCAGCCGAGTTCCTCTGCATCTCCCTCTTCACCTTCTGATAAGGAATCGACCGCTGACCGCGCTGGAAGCCTGCAAACCTGCAACATAGTAGCAAAGACGACTACTGCAACTCTGTAACGCTGATCCTGCCGCCTTCTCGACTGTTTTCCTGCTTGTGCATGCTGTGGGGGTAGTCTGCCTCCTCTCTGCACCAGAAGCTCCGAAGAAATCTCCCGTGGGTCGACGGAATCTTCCCCCTGCAACCGCAGGCACCAAAAAGCTGCATCTCCGGTCCCTTGGGTCTCCTCTCAGCACGACGAGCGAGGTCCCTCGAATCCAGCGACACCGTCCGAGTGACTCCCACAGTCCAGTGACTCTTCAGCCCGAGTTTGGTGGAGGTAAGTCCTTGCCTCACCTCGCTGGGCTGCATTGCTGGGAACCGCGACTTTGCAAGCTACTCCGGCCCCTGTGCACTTCCGGCGGAAATCCTTCGTGCACAGCCAAGCCTGGGTCCACGGCACTCTAACCTGCATTGCACGACTTTCTAAGTTGGTCTCCGGCGACGTGGGACTCCTTTGTGCAACTTCGGCGAGCACCGTTTCACGCATCCTCGTAGTGCCTGTTTCTGGCACTTCTCCGGGTGCTACCTGCTTCAGTGAGGGCTCTTTGTCTTGCTCGACGTCCCCTCTCTCTGCAGGTCCAATTTGCGACCTCCTGGTCCCTCCTGGGCCCCAGCAGCGTCCAAAAACGCCAAACGCACGATTTGCGTGTAGCAAGGCTTGTTGGCGTCCATCCGGCGGGAAAACACTTCTGCACGACTCTCCAAGGCGTGGGGGATCCATCCTCCAAAGGGGAAGTCTCTAGCCCTTGTCGTTCCTGCAGTATTCACAGTTCTTCAGCCTAGTAAGAGCTTCTTTGCACCAACCGCTGGCATTTCTTGGGCATCTGCCCATCTCCGAGCTGCTTGTGACTTTTGGACTTGGTCCCCTTGTTCCACAGGTACCTTCAGACAGGAATCCATCGTTGTTGCATTGCTGATTTGTGTTTTCCTTGCATTCTCCCTCTAACACGACTATTTTGTCCTTAGGGGAACTTTGGTGCACTTTGCACTCACTTTTCAGAGTCTTGGGGTGGGTTATTTTGCTAACTCTCACTATTTTCTAATAGTCCCAGCGACCCTCTACAAGGTCACATAGGTTTGGGGTCCATTCGTGGTTCGCATTCCACTTCTGGAGTATATGGTTTGTGTTGCCCCTATCCCTATGTTTCCCCATTGCATCCTATTGTAACTATACATTGTTTGCACTGTTTTCTAAGACTATACTGCATATTTTTGCTATTGTGTATATATATCTTGTGTATATTTCCTATCCTCTCACTGAGGGTACACTCTAAGATACTTTGGCATATTGTCATAAAAATAAAGTACCTTTATTTTTAGTATAACTGTGTATTGTGTTTTCTTATGATATTGTGCATATGACACTAAGTGGTACTGTAGTAGCTTCACACGTCTCCTAGTTCAGCCTAAGCTGCTCTGCTAAGCTACCATTATCTATCAGCCTAAGCTGCTAGACACCCTATACACTAATAAGGGATAACTGGGCCTGGTGCAAGGTGCAAGTACCCCTTGGTACTCACTACAAGCCAGTCCAGCCTCCTACAAGGTGCACAACAAAAAGGTGGTACTCTGTCAATGTGTCCCCTGATGGAAGCCCTCTGGAGGGGAAAAGAGGACACAATGGACTCCCTGGACATGCCCTTGCAAGGAGGAGCAGTCACTCACTACATCCACCAGCAAAGGGATCTCTAATCCCTCCTCAAAGTGAAGGCATGTTACCGCCTGCACAGTGAAACACGGAGCAGCTTTGAAGAAGCCGCTCCGTATTTCACTTGAAGGTGCTAGTACCAGGGCAGCATGAGTTCACGGCTGCCCTGAGAGCAGCGCAATCTCTGTAATAGGGCACACTTTCCCTGTTTGTTCACCTATTTAAAGGTGCCCCCATAACACAAACAGAAAAAAGTATGCCCTACGTGTATTAAGGGCCCAGATGCTACCACAATCTGGACACATTTTTTACTTCAGTTACACAATAAAGAATAGGACATTCGTATAGGTTTCTGTAGGCTATATTTTACCCACATCAGCTAGACAATAAAACCAACGATTAACTCTATTTGCTGCTATAACATGTACTTATAATTCAGAACAGATGATAAGATTGGTAAAATCAAGAAGCAACTAAAGTACACAGAAATGTATCCATCAGACACACAAATTGTTCAGGTTCCAGACAGTCCCATGTAATAGTGTATGTAAATATTGCCAATATAGGGTTTCACAGAATAATATGAATATGCTTAACCAAGCCTGTGGAAAGCTACCGTACATATTCTTTTAAAAATTCACACACTTCTTTGTGCCAACTTGAGATGCACTTAAAATTGATTAGATCTTTGGATTTCTATATCCCTACATAAAGTGCTAAAATCACCACAGAAAGAATACTTCAATAGAAGACCCTTAGAGATATTAATTATTTTGAGAATGTTTTGTGGATAAATGTTTTTGAACAGCCTTTTTGTTTTGCAAATAATGTTGGTGCTATTTGATGAATCTTCACAAAATGTTCCCAATAAAGTTAATCTAACTCAGATCTTTATTGGAAATTTTTGGTGTGATCTATCAAGTGAGAGCTGAGAAAAATGAGTGATTCTAAACACTTTATTCTCTATGCAATTTCCATAGGAAAGTTTAGGCAATGACACAAAAAACAGCTAAACAGAATTGTGTTTGAAATACTTTATTTCTGAATCATGCCCCAAAAGCACGTATATAATACATTATACAAAACATTACACTAATAAATATAAATAAATATAAGCCTAGACAATTTTAACTGAAAATCTGTAAAAACAAAATTCTCATAATGGGCAATAAGACCAATCAATCCACCTGATCGGCTTTCACAATCCTTAAAACATGTTCAAAAATAAAAACACCAATTAAAACTTTTTCCCCACCACCACTATAGCCAGTGCTCATTCCAAGTTTGGATTCTGTGTAGGTTGTGGGAGCTGACCAACTCTAGATCCTCATAAAGTGACAATGCTAACATCGAGCCCGTGAAGGTCCTTGCTTTAGTTGAGCCCTTGAACGTACTATAAAATATCATCACCAGCCCCCTCCAATGCCAGAGCCCTATCTCTTCTAATCCACACACCCAGGAGAAGTCGGCTCATTGTCTGTGCTTGTCCTAAACAAGAGCAGCGCCATTCGATAGTCCCCAGGCCCCAGGGATAGGCAGGCTGGCCTAAGCCATCGCCGCCTAAATAGAATTATATCAGATTTGTCAGAAGGCTAGATCTTAGCCCAGAAAGCATGCTTTTGTCATTTGGTGAAATCTGTTTTTAATAAATTAGGGTTAAAATATTTGGACGAGTAGTCCTGCAAGAGTCCGACAGGAACACAAATTAAAAAATAAAGTAATCTGACTGGCTACAAGGGCTTTCTTCCCTATCGGTTGACTCAGTACTGCAGGACCCACCTGTCCTGTGTTACCAAAGAATCTGATTGGCTGGCTGCAACAAGAATAAAAATGTTACAGCCAACATTACCGTACATGTGGACATAGTCCCTCTGTCCCGAAAATTCAAATAAAAATGGTATAAGGAAGCAGGGTAAGGGTACTTTCAAAGCCTTGACTGTGTGAAGGGTCATCTAGGTCCTAAAATAAAATAAATATATATTTTCAGCACACCGGTCCTGTCATATTCTGGCTGGAGCTTTTGACAGCTCCTGTGGGGGTTCTTTGGGGCCCAGAAAGGTCCCCCATATGGTCCCGTCCCATAAATCCCAGCACAGCCCCCTTGAGCTCCGATGGGATGGAAAAATAAGATAGAAAAATGGTAATAACATATTACTCTATGTAGAAAAAAACCTAAAAATTCATTAAAAACAATGGTTAAAGTGACTTTATGTTTAGGTGAAAATATAAATTAAACATAAACTTAAAATAACACTGAAATTTACCAATTATAGTAAAATGAAGTAACTACAACTTGTGTACCTGCCAAGCACTAGTGAAGCCGTCATATAGGAACTAACATACTACATCACTCATGACAAGTTCTATGATATCACTGATAACATCTGAAACGGCATCATTAATGAAATCACTGTCCATGGCTTGATCTTTCAATTAAGTATGTAATGGTACCTGCATTATGTGTTGCTTTGTGATGCTTTCTGTATTTTAATCATTGGCAGATTTTCTTTACTTACAGATAATTCGCAGCTGCTTCACCCTTCAATGCAGCCCGATCTAACAGCTAATGCTGGTATTTATCGGGGCCATCTGTACGCTCTGCAGGACTCTGCTGATAAGATCCCTATGACAAATTCCCCTCTGCTGGACCCACTGCCCAACCTGAAGATCAAAGTGTACAACTCTTCAGCAGGGTCCTCTCCAAGGTTGCACAGTGTCAATGACCTGCTGGAAGCCATGCCCAACATTGGCATCTATCCTGGAGAGAGTATCATGAACTCCAGGAACAAAACCATCAGCTCACAACATCTGCTGACTATGCCAAGGGAGTCAGGAAACAGTGTGACAGGCACCCTTGGCTGCCTAGGAGGAAGACTAACTATCCCTGACTCTGGTAAGTTGGAACTGCCTCTGTACAGTCATCTAACCATCACAGGTCAGTGCTTTAAGGCTAAGTGCTATTGTAGACTTTGCATATCAAGACCCCAACTTCCAATATAGATCAATCTCAATCTTTGTGTATAATATTGTAGCATCTCTTTACCATGTGGCATTGCAAGCACTGCACCAAACCACTACGTACAGAATGAAATCTATGACCATGACTCAGAAAGACTTGAACTATCATCAGATTAAGCAAATATGCAAGATTATGATCTCCCAAATGTTCAACTCCGAATAGTTGTGTGCACCATTAGTGATCTAACTTTCAGTATGATCTAATGTTTCTTCATGTAATAAGTCATGAACCTAATGGACACCAAATGAAACATTACATGATTTTCCTTGCAGTCTAACCATAACCTGTCAGATGCTCGATAACTGGTTTATCATGATGTTCAGTCAATTCTTTGCTTGTTAGTTGAAACTGAAAAAAAACCTTACCTTCTCTGTTATCAAAATCCTGAAATTCTGATTTACTCATAACTGAGGTCAATACCCATTTGTGGTGGTAAATTTTATTTTGTTAATTAAAGGGATATACGTTGTGTATTAAAACCATGTAAGATGTGTATTTACATCCTGCCATACATGTCTGTTGCCATAATCCTTCAATTTTTGCTAGTTCACATATGGCCAGTGTCTCATCCATATGTAATGCCTCACTTGTTAGAAAAACACACTAAGATTTTATTTTTATTATGTTTGTAATTCTGTGCTTAGGAGTGAGCCTCTTGGTGCCCCATGGAGCAATACCACAAGGGAAGTACTATGAAATGTACTTGATGATCCACAAGCGGGAGACCACAATGTAAGTGATAATGATGTTGGAAAGCCTTTTTGAGTGAAGACAGCTGCTTAATAGATGTCCTACTCTTAACGCCGTAAGGTTTCTTGCAATGTTTAGGTATTGTGAGTTTTGAGCTGATATAGCTATTGAACTGAGTAACTTTACCTGTGTCCCATAATTATTTGAAGTGTACTAGTTGATCTTCTGTTGTGTTCTCTTTTTACTGTATTGAAAATGTTTGATTACATGGCTGCTTTCGGTTGCCTGCAATAAACAAACTTCACACCATTATGATTTTGAATGTAGAACTTATACCAGTGGTCTTCCATTTGCTGCAGTGAGCACATACTTGAAATCTATGATCCCAACTAACAAAGGGCTTATGAAAAAAATGAAATTTGTCCTCTAAGACTACACCTCAGATTGGGACACATTTCTGGCAATTTACGGGTTCTATCATCATCATACCTTTATTCGATTAGTGCACATAATCATAAAAAAAAACCTACATCAAGAAACAAAGTTATACAGTGAACAAGATAATAGATATCAGTACATAGTGGCATAATCACATATAAGCAGGGTCGTTAAAGAAAATGCATTTAAAATAAACAAATACATAAATACACTTGTCCTCCTTCTCTGACCATGTGGCTGGTACTGGCTGAGTCCCCCGTCGGAAGGGAGAAAGAACGGTCCCCTTCTCTCATGTCGTCCTCTCTTTCACGGTCTTCTGCGAATTGATTGATTTTCTTCACAGAAACTCGAATATTTTGAAAACACTTTCAGAGCTCCTCTGTTGCTTTCAGATCTAACAACTAAAAAAAACAATCTGAAGATGGCAACGATGTGTCTAATGTCACCCATAGGCATGGACATACCACCAGTGGCGGTTTTCCTGTTAGGGCTCTGGGGCTCCACCCCCCTTGTTATACCAAGAGTGAATCATAAACTTTTATGCACTCTTGGTATAAAAAGAAAATGCAGTCTAGCAGCAGCTCTAGACAGCTCTGCCAGAGACAATGTCTGATGTCTGGAGCAAGCGCACGAAGGTGCCTACTCCAGCCATCAGAGATTATCCAAGGCTGGTGAAGCACCCAGCCCTGGCCTCGGACCCTTGCAACACTTCAATACCTCCCAATCTGTGACGTGCTGAAGAGTCACTGATACATTTAGCCACAGGCATTGCAGGCTTAAGCCCTGCATTGCCTGTGGCTGCATGTCACTCAGCCAGTTACCCCACCCTTTTCCAACTCATCACAGAGTTGGGAAAGGGTTGGGTGAAGGAGCAGAGTCTGAAAACTCTAATCTGCAACTGCGCAGGTTTGAGGTTTCAGTTTCAAGTGACTAAAGCTGAAAGAAGCATCAGGAGTCCAAACAAGGCCTGCACAGACAGCAAGATATGTGAAAAATGCTTTTAAATACTATGTATGTACGTGTGAGAGTTTTTATGTGTATGTGAGCATGTCTGTGTGTCTATGTGCATATGTGTGAGTAAATGTGAGTGTCAGTGAACGAGTGAGTCTAAGTGAGGACAATGAGTGATATAAAGAGTGAATACAAGTTTGAATGATTGAGTGAGGGAGAATGTTATTGTGTGTGACACTGAGTGAGTCAAGTCTGAGTGAGTTTTACTTAGTCAGAGAATAAGTGAGAGAGAGTGAGTCAGTGTGAGAGTGAGGGAGACTAAGTGAATCAGACTGATTGAGAATCATTGTTTCTGAGCCAGTTTGAGTCCAAATGAGTGTGAGTGGGTGAGTATGAGTGAGTCAGAGTGAATCAGAATGAGTATGACAAAGTGAGTAAGATTGAGTACAAATGAGTGAGGCTGACTGTGAATGAGTAAGACTGAGTGAGTCAGAACGAGTGAAACTGAATGGGACTAAGTGCGAATGAGTGAGACTGAATGAGTATGAGTGAGTCATAGTGAGATTGAATCAGAATGGATAAGACTGGATGAATCGGAGGACGAGTGAGTTATGAGGAGAATCAGGTAAATTAGGTGAGCATGTGTGAGACTGAGCGGGAATAGGTCTGAACCGAAGCAGCAATTCTACCATCTTAGAAGTATGTTTGCACTTTTAAGTCCTTTTAAAAGTGAAACTACACTACTCTCTACTCATTGACTGAGGATTGTGATCTAACATCTAAAAAGAATCGGAAAACTCAACTATCCAGATCATATATCGAAGACTAGGGGCCAGATGTAGCAAAGGGTTTTTCCCATACATTTTGAGGTATTCATTTACATTTTGGAAGTCGTTTCCTACCCAGTAAAACCGTGCAAAAGACTAAAGTAAGTGTTTTTCAGTGGTTGAGAAAGTAAAGGGTCACACAGACGTATTTATGAGGGTGTACGGGACATGGTTTCCCTGAAGGAATACAAATAGTGCTGAGAACAAAACTTTAAATTTGCTATTGCACGTTTCTGTCATCTGGAAACATCCAATCAAATAGATATGGAGGAATTCTAGACTTTTTGTACATTCTCAAGAGTACTCTTTTTTTGATTTTGTGAATAACCACAAATGTGTACACTTAGGCAAGTCAAAGGCATACATTTACTAATTTTTGTAAACCAGTCTGTAAATAATTTTTCTTTTGCTGCAATAAATACACTTGGGGTCCCAACCATGTCATTCACTACACTGAACACACATATTGGCAAGGTCATCTTTTACTCATTAGAGTACAAGTACATGGTCACAACCATTTTGAATTCACTGATGCGAGCACATGTGAAGCCGTATATTCAATTAATTGCATTTAATTTTCTTGAAATCTTGCATTTGTGTATTTACTGCCACGGATGCATAATCATATTAGGGGTTTTTCATTGTGCAATAGGCGTACTAGGTGACTTTGTGTTTTACTATCCAGCGTAGTGAATGTACAACAAATGTAAATAAATATCAAGCTGATATACTGGGAAAGTTATATAAATAATACCAGAACTCTGACACCTTTTTTAATACTGCAGTGTGTGCCTCTGCATGTTGTCACACTAGTAAAAGTGATTAACTACCTTTTTTCCTTTTCTCCTTAGTTTGCCTTCAGAGGGGACACAAACAATTCTAAGCCCCATAGTGTCCTGCGGTCCCATGGGGCAGCTGTTGTGTCGCCCAGTTATTCTCACCATTCCTCACTGCGCTGATGTAACCTCCTCAGATTGGATTTTTCAGCTTAAGACGCAGTCTCAGCAAGGGACCTGGGAGGTGAGAAGACATGTCCTCAAAATATTATGCTGCAAAAAAATGTTAAAAAAATGATTGTATAGTTTTATATTTTGAGTTAGATCAGAAACATTAAAGCCTGAACAGTGGTATTAAAAACCTTCTAACACGTTCCTTACCAACATTCCCACCATATATCACTGCAAGATGAATGACGAAAGTGCGCCCTCAGAATGCCCTTAGCTAGTCCAGACTTTGTCTCACCATGTAATCATTTTTTGTCCTTTTAGGTAAACAGATGCATAGCTTCAAGGGGTGTTTGATTTGTGACCCTACCAAATAAATTCTTTATTTTATTGGTAGTTGAATCTTGGGACCCCGGGTCAGGTCTGCAATCTCTATGTTTTTCTTGCCCTGAAACAAGAACAAAAGACAAAACAGTAGCTTTTGATGTGAACTTGAGAGAGAGAGAGAGAGAGAGAGAGAGAGAGAGAGGGAGAAATTCCCATCTGGTGTCTCAGTTTCCAAATGTGGAACCAGATATTGTGGAATCAATATTGTATTGCCTGCTCGTCCACATTGTGTGACTCTAAGAAAATGTTTTATTTCACATAGCCTCCTTTTTCTTTATTATCAAGTTTGAGAGCACTTTTAAATACTTGAGTTCAGGATGTTCACTGTATAAACACCTCTTATGTTTGATTTAATAAACTATAACATTTCTCCTTCTTGTCATTGGGGGATGAGTAATGAACATTTCTAAAAATTATCACTTTTAATAAATGTCTTTCTATACCGCTTCTGCATGTTAAAGAAAAACACTTTTCTGAATTTTGGAGGGATTTTACCATATTTTTACATTATGTTTGTTGCATGATATACATGCCAACTGGTTCTCTTCCTCTGCTTGTGCACAGACTCATAGATCCAAGCCGGACCCATGGCTAGGCTGTGGCTCAGCTTGCCCTATTAACATGCCTGCAAGCCCGCCTGTGTTTGTGACTTGAGATTGGAACATGGGTTCATCAGCGATTGGCTTAATGATTTGTAAAAGATTAAGACTAAAAACATCTGGAAAAATGGAGTCCTGCCCACATCCACTGCTTTGGCAATTCTACGATCAACGCTTCTTGTAGCCAAGATGAAGAAATATGGATGCATTGAGAATACATTTAAAATAGCAGGGACTCTAGGTTGTTGCGTTTTATGTAACCATAGTAATGAGTTCCTAGGGAGAACTACCAGGCCCAATGAGACAGCGCAGGTGTAACTTCAGCAGGGGTGTTTGTTGTGACACCCATTAATGCATTCTTGGTTTAGTGGGTGGATCTGGAGGCCCTGAGTCAGGTCTGCTATGTCTGTGTTGTTTTTTCTTGTCATTCACATTTCAGAATGAGGTTTTAACTTGTTTTGGAACAGAATCTTAAGCACATATAGTGGCCGGTTTATCAAAAAAGCAGTAAATCTTAACCTATAGAAGTACTCCTTAAATGGGTACAAATGTGTTGCTTTTTGAAATTCACAAACATTGGCAGTAGTTAGCTTGTAACACTTCACCAGTCTCAAGTTTCCAGGCGTACTACTGGCAATCCAGCACCCAAAAAGTGATGTGATAAATACGTGCAAATATTTTAACCTGTGACAGTCGATAAGGGTAGCATTCCAAACCATTATTTTTTGCCAACTGTGCCACTCTAGATGGAGGTCTACCTAAGGCAAATCTTACTTACCCTGTTACTCATGGAAACAGTCCAATCTGAACCTTGATCTTATCACCCTTTCATCCTGCACCTCACTATTTTTTAAGTTAGGAAACTTGAGATGTCTACTCCCTTAATCTCCTTGACTTAGCTCTCTCCTTTGAAGTAAAAGCCTCGGAAATAAATGTGTTTGAAGCTCCCCCTCCGTTTCAGTCTAACCATGTGATTATAAGTCCATCTTAATACACTTTAAACCAGAGTTATCAGTATTTTAGAGCTGCATCCTTAATGATGGGACCAGAGGTTCGAACCAGAGTATAACAATCATGAATTGGAAAAGAAACAGAAAGGTCAAAACAGTGATATAGCATCTCATTTGATGGTTTATGGTGAAAGGGAAAGAGACTTAAATTGTGGTCACTGGTTGTGCTTCTTTCTTAGCCTTCCATTAGCCTCTGCAATGAGGTGGAAGCTTGCTGATTCATTCCACAGGATGCTTGTGCTTTATTTCGGTGGTCGGCCAGACTGTTCCTCTGTTTGGCTCCAGAGGCGAAAATGCTCTTAAGCTCACTAATTTTCCTATAACCTTGGCTCAGTTAGTCTAGTGGTGATTGCTGAAAGCAGATTTGTTAACAGACTTATGTTTCACCAAGTTATCCGAGATGTTGCAGGGAGCTGCAAAGGCCATGGCTCTGAATTTGAGAGTCAAGAACTAACATTTTTGCTATTTGAGAAAAGTACAATTGGAGTAGCTGCACACAAATGGAGTCTATGTGTCCCATCCATCTTCACCCCGTAAATTGTGTAGACAGATTTTAGATCAGCCTGAGAGGTCTAATTTGATATCTTGTAGTGGGGGAATGTACTTTGATGGCCTTGCGTGGTAGCACCTCAGCCAGGGCACCAGAAGATGATTGGAGAGCTGATGAAGTGAAACGCAGTTCAAATGGCAAGAGCGTTAGTTACATACTAACATTACAGAGTAGAAGTCAGTCCTCCTAACTCTTCAGTAGATAAGGTATTCACTGACCACTTCTTTTCACTCATAGCTTCTCGAAGAGATACAGTTTATATGGTCTGGCTTGAAAGTGCAGCTATCGTCAGGCAATAGTGTTCTTATTGATGCGGAGGGGCTTTGGCTTCACCTGCATGTTGGGAGCCAGTCGTACATGTGTTGTTTAGGCTTCCATTAAAAATAGTTGTCCCTCCAGGCAGCTGTGATCTTTTTTTTTTGTTCAATTATTTGAATTTACTGGGTCACACACTTTGCACTGGAATGCTATTAAAGCACTTAGATAACGAGATCATTTATGTTGTTTTTCTCGTGCAGCAGCCCAGATGGAAGGAGGAAAGTCATTAAAATACATGGGGGCAGATTTAAGAGCCCTTAGCGCCTCCTTGCGCCACATTAGCATCATTTTATGTACGCTAATGTGGCCCAGCGAGGTCAAATGCGCAGCATCAAATTTACAAAGCATTGGGCCACTTTGTAACGCTTTGCACTACATTATGCCTGCGCCAGGCATAATGTATGCAAAGGGGACATTCCCCCATTAGGGGGGGGCAAAAAATGGAGCAAAGAAATCAAATAGATTTCTTTGCCTAATTTTTTCCCGCGTTTTTAACACCTGCTCAGTAGAGGGTTTAAAAGGAAACACAACATTGTTTACAATGGGACTCTGGGTGTTTTGCAGGATTGGCGTCAAAAAATTTGATGCTAATCCTGAAATGCACCAAACTAGTGTAACAAATGTTGACGTTAGTTCCCTAACTACCACCATGGTGCACCACATATTAAATATGGCACAAACATGGTGCCGAAACAGGGGTACTAGGGGGCACAAGAAAAGTGACGCTGCTCTAGGCGCAGCGCACCTTTTCATAAATCTGCCCCATGAATATTTAGGTGTGTCTTGACTGTGCAACAGTCAGTCACCTGATATTTTAACCTAAACAAACATTATTCTACAGTTATTTGCTTCCACAAAAATATCTAAATATTCCCATGCTATTTACTTGTAATGCTTAACAATACCATGCAACAGTCCTTTAAAGTCAGACATATTGGCATTGCCAATGCTTGTTTAATTTATGTAGAATATTTGGCAATTGTGATATTGGCCCTATGGGACAACAGAGCAGTATGAAAATCTGTAGCGGTGGGGAAACATAATATAGCTGGATGCTGGAGCTACCAACTGCACACCTAATGGCCCACCTCACATCTGCCACTATGTTTAAATTGTCATGTCATATTACAGAGAATCACATCTACTTCCATGTGCCAGACTGAATACTACAATGAGGAACAACAACTAAAGTCAGACAAAATGCCATTTGTATGCACTCCTTACCCTGTTTCTTTCCCATCAGGAAGTTGTCACCTTGGAAGAAGAGACGCTAAACACTCCATGTTACTGCCAACTGGAGTCTCAGTCCTGCCACGTCCTGCTTGACCAATTGGGTACCTACTCCTTTGTTGGAGAGTCATACTCTCGATCAGCCATAAAGCGGCTCCAGCTGGCCATCTTTGCACCATCCCTTTGCACATCGCTGGAGTACAGCCTCAAAGTCTACTGCTTAGAGGACACGCCTGATGCACTGAAGGTATAGTAACTTAAGTCTTTAGAATTCTTTTTGTCCTCTTTTGATATACTTTTTGTTGCGCAGGCACTGTCTCAAGGGGGCATTCCCTCAGTTGCATGGAGACCTGGCTGCATGCAAATGAGGGAATCTCTTTACCTCTGCACCCATGCTGTACTATGGATACAGGCGCAAAGACAAAGAAGCTTTCAGGTGGTGCACTGACAGTGCGCCACAAGAAGGTGGTGCACAGTCAGTGCACCCCTGGTGGTCGTCCCCTGTAGGGGGTCAACAGTATCCTATGGACCCCCACACTTCCACTTGCAGGGAGGTGTGGTCACTCACTGCACCTGCCTACAAGGGGATCCCTCTCCCATCTTTAAAGTGCAGGTGGCCACCTGTACAGTGAAACTAGGACTGGCTTCGAAATAGCCACTTCGTATTTCTTAAATGCACCGTCCCCGAGGCAGCAGGAGTTTGCAGCTGCCCCAAGGGCAATGCATTCAACTTAATAGGGCCACACTCCTTGTTTGCACCCGGCACACCTGTTTGAAGGTGCACCTTGTCGCAAACAGGGAAAGTGTGCCCTTTATGTACTAGGTCCCATGGTTTTATAACTTTTCATGGAATCCCAGCTCCAGTCCTAGCCTTTAATGTTTACACGCAGGTAAAAGCTTAAATCAGAGCTTTTTTATCATGATATCAGAAACCAGGGATAACCTTAGGATGGTGGTGTATGACTCCTCTTTTACAGTGATATTCTTTTCTTGATGTACAGACAGTCATACACAAATATATGTATTATTTATAAAGCAGTGTTTGAATTCAGTGCACATTCCCCCGTGGTGGGCTAAAAATTTCATATATGGAAAAGGTAGCCTTTAAATCTGTCTCAACTTAAAGCACCAGTTTATTTTCATTACCATTGAATAGATTTGCTGACGCTGTCTGCACTTTCTGTGATTAAGCCTGAGGCCTCTTAGTTTTGACTCAACCTGAAAATAGAATTGGAGGTCTGGCACCATTAAATCCAATAGTTGCAGTCTGAACTGATTGAGGGGTGGGTTATCACATTCACATAAAAACATCAACCTCCATCAGACATACAAAACTGTTAATGTACATGAATAAATTTGCTCCTGGGTGCTACAGCAGACAGTGTAAAAAATACCATTTGAGGCATGTGTTGCTGAAGATACACATGCTTTAAATACTCCTGCCATCTAGTGTTGGGTCTGGATGTGTGCACATTGTTTTTCTTTGAAGAAGTCTTCCGAGTTATGAGGCAAAGTGACTCCTCCTCTTGATTGCGTTTCCACCATTGCGTATCGAACAGATAGAACAGATAAAAACTGTCACTTCGACATGTCCAACTCCAGCCTTCCTGCCTCACCATTCTCGGCCTAATTTCCATCTCGTCTGCTTAGACTAAGAATGCGCTACTAATGGAATTGATTCCATTTCGCTGATGTCCCAGATGCCACCCGAGGACCGACCTTCATCAGATTTGCAATCTGTGCTTGTCTCCCGATCATAGGGAATAGGAGTGTGAGGCCTGATGATCTTTCTGATTGAAGATGCCCTTATGAGACCAAAGGGTGCAGCACAAAGAGGTGCTGTGCAAGGAGGTAGAGGAAACACACAACATATTCTGACAAGACAATGTCTAGGAGGAGGAGCTTCACAAGGACTCTGCAGCTGAAGAAGTGTCCTCCTCCATCAAATGTTTCGGCCCTAATCTACAGATTGACCTCCAGTTGCAGGACCTTCCATCGGGTCAGGCGTGAGTCCCCATCCTGCCACTTAAAAGACCCTTGGTTCAGACCGAATATATGGTTCCTGGGCCTCACTGCCAATGAGCCATAGACGGCACTGACCATCTGCTAGCGATGCTCTCGAACACCGAAAGCAAAGCTGAAGCCATCAACTTCCACACTGAGCCGGCCATCTTCGACTTTGAGACAACCATCTGAGCAGGCCAGCACCGACTGGCTCAGCTCCAACCACTTCGGCTCCGAAACTCAAATAACTTTCAGCACAGAAATCTTCGGCACCGAAACTGGCTCCTGAAACTATCCTCCAAACAATGCAATAACATCTCGATCCAAGACAAAAGCAGCTGCGCATACAGTCTATGACTGAATCACTATGGCCAAGTTTAGATCTCAGACCCTCAAATCATTAAATCCTGTCAGAGCATTTGCACATGGTCGCCCCCCAAGATATGATCCCACTTATTCAACAAGGCAACTTTATGTCAGCACTAGACTTAAAGGACACTTACTTTTACATCCCAATCCACCCTGCACACCGCAAACACCTCTGGTTTGTCATAGCTGGCAAACACTATCAGTTCAAAGGACTCCAATTCAGAGTCACTACTGCACCCTGCATGTTCACCAAATGTTTAGCAGTGGTTGCAGCCCATCCACACAGACAGAACATTCATGTCTTACTATATGTGGACGACTGATTTATCAAAGCCAGCACACTTCCTCTATGTCATCTACACACTCAGATCACTTAGATCAGCTCCAACAAATAACGTTTACCATCAATGTTTGAAAATCATACCTTCAACCTTTACAGGTTCAGACGTATCTGGAGCCTATTCTCAACACACAAGTGGAATTAGCCCATTCCAATGCTGCCAGGATTTAAAACTTTTAACACTGCTACCACAATTTCAACTCAATCAACATCTCACAGTCAGAAGTCATGCGTCTGTTAGGTATGATGGCATCATGTGTCGCCATAGTGCCACATGCACGATTACACATACGTCTGCCGCAGGAATGTCTAGCACGTCAGTGGTCTCAATCACAAAGTCAGTTACAGGATCTAATGGTGGTAGACTGCCGCACTCATCGATCTCTGCAGTGGTGGAACATACAAAGTATGATAGAGGGGCAGCAGTTCCTCAACCCTGTTCCACAGATCATTCTGACATTGGAAGCATTCCTCACAGGATGGGGTGCTCACCTACAGGATTTAACAGTTTAGCATATCTGGGACACCAAACACCAGGATCTCCACATCATCTACCTTGAGCTTCAAGCTGTTCACCTGGCATTGAAAGCATTCCTCATTCACCTCATATGCAAAGTCGTCTTAGTACGGATGGACAATATGACAGCCATGTATTGTCTGCAAAAACAGGGCGGACACACTCTCTACAGTTATCATTCCTTTATCATTTGGCATAGGACAATATGTGACACCATCCACCTGCTAGCAGAACACCACCCAGGGACGGACTACAACTTTTCCAACCTCCTCAGCAGGATGCAACAACAAGTCAACAAGTGGGAATTCCACTCCCAAAGTCCTTCTCCCATACTTCCACAAGTGTGAGTTTCCACAGATAGACCTGTTCACAACCGCAGACAATGCAAAATGCCCAAACTTTACCTACAGGTTCTCATACCCACTCTCCAAGGGTGATGCTTTATGCATGGACTGATCAGAGATATTTGCCTGCAATTTTCCACCTCTCCCTCTTCTTCTGTTTGTGATTGAGATCTCAGGCAAATGTCTCTTACCCTCATTCTAGTAGCTCCCTCTTGGGCTTGTCAACCATGGTTCACCACACTACTCAAGCTCTCTGTAGTTCCCCATGAGAAGCTTTGCCTCAACCCAGACCTTCTCACTCAGAACCATGGAGAAATCAGGAATCCAAATTCAAAGGAGCTCCACCTTGCAATTTGGCTCCCAAAGTCACAGGATTCGGTTACCTGAATCTCCCACCTGGATGTGTGACCATTCTCAAAAGAAGCTTGTGGACCTACAACTAGAGAATGTTACACAGCTAAGTGGAAACAGATTGTCTTCTACTGCCACAGTAAACACATTAATCCATTTGATACAACTATGTGAAACATTGTTTGCTACCTTCTCCATTTACAGCTCTCTGGCCCTCCCTACACTTCAATATGCTTACATTTATGTGCAGTGGCTGCCTATCTACAAAACAGGCAACTCTTATCTTTGTTATTGATACTAGTTATTAAGGCATCTATGGAGGACTTACAAGAGTAATTCCACCCAGAGGTTTACCTGCACCCACATGGAATTTCATTATTGTCCTCACCACACTTATGGGTCCACCATTTAAACCATTACATAACTGCCTTCTCCAATTTCTATCTTGAAAGGTCATTTTTTTGATTGCCATTACCTCACTTAGGCATGTCAGTGAGCTTGAAGCATTAACCTTGGAAAAAACATTCCTTCAGCTGTCCTTTGCACAAACCCAAAATCCCTTTCAAAGGTGGTTTCCTCTTTCCACCTCAACCAGTCAATTGAATTACCTGTTTTCTTTCCTCAAGCAGATTCAGGTGTGGAAAGGGCCCTTCAAACACTATGGGCCTCATTATGACCCTGGCGGGCGGCGGAGGCCGCCCGCCAGGATCCCGCCCTCCAAATTACCGCGCAGCGGTTAAAAGACCGCGGCGGGTATTACGAGTTTTCCCCTGGGCTGGCGGGCGGTTCCAGTAAAACCGCCCGCCAGCCCAGGGGAAAACGACCTTCCCACGAGGATGCCGGCTCGTAATCGAGCCGGCGGAGTGGGAAGGTGCGACGGGTGCAGTGGCACCCGTCGCGTATTTCAGTGTCTGCAAGGCAGACACTGAAATACTTTTCGGGGCCCTCTTACGGGGGCCCCTGCCGTGCCCATGCCATTGGCATGGGCACGGCAGGGGCCCCCAGGGGCCCCGCGACCCCCCCTACCGCCATCCTGTTCATGGCGGCTTTCCCGCCATGAACTGGATGGCGGTAGGGGGGGTCAGAATCCTCATGGCTGCGGAGCGCGCTCCGCAGCCATGGAGGATTCCAAAGAGCAGCGGAAAGTCAGCGGGAGACCGCTGACTTTCCGCTTCTGACCGCGGCTGAACCGCCGCGGTCAGAATGCTCATTGGAGCACCGCCAGCCTGTTGGCGGTGCTCCCGTGGTCGGTGGGCCTGGCGGCCACCGGCCGCCAGGGTCAGAATGACCCTCTATATGTGAAAAGAGCTCTATTGTATTACATTGACAGAACCATTAATTTCCGAAAAACAAAAATTCTGTTACTTTTTCACTCCCTCACAAAGGAAAGCCTATATCTAAATCAGGAATTAATAGATAGATAACTAAATGCATTCAGGCATGTTTCACCAAATTTTAAAGGACTTTACCTACACCTCCTATGGCACACTCTAAACCAAAATAGGGGGCTTCTATGACTTTCCTGGGCAACATCCCAACAGCTGACATTTGTAAGGCATATCCATTGTCTACACCACACACTTTCACTAAACATTTTGTGGATGTTTTAGCACACCAACAAGCTAATGTAGGACAGGCAGTGCACCATGCACTTTTCTGAACAATTGCAACACCCACAGTTTAGCCCTCACTTTTTGGAAGGCACTGCTTTACAGTCTCTGCAAAGCATGTCTATCTACAGCCACACATTTCTGGAACGGAATATGTCACTTACTCTGTAAGCATCTGTTCAGGGCATGTAGTGCTGTAGATTCACATGTGCCCACCTTCATCCCTGGATACCTGTCCAGGCAATTGCAGTTTTTTTTACAAATCCATATGCATGGACATCTCTTTACTCATGCTTACGCACATTCCATTCTCACCCACTTGCGGGAAAACAAACTAACAATTGAGTTGATGCCCAGGCGCATTATCACCAAGAAGAAGTCTAATTTTGCCCTGTGACTCAAAAGACTTCTTAGAAGAAAAACAACTTGCATGTATCCGGACCAAACAGTAGATGGCATGAGTATGCAAACCATGTGAATCTACAGCACTACTTGCCACATACAGATGCTTACAGGGGAAGTAACATATTCCTTCTAGGCAGTTTGTGCAACTGAAAAGGGGATTACAAAGTGGGAATATATCTAATAAACACATAGGCCCTCATTTTGACATTGGCGTTAAAAACCACCTACCGCCACGGTGACGGCTGCCAAAAGACCGTCACCGCGGCTACCAGCCGCCCGCCGTATTATGACCACTGCCGGATTTCTGTCACAAGAAGGGCAGAAATCCAGCTGTGGCCATGCTGGCAGATGGCGGTAAGGTGGCACTGCTGCCACCAGCAGCGCCACGCCAGTAGACTGCAGCCAGCCATATTATGACAAATAATATGGCCTGGCAGTGTTCTGCTGGTGAGCGCTGCGGGTGGCAGAAGCTCCCTGTCCTGTCTCCTCCCGGAGTACCCCTGAACACAGGTAAGTCAGGTCTCCGACAGGGGAGGGGGAAGTTGTGTGTGTGCATGTGTGTGTGTGTGAGTGGATGCGGGTGTGTGTTGCGTGTTGGATGCGTGTGTGCATGTATGGAGGTGTGAGTGCGTTTATGTTGTGTGATGTGAATGCGTGTCTGCGTGTATGTTTGAAAGTGTGTGCGGATGTGTGTGTGAATGGATATATGCATGCGTGGAAGCATGTGGGAATGGGTGTGTGTATGCGTGTGTGTGAAGGGGGTGTGAATATGGCCTACCACCATGGTTTTCGTGGTGTTACGCACTGCACGGAAACCCATGGCGGTAGGCGGGGTCATAATCCTGCAGTCAGAACAGTGACAGCCACCACCGGGCTGGAGATGAATATCTCAAGCCCGGCAGCTGTTACCGCTGTGGCAGTCGGAGTGGTACATTGGCGGCCAATGTCATAATATGGCGGTACGTACCGCCAGCCTGCTGGCGGAACTTACTGGCATATTAACGCTGACCACCAGGGTCATAATGACCCCCATACTCTCAGAAACGACGTGTGACATAAAAAAATATCCCCTGAAACCTGTCTTTGAGACCCAGGTCAAAAATCAGAGTTTCAGATTTCACCCATCATATGGTGTTGTTTTTGATGGGTTAAAGGGTTGTCTTCTAAGTAGCCCTATTCATTAACACCATTGTAATTTGGCCCTGCTGTCCATATGGAGTGCCATTTAGTTACTCATTTGTAGATCTTAAGTCTAAACAGAGAGCTGTGGTCTGCTGCAATATCTACAGAGATCAGTACTTGAAGTATTCATGAAATGAATGTCACTGTCTCATGTCTGTCCCACTGGCCTCGAGCAGGTGTGCATGAAAGTTTTCTTGAACTGATCTGGTGATCTCAAGATAATAAAAAATCTTTACATTTCCTGATGAAATGCTAATTCATTTGAAGTATAATCAACCCAAAGGACTTTTCTCCATCAAAGGAATAGCATGTGGGGTGACATTCCACCAGTGAATTTAGCATGGCCACATTAGTTGGAGGTATTTTCATCACCACACAACTTTAAATTACGTCCAAACTATGACACAAGCTTATGTAGAAATTGGTCACATGTAACGCCTGCTAGGCCTATCCAATGTTCCCAGCATCTACTTCCTGCAATAACGTACAACCCACTTCCACCTCTATCATTGGTTTTGCTCTTACATTGTGATTACATGAACGAGTTCTGCTTCTGAATCTGAACATAGATCTGAAAAAGGCTTCCAGAGAAAACAATGTGTGTGGCCACTGACAAACTGCACAATACTGGGTTGCAGGTGTTATTTCACACACTGGTGAAAAACAATTAGACTACCAGATGCTGAAATAGTTTACTTGGAACTAGGATGTATATATAGATAACAAGAGGGGAGCTTTGGGCAACTGACAGGCAGTATTGAATCTTTACCTCACTCTTCTTGATGTAATACAGAGTGCTTTACAAGAACACAATACATTTATTCTCCCTAAGGAATCATTCAATAAGCAACACTTTACTATCAACAACCATACAACAGGTTGTGGTTGTATCCTGCATTTCACTACTGCTCAGTGTGCTGTACACATGCGGCAAATAGGCCTGTGTCTGCGGGAGCTGGTCGCTGTCAAGAAAAAAAATCCCGGTTCCTACTTACTGGTCATACATCAAAGATGCAATGCAACATTACTGTACTCATTATTTCCCGATACTAATCCATCACTAATTCTTGTTGGGTTCCAGAGTAGCGTGCTACTCACCGAAAAGTGATTCGACGCCTCGTCTGGGGTAGCGGGCGCTATATAAATACGATTATAATACAATACAATACAATTACTAGAAATCCCAGGGCATATTTCTGAGCCCCTTGCGCTGCCGGAGCATCACTTTTCTTAATGTTTCGGCAGTGCAGACCACAAAATCATATCTCTGAGGCCACTCAAAGCCACTCTGCATGACTTTGAATGACTTCAGATATGGACTAAGGCAAGGCAGTGTAAATCGCTGCGTTGCCTTACTCTGCACTCAGGAGGCATTCCATGGGCATAGCAGTGGGTGTTCTCACGCAACACCCATGGTTTTTGACGCTTCCCTAGATTTACAAAACCACATAAACCTTGGGATGTGCCAAAACCTTACATGTCCCAAGGTGAGGCGTAACAAACAGAAATATTTGTATTTCTCTTTCCATGTGAGCTGCATTCTGCAGCACACATGAAAAGAGGAAAAAGCTTCCTGAGATTGTTTTTGTGCACGAAGGTGCCCATTCTTGCACAAAAACAATCCGACCAAAAACACAGGCACCCTTCCACCATGGTGCAAGGGTGCCTGCTTTGGTGCTAGGCTGCCGAAACAGCTCCTTTGCAGGGCGAAAGGACAGGAATGCACCATATTGCATAAATATGGTGCAATTCTACCCTTTCACTTTGGCGTAGGGCAGCGCAGCAAGATGACATGTAGTGCTGTAGTTTCACATGTGCCCACTTTAGTCCCTGAACACCTGTGGCCATTGCAGTTCATTTTTATAGTTCCATATGCATGGACATCTCTTTATTCATGCTTACTCACACTCCATTCTAACCCACCTGCGGGAAAACAATCTAACAATGGAGTCAATGCACATGCGCATTATCACTAAGAGGAGGAGTCAGTTTACCTCATTACTCGAAAGACTTCTTAGAAGAAAAACTACTTGCATACATCCGGATCCAACACTAGATGGCAGCAGTATGCAAAACATGTGAATCTAGAGCACTACATGCCACAAACAGATGCTTACTGGGTAAGTAACTACATGCCCTACACCAAAACCCCGTAAATAAGGACCCTGTTTAGAAGACAAGAACAAATCAACCCAGTGGATCTCGTTGTTTGCTTTAGGCTACTACTGCAGTCAATTTGAATAACTAAATTATCACCATTGTCTTAACCTTAATTTATTAGGACCCCTGAGTGCATATAGTGATGGATAATGATCCTATATAAACTCTACATATTTTGTTGCCTGCTGATTTTGATTATTCTATTTCAAGTAGGACTATTTATGAATACGTCAAACGCAGGATTGTATTTCATATGTATCAAGACATGCCCATAACTAAATAGACCAGACCATGTTTAAGAGTTTAGTAGATATACCTTTCAAGTCACATTCCATTTGTAGCCACCACAACTTTTTCATCCCACTTGAAATATAGACTGCTCCTGTTTTCCATGTGCGTGAGGAGCTTACAGTATTTGTTCCCTGTTTGGAAAAACATGCCAGCCACTCAGTGCTTAATTTGTGCTTGTTGTTTTCCGGTGCAGAGCACCGGCACTTATTTTTGAGGGCCGGCAATTATTTTTCTGCCTCAAGCATATACTGCGAGCAAAAGACACATTTGGGAAAGACGAAGGAAGAGAAAAATGAAAAAGCGTCACAATGGGAGAAAGCAGAAAGCTGCAAGAGTGAGCTGAAGGGGCTGGGATTGGCTCTAAATGGACTGAAGAGGCACATTTAATTGCAGCAGCCGTGTGTTTAAGAGGGTTGCTTTGGGCACCGGCACGTTTTTATTTACAAATTAAGCACTGCAGCCGCTGCCTTTCTATTTTTGTTTGTATCATCTGTACTTTTGCTGCCTTGTTCTACCTGTTGTGAGTGCATGCGAAATCTGTCCTGTTGTTGGCGACATTTTACCAGTTCTTTCTGTGATGAAAGCTTGAGCTGCTGTTTCCCGTGTGTGAAGAAAGCTGGCAGTCATGATCCCCATTCTGTACTTGTAATTTCTGTCATTGAAGCTTGAGAAAGAATTTCACCTATGTAAAAGCTCAAACTATTGATGCTGTGACTGCTTGATTCCAAATTGGGCAGAATTTACCAAGACATCCCAGCATGTTATTCAAGATCGCTGCTGTTTACATAAAATCAAGCCTAGTGCTAGATCGCTGAGATGTGTGAAATGTTAGCAGTGCCGTGCATGGGGAAAATACTGTGGTGCACATGCTGCATAGTTTTCAAGTTTCCACTGTTAGTGCGTGAGCAAACTATTCATTTTCTGTTAGACTTTTGGTATTAATAGTTCTGTTTATTGCGTTCTAAATTCAGGATTACAAGTGGCATAATACTAAAAAAAAATCTGAAATGTTTGACTTGCGCACAGATATTGGAAATTTGAGAACTCTGATTGACATTGCATCATGTTATGGGTAGCTCAAATGGAGGTACATAACCAAAGCACAAGTCTTGTGTTCTGGGTTTTCTACATAGTTAGCAAAGCCTTTAAAAAATACACACACACTTCATATAATATCCTTCAACGTGCCCACGAACACTTAAAAACATCGTGGGGCATATTTATACTCCGTTTGTGACGAATTTGCGTCGTTTTTTTCGACGCAAATTCGACGCAAAACTAACTCCATATTTATACTTTGGCGTTAGACGCGTCTAGCGCCAAAGTTCATGGAGTTAGCGTCATTTTTTTGCATGAACACCTTCCTTGCGTTAATGATACGCAAGGTAGACGTTCCCGTCTTAAAAAATGACTCAGATGCATATGCGTTGAATTTATACTCCCGGGCAAAAGTGACGCCCGGGAGTGGGCGGGTCTAAAAAACCCGAATTAGCGCCGGATTTTAGCGCCTGGGTCAGGGCAGGCGTTAAGGGACCTGTGGGCTCAGAATGAGCCCAGAGGTGCCCTCCCCTGCCCCCAGGGACACCCCCTGCCAACCTTGCCCACCCCAGGAGGACACCCAAGGATGGAGGGACCCACCCCAGGGACATTAAGGTAAGTCCAGGTAAGTATTTCTTTTTATTTTTTTTTGTGGCATAGGGGGGCCTGATTTGTGCCCCCCTACATGCCACTATGCCCAATGACCATGCCCAGGGGACAGAAGTCCCCTGGGCATGGCCATTGGGCAAGGGGGCATGACTCCTGTCTTTGCTAAGACAGGAGTCATTTCAATGGGGGATGGGTGTCGTAAAAAAATGGCGCAAATCGGGTTGTGGCGATTTTTTTGCCTCAGCCTAACTTGCACCATTTGTGGACGCCCATACGCCATTTTCCCCCTACGCCGGCGCTGCCTGGTGTACGTCGTTTTTTTTAACGCACACCAGACAGCGCCGGCGGCTAACGCCGGCTAACGTCATTCAATAAATACGGCGCCCGCATGGCGCTTCAGAATGGCGTTAGCCGGCGCAAATTTTTTTGACGCAAAACTGCGTTGGCGCAGTTTTGCGTCAAAAAGTATAAATATGGGCCCGTATGCGCTGTGAACGAAACCAGAAGTGTAACACTGTGGACCTGATTCAAAAAGGCAAACTTACACTTTTTTGTAAGATTACTATTGGTTGTTACTCCTGAAAGGGTCTTATGAGCAGTATTTATATGAGTGTAGAGTCTCCGCACGTAAAAGACCCATCTTTTCACGTACGAAAGTGAAAGTTTACCTTTGTGAACAGGGCCTATTATGTTGGAATGTTGTATTGTAGGATCGAGCCATTGCAGAGTCTCATGCCTTGCATGCTCCTGCCACCTTGTGGCCAGAACGAGATAGACATTGAACAATAAAGGAGAGCATTTTTACTGAGCTCTCTGCCTCCTTGGGCCTGTTAGGTAGTCTTGTGGATGTATGACGTTACATTGTGTAAGTACCAGCCGGGGGGGGGTTTGTGGATAATGCCTGGTTACAGACGCCTTGCGCTGACCTAGAATTACTCTTGGAGGGACTAACCACAGTAGGTTAGATCCCCTTTTACCTATCAGCTCGGCTACATTCCGCTGAGCTGTTGCATGCTTACATCATCGGTGTGAGAGTAGGGCCGGGTGACATACTACATTCCATCCAAATTTAGAGAATATGTGACAGAACAACTAGGTCCTAAACAACTATAGCCTAAACCACTACTGCTAAACAACGAAAAGGTATCTACAACTAAGTACTGAACAACTACTGTCTACACAACAATTGTGCCAAAATAACAATTGCCTGAACAACTAATAAATATATATTTAAATTCTAAACAACTAATAATCCATAAAAACCAAAAAGAAAACCTTACCTTAAAATTAGTTGTTCAGGCAGTTGTTATTCAGGCACAATTGTTGTTTAGATAGTAGTTGTTCAGTACTTAGTTGTAGAGACTTTTTAGTTGTTTAGCAGTAGTGGTTCAGGCAAGTAGTGGTTTAGACCTAGCTGTTCAGGATGTTTCCCAAATTGAGATACTCAGGGACAGTCTTAGCTGGGCACATGTAAACTATTGCAGTTTTCTGCTGGGTGCCGGATTTGGTCTTAGCTCGTAATGCTGCCCAGTGTGTTGCTGGGAGGTTGTGGCTTCTTCGCTCTTTTCCCTTTGGAGTGGGAGCCCCCTGCAGTTTGAGCCAAATCCTGGCAAGATGGCTGATATTCTTCCATTCACCTTTCCAGAGAGGCCACCCTTTACCTGTCCCTTCATCATCAGCCATGCCATGATGGTCCAATTCTTGGATGTGCCGGAACCATGAGACATTCCTTGTCACCACCTCTTGTCCTCTCTGAGTGGTGACCATAGTACCCTTCACCGCTGTAAAAGTCCATGACCCCTTTCATGGGGGAGGTGCGATACATCCACCCAGGGTGTCAATCACATATCAGAACCAAGTCGCCAATCCTCAGGAGGGGGTTAAAGGCTTGTCTGGTCTTGCTGGCCCTTTTATTGGTTTTCTTTCTCCTTGCCTGTACTTCATTGATGGGTGGGTGTAGTCTCCCTTGTCCCATCACGATTGGGTCTTTGGAACATCAGGTGAACTGGGGTTCACTTTGTTGTGGAATGAGGCGTGTTCCAATAGACTCGTAGAAAACAGTGGAGCTCCCACTCACAGTCCTGGCTTTGTACAACTGCTGCTCGCAGATCCTTGTTCAGTGTCCTCATGAACCTCTCAATGGTGCCATTTGCCTGGGGCCACTGTGGTGTTATCTTCTGTTGTTTAGTGCGTAGTGTCGACAAGTACTGACAAAACTCAACTCCCTGAAAAGGGGTCCGTTGTCAGTCTTGATATTGGTGGGAATTCCATAAGCTGCAAAGGTTTTCTCCAGTAGTGGCTTGACGTGGGAGAATGCAGTGGTAGCCACTAACTCCACTACCGGGTACGTAGACCGATCATCAACAGTCATCATTATCAGTCCCCAGACTGGGAATATGCCGAAGTCCATGTGCACTCCTTCCCACATGGTCTCTGGCATCACCTTGGTCAGTATGGGGGCTGGTGTGACCGGGCCTCCAAGGAATTGCCACTTTTGACAGGCTCGCACAGCCTCTTCTACTTTGCTATCCATTCTGGGGTACCAGAACTTGCTCCGGATAAAGGCTTTGGTTTTCTCTACTCCTTGATGCTCTTCATGTGCCAGGGTGATGGTGCAATCTTCCAACTCTCTTGGGATGAAAATGCTTGGCCCCTCATGAGGATTCCTTCAGCCATCAAACTGAGATCATCCTTCACCATCCATAGTTCAGAAAGTCTTAAGTTTTCATCTGGGTGCCACTGATTCGCATCCTTCAGAAACTGGCTCCAGGCATTTTTTGTGATGGCTTTCTCTACATGCAGCAGGCCATTGTCCTTGGTTGTTACTTGCAGGATTTCCTCCATTGTCAGTGCTTTTGGGCATGCAGCCATGGTTATCACATGGAAAAACTCTCCTACTCCAACATCTCTCCATCAGCCATGACCTCCCTCTCTGCAGATAAATGTCTTGAGAGAAGGTCTGCGGGGTTTCCAGCTTGTGGCCTGTAAACAACAGTGAAGCGGTATAATAGCAACTGGACTGCCCAACGTTTAATCCACGGGGGAGGGTGCTAAAAGACTCACCAATGGGTTGTGATCATTGAATTTGCGGCTACATATATACTGATGAAAATGATGGGACGCCAACTTTATGGCCAGCACTTCCCACTCAATCTGTGCATGGTAGGGCCCAGACTCCTGGTTCTTACTCTTGTGTTGGGACAGCACCTAGTCCTATGGGGCAGACATGAACCACTAATTCATAGCCTTCTCTGGATCAAAGTATGACATCATGGCGTTGGCCAGGAGATCTTTCTTGATGTTGTTGAATATTTCCTATTCTACCGGTCCCTAGGTCCACTTGACTTCTGCCTTGGTAAGTGCCCTGAGGGGCTTCAACAGGCTGGCAAGGTTTGAGAGGAAACATGCACAGTACGTTTCTATGCCCAAGTAATTGAAGTCCTCTGTTGGGTTTCTCAGGGCTGGAGCTTCCTTAATGGCAGCAGATTTTTGGGGATCCACTTGTAGGCCTTCCTGAGAGAACACAAAATCAAAGAACTCTACCTTTGGCTAAAAAAAGGGAGACTTTTCTTTAAGTAGAGTCAAACTGCTTTCCTTCAGGCACTGTAGGATGGCCTTCAATTGCTTGTGGTGATCCACTAAGGTGGACGAGAAGATTAAAATATCGCAGCCCGAACTAGTCTCACTTAATGCATTCTGGAACACTTCACCACCAATGAGATGCCAAAGTTTAATTGTCTGTAGTGGTGTAGCCCCAGGTGTGTCGAAAAGGTGGTTATATATCAACAGTCAGGATAGAGCACCAGCTGATGATACCCCGCATTTAGGTCCACCTTAGAAAAACATTTTGCCCCGTTGAGGTCTGCAATGATATCATCAAATGTTGCTGTTATATGACACTCTCTGCAAATAGCCTTGTTGGGCAGCCTCATGTCTATACGTTTGACTTCATCATTGGTTTCTGTTCTCGCTCAAAAGTAGTTCTCTAGCCTGCCTAGCCGCATCTTCCATCTGAGGGCAGCAGTGGCAGGGTCCTCTAGTTCACTAGACGGTGCCAGGACACCAATGGCAGTGTGTGTTGGTGCAGTACGACTGGCGGTGGGTGTGCACCTTGGGCCCTAGCTGCCTGTGCGTTGCCTATCATGTTGGCTAGTTAGACGCTTATGCGCAGTGTTCCATTTTCTTTTCCTGTTCTTAAGAAGATGTGCCTCTTCACAAATGTCCTCCACTGGATTCTGTTCCTTTTTTTGTATTTCCATCTGTCATTATGCCTGTGGGCGTTCCGGCTCACTCTGATGGTGTCCCAGAAAACTGCATTTGCCGGTGGAGTGTCTTGGCCCAGTGTGCCCTCCTGTGATGTGTTGTTGTTCACTGTCCCCCTTTTTCCTTTCTTATCCTTTTGGTGCTTCTTATTCTGTTTGTATGTCCCCCACTGCCTTTGTCCCTGAGCTCATGCAGGGCGCAGAGGGCATGTTGCTTCTTGTTCTTCGCATAGTACAGCAGTGGCTCACGTGTCCAGTGTGTGGCTGGCATGAGGTAGCTGTGCGTTTGCTGGGGAAAAACTGTCGCTTCTGGCTGCAAGGTTCCTTCCGATCCACCAGGTGGCGCTGTGCTCCTGTTGCGTGCTTACATCATCGGTGTAACAGTAGGGCTGGATGGCTTACTATACACTGCTAATTAATGTCACAGGGAAGTCACTTACGGAAGGGGGATGAATTTCACAGGTGTATGATGAAGGAGGTGATGGGCCACTGATATGACAAAGCAAACTATCGTATCAGAGAAAAGAACAGTACTTAACAAATAACATTTTCCACAAAAAGCCTAAAATCTAATCCACGGTTGATATTTTGATGGGCCAGTGGGTACTCTTCTTTGGGCTCTACGTCACAAATGGATGTCTTATGAGCACAAATAATATAAATGCTCTGAAGGATCAGTAACAATAAGCATGTGTGCTCAGGGTAGATTCAGATAGGCAGGTGTCTACACCATTGCAAGTGCTGACAAAAATCCAACAGCAAAACATGCCAAATTAGCAAATGAGGCCACCCTTGGGACTATTGCTTCTGCACCGTTTCTTTGCAGCTTCAAATATATCTCATTTGTAAAATAGGTGTGTATTTTGATTCCAGTTTGATTTCAGTTTAATCTGTTTGGGTGAGTCACTGCGCTTTCGCCACCCTATGCCTGCATTATTAAGCACTCTCTAACCATTACACAGACTGGCTTTAGCGAAAGCATAGAATGGAAATTTTTGGAAACTGTATTCTTCCCACCTTATCAAATGGCCTTCGTAGAGCATGGTTAGGGCATCATTTGTGGAGGCATTAAGAGGAAGCCTTCATAATTTGATTATGGTGCCATCTGGAGATTACTGAACATCCTCAACATTCATTATTTTGTCACAAAGCCTTACTGTAAATGAATTCCCCTAGTGTAAGCTCTTTGGCATTGTATTCTAGCTGCGAACTCGTGTTTTCTAATGAAAGACATTGTAAATCCACTACAACAGAGAGAGCAGTCATTCTACATACAAGGGACATTTTGTGAGTTCCATCTCACAAGCATATTTTCATTGCATAATCATGCCAATCTGTGAAACCTCATGCCATGTGCCTTCTTGACTGCAGGAGGTGCTCGAGCTGGAACGAACCCTTGGAGGGCACTTGCTGGAGGAGCCCAAACCCTTACTCTTCAAGGACAGCTACCACAACCTGCGGCTCTCCATCCATGACATCCCTCATTCACTCTGGAGAAGCAAGCTTCTGGCTAAATATCAGGTAGGTGCTCTTCCAAACCTGGAAACAGACCCATCTCACTCAATCAAAAACTGCACCATCGCCACAACGCGGTGTCTTCTTTGACTTTGCTGCTTTAACCCTCATTGATTTACAATGGCTCTTCTTTATTCCTTCTGGTTTAAATCCCTAACGGCTTCATGCTGTTTTATCTGCATTAGGTGTAGCAAACATCATTATTCCCTGCACTTTAAGATGCCTTTGTAAATGTGCACACATTTGTATTATACATAGAAGATCACCTCTTGTTACTTGGAATGCTGAAGGAAAGTGTATAAGTTATCTTTTGCGACAAGAAAGGACATTTTCACTTTTAGGGGAAATGCTACAGCAAAGGACAGATACTGACACTCTGGGCTATTCCTGGTTCGTGGTGAAGCGCCGAAGCCCATTCCCGGGAGACAGTGGATGCCGCTGCTTGCCCCCTGGTGAGATCTTGAAGCAAGTCACAAAGATTTATAAGGCAAATAATGTGACTCATTCTTCCCTTGATGTTGGCTTTATGCATGTCATTATTCATGGCTACGTTAAAGACAACCAAGGGGGTACAGGGCTGCGGTCCTGCAGTTTACCAGGGAATATTTTGCTACAAGGTGCTTCCTTATTTTCTGGGGCAGTGTTGTTACTGCAAGTGCAGCTTCTGTTGAAAAGGTAAATTGTGATGCCAAATCGTAGAAAGTGACAACAGGCCTCCTGTGAGTTTTCTACAGACCTTCTTCTCTTCCACAGGCATGGAGCTAGGTACTTGTAGAAAGTGACAACAGGCCTCCTGTGAGTTTTCTACAGACCTTCTTCTCTTCCACAGGCATGGAGCTAGGTACTTGTAGAAAGTGACAACAGGCCTCCTGTGAGTTTTCTACAGACCTTCTTCTCTTCCACAGGCATGGAGCTAGGTACTTGTAAAAAGCCGTGGAGTCTAGAGAAACACTGGTGTGACGCTGCAGCTCCGTTTGAGCCTCTTTCTGTGCTTTTAACATGATTTTCGTGTGTCTTAAATATAGACATCTACCTTTTTATGAAGAGCAGACCAAAAATTCACATATCTTCTGCGAACTTGTGAGTCTGTGGTCTTAAAATCTTAAAATCAGTCCAGCAAAGCAATGGAGGTAAACCAATAAATCCGTATTAACAACAGTCTGCTTGTGATTCAGGTATTTAGAGAAAGTGAATTAGAGGCAGACATCTAAGCAGTGAAATGCATGGAGCACATTTTCTACCACGCTCTGAGAATGTGCAGAAATAGATCTGTGATTTAAAGGTAATTCAGGTTCTGCAGGAAGTCGAAACTCACGGAGAAAATCTTCTTCCTTTTCTCAGTCCTTTGAAAAAAATCATAGATAGCATTACCAGAAAAACAAGGGGTTAGGGTAATGTCGTATTCACAACAAGGACACTCAGCTATCTGCAGGCAAGAGAGTGGAGGTCATTCTATCCTGCATTGTGATCGTGTATAAAGTCAAGGACACAGCAGATGATACCTGCAAAGGCATCCAGGCTACCAAAGTGAGATCTTACAAGAATTCACCGCACTTGCAGAAGGTTCATTTTGCCTACCATACAGAAAGCATGCCAAAATTCATAGTAATCTGAATAAGAAAAGATCAAGGACATCCTACCCACCACAGCATGATCCTACATAACTCGTCACTTAGTCCTTGGCAGGTTGCCAGTCAATCCTCCAGGTGAGCAGAGACACTGGCCTCCGCTCTCCAGCCAGAAGACCACACACCACATTATGAGGTCCCCCTGTTTGGTGGGATCTCAGTGACTTAGTACATGTGCACATGCATTGTTTGCACAGAGGACATAAAGGTATGCTGTAGGAGGCTGGACTGGCTTGTAGTGAGTACCAAGGGGTACTTGCACCTTGCACCAGGCCCAGTTATCCCTTATTAGTGTATAGGGTGTCTAGCAGCTTAGGCTGATAGATAATGGTAGCTTAGCAGAGCAGCTTAGGCTGAACTAGGAGACGTGTGAAGCTACTACAGTACCACCTAGTGTCATATGCACAATATCATAAGAAAACACAATACACAGTTATACTAAAAATAAAGGTACTTTATTTTTATGACAATATGCCAAAGTATCTTAGAGTGTACCCTCAGTGAGAGGATAGGAAATATCCACAAGATATATGTAAGGAAATGCCTCCTTGGCATGGTTGCCCCCTGACTTTTTGCCTTTGCTGATGCTATGTTTACAATTGAAAGTGTGCTGAGGCCTGCTAACCAGGCCCCAGCACCAGTGTTCTTTCCCTAACCTGTACTTTTGTATCCACAATTGGCAGACCCTGGCATCCACATAAGTCCCTTGTAACTGGTACTTCTAGTACCAAGGGCCCTGATGCCAAGGAAGGTCTCTAAGGGCTGCAGAATGTCTTATGCCACCCTGGAGACCTCTCACTCAGCACAGACACACTGCTTGCCAGCTTGTGTGTGCTAGTGAGGACAAAACGAGTAAGTCGACATGGCACTCCCCTCAGGGTGCCATGCCAGCCTCTCACTGCCTATGCAGTATAGGTAAGACACCCCTCTAGCCGGCCTTACAGCCCTAAGGCAGGGTGCACTATACCATAGGTGAGGGTACCAGTGCATGAGCATGGTACCCCTACAGTGTCTAAACAAAACCTTAGACATTGTAAGTGCAGGGTAGCCATAAGAGTATATGGTCTGGGAGTTTGTCAAACACGAACTCCACAGCACCATAATGGCTACACTGAAAACTGGGAAGTTTAGTATCAAACTTCTCAGCACAATAAATGCACACTGATGCCAGTGTACATTTTATTGCAAAATACACCCCAGAGGGCAACTTAGAGGTGCCCCCTGAAACTTAACCGACTGTCTTTGTAGGCTGACTAGTTCCAGCAGCCTGCCACACTAGAGACATGTTGCTGGCCCCATGGGGAGAGTGCCTTTGTCACTCTGAGGCCAGTAACAAAGCCTGCACTGGGTGGAGATGCTAACACCTCCCCCAGGCAGGAGCTGTGACACCTGGCGGTGAGCCTCAAAGGCTCACCCCTTTGTCACAGCCCAGCAGGGCACTCCAGCTTAGTGGAGTTGCCCGCCCCCTCCGGCCACGGCCCCCACTTTTGGCGGCAAGGCTGGAGGGAACAAAGAAAGCAACAAGGAGGAGTCACTGGCCAGTCAGGACAGCCCCTAAGGTGTCCTGAGCTGAGGTGACTCTGACTTTTAGAAATCCTCCATCTTGCAGATGGAGGATTCCCCCAATAGGGTTAGGATTGTGACCCCCTCCCCTTGGGAGGAGGCACAAAGAGGGTGTACCCACCCTCAGGGCTAGTAGCCATTGGCTACTAACCCCCCAGACCTAAACACGCCCTTAAATTTAGTATTTAAGGGCTACCCTGAACCCTAGAAAATTAGATTCCTGCAACTACAAGAAGAAGGACTGCCTAGCTGAAAGCCCCTGCAGAGGAAGACCAGAAGACGACAACTGCCTTGGCTCCAGAAACTCACCGGCCTGTCTCCTGCCTTCCAAAGATCCTGCTCCAGCGACGCCTTCCAAAGGGACCAGCGACCTCGACATCCTCTGAGGACTGCCCCTGCTTCGAAAAGACAAGAAACTCCCGAGGACAGCGGACCTGCTCCAAGAAAGGCTGCAACTTTGTTTCCAGCAGCTTTGAAAGAACCCTGCAAGCTCCCCGCAAGAAGCGTGAGACTTGCAACACTGCACCCGGCGACCCCGACTCGGCTGGTGGAGAACCAACACCTCAGGGAGGACCCCCGGACTACTCTACGACTGTGAGTACCAAAACCTGTCCCCCCTGAGCCCCCACAGCGCCGCCTGCAGAGGGAATCCCGAGGCTTCCCCTGACCGCGACTCTCTGAAACCTAAGTCCCGACGCCTGGGAGAGACCCTGCACCCGCAGCCCCCAGGACCTGAAGGACCGAACTTTCACTGGAGAAGTGACCCCCAGGAGTCTCTCTCCCTTGCCCAAGTGGAGGTTTCCCCCAGGAACCCCCCCCTTGCCTGCCTGCAGCGCTGAAGAGATCCCGAGATCTCTCATAGACTAACATTGCGAACCCGACGCTTGTTTCTACACTGCACCCGGCCGCCCCCGCGCCGCTGAGGGTGAAATTTCTGTGTGGGCTTGTGTCCCCCCCGGTGCCCTACAAAACCCCCCTGGTCTGCCCTCCGAAGACGCGGGTACTTACCTGCAAGCAGACCGGAACCGGGGCACCCCCTTCTCTCCATTCTAGCCTATGCGTTTTGGGCACCGCTTTGAACTCTGCACCTGACCGGCCCTGAGCTGCTGGTGTGGTGACTTTGGGGTTGCTCTGAACCCCCAACGGTGGGCTACCTTGGACCAAGAACTGAACCCTGTAAGTGTCTTACTTACCTGGTAAAACTAACAAAAACTTACCTCCCCCAGGAACTGTGAAAATTGCACTGTGTCCACTTTTGAAATAGCTATTTGTGAATAACTTGAAAAGTATACATGCAATTGAAATGATTCAAAGTTCCTAATGTACTTACCTGCAATACCTTTCAAACAAGATATTACATGTTAAATTTGAACCTGTGGTTCTTAAAATAAACTAAGAAAAGATATTTTTCTATAACAAAACCTATTGGCTGGATTTGTCTCTGAGTGTGTGTACCTCATTTATTGTCTATGTGTATGTACAACAAATGCTTAACACTACTCCTTGGATAAGCCTACTGCTCGACCACACTACCACAAAATAGAGCATTAGTATTATCTATTTTTACCACTATTTTACCTCTAAGGGGAACCCTTGGACTCTGTGCATGCTATTCCTTACTTTGAAATAGCACATACAGAGCCAACTTCCTACATTGGTGGATCAGCGGTGGGGTACAAGACTTTGCATTTGCTGGACTACTCAGCCAATACCTGATCACACGACAAATTCCAAAATTGTCATTAGAAATTGATTTTTGCAATTTGAAAAGTTTTCTAAATTCTAAAAGTCCTGCTAGGGCCTTGTGTTAGATCCTGTTTAGCATTTCTTTTAGAGTTTAAAAGTTTGTAAAAGTTTGAATTAGATTCTAGAACCAGTTGTAGATTCTTAAAAAGTATTCCAACTTTTAGAAGCAAAATGTCTAGCACAGATGTGACTGTGGTGGAACTCGACACCACACCTTACCTCCATCTTAAGATGAGGGAGCTAAGGTCACTCTGTAAAATAAAGAAAATAACAATGGGCCCCAAACCTACCAAAATACAGCTCCAGGAGCTTTTGGCAGAGTTTGAAAAGGCCAACCCCTCTGAGGGTGGCAACTCAGAGGAAGAGGATAGTGACTTGGAGGAAAATTCCCCCCTACCAGTCCTATCTAGGGAGAACAGGGTCCCTCAAACCCTGACTCCAAAAATAATAGTCAGAGATGCTGGTTCCCTCACAGGAGAGACCAACACCTCTGAAATCACTGAGGATAACTCCAGTGAAGAGGACATCCAGTTAGCCAGGATGGCCAAAAGATTGGCTTTGGAAAGGCAGATCCTAGCCATAGAGAGGGAAAGACAAGAGATGGGCCTAGGACCCATCAATGGTGGCAGCAACATAAATAGGGTCAGAGATTCTCCTGACATGTTGAAAATCCCTAAAGGGATTGTAACTAAATATGAAGATGGTGATGACATCACCAAATGGTTCACAGCTTTTGAGAGGGCTTGTGTAACCAGAAAAGTGAACAGATCTCACTGGGGTGCTCTCCTTTGGGAAATGTTCACAGGAAAGTGTAGGGATAGACTCCTCACACTCTCTGGAAAAGATGCAGAATCTTATGACCTCATGAAGGGTACCCTGATTGAGGGTTTTGGATTCTCCACTGAGGAGTATAGGATTAGATTCAGGGGGGCTCAAAAATCCTCGAGCCAGACCTGGGTTGACTTTGTAGACTACTCAGTAAAAACACTAGATGGTTGGATTCAAGGCAGTGGTGTAAGTAATTATGATGGGCTGTACAATTTATTTGTGAAAGAACATCTGTTAAGTAATTGTTTCAATGATAAACTGCATCAGCATCTGGTAGACCTAGGACCAATTTCTCCCCAAGAATTGGGAAAGAAGGCGGACCATTGGGTCAAGACAAGGGTGTCCAAGACTTCAACAGGGGGTGACCAAAAGAAAGGGGTCACAAAGACTCCCCAGGGGAAGGGTGATGAGACAACCAAAACTAAAAATAGTAAAGAGTCTTCTACAGGCCCCCAAAAACCTGCACAGGAGGGTGGGCCCAGAGCCTCTTCACAAAACAATGGGTACAAGGGTAAAAACTTTGATCCCAAAAAGGCCTGGTGTCATAGCTGTAAACAGCATGGACACCAAACTGGAGACAAGGCCTGTCCCTAGAAAGGTTCCACTCCAAACTCCCATCCAGGTAACACTGGTATGGCTAGTCTCCAAGTGGGATCAACAGTGTGCCCAGAGCAAATCAGGGTCCACACTGAAGCTACTCTAGTTTCTGAGGGTGGGGTGGATTTAGCCACACTAGCTGTCTGGCCGCCTAACATGCAAAAATACAGACAGCAACTCTTAATTAATGGGACTAGAATAGAGGGCCTGAGGGATACAGGTGCCAGTGTCACCATGGTGACAGAGAAACTGGTTTCCCCTGGCCAATACCTGACTGGAAAAACTTACACAGTCACCAACGCTGACAATCAGAGAAAAGTACATCCCATGGCAATGGTTACTTTAGAATGGGGAGGGGTCAATGGCCTGAAACAGGTGGTGGTCTCCTCAAATATCCCAGTGGACTGTCTGCTTGGAAATGACCTGGAGTCCTCAGCATGGGCTGAGGTAGAACTAAAAACCCATGCAGCAATGCTGGGTATCCCTGAACTGGTGTGTGTGAAAACAAGAGCACAATGCAAGGCACAGGGTGAACAAGTAGAGCTTGAGTCTGGAAGAATGGCCCAGCCTACCAAGAGGAAAGGAAAGTCAGTTGGGAAACCAACTGCAACACAGCCAAAGAAAGGGAACCTCTCTTCTCAGGAAGAAGTTCTGCCCTCTGAGGGAACTGAGCCTTTGGAGCTTGAACCTTATCAGGTTGAGCTCTTAGGCCCAGGGGGACCCTCAAGGGAGGAGCTGTGTAAGGGACAAGAAACCTGTCCCTCTCTTGAAGGCCTTAGGCAGCAAGCTGCTGAAGAGTCCAAGGGCAAGAAAAATGGAACACATAGGGTCTATTGGGAAGATGGACTCCTGTACACTGAGGCCAGAGACCCCAAACCTGGTGCCACTAGGAGAGTGGTAGTGCCTCAGCTGTTCAGAGAGTTCATCCTAACATTGGCCCATGACATTCCCCTTGCTGGACATTTGGGACAAACCAAGACGTGGGAGAGGCTAGTCAACCACTTCTACTGGCCCAATATGTCCAACATGGTTAAGGAGTTTTGCCTCTCCTGCCCCACCTGTCAAGCCAGTGGTAAGACAGGTGGGCATCCAAAGGCCCCCCTCATTCCACTTCCAGTGGTGGGGGTTCCCTTTGAAAGAGTGGGTGTGGACATAGTTGGTCCACTAGAACCTCCCACAGCCTCAGGAAATATGTATATCCTGGTAGTAGTGGATCATGCTACCAGGTATCCTGAAGCTATTCCCCTTAGGTCGACTACTGCCCCTGCAGTAGCCAAGGCCCTCATTGGTATCTTTACCAGAGTGGGTTTCCCTAAGGAGGTGGTGTCTGACAGAGGTACCAACTTCATGTCAGCATACCTGAAACATTTGTGGAATGAGTGTGGAGTGACTTATAAATTCACTACACCTTACCATCCACAAACTAATGGCTTAGTTGAAAGATTCAACAAGACATTAAAGGGCATGATCATGGGGCTCCCAGAAAAACTCAAAAGGAGATGGGATGCCATGTCTGCTTTTCGCTTACAGGGAGGTACCACAGAAGGGAGTAGGATTCTCACCCTTTGAACTTCTGTTTGGTCATCCTGTAAGGGGACCACTTGCTCTTGTTAAAGAAGGCTGGGAGAGACCTCTCCATGAGCCTAAACAAGACATAGTGGACTATGTACTTGGCCTTCGCTCTAGAATGGCAGAGTACATGGAAAAGGCAACCAAAAACCTTGAGGCCAGCCAACAGCTCCAGAAGTTTTGGTATGACCAAAAGGCTGCACTGGTTGAGTTCCAACCAGGACAGAAAGTCTGGGTTCTGGAGCCTGTGGCTCCCAGGGCACTCCAGGACAAATGGAGTGGCCCTTACCCAGTGCTAGAAAGGAAGAGTCAGGTCACCTACCTGGTGGACCTGGGCACAAGCAGGAGCCCCAAGAGGGTGATCCATGTGAACCGCCTTAAGCTCTTCCATGACAGGGCTGATGTGAATCTGTTGATGGTAACAGATGAGGATCAGGAGGCAGAGAGTGAACCTCTCCCTGATCTTCTGTCATCAGACCCAAAAGATGGCACAGTAGATGGAGTGATCTACTCAGACACCCTCTCTGGCCAACAGCAAGCTGATTGTAGGAGAGTCCTACAACAGTTTCCTGAACTCTTCTCCTTAACCCCTGGTCAGACACACCTGTGTACCCATGATGTGGACACAGGAGACAGCATGCCTGTCAAGAACAAAATTTTTAGACAGTCTGACCATGTTAAGGAAAGCATCAAGGTGGAAGTCCACAAGATGCTGGAATTGGGAGTAATTGAGCGCTCTGACAGCCCCTGGGCTAGCCCAGTGGTCTTAGTCCCCAAACCTCACACCAAAGATGGAAAGAAAGAGATTAGGTTTTGTGTGGACTACAGAGGGCTCAATTCTGTCACCAAGACAGATGCTCATCCAATTCCTAGAGCTGATGAGCTCATAGACAAATTAGGTGCTGCCAAATTCTTAAGTACCTTTGACTTGACAGCAGGGTACTGGCAAATAAAAATGGCACCTGGAGCAAAAGAGAAAACAGCATTCTCCACACCTGATGGGCATTATCAGTTTACTGTTATGCCCTTTGGTTTAAAGAATGCCCCTGCCACCTTCCAAAGGTTGGTGAATCAAGTCCTTGCTGGCTTGGAGTCCTTTAGCACAGCTTATCTTGATGATATTGCTGTCTTTAGCTCCACCTGGCAGGATCACCTGGTCCACCTGAAGAAGGTTTTGAAGGCTCTGCAATCTGCAGGCCTCTCTATCAAGGCATCCAAATGCCAGATAGGGCAGGGAACTGTGGTTTACTTGGGCCACCTTGTAGGTGGAGGCCAAGTTCAGCCACTCCAACCCAAGATCCAGACTATTCTGGACTGGGTAGCTCCAAAAACCCAGACTCAAGTCAGGGCATTCCTTGGCTTGACTGGGTATTACAGGAGGTTTGTGAAGGGATATGGATCCATTGTGACAGCCCTCACTGAACTCACCTCCAAGAAAATGCCCAAGAAAGTGAACTGGACTGTGGAATGCCAACAGGCCTTTGAGACCCTGAAACAAGCAATGTGCTCAGCACCAGTTCTAAAAGCTCCAGATTATTCTAAGCAGTTCATTGTGCAGACTGATGCCTCTGAACATGGGATAGGGGCAGTTTTGTCCCAAACAAATGATGATGGCCTTGACCAGCCTGTTGCTTTCATTAGCAGGAGGTTACTCCCCAGGGAGCAGCGTTGGAGTGCCATTGAGAGGGAGGCCTTTGCTGTGGTTTGGTCCCTGAAGAAGCTGAGACCATACCTCTTTGGGACTCACTTCCTAGTTCAAACTGACCACAGACCTCTCAAATGGCTGATGCAAATGAAAGGTGAAAATCCTAAACTGTTGAGGTGGTCCATCTCCCTACAGGGAATGGACTTTATAGTGGAACACAGACCTGGGACTGCCCATGCCAATGCAGATGGCCTTTCCAGGTTCTTCCACTTAGAAAATGAAGACTCTCTTGGGAAAGGTTAGTCTCATCCTCTTTCGTTTGGGGGGGGTTGTGTAAGGAAATGCCTCCTTGGCATGGTTGCCCCCTGACTTTTTGCCTTTGCTGATGCTATGTTTACAATTGAAAGTGTGCTGAGGCCTGCTAACCAGGCCCCAGCACCAGTGTTCTTTCCCTAACCTGTACTTTTGTATCCACAATTGGCAGACCCTGGCATCCAGATAAGTCCCTTGTAACTGGTACTTCTAGTACCAAGGGCCCTGATGCCAAGGAAGGTCTCTAAGGGCTGCAGCATGTCTTATGCCACCCTGGAGACCTCTCACTCAGCACAGACACACTGCTTGCCAGCTTGTGTGTGCTAGTGAGGACAAAACGAGTAAGTCGACATGGCACTCCCCTCAGGGTGCCATGCCAGCCTCTCACTGCCTATGCAGTATAGGTAAGACACCCCTCTAGCCGGCCTTACAGCCCTAAGGCAGGGTGCACTATACCATAGGTGAGGGTACCAGTGCATGAGCATGGTACCCCTACAGTGTCTAAACAAAACCTTAGACATTGTAAGTGCAGGGTAGCCATAAGAGTATATGGTCTGGGAGTTTGTCAAACACGAACTCCACAGCACCATAATGGCTACACTGAAAACTGGGAAGTTTGGTATCAAACTTCTCAGCACAATAAATGCACACTGATGCCAGTGTACATTTTATTGCAAAATACACCCCAGAGGGCAACTTAGAGGTGCCCCCTGAAACTTAACCGACTGTCTGTGTAGGCTGACTAGTTCCAGCAGCCTGCCACACTAGAGACATGTTGCTGGCCCCATGGGGAGAGTGCCTTTGTCACTCTGAGGCCAGTAACAAAGCCTGCACTGGGTGGAGATGCTAACACCTCCCCCAGGCAGGAGCTGTGACACCTGGCGGTGAGCCTCAAAGGCTCACCCCTTTGTCACAGCCCAGCAGGGCACTCCAGCTTAGTGGAGTTGCCCGCCCCCTCCGGCCACGGCCCCCACTTTTGGCGGCAAGGCTGGAGGGAACAAAGAAAGCAACAAGGAGGAGTCACTGGCCAGTCAGGACAGCCCCTAAGGTGTCCTGAGCTGAGGTGACTCTGACTTTTAGAAATCCTCCATCTTGCAGATGGAGGATTCCCCCAATAGGGTTAGGATTGTGACCCCCTCCCCTTGGGAGGAGGCACAAAGAGGGTGTACCCACCCTCAGGGCTAGTAGCCATTGGCTACTAACCCCCCAGACCTAAACACGCCCTTAAATTTAGTATTTAAGGGCTACCCTGAACCCTAGAAAATTAGATTCCTGCAACTACAAGAAGAAGGACTACCTAGCTGAAAGCCCCTGCAGAGGAAGACCAGAAGACGACAACTGCCTTGGCTCCAGAAACTCACCGGCCTGTCTCCTGCCTTCCAAAGATCCTGCTCCAGCGACGCCTTCCAAAGGGACCAGCGACCTCGACATCCTCTGAGGACTGCCCCTGCTTCGAAAAGACAAGAAACTCCCGAGGACAGCGGACCTGCTCCAAGAAAGGCTGCAACTTTGTTTCCAGCAGCTTTGAAAGAACCCTGCAAGCTCCCCGCAAGAAGCGTGAGACTTGCAACACTGCACCCGGCGACCCCGACTCGGCTGGTGGAGAACCAACACCTCAGGGAGGACCCCCGGACTACTCTACGACTGTGAGTACCAAAACCTGTCCCCCCTGAGCCCCCACAGCACCGCCTGCAGAGGGAATCCCGAGGCTTCCCCTGACCGCGACTCTCTGAAACCTAAGTCCCGACGCCTGGGAGAGACCCTGCACCCGCAGCCCCCAGGACCTGAAGGACCGAACTTTCACTGGAGAAGTGACCCCCAGGAGTCTCTCTCCCTTGCCCAAGTGGAGGTTTCCCCGAGGAACCCCCCCCTTGCCTGCCTGCAGCGCTGAAGAGATCCCGAGATCTCTCATAGACTAACATTGCGAACCCGACGCTTGTTTCTACACTGCACCCGGCCGCCCCCGCGCCGCTGAGGGTGAAATTTCTGTGTGGGCTTGTGTCCCCCCCGGTGCCCTACAAAACCCCCCTGGTCTGCCCTCCGAAGACGCGGGTACTTACCTGCAAGCAGACCGGAACCGGGGCACCCCCTTCTCTCCATTCTAGCCTATGCGTTTTGGGCACCGCTTTGAACTCTGCACCTGACCGGCCCTGAGCTGCTGGTGTGGTGACTTTGGGGTTGCTCTGAACCCCCAACGGAGGGCTACCTTGGACCAAGAACTGAACCCTGTAAGTGTCTTACTTACCTGGTAAAACTAACAAAAACTTACCTCCCCCAGGAACTGTGAAAATTGCACTGTGTCCACTTTTGAAATAGCTATTTGTGAATAACTTGAAAAGTATACATGCAATTGAAATGATTCAAAGTTCCTAATGTACTTACCTGCAATACCTTTCAAACAAGATATTACATGTTAAATTTGAACCTGTGGTTCTTAAAATAAACTAAGAAAAGATATTTTTCTATAACAAAACCTATTGGCTGGATTTGTCTCTGAGTGTGTGTACCTCATTTATTGTCTATGTGTATGTACAACAAATGCTTAACACTACTCCTTGGATAAGCCTACTGCTCGACCACACTACCACAAAATAGAGCATTAGTATTATCTATTTTTACCACTATTTTACCTCTAAGGGGAACCCTTGGACTCTGTGCATGCTATTCCTTACTTTGAAATAGCACATACAGAGCCAACGTCCTACAATATATATACACAATAGCAAAAATATGCAGTATAGTCTTAGAAAACAGTGCAAACAATGTATAGTTACAATAGGATGCAATGGGGAAACATAGGGATAGGGGCAACACAAACCATATACTCCAAAAGTGGAATGCGAACCACGAATGGACCCCAAACCTATGTGACCTTGTAGAGGGTCGCTGGGACTATTAGAAAATAGTGAGAGTTAGAAAAATAACCCTCCCCAAGACCCTGAAAAGTGAGTGCAAAGTGCACTAAAGTTCCCCTAAGGACAAAATAGTCGTGTTAGAGGGAAAATGCAAGGAAAACACAAATCAGCAATGCAACAACGATGGATTCCTGACTGAGGGTACCTGTGGAACAAGGGGACCAAGTCCAAAAGTCACAAGCAGCTCGGAGATGGGCAGATGCCCAAGAAATGCCAGCGGTTGGTGCAAAGAAGCTCTTACTAGGCTGAAGAACTGTGAATACTGCAGGAACGACAAGGGCTAGAGACTTCCCCTTTGGAGGATGGATCCCCCACGCCTTGCAGAGTCGTGCAGAAGTGTTTTCCCGCCGGATGGACGCCAACAAGCCTTGCTACACGCAAATCGTGCGTTTGGCGTTTTTGGACGCTGCTGGGGCCCAGGAGGGACCAGGAGGTCGCAAATTGGACCTGCAGAGAGAGGGGACGTCGAGCAAGACAAAGAGCCCTCACTGAAGCAGGTAGCACCCGGAAAAGTGCCAGAAACAGGCACTACGAGGATGCGTGAAACGGTGCTTGCCGAAGTTGCACAAAGGAGTCCCACGTCGCCGGAGACCAACTTAGAAAGTCGTGCAATGCAGGTTAGAGTGCCGTGGACCCAGGCTTGGCTGTGCACGAAGGATTTCCGCCGGAAGTGCACAGGGGCCGGAGTAGCTGCAAAGTCGCGGTTCCCAGCAATGCAGCCCAGCGAGGTGAGGCAAGGACTTACCTCCACCAAACTTGGGCTGAAGAGTCACTGGACTGTGGGGGTCACTTGGACTGTGTCGCTGGATTCGAGGGACCTCGCTCGTCGTGCTGAGAGGAGACCCAAGGGACCGGTAATGCAGCTTTTTGGTGCCTGCGGTTGCAGGGGGAAGATTCCGTCGACCCACGGGAGATTTCTTCGGAGCTTCTGGTGCAGAGAGGAGGCAGACTACCCCCACAGCATGCACAAGCAGGAAAACAGTCGAGAAGGCGGCAGGATCAGCGTTACAGAGTTGCAGTAGTCGTCTTTGCTACTATGTTGCAGGTTTGCAGGCTTCCAGCGCGGTCAGCGGTCGATTCCTTATCAGAAGGTGAAGAGGGAGATGCAGAGGAACTCGGCTGAGCTCATGCATTCGTTATCTGAAGTTTCCCCAGAGACAGGGACCCTAAATAGCCAGAAAAGAGGGTTTGGCTACCTAGGAGAGAGGAAAGGCTACTAACACCTGAAGGAGCCTATCAGCAGGAGTCTCTGACGTCACCTGGTGGCACTGGCCACTCAGAGCAGTCCAGTGTGCCAGCAGCACCTCTGTTTCCAAGATGGCAGAGGTCTGGAGCACACTGGAGGAGCTCTGGACACCTCCCAGGGGAGGTGCAGGTCAGGGGAGTGGTCACTCCCCTTTCCTTTGTCCAGTTTCGCGCCAGAGCAGGGGCTAAGGGGTCCCTGAACCGGTGTAGACTGGCTTATGCAGAATTGGGCACATCTGTGCCCAACAAAGCATTTCCAGAGGCTGGGGGAGGCTACTCCTCCCCTGCCTTCACACCATTTTCCAAAGGGAGAGGGTGTCACACCCTCTCTCAGAGGAAGTTCTTTGTTCTGCCATCCTGGGCCAGGCCTGGCTGGACCCCAGGAGGGCAGCTGCCTGTCTGAGGGGTTGGCAGCAGCAGCAGCTGCAGAGAAACCCCAGGAAGGGCAGTCTGGCAGTACCAGGGTCTGTGCTACAGACCACTGGGATCATGGAATTGTACCAACAATGCCAGGATGGCATAGAGGGGGCAATTCCATGATCATAGACATGTTACATGGCCATATTCGGAGTTACCATGGTGAAGCTACATATAGGTAGTGACCTATATGTAGTGCACGCGTGTAATGGTGTCCCAGCACTCACAAAGTTCAGTGAATTGGCTCTGAACAATGTGGGGGCACCTTGGCTAGTGCCAGGGTGCCCTCACACTAAGTAACTTTGCACCTAACCTTTACCAGGTAAAGGTTAGACATATAGGTGACTTATAAGTTACTTAAGTGCAGTGTAAAATGGCTGTGAAATAACGTGGACGTTATTTCACTCAGGCTGCAGTGGCAGGCCTGTGTAAGATTTGTCAGAGCTCCCTATGGGTGGCAAAAGAAATGCTGCAGCCCATAGGGATCTCCTGGAACCCCAATACCCTGGGTACCTCAGTACCATATACTAGGGAATTATAAGGGTGTTCCAGTAAGCCAATGTAAATTGGTAAAAATGGTCACTAGCCTGTCAGTGACAATTTGGAAAGAAATGAGAGAGCATAACCACTGAGGTTCTGATTAGCAGAGCCTCAGTGAGACAGTTAGGCACCACACAGGGAACATATACATGCACACCTATGAGCACTGGGGCCCTGTGTGACAGGGTCCCAGTGACACATACATATAGGCCACAAACCTATGAGCACTGGGGTCCTGACTAGCAGGATCCCAGTGACACATAACAACCATACTGAAAACATGGTGTTTTCACTATGAGCACTGAGGCCTGGCTATCAGGATCCCAGTGAGACAGTGAAAACAGTGACAAACACCCTGACATACACTCACAAACAGGCCAAAAGTGGGGGTAACAAGGCTAGAAAGAGGCTACCTTCTCACATATGCTGATTAGGCTTCATGTTGTTTTCACCATGATTCGCATAGTTTTTTGTTTTGCATAAGTGAGACCCAGAAGCAGCACTCTGACAATGTGGGAAATTCTCCAAGTGCATGAGTGCTATTTGCATATTTTCCTCTTCAAGATCGGCAGGTTGTCCATGGTGGCCCCCAAACGAAAAATACATGCCAGATAGCTCGCCCCCCTCCCCCCCGGGTTGGGGCTTCCAACATTAGGTGCAGCACCACGTTTTATAAATATGCCACTATGTCTTTGTCAATAAACTATTGTCAGAGGCACCTGATCCCCCCACCATAGGTATCCCATTTTCTGATCATTTACAACATACTTTAATGAATCATTTAAAATTAAAACAGAAACATTGTGCTATAAGATACCCAAATGATATATACCCAGTCCAATAGGTTTAGGTACTTAAAAGACATATGGCTACCACGATAAAAGGTCTCTTCAATGGATCTTTTAAATTAAGTCAAGCACTGATCTAATTAAAATAACTAGCAGTATAACTCATTGATGAAAAAAACTGTAGAAGCAACAGCAAGTAACCAGCCCAATATCAGATATGAGAAGTCCAATAAAGTTCCTACAAAAGGCAGTAGCTATGTAAACCTTCACCATTAAAAACATTCATTATTGCATGTACACTCCTACGTCTACCTTTGTATTCATTGCAACTAGTCTACTACTATATTAGTGTAAAAAATAGAGATAGCTGAAAATCGAACTATTGGCATCCTCAATTAGTAGTCTGTTCTGCACCTCTATAAATTGTAAGGTATCTCGGATTGGCAAAACCAAAAAAGATCTTTCATTTTTTATACCTCAAGGTAATAGTATCAAATGTGTACAGTTGTCATAGTAATGCACTTTTAAACAGTACTGACTTTCCTTTTGAAGTCATGGTTATAGCAACAGTTATTGCAACTAGGTTTGACAATAAATAGTCTTTTGCAGCTTGAACCTATTTCAGAGTAACCACCGACACAAAATCTAATCATTGGGTTTGGAAGTGCATCTTATAGAGAACGGTTTTTAGGCATTTACAGTAGTTTGAGTCAATGTGATTCATAATGTTCTTGACTTGAAACTGTCACTGCCCACATCGTGTCCACTAATTTCAGATTATACTTTCTTCAATTCAGATTATTAGCGTAAACCCAAATGGGATCAACAAAAGGAGAACACACTTTGAAGGACCCCAGTGTTTCACTTTCTGAACTTGCTTCGTGAAACCAGAGAATGAAATACATTGTCTTTTAATTCAGCTTGCTAGGATAGCTGGCTTGCCATTTTCAGAGGGTTCCAAGCACCGAGGGAGCTCAGATGTGAGGGTCAAATAATAAAAATCGCACCACCCCAGACCTGGGACTTGTCACATGCCACCAATACATTGCAGGGTACAATACATCTTTGTATATTGTGCAGAGATCATTCTATAAAATTAACCCATCCTTTAACCGGTGAAGGTGTATTCAGTAAATCCGGTCTTGGCCCCTGAGTTGCTTGACAGAAAACCTGTAAACTGTTGCTCAGATCCATAAGCTCAGTTTTTGGGGAGGGAGTTAACAGGATCGGTCTTCAAGACTATTAAACATCCTCTGTGGCCATCGAAGCAAGGAAAACTGAAAACCATTGTGTGTTGAAGTGACAGCACATGGCCAGGTTGTTGCAAACTACCCATAACAAAAGCCCAAAATCAGTCATGTTTAAGTAGTGACTAGACATCACTTATTGTAGATCACCACTTACTACAGGATACCATCACCAAGTCTATGGGCCTGGTTATGACCTTGGCAGATGGGATACTCCATCACAAACGTGACAAATATCCCATTCGCTATATTACAAGTCCCATTATAGACTATGGAACTTATAAAATGGCAGGAGGTATATCCATCACATTTGTGATGAAGTATCCCATTCACCAAGGTCGTAACCAGGCCCTATATTTCCCAGGCTTGGCACAAGACTCAAGATCCTATTGCTCCAGATGACTATTCATCACTGCACTTGCCAGAAAAATATTGAGACACATTTACAGAGCAGCGTGGGAAATGCTTGCAGTTATACTGTCGGTGTAGCATACTTGCTCAGCACTTTACCTTTAACAATTATATGTTGTTCAAATAAATGAAGGAAAGAGGGTACACTTAAACTGTGCACTTGTATAGCGCACTACTCACCCATTAGGGTCTCAAGGCACTGTGTGCATACCGATGTGGAACCCCCTCCTGGCTTTTCCCTGTGAGGCACCCACTCCTGGGCAACCCACAGGGTGAAGCCAGGCATACAAGTGCTGTCAGGGATGTTGTGGAGATTAACCAAGCTATTGCCCAGAGTTACAGAGTGGGACCCATTAATCAGATTAGGCAGCAAGGAAAGAATTATCTGGTCCAAGGGAAATGAGCCCAAGACCCACCAAGGCAGGAATTGAACCCTGGTCCCAGGCAAGCTCTCTGCATTAGGTTCTGCCACTCTAAACATTGTGCCACACTTCTCCACTGAACCATTACACTTTAAATGAAGATAAAAAGGGTGCATTGTGCCATTACCCTTTAAATGAAGGGAAAGAGGGTGCACTGCACTATTACCCTTTAACTGAAAGGTAAAGCGAGCATGCTGTACCATTAGTTTTTAAATGAAGTTAAAAAGGGCACACAGTACCATTACCCTTTAAATGGAAGGAAAGATGGTGCACTGCACCACTACCTTTTTTAAATAAGTTTGTTTATTGAGAATATAAAAAAAACAGCAAGTCAATAAATAACATAAGTTATGAAATAAGGAATAGAACAAAAGGTATACGCTTAAAGTACAATACATCAAGTAAATATTGTAAAAAAAGGTGTAAGTGGTGACAAATATAGCCTCTACGCTCTAAAATGGTATGGAAATAAATGAGGAGTAGGGGGAAGGAACAAAGGGAAAGGGAGAAATATATACTTACATTATAAAAGTGAGGAGGGAAACTTTGAATAAAACTGTAGGCATTATAAATACATCATGTGCTAATATATAATTCAAAAGGTGGAGAGGATGCATTCAAGGTGGTTTCCTTACTTAACCAGGTACAACAATAATTTCATTAACAAGTGTTTAGTATAAATATGTAGTTAGTGGAAACCATTTACGGTCTCTTTTAATAGCTAAGGTTATAGGAGAGATATAGTAGGTCTCCAGTCTATGATGGAAGCAAATGACATTCCACCAGGACTTAAAAGTAACACTATGTGCATGTTTCCAGTTGGATTTTATTAAATGAAAAGAAACAGCCAGCAATAAATCTGTCAGTTTAGATTCTGGGTTGAAGTTAAACCAGAGGAGCCAAACTACCCAGAAAGATATTAGTTAAGGAAAAAGCGATAGCGACTTTAAGGATCTTGTCGATTTGGTGCCAAACCAATTTTCCAAAACCAGAGAACAGATGGACATTTTACTAACATATGTTTTAAATCAGCATTTGAACCTGAATAAGACCAACAGGATGGGTTTGCAGTTGGGAAAAAGAGTTGATAGTCGTAGGAGTAAACAACAAACAATTGTGGACAAGGTAAAAGGTTTGTGTAGTGCTCACAGCCCGGGTAGTTTTGTGAAGATAAAGCCACATCTTGTCCCATAAGGGAGCGGTCAAAAGTCCATTAATTTTTTTTCCCAAGCCAATTTAATCTTTGATTTGGTTCTATCTAAAGGAACGCATAATGATTTATAAAAAATAGACGCTGAATGGTTAGCTGTTAATGATGGAAAAGGTGTAATTGCAATGGGGGGAGGATAAAATGTAAGAGGTAATGTGGAATTCTATTGATTGATGTTGTATGCCCAAGTTCAGATTGTGACCGGAGAGTGAATGGGTGGGAAAATTTAGATTGGAAACAGATAGAAGTTGATCGTCACTAAAAAGATGTGACCACCAACACAATCCTTTAGTTTGCAAAGTTTCTCTACTATGTGGAACAATTCTGAATTTGTAGTAATTTATATGCCCTATAGGTTGATGTTGGAATGTAGTGACTGAGGAGGTATATTGAATAAGGAAGAGGTGTTAAAATGATGCATGAGTGAGAAATAACTGGAGCATGTAATTGAGAGATAGTTGTTGTGAAGGCAAGCATTTCCTTCAAGTCAAAAGGAGAAATAAAATATTTCTTTATCTGTAGCTACAGAGGAAGATGTAGTGGAAGGTCAGAAGTGACACATTGGAGATCTGTTTTAAAGAAAAGGCATGATGATATTTTTTTAAATCTGGGAAATTGAGACCTAGATTAACAAAACAGAGCTGTAAGAATAGATTTGCCTGTCCAAAGACATGTTGATAAAATAGAGTCTATTTTCTTGATGTAATAAACACGAATATGGATTGGAATCATGGCAATGACATATAATATCATAGGAGAGAACATCATTTTGATAGAGTCGGTCCTGCCCCACCAACATAGAAAAAGTGGATGCCAATGAGAAAAAAGTATCATTGAATGTCTTGGTAATAGAATCAAAGTATACTTTTAAAATATCTTTAATGGTATGTGAGAACCACAGCTTTACATATTTTATTTTGTTTTGGAAGGCTGCCAAGTGACTCTACTGTGTGCAAAAAAGTTGTCTATTACACAAAATATTTTAATGGCAAAACCTCAAATTTATCAGTATTAAGGCGGTATCCTAGCAGGTGTGAAAAAGAGTTGCTTGTTGAAGAAAAGGAGAGAGGGAAGCTGTAGGATTAGAACAATAAACGAGGAGATTATCAGCATGGATTGACAACTTGATTTGTTGCAACCTAATTTGAAAGCCAGATATGAGATTATCTTGTCTGATTTTGGTAAGAAAGTGTTCCAGTACAATAATAAATAAAAGAGTTGATAAAGGGCAAACATGACGTACTCCCTGAAATAAAGGGAGTAAACTGATAGCATACCATTAACAGAAATTGTAGCTTTTGGGCCACTGTAGAGCACAGAAATGAAAGCAATCAACTTTGATGGAAATCCAATCCAATTTAGTGCCTGAAACATAAAATCCCAACTGATTCTTTCAAAAGCCTTCACAGCGTCCAAGGCAATAGCAGCAATAGGATAGTCTAGTGTAGAGGCCTTACTTAAGCCATTGAAAGAATTAAGCATTGTCACAGGCTAATCGACTTTTAACAAAACCAGATTGCTCTGGGCCTCTGAGGTCAGGCAGACTAGGGACAATTCGTAGTACTAAACGTTTTGCAAAAATGTTATAATCCGTATTAACTAAAGAAATGGGTTGCTAGTTTTGACATAATGTGAGATCTGTGTTATCTTTTGGAATTAAGCAAATTGTGGCTTCTTGGAAATAATCTTGAGAGGCACCTTTAGTGATGAAAGAGTTAAATCAAGGTAAGAGGTTGAGGAGGAGAAGCTTTGCAAAATGACTATAGAATTCAATGATAAAGCCATCAGGCCCATGGGCTTTACCCCTGCGTAGTGTAGAGAGTACATGGGTAATTTCTGAGAGTGAAATACCAGTCTCTAGTGAAGTGAAATCAATATGTTGAGGAGTAGGGGAAACAGGGGATTGGAAGTAGTTGATCAAATCTGATTGTGTTGGCTGAGTTTCTAGAGTATATACATTTGTATAAAGTTAACAAATTCACTCAATATATCTTTATAAAGAATAGTCCCTGTATTATTTCATAGGCATTCTATTCTGCGTCTGTCTTTTCTGATTTTTAAGTAGTTCCTAAGTAATTTCCCAATTCTATTTTGACCCCCATAATAACGTACACTGTTCTTTAGAAGGAAAGAAGAAGAAACATTAGTAATTACCTCATTAAAGTGATTTTAGCATAAATAAGCTAGTGTAAGGAAATCTCATTTTTGTGTGTTAGTATGTGTGTTCCAATTTTCTAACTTTATCATGTTGTTGATTTGATTGGATTTCCATTGATTTAGGGGGTCATTCTGACCTTGGCGGTCCATGACCGCCATGGCGGAGTGCGGCGGAAGCACCGCCAACAGGCTGGCGGTGCTTCCTTGGCTATTCTGACCGTGGCGGTAAAGCCGCGGTCGGAAAAGGGGAGCCGGCGGTTTTCCGCCAGTTTCCCGCTGGCCCAGGGAACCCGCCATGGCGGCGCTGCTTGCAGGACCGCCATGGGGATTCCAACCCCCTTACCGCCAGCCTGTTTCTGGCGGTGTCCACCGCCGGAACCAGGATGGCGGGAACGGGTGCCGTGGGGCCCCTGGGGGCCCCTGCACTGCCCATGCCACTGGCATGGGCAGTGCAGGGGCCCCCTAACAGGGCCCCACAAAGATTTTCACTGTCTGCTTAGCAGACAGTGAAAATCGCGACGGGTGCCACTGCACCCGTCGCACCCCTTCAACTCCGCCGGCTCCATTCCGAGCCGGCTTCATTGTTGAAGGGGCTGTCCCGCCGGGCCGGCCGGCGGTCTTCTGGCGGTCGCCCGCCGGCCCAGCGGGAAAGCCGGAATGACCGCCGCGGTCTTTTCACCGCGGTGCGGTCTTTCGGCGGGAACCGCTTGGCGGGCGGCGACTGCCGACCGCCGCGGTCAGGATGACCGCCTTAATCTTTTGAGGGGGCATAATTTATTATAAACCCTGTTGTTGCTCCTTTAAAAGAATCCCAAAGCATGCCAAAGGAGGAGTCAGGTTCATTGTTAATAACAACAATTCAGAAGTAAAGGGTTCAAGTTGAGATGTGAAGATTTTATCTGAAAGTATTGAATTGTTAAAGCGCTATCTACCTGTACAGGGGGAGAAGGGCATAAGGTCAATGTCAGTATATATTCTGGAGCATGCTCTGATATCAGAATTGGTCCTGTGTCAGAGTGAAGGACATGTTTGGCCAGTGATTTGCTGAAAAAAAAGATAGTCTATACAGGATTTTTGAATGGTGTGTGGCAAAATAAAATGTATATTCCCTGATATCTTGATGAGATAATCTCGAACTGTCAACTAATGATTTATGTTGAATGTAAGATTTGAATTGAGTGCATTTTAGTGTGAACAAACTTGACTGTTGAATTTCTATCTAATAGAGTCATGAATTTGGTTGCAATCTCGTCCAAATGTAATATCATCATCATAACATAAAAGCAGTCTATCAGAAATTGTGGTCCAAAAAGTATTATCAACAGAAACTGAACTGTAAACATTAAAAATAGTTAGTCGTATATTATCAACAAGAAGTTTAACAACAATCCATCGACTATCTGAGTCATATTTTTGGTGAACAATTTTAATATGTAACTTTTTGTGGCAAAGAATTATTACTTCATTCATTTTCCCTAGAGCAAGGGAAGCAAACACCTTACCCACCCAACATCTTTTTAATTTGGCAACTTCCAGCTCGGAAAGGTGTAACTGTTGTAATTATACAACATCCGTTTTTAATCTAGCTAAATGGGATAACACTCTCTGCTGCTTAATAGGGTTACTTAACTATCTAATATCCCTTGTGACAACCCTGAGTTAACTACTAAAACAGAAGCATGTACAATTAGTATGTCTATAATAACAAGATTAACAAATGATTGAATGATATAACGAAGAGAAAAAAAGTTTTGTTCATTAAGAATTGAGAGAAAAATGGGATGGTAGGATGAGACGGAGGAAAGAAAAGAGAAGAGAGTGGAACCATAGAAAGAAACATCAGTAAGGCAACAGTAAAATAGAAAATCAAAAGGCAGTACAAGTCATACATATGATGACTGAAAAACATAGAAATTAGAGGGAGGGTGGCAACACCGTGAGGTGATGGCGACAACACCTGGACTCCAAAGGATGATGGGATGGCCTTGACTTGGATGAAGCCATCATAGATAAGAGAGGCCTTGTGGGACTGGGGCCTGGAGACACATACCTATATTATAGGAAAAAGACAATATGGAATCAAAATTTGTTGAGAGCAAGCGAAAAGACATTATGACAATTGAACGTAAGATAAACCAATAATTAGGTACTATTGTAAAAGAAAATAGTTAAAAGAAACAATATTGAATTTAAGTAATTCCTGAGGTGTCCATATTTTTTCCTCCGTGTTGTTGAAGAAATCTTTTAAGTACAGTGGGGTCCTCAAACGTTGTTTGTCCCTTTATGGCACATTAGGCAAGGATGGATAAGAACAAATCTAACATTCATGGCTCTCAACTGAGGATGCATCTCTAGGATTTTATTTTCAGTGATCTGCAGTAACTTTAGCTACATCTTGTGAGAACAATCTCTGACCAGCCCAAGTAATTTGTTTTTTAATTTTAACTGCAGTCATAATTTGTAGTAGATCTATGTATTACAAGAAGAACAGAATAACTCATCTTGGCTTTTTAGAAACTTTGGGACCAAGACTGTGTGCCCACTGTATGTTAAGAGGGGTGAATATATCTGGAAGTTTTGGTAGAAAAGATTAAAAAAAGGTGGTCAGCTCGGAACCTTCTGTGTTTTCTGGAAGTTAACATATGCACCAGTTATTTCAGTGGTTTCGATTTTCAAGGTCTTTGATGTGTTTTTTAAGTAGAGCAATTTGTGATCCTAGGTGGAAAATATGCAAAGTTTCAAGTTGCAGAGTGTCTGTTTTTTGTTCTACCTGTAAAACTCGACTATAGAGAAAACCATTTATCAGCTAATTGTTGCAGTGTTTTGATAGTTTCTTCCATGAAGGTTTTCAGGGCACATACTTCTTCAAGAATCATATCCACAGATATGGGGGTTGACTTCACTGGGGATGAGGGATCTTTTTTAGGCCTCTTATTAGATCCTGCCAACACTTTACTTGTTGAAAAAGCTTTTGGAATGGCACCTGAGTGAGACTCAGATTTCTGAGAAAGAGCGTCACCCATATCAGTACGATCAGCACCTGAGTCTGACGGAAAAACATTACTGGAGGTACTGGAAAGCTGGAGATTTCTATTTTCCCCATATATGATAGAAAGGCAAATAGCACATGTGAGTTAGTTAATAACGGAGTAAGAACTTGAAATACGGGCACAATGACTAAGCATTGAAAGAGCTTTTTTAATTATCTTCTTGTCAAACAGGCAACATTCTCATAAAAAGTAGGTTATGAGGCAGAAAATCTAAGAGACATAACATTTTCAAGAAAACGTAAATGACATTGATAGGATGTCACATCAGCTCTTAGTAGTTATATTATAGTTCAGAAGCCAGTTGAATAATATAAAGAGAAGCACTGTGTTAAGGCAGCATAGTGATATGTGGAAGAGTGCTCGCCATTTGTGATGTTGCTAACGCGTCCCTTTATGATAATTTATTACACATCAGGACTCAATTTAGGCCAATGAATCTTTTGACCCAGTTGAGAGACACCTTAGGATGAGATAGCTAATCAATATGTCAATCAATACGTCAATAATGTCATCAATATTTATTTAAAAAATGCATTTCACTTTAGTCAAAGACATCAATCAATTCAAGACACCACCATAACTTGGCAGTCATGAATAACCACACCAGTTTAGTAGAATTTTATGTGTTTTATTCCCTATTAATTACAATTCTATGAGCAAGTGTGTTAATCTCAAAACCAAGAAACAAAATAGCATAGTCACAATATGGCAACTCTGATAAGATTTAATTAAGGCAAGAATCATAAACATCAAGACATAACACGGCGTGAACATAGATCAACTTTAGCAGAGCATCATTAACGCGTCGATTCAATAAAGCATAGATTCAGTTGTTTGTCTATTTGCGTCAGTTTAGTGAACACCTGTCCTAACCACTGATTAGCATTGGCATGTTGGGCTTAATGCAAAACAATTTAGAACACCAATTTGGAAAACATCTAGCTATGGTCTCTGTCAAAAGTAAACAGTTGGTACCTAGAAAGGAAAAGCAAACAGACAAATCACAATTTCATTGTCATAGTTACCCCAAGGTTTGGGTCAGCACTCAGGTTCAGTCTTTGTCTTCAGGACATCAGTTGATTCTCCATCAGTCAAAACTCAGGTCTGGGGCAAAAAGGGCCACTTCCCTCATAAGGAGGCAAAGTGTAAAATGGGCAATCTAATGAAGGATGGTTTAATTAAAACCATATAAGTCACCAAAACGGAGTGACAGAGTTTCTGGATAAAATCAATAGCATTCCCTAACACCTCTCTCTCCGCTCCCCGTGTCATGGGTTTTTATCCCTTTTTCATTATTCATTCCCCTAAAATCTAATTGGCTAAGGGGTTGTACCCCACTATCTCTACCCAATTAACTTTGAATTAGCTCATCAAATTTGTCACCCCACAACGGTTCACAAGCGTTTTATTGGTCCACATGATTGACGTCTTCAGAGGTAGCACGTCTGGTATGATTTCATACTTCTGTAATTCTTTGCACATCTTTTGGTCAGTAGCTCCATTGTCTTCACCGGTTTAAACGACCCTGTACATTATAATAATCTACACTGTTGCATTTTGGCTAAACCATTTCTACAAGCAATATGAATTTCATGAGAACGGATCCACTATGGTTACGTTCAGCTTCTAGTTTGAAGAAAACAAGAGGTCATGTCCTTTTGCGAGTCAGCATACTGCACGTTAGAAAAACACATTTAATATGAGAGCCAGGCAGCTAAGCTTCGGCTCATGCTAACGTAAGGCCTACAAGATTTATTTAGCAAACTTTAATAACATAATCATTAATAATTAGTATAAAACCATTCTTTAATACAAATATTCATAGGCATTAGTCATTTTCATTAGTCCCCATATACATCGGCGGCCACTCCCCGTGGTCACATTTCAAGTGCACGTTTTAGCAAAATATACTAGTACAATTTCTATACGGCATTATCACACATTAGTTCATAAACATTTCATGTTAATATAGATTTTATAAGCTACGCTCTCTCAGTGTGAAGAGTGAAATGACCTTAAAGTTATTGATCTGTAATTTGAGCCCAAATGTTTATAATTGTCATATTAAACTACTATATTATTACTCGAGCACACAAACTCCAAATGCAACAATTTGTGAGGAGGCGCACCCACTATCTTTCAAAACAGTGGTTGCAATGTTCCTCTATGAAGAGAAATCCCTGGGACTAGCCGCGCATTCTAATGGCATTTACAGTGTTTGAAAATAGATCTGGTGACTCAACGAAGCCTCAGAAGGAGATGCATGTTAATCTCAGTTAGGTATGCAGCAAAACGGTCTCAGAAGTGCTCCCACGTCCATCGGAGCTCAACAAGGCACTGCCATCTTTGTTGGTGTCGAGACCTTGCCCCCCACTATTACTCTTTAAATGAAAGCGAAAGAGAGTATGCTGTACCATTCCCTTTAAATGAAGAAAAAGAGTGCACTCTGCACCGTTACCCTTTAAATGGAGGGAGAGAATGCGCATTGCACTATTACCCTTTATATCAAAGGGAAAGAAAGCACGCTGCAGCATAGCCTTTAAATAAAGGGAAAGAGGGCGCACTGTACCATTACCCTTTACATGAAGGGAAAGAGGGCACACTGCACCATTACCCTTTACATGAAGGGAAAGAGGGCACAATGCACCATTACCCTTTACATGAAGGGAACGAGGGCACACTGCACCATTACCCTTTACATGAAGGGAAAGAGGGCACACTGCACCATTACCCTTTACATGAAGGGAAAGAGGGGGCACTGCACCATTACCTTTACATGAAGGGAACGAGGGCACACTGCACCATTACCCTTTACATGAAGGGAAAGAGGGCACACTGAACCATTACCTTTACATGAAGGGAACGAGGGCACACTGCACCATTACCCTTTACATGAAGGGAACGAGGGCACACTGCACCATTATGCACCATTACCCTTTACATGAAGGGAAAGAGGGCACACTGCACCATTACCCTTTACATGAAGGGAACGAGGGCACACTGCACCATTATGCACCATTACCCTTTACATGAAGGGAAAGAGGGCACACTGTACCGTTAGCCTTTAAATTAAGGGAAAGAATGTACACTGTACTATTACCCTTTGTAAGGCTGTGTCGCTAGCCTGACATGCTCCTTTCAACACCCACAGTTTTTGGTTATGGATATTCAGTGATATATTGTTTTTTAATGTTTGCTGAATTTAATGTTGTAATTTAGCTGGGGAACACTGTTTCTACCCAGTGCTTAGTTTGTAAAAGGATGAGTGTCAATGTCCAAAGCTCTGCTTAGAAGTCTGTAGCCAGTGCAATTAAATGTTGGTGTGCCCAATACCAAGACTGCATAGTGTTTATCCCACCTTATGCCTATTTTATTCACTAGAAGGCATTCCCTGCCACTTTATTTCACTCTCGCAGGTTCCTTCTTTCTCCTGTTATGGCGGTTTCCCGTCTTTCTCTTCTTCTGTGTTACTGTTTTATTTTTTCCCTCTCTTGCTCTCGGTAAATGCTTGGTGAAGAAAAATAAATGCTGGTGCCTAAAAATGAGTGTCGGTACCCCCCACTGGCAACCACTGACTCAAATAAGCACTTTTTCTACCAAAACTCAATTTAAGATTATCACTCTGCACTGATTTATAGTTTATAGTGTTGCTCACTTTATGATTGCCTCTCTGCATTCGTATAGCTGTATTGATGCTCCTTATAATATAAAACTCAGCAATGATGTATAGATGTAAGAGTGTCACTCTGCATCTTTACAGAGTTTGTATTGAATACAGTTTAAGACTGTCACTCTGCGTTGATATTCAGTTTGTATTGGTGCTCAGTTTAAGACATACCTTTTCATTGATATGCAGTTTATGTTAATGCCCATTTTAAGGCTGGTGGTCTGCACAGATGCTCTTTTTGTGCACTGGTCAGTTTAAGACTGTTTCTTCACAGACAGGGTTTTAATAGTGATGTTTACTCTATAGTTGTAGTTAGATTTTAAACACTGCTTGCTGCAGTCATTTCTGTTGCTCATTCCCTAAGTTGTTGCTTTGTAATGATTTTCTTTTGTTTTGATCCCTAGGTTTTTGCTTTGTTTAAGTGAGGGGCCATGCACTGATAACATGTGAATGATTGACCATTATAAATTTGTAACTGCACAGATATAATATTTGTACCATTGAGCGGTTTATGACTGTGAGTTCACACAGACGCAGTACCACTGCTTAGTTGCAGTCACTTCTCATCGGTTCAAGTAGAAAACTTTCATGACAACTGTACATAAATGCCCTTCTCGTTGCAGGAAATTCCCTTTTATCACATCTGGAGTGGCAGCCAGAGGGCGCTGCACTGCACGTTCATGCTGGAGAGAAGCAGCCTCACCACCACTGAGCTCACCTGCAAAATTTGTGTGCGGCAGGTGGAAGGGGAGGGGCAGATATTCCAGCTGCACTCCGTGCTAAATGAGGTGAGTGAGGCACATGTGTGCACAGTGAAGGCTCTAATGCTGAAATATCAAGAATAGAGATCAAACTCCACTCTCAGAACTTCTCCTCCAGTCACTCATTGACTGGATCTCTGCCTTTCAGCCTGTACAGCGCTCACTAAACAACTGCACATACATAGAATACTGATATACATTCTAGCAAACTCTCTTGCTAGATTATAACATGGGGAATGGACCATTGACAATACAAGAGATTGTATTTAATTATGTCTTCTGAAAAGCGTCATTGTCTCTCTGGCATGGTGCATACAGTAAGATACAGAATCTGAGGCAGGTTTAACTACAAATAATCATTAATTCATCCAATTGAAAATCATTTATATGAAAACGTCCCAGTTTCTATCAGATGTGGTAACAAAACTAAGAGTAAAATCAAGTCAAGGATTAAGAATAGACCCAGATTTTATTAGCAGAAATCAATCTAGTTGGGTCTCTGATCCATGTATTTAGCGCATGCCTCCTAAAACAGAAAACAACATCACAAAGTTTCCAGAAATAAACTCTGTGTAATCCGATGCTCTATTAATATAAAAATAGCCTTCAAAACAAGACAACTAAGTGTTTTTAAAACTGGCTTCACAGGTGAATTCTGATATAAATTATTTAGTGCTGTAGCAGTCTATTTCTGGAACGGACTAATGTCGGGATAAATTAAACCAGTACACCTTGTTCCCTATGTTTTGGCTGAGATTTGAACTCCTGTGTATAACTTGTAGTCAAAAACGATACTGCTTCAATTATTTGTAAATGTGTGCGTGCCACACGTGAGAGGTAAGGCGCTACATGGATTAAATAAATACATAGGGCTAATGGTAAGACCCAAATGTGTTGAAGCAAGGCTACTTGACATCACCCCACATTTCTTTGTGGCTTCTGAAGACGCAGAGGATTCAGCATGGTTGCAGCTCCTCACTGTTAAGGCTCTGAGTAGGAGATGAATCGAGCACTATCATTGGGTGGGAAATGCTCCATCGAAATATAAGTAGCCTGATTTTGTCAGATCGAAAATCTGGTCAGTAAAATCACCTTGTAAATGAGCTGCAGTAATACCGGGCCTATACTCCTTATCAACCCCCTTTCAAAGCATGAGGTGATCATGTAATGCTCCCCTCTGTCAGGCCACCTTATCGGCTTCCCTCAACCACCCTCCCCTTCTTCCATTGTACCACCCCTCACCTCACACTGGTCCCACACACACATTTAGAACCTGCTTAGAGCAAGTGGTAAATGTGTGCATTAAACTCGATGACTTTGTGAATTCTGTCTGGAGGTCCACCTGGTAAAACTGGATCGCACAATTACTCTCCATTTCTGTGGGATTTAACTCATGATAGGTGTAAACATGTGGAGCGATACTAGTCGGGGGAAGAAATTCTGCACATCACTCCTATTCAGGCCGTAGGTGTTTGGCCACAGAGAAATTTAAGGCTACTTACACTTGGCTCCCTCTTAAGCATTGTCTCCTTTCTTCATTTGTGAATTGACAAGTCTTGCAGATCGCTGGATCCTCAAGGTAACCTAGCACCCACAGGAAACACTCTTATGATGCCTGTCTCTTTAAATGTTGAGGAGCCTTGATGTCAGGAGTGGGTTCTCATTCAGTACAGCATTGAAACTTGCATAAAGCAACCAATTGTATGCTGCTGTATAACCAGTCTAACACAATGGGCTAACCACTGCTCATTAATATGAGGCATGGGTCCTAAGGTGCCACAATATGTGATGGCCATGTCTCTCCAATTTTGCTGGTGGACAAAGAGTAAGGGACTCAGACATCCAACTTATTGTATTTCACAGGGACATATTTATACTCTGCTTGCGCCAAATGTGCGTCAAAAATTTTGCCGCACATTCGGCGCAAACCCTGCCCCATATTTATACTTTGACGTCCGACCCCGCGAACGTCAAAATCCCACCATGTGCATCATTTTTTGGAAGGGGGAACCTGCCTTGCGTTAATGAAATGCAAGGTAGGCGTTCCCTTCCAAAAAATGACTTTAAGGCCTGTGCGCCTTATTTATACTCATTTTGACGCACAGGAGGGGGTGGGCCTTAAAAAACGGCGCACAGCCTGATGGGCGCCGTTTTTTAACGCCTGGGTCAGGGCAGGCGTTAAGGGACCTGTGGTTTCGGAAGGAGCCCAGAGGTGTCCTCCCTTGCCCCCAGGGACACCCCCTGCCACCCTTGCCCACCCCAGGAGGACACCCAAGGGACCCATTCCAGGGAAGTTGAAGTAAGTTGGGGTAAGTATTTTTTTCATTTTTTTTAAGTGGCATGGGGGGGCCAGATTTGGGCCCCCCTACATGCCACTATGCCCAATGACCATGCCCAGGGGACAGAAGTCCCCTGGGCATGGCCATTGGGCAAGGGGGCATGACTCCTGTCTTTGCTAAGACAGGAGTCATGTCAATGGAGGATGGGCATAAACAAAAATGGCACAAGTCCATTTTGAGGCCTGATTTTTGCCTCAGACCTGACGTGTACCATTTTTTGACGCACAACCCCCATTTTTCCATACGCCGGCGCTGCCTGGTGTGAGTCATTTTTTTTTACACAGACTAGTCCGCAGAGCCGGCTAACGTCATTCCATAAATAAGGCACCCGCATGGCGCGTTGGAATGGCGCTAGCCGGCGGTAAAAAAAATTCCGCACAACTGTGTTGGCGCAGTTGTGCATCAAAAAGTATAAATATGGCCCCAAGACCTTCAGAATACATTTTTTTTTTAAGTGTAATTTTAAAAATTTGCAAACTATGTTGCATGGATACTGAGAAATGCCAACATACGTGCCCGATAGATTTTTTTTATCCTGCAAATTGCTTGTTTCAACACCTGCAAGTGTTCTATTATTCAATGAATGCACAATCTGCATTGACAGCACAATAACCATGTTAAGATGCGTAAAGGTGCATATTTAATTAAAATAGCTTTCAAATGGTGTTAAAGCGGTACATTAATCATTCAGTTAGGATTTCAATAGGAACACAAATCTCTGTGTTCAACAGTTAACCTGTTCAGTTCAAGGATGTCATCAGAGATGGATTCAAGTGCTCAGTGGTTTGTGTGGCACTCAAACTACACTGTAATTAGCACAACAAGTCACGAATTGACTTAAATTTAGCAATAAAATAGGCACATTCCAAAAAACTGGTGTGCAATGTCCTATTTCACTCCAATAGGAGTAAATAATACAGCAAAATACATTTTGAACGTGGTTAGTTTGGGGATTTAAGAACATTAATTATGTAGGATTGCCACAAGAGCAGGGCAGTCTATTTCTATCCTGTAACAAATGAAGCATGAAGCCAGGTGGTGTAGCACAGCCCAACCTACCGATATATTATTCCTGCAGAGCAGAGCTAGCAGCCATAATAGGCATCTTAACACTATTTCAGGCGCCCTTCGAATTGTAACATTTTGTAGCAGAGCTGTTTTGATCATTTTACTAAACCTTCAGTGGTTTTCGAGGTCCTGTTACTGTATCAGGCTTTTTATATTAACTTGCAATAATATTGTACCCATAAAATATCTGCTTATTGTCAAGGTAAGTGAAGTGGAGTTAAGAATAGTAAATCTATAGTTGTCAAGGACTGAGAGCTGATGTTTGTTTCAATTCCGGTATCTGGACAGTCCTAGGTAAGGACGAATCCATCTTAAAGCCACAATGCCTTTCCACAATAAGCGTAACATGTAAAAGAGAGGTGTCTGCATGAAGGGTCACAACTGGAAGAAAAGCCAGCTGCCCACAACTGCTAGGAGGTGGAAGACTGTGGTCTTTGAAGTCAGTTACCAGACTTACGACTCTCCAAAAGCTCAAGGAAAGAATCAGGTGCAAAAATTACATAAAAGGGGACTATTGAACTCACCAAAAATTACTATGGGTGAGTAGAGGATCCGTGAACAGGAAGAAAGGGAGTTTTTTAAACAGGGTTTGGAAAAGGAAACAACATAAAATTCACAGGAGCCATTCAGGATTGGAGAAAAATGCAAAAAATACCCATCTTGGAACTGCAGGAAGCTACATAAAACCAGGACTAGCTTTTAATTCCTTAAAAGACTCCTGCAGGCCCTTAGGCAAGTGATAGTCCCCTGCTCCTGCAGGGGAGCTATGAGGTGAATGGTGACTATTGGCCCTTCCCCACTCCTCTACTCAGACAAGCTCAGGTACAAAATGCCTCAAGCTGGAGGCCAACAGCCACACCATCCACCCAGACACCAGAAGAATAGCAGAGTCTGACCCTCAAGGACTGCATGCGAGTTAAAATGCCCACAAGTGCAGTTTCTGAATGTTGGTAGTAAGACAACTGGTATCTCGGGCCTCCCTTAGGAACCATCCTTTATCGTGGTCTTTCGGCAGGAGCCACCCGGGGTCTGGGAGACACCACTTATACTGGTGAAACAATACTTCACTAAGTATGATTCCCTAAGTGATAAGCTGGTAGTCGATATTATGAATACAGTATTATTGCATGTCAATATAAATACACAACATAGTGACATACAACCTTTTGCGGCTTCTTAAACATTGGCATGTAATATCGTCTGTTTGACCACCTTTTACACACATTACCTTTCATGTGCCTTTCCATGAGAAAATTTCGGGACAGACAAATATTTTTTAGCCTTAGATCATTGGTTGCTCCTGGAGGATCGATTTTTTTATTGGTTAACCCTTTCGTGAATATGAAGTAGCACTGATCCATTTATAGCCTAATAGGATATTGTTAGGGGTTTACAGTCTCTACCATGTCTTGAGCTAAGAGCAGGATGTGGTCCAACGTGGACACAGCTGTAAGTGCTCTAATGGCAGAATTTTATAAATATTGTAAAAGTCTTCAAAAGTGTTTCGAGACAACAAGGATATGACAACTCTATCCTAGAGCTACTGATTTATCCTGTGATAATTCCTTCTTAATACAAACCTGATGAACCAGCGTCAAATAATACTAACAAAATGTGATTAACGATTTGACATGAAAGTCCATATACATTTTAAAATCAAAGATATAACCAGGGAAATTGGCTTTAGACAGGGAGCTAGAGAAGCAGTACTGTTTCCTTGGAAGGAGATTTTGAGTTCATGCTTTGTATTTAGGGGAACATAATGAACTATGTCGAGGGTAGCAACTTTTTTGTGTATTGGGGGATTTTCCTAGATAGTAGGCACTAAGGGGCATATTTATACTCTGTTTGCGCCGGAATTGCGTCGTTTTTTTTGACGCAATTCCGACGCAAAACTAACTCCATATTTATACTTTGGCGTTAGACGCGTCTAGCGCCAAAGTCCATGGAGTTTGCGTCATTTTTTTGCGTGGACACCTACTTTGCGTTAATGATATGCAAGGTAGGCGTTCCCGTCTAAAAAATTGACTCCGAGGCATGTGCGCCGTATTTACACTCCCGGGCAAAATTCACGCCCGGGAGTGGGTGGGTCAAAAAAAATGACGTCCCGCCGCTTTTGCGCCGTTTTTTAGCGCCTGGTCAGGGCAGGCGTTAAGGGACCTGTGGGCTCGGAAGGAGCACAGAGGTGCCCTCCCATGCCCCCAGGGACACCCCCTGCCACCCTTGCCCACCCCAGGAGGACACCCAAGGCTGGAGGGACCCATCCCAGGGACATTAAGGTAAGTTCAGGTAAGTTTTTTTATTTTATTTTTTTGTGGCATAGGGGGGCCTGATTTGTGCCCCCCTACATGCCACCATGCCCAATGACCATGCCCAGGGGACATAAGTCCCCTGGGCATGGCCATTGGGCAAGGGGGCATGACTCCTGTCTTTGCTAAGACAGGAGTCATTTCAATGGGGGTTGGGAGTCGAAAAAAATGGCGCAAATCGGGTTGAGGCGAAAAATTTGCCTCAGCCTGACTTGCCCCATTTTTTGGTGCCCAAGCTCCATATCCCCCTACGCCGGCGCTGCCTGGTGTACGTCGTTTTCTTTTCACGCACACCAGGCAGCGCCGGCGGCTAACGCCGGCTAACGTCATTGAATAAATACGGCGCCCGCATGGTGCTTCAGAATGGCGTTAGCCGGCGCTAATTTTTTTGACGCAAAACTGCGTTAGCGCAGTTTTGCGTCAAAAAGTATAAATATGGCCCTAAATTGCCTCAGCAGTGAACACACATATCGGTGACTATTCTGGTGTTGATAACTTAAACAGCTGTACATGCTTTACTGTTGTTCTCAGACAGGCACAGAAAACCTGCCTGTACTACTCTATTTATATTAAGCAGGTTTTGCAGCATCAGATCTATTCTTGTATTTATTTTTCTGCCTCTGCGTTTAGTGAAGGGTAAGAGACTGTAGACGCAACAAAGAAGAACAGTCTTCATTCATTTTTAGTTCAATGTTTTTTTATGTGTATCCAGTGTAGCATGAATTCTGCCACAAGTATGGCCATGCGGTGCTAATAGGGTATATTACCCTTTTGCCCTTATATTGAGGGCTGCAATATAAATCGGAGTCAGGTTGAGTTGATGAACTGGGAAGCCATGAATATATTTATTGCTCTATTACTATTTGTGATAAAAGTTTTAACAAATGATTACTCAGTGGGGAATATTATTTGCCTTACTTTCATTATAACGAGGATGTGACACCAGTATCGGTGCCAACAAATAATAACCAATATAGCCAAAAGGCTGTGTTGACAAGAACAGCACCCGGATTCTATATCAAAATGGAAAATGCAGATGGAGAGATGGACGTCCTCAGAGAAAAAATTAAATAGCCACATGGTAGAAATCCGTCAGTAGAAAGTGCCCCTTGCATTGTGGCATATCACAATGCCTGTATTCATCTATAGGTAATTATTTGCATTTGCCTTGGATGTATGCTCTTAGGACCATAGTGTCCTAGATTAGTTCATATTTCAGTGGAACATACATTAGAAGTTTTCTGGGTGAAGTGCACACCACAGTTAGGAGGTGATTTACTATCTCCATCGTTATAGCTTCCCAATAATTCTGTTTCTCAGGTTGCATTTTTGCAGGTCTCAAACAAGTTTTAATGCTTCTGGGATAACTGTTGGGTTTTTCTTTTTTCATATCTGAGGAGCTAATAAGGACATCAGTATTCTCGTCCTAGCTTGCTGCTTTTATAAAGCTACCCAAACAGTTTTTGACTTTTAGCACTATTAATAGAGGATAGACTTTTTATTCTGTTCGGAATCTTTCCTAATGTTGCTTCGAGTCCTTCCTCACCTTTTTTACTACTTCTGAAAATGTAATGATCCAATGGCCACATTGATACCGAAATGCCCTGGTGCTTTCTATATTCACCAACTTGCAAATGTCTATGTAACAATGGCTAGGCACATTAATTCCATCGTCAATCGGTGTTTGATGCATTGGACAAAAGTTCATGCTCCAGATATTTCTGATGCCATTGTTTAGGTGCATAAATAACGGTAACAGCAGGTTTGCTAGTGAACCTAAGCCATGCTAAGAGCAGCAGAGTTCAGAGTAAAAGGCACAAACAGTAATAGTGTCAGGCATCAATGAGCTAGAAAGCAACACAAGCAAAAATATTCTATTGAGAAAACGAGTTACAGCCTCTTGACATGCTTGCAATGTTGATTATTACTTTAAAGATGCAGGGTGGGTGTTACCCTGAGGTGCTTTCTGTATCTTAAGCAGGCTGTTTATAGTGGTGGAAGTATGGAGCCACTTGTAAAGGCCGTCGACTAGGGCCACTATTTCTAATGCTCACATGCTAAAAGCTTTCATACAGACCAACAGCAAAGTGTATTTGTTCATAAACAAACAAGATTCAATTTCGATCTAACCTTTGTGTTTTTTAGTATGTGATAGTTAAATCTTTACGTGACATTTGGAATTTGTTATGGCATGACGAGGCCTGATTCCAAAGTTCACAAATGGTAAAATCAAGCTTCCGTTTCATTATTGCTAGTAGGATGGGGGTTTAACCTAGAGAAAAATTTAACAACCCATTACAGAGTTAAAAAGAGTTCTATTTAAATATTCAAATCAGTGATCTATCTTAATTTGTGATTTATTAAAACATTCACATATAAGCAAACCTAGGACAGCTTATGGTCTATTAAAAAGTAATAATGGATGCCATCAGCCCTTCGTGTATTTACATTTTAAAACAGATCCAGGTAACATTGTGTATTAGAATAATGAACATTGGAGCTCATCTAGCTCAGACTTAGATCCAAATTGCTGCATAAGTTACAAGGTCACTAAAATGGTGGATAAGGTCTAAGTTACCCAATTGTCTCTTTTGATATATGCAGTGTGGAGCAGATCACCCAAGCCATCTCACGGCATACAAGAACATTCAAACCTTGGAGCAAACCAAGATCTCCTCTAAGTCCATTTTAAAACATTTGAATGATGTAAAAGATCTAGATTGCTGGCATAAAGCAATGTTAGAGGTTTGGTGTTGATACAGCTTAAGATCTACCTTAAGTTTTGAAAATGAATGCACATACAAGTAACTTATTGGTCAATTACATCAGAGACTCATAATGTATGTTTTGGATTACTTTCAAGTCACCTCCTAATCTGTAAGAAAATTCAGACATTGAAATATTATCTTAGATCATACTAACACTAAAGATTATTTAGGTTACCATGTGATCTACTAGAACATTTGTTACTTGGAACTGGAACAAGTAGCATTTGTAGATTGTTCTAGCTTTAAATGACACCATACCACTGCATGATTTAGCAGAAACAGAAAATATTGGTACAAATCCAAGTATCATCATGGTGTATTAGATAATGGAGAACATAGAAATCACCTCATGGTGCTATTTCAAATAATTCAATTCTCCACACAAATCTATCTACTTGAATTTTTTAGTGAATTTACCCCACTTCATGATCTAATAAAATAACTGAGCGCTGGAGGCACTTATGGAAACCTATTAATTGGAGCTGATCTGAGCTATTTTATTGGGTATTAACAAATCTAAATGATTTAACAGATTATGGGGGTCATTCCGACCCCGGCGGGCGGCGGGCACCGCCCGCCGGGCGGAAACCGCCCAAACACCGCTCCGCGGTCGAATGACCGCGGGGAGCATTCTAACTTTCCCGCTGGGCCGGCGGGCGATCTTCAAAAGATCGCCCACCGGCCCAGCGGGAAAGCCCCAGCAAAGATGAAGCCGGCTCCGAATGGAGCCGGCGGATTTGCTGGGGTGCGACGGGTGCAGTTGCACCTGTCGCGATTTTCAGTGTCTGCAAAGCAGACACTGAAAATCTTAATGGGGCCCTGTTAGGGGGCCCCTGCACTGCCCATGCCAGTGGCATGGGCAGTTCAGGGGCCCCCAGGGGCCCCACGACACCCGTTCGCAGCGCCGCCATGGAGGATTCATTTGGCCAGGGGAAAACCGCCGGGAAAACCGCCGGGAAAACCGCCGGGAAACCGCCGGTTTCCCTTTTCTGACCGCGGCTTTACCGCCGCAGTCAGAATTGGCCAGGAAGCACCGCCAGCCTGTTGGCGGTGCTTCCGTGGTCGTTGGCCCTGGCGGTCAATGACCGCCAGGGTCAGAATTACCCCCTATATCACCTAATCATCTATTACATTATTTTCTGGGTAGTGAAAAATCGATTAGAACCTTCCTTTAATTCAGTGGGCCTGGGTCACATGGTTTTCTCAGGACTTCCCCTGGTTCGGTTGTCCAACCTGGTAAGGCAAAAAGGTAACTACTGGCAAAGTAGGTGACTGATCCACCACAATTTTTTACACTGTTGCCACAGTGGAAGGAGAGTAAACGTTCCTTGAAAGGTAAGTATTATGTCCTTAACATAGACAAAGCAAACAAGTTACAGAATGTAGAGACTGTATCATAGTGCAGAACAGATATAATACATCATACCCCTCATACCGCCACAAAGTCTTATGTCTTGCACTCTTGCTGAGTACATGCTGTCAAGGATGTTGATCGTAGAAAGTTCTATTTGGAAGATGTTGAGTGAGGTGTGTAAAGTTCAAAGACATGCTTGTGTGGTGTATGTTGCTGCCCACAAGCACAGGAAGCTGTTAGAGTATATTTAATAGACACATTCCAGCATACTATGTTCTGAATGATGGCTGATAATCACGTCTTGAAAAGGGCATTGATGATGTGCCCTCACTTTAAGGGCACATTTTCAGTAATCACTTATAGTTGTAAATGCTCCTCCAGCAGAGATAGGCACAGGTCATTCATTTTCCATCTCAGAATTCCTCTGAGAGAAGAGCAGCCCTTTTGTTAGAGAAAAATATTCTTTACTGACCAAAAACTCCAAGTACCACAGATGTTACTACACTACTGTGGTGGAGGAGGAATATCGCCTTCATTAGGAGATGAAACATTCACCAAGCCAACTTTAAGTAAGGTCCCTAGTATCTCCCAGGGTAGATCCAGAAATAAGGTGGACTAACTTGTCATTCATTTAATATGAATGTGACTAAATAGGCTGTTTACTTGGAAAGGCCAGTAGAATGAGGGAGTAGTTAGTCACCTGCCAAACTTAACACCTACCCATGAGCTTGACAGGCAGGGCCATGAAACCTAGACCTGCAATCACTACCTTTTTCATAGGATCTGAAGAATAGGGCACGCTCATTTGGAAGTTTCACATTTTTGCATTTGATCAAACTGTGCAAATATCAATTTTCAAAAAATGTTTCTCCTTGGTTAAAACACCTAGAAAATACATTTTCAATTGTGCTCAAATGTACCAGTGAGTATTGAGAATTTGTGTTTTGCAACAGTAATCCTATTCTGGGTTCACAAGCTTTGCATTCTTTCACCATCTAGTTGTTTGGTACAAAATTGTCTTTCCTCCTTCTTCTTTTTTTTGGGTCTTGTCCACCACCATCAGTTGGCACCCCAGATGTTTCTATGCATAGTGACTATCTTCACATTTTTTCCGCTGTTGGGTCTGGAAGCAACAGAAGAGCTCAAAAAGGTTTTCGAGATATATCAGGTTTTTTCAAGAAAATCTATAGAGTCGTTGAAAACCAGGAAGAGAACAAAAGAGAAGAGGACCCTTTTCTCATACCTCTTTCCGATGAGGGACCTCGCCAGAGCCAGCCACGTGGTTGGATAATGAGGGCAGGTAAGGGACTTGGAAAATACCCCCTTTATAATTTGCCCAAACTGCCACCACTGGTTTTCACAAAGACCCCCATGAGGTATGTAATCTCTGCCTCAAAGGAAGGCACAAAAATCCTTGACGTTGACAAATTCATAGACGCCCAAGAAAAGTCCTTTGCTGACACTCAACACCAAAAAAAAAGGCACAGGATATCGAAAAGAAGAAGAGAAGACCAGAGGCCAAGATAGCGGTGCTCCTGCAAAGCAAAAAAGAGTTTGACAAATCCTTGAGGGCATTTCAAATCCTGACTAAACCTTTGACGACCTTCGATGTCGACAAAGATCAGTCTGCCTTAAAGTTCCCGCAACACCGAAGCCACAGGAGGAAGAGCCCAAAGAGAAGTGCTATGAGACAGAAGAGACTGAAGGAGTTGGAGGCTTTGACAAACAGCCATGGATCGAAATGTAAACAGATTCCCCCGAGGAAGGGGTAGACATCTATCCTTCAATGCATTCACCTCTAGGTGACCTCTCCATGTGCAATAGACTTATCAAAACAGCTGCTGACACCTATGGTGTACAACTGGTGAAGGAAGAGGTAGATTCTTGTATTCCTGACGGAAACTTTAAAGCCTGCTTACAAGGGGAACCTCTACCTACCAATATTGTCCAGCATCCTCAAGCAGCGAAAGGAGGCATTTAGAGAATCTGCCACTGCAAAGGCAGTTACACCAAGAGTTGAGAAGAAATACAAATCCTCCAAACAAGATCCAAGATATATATAGAGGAATGCACCAGCAGACTCTATAATTGGCTCTACTGCAAGAAAACACAACAATGTTCCCACAATAACTGGGCCTTTGCCCAAAAAAGAGAACAAATTACTCAACATGGTGGGAAGGATGATGGAGAGGCAGGCCGCAACTCAGTGGTGAATTGCGAACTCAAACACACTGCTAAATTGATTCAGCCACCAACAGTGGGATGAAATGGAGTCCCTCATGCAACACCATCCTAAAAAATACAAGAAGAGGGCCATAGCAATCATGCATGAAGGGCGGAATATAGCAAATATGTGTCTAAAGTCAGCCTTGGATGCAGGGGATACTACCAGTAGGAAGATGTGTACTATTACCACATTAAGAAGGCATGCCTGGCTAAGAGTACGGTCTTTAAACCAGAAGTGCAGGAATCCACAATAAACATGCTATTCACAAGAAACACCCTGTCTAGCCAAGCAGTTGATGACTCCTTATAGAAAAGCAGAAGGACAATGAAACAGCCAAGGCCATGGGAGTCCTACAGTTCAGAGGCTCATTCAGAAAGGGAGGCAGCACAATCCGAAAGCCAATAGGCAGAACACCATTCCCACAGGGCTAACAGCAAAAACAGGCTCAAGGCAGCTACCATCAGATCATGCAACAATCAGCTTACCAGCAGTGGCAACACCTTGCCAGGCAGTCCTTTTCTGTGAGATGAAAGGGATGAGGCCAACCACCTCGAGGGGAGGACATTAAGTAAATGACTCATCCCACATAACAATCAGTGGGAGGCAGAATAAGACATTTCCAAGGAGAGTAGGGAGGAATAACATCAAACAAGTGGTTTTTAAAAGTGATACATCATAGGTACTGCATAGAATTAACCAAAGAATCACCTCAAAAACCACAGAAACCAAAAACATTTTGAGGAGAGGAACTCAGACAATTAAGACAGGAAGTCAAATAGATCTTAAAAAAGAACACTATCAAGAGAGTGCCTTCAAGTGAAAGAAGCAAGGGAAATTACTGGCTTTCTGGTTTCAAAACAAGACCTATCTCTGAGACCAATCTAGACCTCATATTCCTAAACAAATTCATTCATACTTAACATTGTAAACTGGCAACACTCCAAGGAGTCACTCCACTTCTAAGACAAAGGCACGACATGGCTACTCTAGATCTCAAAGACGCTTACCTACACAGCCCTATAAATTGAGGACACATGAAATACCTCAGATTTGCACTAGACAGAGTACACTGCCAGTTCACAGTGCCACCATACGACATAAAGTCAGCACCTTACGTTTTTATAAAGTGCCTTTCTGAAGTAGCATCCTAAGAAGGGAAGGAATACATTTATATTCATAACCAGCTGACTGTCTAGTAAAGGCAAAGACAAAACAGAAATGTCAAGGAGACAGTCAAACAGTAATCACAACTCTAGAACAGCTGGGTATCCCCATAAACCACAATAAAATGTTGCATCAACAGGAACAGGAAAAGGAGTTCCTGGGAGCAACCCTAAAATCAAGGACAGCAAGAGCCTGCCCTGTCCCAAAGAAAATAGAGGCAATTGCAGAACAGGTTTGCCTGTACCAAAAGAGGCAGTCTCTGGCAGTAAGGACAGACAGTAATGAAGCTAATTAGAATCATGCATATCACTCATAGCACAAGAAAGACTGCACAAGCCACCTTTCCAAGAATGGATCTTCAATAAATGGTCAGAAGCCACTGGGAGTTGGAAGGATCTAGTCATTGTCACAGCATGAATACAAAACATTGCATAATAGTGGAAATCAAAACAGGTGACCTTAGGAAGATACTTTAAGACACCAACTTCAACAGTGACATCACAACAGATGCATACCATAAGGGTTGGAGTGCCCACACAGGGAACTTGAAAACACAGGGACAATGGAACAACTCAGTGTGTTGAAAGACATCTCCTTCCTGGAAATGAAGACAGGTTTTTGAGCCCTGAAGGCCTTCGAAACACAAATCATGGAGAAAACCATTCTAATACAAACAGACAAGACAACAACCATGTTCTACCTGAACAAACAGGGAGGCACAGAGTTGTACACATAAAGCAAACTAGCACAAGAGATATGGCATTGGATAATTTGAAAGAAGATCAATCTCTTCACCGTACACCTCCCAGGAAAGGAAAACATGGAGGCGAACAGCCTAAGCAGACAGGAAAACAGATCACACCAATAGAAGCTGATACAGTAAACACTGCAGGGAATAATCACGGTTTGGGGAAGACCAACAGTAGATCTGTTCTCAACAGCAGAAAACACAAAATGCCAAAACTTCGCATCCAGGTTTTCACACCACCAGTCAGAAGGGAATGCCCTGTCACTAAAGCAGTCAATGAGATTTGCTTAGTCCTTTTCAATGATTCTCTAAATACACAAGGTAATGGAAAATGTCAGACAACCAAGGATGAATCTTATTCTAATAGTCCCCCAATGGACCGGACAGACATGGTACTTAGAAATACTAGAGCTGTCCAGGTGACAACTGATTAAGATCAAAGCACAAAAAGTCCTGCTAACAATGCAGAATGGGAAGGTGTATCATCTGGAGTCAGCAGCACTCAGTCTAGCAGCATTGCACCTGAATACACAGAGTTCGAACATATACACCTAATGCCCAGGACAATGGAAATCCTTAGGAAAGCAAGAAAACCTACCATAAGAACATGTTACGCAGCAAAGTGGAAAAGATACATCCTCTGGTGCACAGATAACAGGGGAATGGAAGTATGTACAAGGCTGGAGACAGTACCAACATATCTCACTCATCTATTGGACAGTGGTTTGCCTATTCATCTGGCAGCAATAGTAGCATACAACAAGGGCACCTGTGTGACACCTGTGTGACAGTTTTTTTTAACTCACCAGTACTGAAGAGGTTTTTAGAGGCATCAAAGATCAGTTCCAGCACCAATGTGGAACTTAAACACAGGATTAACTCAATTGATGTCAAAACTATTTGAACCTATGCAGAAAGCGGATCTCAAATCACTCACACTCAGGACTGCATTCCTAATCGCTATCACTTCACTGTGGAGAGTGAGCAACTGCAAGCACTTACAATACAGGAACTGTACCTGCAGAGACACAAGGACAAGGTGGTTCTCAGGACCAACCCTCTATTCCAACCTCAGATAGTAACCAGGTTTCAGGTTAATCAAAGCATACAGCTGTTAGTGTTCTTCAAGGAACCACATATACAGATAGAAAGAGCGCCACACACATTGGATGTAAGAAGAGTTTTAACATATTATCTGTAAGAAACAATAGAGTTAGCAAAGGGAAACCAGTTATTTGTATCCTTCACAAAAGCAACCAAGGGGTCGCCAATAACAAAGGAAATAATCTCAAGATGGATTGTAGAAAGGATACAAACTTGTGACTCAGGGACAGGGATAATGCTACCCACATGTCCAAAGGCAGACTTAACAAGGGAAAAAGGCAGAGCGTTAGCGTTCCTGACAAACATACCCATGGAAACAATCTGCACAGCAGTAGCACAGATAAACCCACACACATTCACAAAACATTACTGTGTGGATGTTCAAATGAACAATGAGGCACAAGTGGGACTAAAGGTTCTACAGCACCTGTTTGAAAATTCTGTCTCATTTCATCCCAACCAGCCAAGAGAGGGGATACCCCTACACAATCTAATGCAAATCATGTGAATCCAGAAAAGGATTCATGCTGCAAACTGAAATGGTTACATAGCAGTAGGAGACGTTTTGCATCCTAAAGAGTTTTCTAGATTCACATGCAACTCACCCATCTCCCAACAAATGGGAGGTAATGCAACCAGGCCGGAACAGAAAAGACAATACAAAAAATCCAAGATACAGAAAAAAGAATTGGAAGATGGCCACTATGCACAAGAACATCCAGGGTACCATTTGACATCATACATGGGATGGGCTCACCACCAAATGGTGGTCTATGTTTCCCACAACAAAAAAACACAAAGGAGGAACGAAGACAATTCTGGACACAACCCCTAGAAGGTGGAATAATGCAAAGCATGTGCATTCAGACTGCAAAACTACTCCTACTTGTAAGTAACCATTTCATATTTTGTTGACTTCTCTATAAATTGATATCTAGAGAATCACAACTATCTTTGCTTTGCCAAGGCTCACCATAGGGGATACCTACACATAGAGTGAGTCTGCTGCTGCATTCTAAACAGTGAACGCCTTCCCACCCTCAAATGCTAAGAGAATTGCAGAGAATTACTGACAATTAATTCGATGGCAGAAACAATTCCACACCAAATTTCTAGAGTGCTTATTTAAAGTGTGATAGATGTGGAACATACACATTAAGCCAGCATGACCACTGTGAAAACTTTAGCTGGTGATCCATCTGCAAGAGGGCTAGGGACATCTCATTGATGTGAGCTCTGTCCTTTTAGGGAGGGCGATCTGATGCTGATATATCCTGCTGTGCAAGGCATAGCATTTTAGGGAGGGAAAAATAAGATGTCCCTGACGTGCAGGGAGAACTCTTCCTTCTCGTCAGGGGCATGTTGTTTTTCAAAAATAAATACTGGGTGCTACCTTGACACTAACTGTTGCACTTCCGTGTAGGATCTGATTTTTAGTTTGCAGTTGAGGCCCATTTTGAAATTGTCCCCTTTATTCCCATAATAATTATTGAATGGTTATTTTTTTGTCATTCAGAGCCAGTACGTTGGGTGGCAGTGACTCCCATTAATTGCTCCAAAGTCTTTGTTAAAAACTGTGAGAGAACACTGACAGAATGAAAGAGACAGCATTTTGACTTTTTGATTAAGTAAAGACGCAAGAAAAGCTTATGGCCTGCGAAAGAGCATGTACCTGCAACTGGCAATTGTAAAGCCACTGAATAACGTAGCAAACAAAAGCAATAAACATCGTTGGATTTATCTTCAATTCAGGTTACAAAATATAAAACATTCACAAAAAATTCTCAGCCATACTCAGGTCTCAGATTAAAAGCCCTCTTATATCTGAAATTAATGTGTAAAGAAACTAAACCTAATTTCGTGGGGTTCACAAAAGCATATTTGTTGTATTTCTTTTAACAGAACGCCAAATCGTCAGATTCTTACTGCATGCACCCGGCGAATGCAGTAACAACTCAGTTGGGTCCCTATGCCTTTAAGATTCCCCTATCCATCCGGCAGAAGATCTGCAACAGCCTTGATGCCCCCAACTCCAGAGGGAACGACTGGCGCCTCCTTGCTCAGAAACTCAACATGGATAGGTGAGAAACATTCCTTCTCCCCCTCGTGCATCCGTTCCTGTCAGACTGTTACATAAAGACAAGTGCGTGGAAGCAGCAAACATTTTAGCAACAATCGGTGGTCTGAGCATCATCTTCTGATAGATAACAACCTGCAATTATCTCCATCGCAGCCTGATTTATGATTATTGCAAGCGTGCCTCTGACTTGAAGTGCAGCCAGTTTTGTATCTCAGGCTTCGAAATTAGCAGCAACTGGTCAGCACTTGCAGCTATTACTGCACTAATTTTAGGTACTGAACTCTTTCTGGCAGTCAACCCCACCCGGCCATTATCACTGACTGCAGAGAGGATGTTGTAAGGAGAGTTCAGACATTAAAGATGCCAGAGCCCAGTGTAGCACTCTCTGATCTATCTTAGAGACTTTACAAGCGCTCTCCCTAATCACACTCTGTATTCCAGAACTTCTAGTTTTCATGTAGACTCTTACCCTTTTTTCAGTATTTGATGTGATTCTGACATGAGCACCACACCACAGAGAATATTTTATTGTTGCAAGAATATATCAGATTCCAAGCGCTGCACAAAATTATTGTTGCAGGAATATATCAGATGCAAGGTGCTGCACAAGAAACAGTATAATTTGCAGAGACCAGGGCAGGCACATTACAGAAAACAGGTTGTGATTGCGGTGGGAATAGCACACAATTTAACACTCTCCATTAAACAGTTTGTACACATTTGCGTTACACACACTTAAAATCTGAATAACAGCTACGTTTTTACATATCGCAAAAGTAAAATGCAAAACCCTACTTCTATTACAAAACCAAGAGTTTCGTATCCTGTAAATTTTATATTTTATTTATTTTTCTTCCACGGAGCAGAAAAGAAGCTCAGTGCCCTACAGTGTCATTAGGTTACGAAGTTAGCAGTGTAGGCAGCCACTTCCCTTCATTCCTTCCAAAATCCTTACCTTACCAAACCGATCCCCACTGGCTTCCCAAATTGTTTATATAATTATTTATGTCTTTACAGCCATACACCCCTAGGCTGTCAATATACGTCATTGTTGTGGTGCATTTAGATAACATAATGTTACTTGAACTACGCCTGTTTGAGTGAGTTGCATTCAAATTAGAAGGCCATAATGTTGTAAAGATCTGTGTAAAGAATTTCAATAGTACTTATTCAGTGGATCATATGTGCAGAGAAAAGATACATGTGGAAAGCCATGGCTAACATAAAGTCAGCAACTCCGACACCCCTACTATACTTGTACTTTACAAACAATACTTACCTTGTGCATACCAAACCACCATAATCACCATCTGGCCACCCCTCCCTCCTTAAAAAAGAATAACTCTATCTGCATCCTAACACTCTCTCCTACCAATCTTGGTGAACCTTCCATTTACTCAAATATACCTGGAATTCTATTCTGCCATCTAATGTTTAACCATCCCTTTCCCCACTTAAATATCTAAAATGAAATACTTGACTTCCTGGCAGAGTCCCCCACTACCCTCCATTTCAACCTTCCCCTGTTAACATGTTTCTTGAAATGGACCTTGGGTTGTGGTCAGACTCGCTGCTGACAGGGAAGACATCAGATGGTGGGGTCAGAGAGCCATGGCATTCCTCATTTCCTTTGTGTAGGAGGCTGGCCTGGCTTATAGTGGGTACCTTGTGGTATTTACACCCTGTGCCAGGTCGAGTTATCCCTTATAAGTAGAATAGAGGTGTTTCTAGCAGCTTAGGCTGATAGAAGGTAGCTATGGCAAAGCAGCTTAGGCTGAACTAGGAGACATGCAAAGCTCCTACTATACCACTTATATCATATAGCACAATATCATAAGAAAACACAATACTCAGAGTTACTAAAAAATAAAGGTACTTTATTTTTATGACAATATGCCAGAAGTATCTCAGCGAGTATCCTCAGTTAGAAGGTAAGCAATATACACAAGTTATATGTACACAAACCCAAAACAGGTAAGTAACAGTAAGAAAAGTAGTGCAAACAATGTAGAATCACAAGAGGATGCAATAGGTGAACATAGGTCTGGGGCAACACAAAGCATATACTCCAAAAGTGGAATGCGAATCACGAATGGACCCCAGACCTATGGGAGCATGTAGAGGGTCGCTGGGACTGTAAGACAGTCCGGGTGCCCAAGATAACCCACCCCAAGACCCTGAAAAGTAGGAGTAAAGTTACCCTAGTACCCCAGAAAGACACAATAGTCGTGATAGGGGTATTCTGCAAGAACCACAAGCACCAGCAAAACACTGAAGATGGATTCCTGGATGTGAGGACCTGCAAGGCAAGGGGACCAAGTCCAAGAGTCACGATAGTGTCCAGGGGGGCAGGAGCCCAGGAAACCCCGGATGAAGGTGCAAAACGGCTGCCTCCGGGTGGAAGAAACCGAAGATTCTGCAACAACGAAAAGGGCTAGGAACTTCTCCTTTGGATGGAAGATGTCCCATGGCGTGCTGGATGTTGCAGATGTGTTTCCACGCATAAATACCACAAACAAGCCCTTCTAGCTGCAAGGGTCGTGGTAGAGGTTTTTGGGTGCTTCTGGGGACCAGGAAGGACCAGGATGTCGCCCCTTGGAGCAGGAGACAGAGGGGGCGCTCAGCAACTCAGAGAGCCCCCGCACAAGCAGGCAGCACCTGCAGAAGTACCGAAGCAGGCACTTAGAAGATTTGTGAAACTGGAGTAACAAAAGGAGGGTCCCACGACGTTGGAGTCCAACTCAGCAGGTTGAGCACTGCAGGACGGAGTGCTGGGGACCCAGGCTAGGCTGTGCACAAAGGAATCCTTGGAGAAGTGCACAGAAGCCGGAGCAGCTGCAAATCACGTAGTACACAGGTTTGCAGTCTGGCGTGGGGAGACAAGGACTTACCTCCACCAAACTTGGACTGAAGGATCACAGGACTGTGGGGGTCACTTGGATCCAGCTCCTGTGTTCCAGGGGCCACACTCGTCAGGATACGAGGGGACCCAGAGGACCGGTGATGCAGTCTTTTGGTGCTTGCGTGAGCAGGGAGAAGATTCCGTCGACCCACGGGAGATTTCTTCTTGGCTTCCAGTGCACGGTGAAGGCAATCAGCCCTCAGAGCATGCACCACTAGGAAACAGTCGAGAAAGACGTCAGGATGAGGCGCTACAATGTTGCTGGTAGTCGTCTTGCTACTTTGTTGCAGTTTTGCAGGCGTCCTGGAGCAGTCAGCGGTCGATCCTTGGCAGAAGTCGAAGAGGGAAGTGCAGAGGAACTCTGGTGAGCTCCTGCATTCGTTATCTGATGAAAACCCCAGAGGAGAGACCCTACATAGCCAGAAAAGGAGGTTTGGCTAACAAGAAAGGAGGTTTGGCTACAAAGAGAGGTAAGAGCCTATCAGAGGGGGGTCTCTGACGTCACCTTCTGGCACTGGCCACTCAGAGCAGTCCAGTGTGCCCCCAACACCTCTTAATCCAAGATGGCAGAAGTCTGGGACACATTGGAGGAGCTCTGGGCACCTCCCCTGGAAGGGAAGGTACTGCTCAGGGGAGTGGTCATTCCCCTTTCCTTTGTCCAGTTTCGCGCCAGAGCAGGGCTGGGGGATCCCTGAACCGGTGTAGACTGGCTTATGCAGAGATGGGCACCATCTGTGCCCATCAAAGCATTTCCAGAGGCTGGGGGAGGCTACTCCTCCCCAGCTCTTCACACCTATTTCCAAAGGGAGAGGGTGTAACACCCTCTCTCAGAGGAAATCCTTTGTTCTGCCTTCCTGGGCCGGGGCTGCCAAGACCCCAGGAGGGCAGAATCCTGTCTGACGAATTGGCAGCAGCAGCAGTGGAAACCCCGGAAAGGCAGTTTGGCAGTACCCGGGTTCTGTGCTAGAGACCCGGGGGATCATGGATTTGTCTCCCCAATACCAGAATGGTATTGGGGTGACAGTTCCATGACCTTAGACATGTTACATAGCCATGTTCGGAGTTACCATTGTGACGCTATACATAGGTATGTATAGTGCACTCTTGTAATGGTGTTCCCGCACTCACAAAGTTCGGGGAATTTGCCCTGAACGATGTGGGGGCACCTTGGCTAGTACCAGGGTGCCCACACACTAAGTAACTTGGCACCTAACCTTCACCAAGTGAGGGTTAGACATATAGGTGACTTATAAGTTACTTATGTGCAGTGAAAAATGGCTGTGAAATAATGTGGACGTTATTTCACTCAGGCTGCAGTGGCAGGCCTGTGTAAGAATTGTCTGAGCTCCCTATGGGTGGCAAAAGAAATGCTGCAGCCCATAGGGATCTCCTGGAACCCCAATACCCTGGGTACCTAAGTACCATATACAAGGGAATTATATGGGTGTACCAGTGTGCCAATAAGAATTGGTAAAATTAGTCACTAGCCTGCAGTGACAAATTTAGAAAGCAGAGAGAGCATAAACACTGAGGTACTGGTTAGCAGAGCCTCAGTGATACAGTTAGGCACCACACAGGGAACACATATAGGCCACAAACTTATGAGCACTGGGGTCCTGGCTAGCAGGATCCCAGTGACACATATCAAACACACTGACAACATAGGGTTTTTACTATGAGCACTGGGCCCTGGCTAGCAGGATCCCAGTGAGACAGTAAAAACACCTTGACATATACTCACAAACAGGCCAAAAGTGGGGGTAACAAGGCTAGAAAGAGGCTACCTTCCTACACTTTGGACCTGTGAAAATCAGATGAGGCAGCGGACTGTGTAGATTGTAAATCCAGATTTTCCTGCATTGCTCAGTGCTCTGGAGACTCTGAAGTGACAGGGGAAGTCCAGGGATATAACTCCCTCCTTGTAGTATCATAACACGGAAACACGGAAGAACATATTTTGTTTTTCTCTGTTTCGCAATAACAGGATTTCGAATCGTGTGTAAACACTAATTACTAAAAAAGCCACTCACAACAGTAATGGGAAAAATATTCACAGTTCACTTCAATCAGATTCACAACCACCATCACCCTTGAAGTTTGTATTCAAATGCACATTTGAGCCTATGCCATTGGTTTTCTTTAAACATTGCAAATACCAAGAGATCGGAATCTAATTGACTTGCATTATGTGCAAATTACAGGGCAAGAAATACAAATTAGCATTTAATTCAAACATACCTTCAATGTTAATGCTCTGCAAATCAGTACACATTTAGAATTTCTACGAACAGTAAGAATTTCAAATTTGAGTGTATTAAAACGTGTGCACATCCAAAGTGTTCTAGTAGGATAAAGTGTTCTAGTAGGATAATATTCCCCCAAAGTTGCCACCTTCCTTCTTCCCCAATCGTGAACTCTGTTTTAGGGTATGTTTTCTCAATAAAATAGTAGCACATGCCATTTTTTCACTTCAAATTCTGCCTCTTCAACCCTGTCTGTTTTCCCTGTGAATATTCGAGCACCCTATTTTTATTACTTTCTTCATTTTGCATGAATGCATATAATTAAGCTAAATGATTATACTTTAACAAAATGTATATCGTTGAAATGCAAGATCTGAACTGTTTAGGTACTTTCATAAGTATGTATTACTTCTGTGAGACCATATCAAACCATACACTTCATGTGTTTGTCTTCGTTCCAGGTACCTAAACTATTTTGCCACCAAAGCCAGTCCAACTGGGGTGATCCTGGACTTATGGGAAGCCTTGCACCTGGATGATGGTGACCTCAATGCCCTGGCGAGTGCCTTGGAGGAGATGGGCAAGAGTGAGATGATGCTTGTTATGGCCACAGATGGAGACTGCTGATGAGTCAAACTATTCAATGGATATTTGGCAGACAATGAAAGGGTGGTAGAAGTGGAAGAGAAGGCACCCTGGTTTTTGTTTTAACCCAAGAGTTTGACATTCAACACCCTTACTGTAACGGGTGACGCCGAGTGCTGTAGCTAACCATGAAAGCATAGGGGAGTCTCCCCAACTTCTGAATTTTCAGCCACGGTCAGCCTTAGAAATCATCATACCCCGTTTACAAGCCATCTATATGTCTAATGGATTCCACCTCTACCCTTACATCCTCGAGCCGGACTCAAGGAGAAGGCTTCTTTTGTAACCTTGACAGCATCCTATGATGAACCCAATCTACTCTTTTCCGCTAGGCTAAGCAACTAGGGCTTCAGACAGTAGCTTGGCGTTTCTTCAGTTCCTGTTCATTTTCGTCCTGCCTTTGTGGTCTTTGTCAGCTTAACAACCTTCAAAAGGTCAAGTACAATCCAAACAGACTGCTGTTATCCTGCCCGGGCCTGGTGAGGCTAATTAGGGCAAAACGGTTTCTTAGGAAACGCAAGTTAATTTATTATCCAAATCTTTGGATGAGTCCATGTTTTTTCATGTTTGCGGGTGCGACAGCGTGTAAACACATGCTCGTGCATGTGTTTCCAAGTGAGAAAGCGCGAGAGACAGTGTGCACTTTGTGTTAAAACTTTTTGTAGACAAGATTCCTACTTTAAACTAAAAAGTATAAAAAAAATGTTTACAAGCCCTGGGTCTCCTATGAAGATACCTATTTGCTTATATCTGGCGACAGTGAATAGGAACATTAAGTTATCTGGGTCATTTTCATTTTTTTGGTTTGTTGGAAGCTTTTGATGTGTATCCCGTTCAAACTCCCATATTTACACTCAGGGAAATTCTTGCAATTGATTGCAATACCAGTGAAGTCGAGAGATCAGACCCAGTGAACAGGCCAGCTGCTGAAACTTATAGAAATTACCCAGGAGTCATAAAGGGTTAATCAATTGTTGGCCTCAGTGATGTATCTAATTTTGGCATCTTTCTGTAGGATCGTCTTCAGGATGTTAAGAATACTGCTTCTGATCTCCCTTTGCAAGGACTCATTGTGTTATCCTTACATCACCACATCACTTCTTTTTTACTCTTAACGGTGGTCCTGTGTGACAAAACATGTCACCTGTGCGATGGGATAACCTAGCATCCAATTGTCACATGCCTATAGCAACTACTTCTCCATATGCTATTTGTAGATGAAATTCACATCTCAAAAAACAAACAAGAATCCTCCCTGAGAACTTCAGGATCAACTATTGTAGTTTTAACAGTGACATCAAGGGGCATTTCAGGTGCATATTAGCCTCAGTGGAAAAGGGTCTAGTGACTTTATCACTCAGTGGTGGGTTGCTGTCTTTACAAGGATGTGCAGAATGCCGCCATTTCCAGGCAAACCTCGTTCTTTCAAAGGCATGTAGGAGCAATATTAATGGTGCATTTCGATAAACCAGAAAGAGAGTGTGTTCTTTAAAGTGTTAGGAGTAACTTCAAAGAAAAGTTGGTGTAGTCCACTAATGGCCCACGTTTTTCATACATATAAGAAGTCGTTCTTTCAGGCCCCTAAACTAGCAGTGGCTTAGAGGAATAGATAAAATGGTTGTTCTGCTTCATAAAAGTTTACCAATTTCTGAATGTAACATAACCAATTGAGTCAGCAGCTCACTACTGTCAGGTCTATACACAAATCAGGAGACAAATACGAATGGACACAATTCATTTAATCTGATAACAGACTTTCCAGTTAGATCAGAATTATGTAACAGGGAAATACACATGAAAATAAATCAGTTCAGTAGATCTCCCCTTTCCCCTTCCTTTGTACTGTCAAGGAGAATTGCTTCGGATTTTTCATATCCTGTCAAATACCTTAGTAGCAGTAGTAGAAAACTGAAGTCCTGTAACTTAGTAGAAGGTGTGACCTAAATCAGGATTTTCGCAATGCACTCTTCCACCATCTGTGCCCAAAAAAGGCAGAAGAGTAGAAGTCCTGATAGTCAATCGGTGTAAAAATCCTGCATTTGCATGACTGAAAGATAGTCAAGCTTCCATGTTCACTGGCTGCTTCTGGTACACTTATCTGCTCTTTAATGCCGGGACACAATAAAAAGAGAACCAATGAAAAAGTTTTGAAAACAACCAAGGTGGCACAGGAATTGCTTTTTGTTATGAAATCCAAGGAGGATCTTATATCCATATGGTTTACAAGCCAGCAAATTGTACAATTTCCTGGCTGATATTTTAAAAAAAGACAAAATAATAACAAAGGTAAGCTCCAGTATTTGTTGACAGAACATACTTGGCAAACTAAACTAGAAATAATATTGTCTGAAAGTCAGAGAGAAGGTTTTAATGAGGCCTGGCACCATATGACCCCCTCTTGCTTATCCCTTCCAGGCAATGTGCAGCGGCAGTATGTTAAGTGGCACCGCTGAATATATTTCTCATTAAAATAAAGATCTATCAAATGTTCACATATCTTTCATCATTATTTCACCATAGCAAAAATCCTCTTTGGAACTGGGGTTTGAATCAGTGCGAGGATAATATCAGGGATAAATCTTGCAGCAAGCAGTACATAAACCAAACTATGCATACAAACAAATACAGGCAACCTTGAGGAGCACCAAACAAAAAAGATCCTGGCATGGAGAATTGTGTTTCATACATCCCACATTGTGAAAACCATTTCTGCATTAATGAAAAACATTACCACAACCAAAAACAGAACAAGTCTGCCAACCAAAACATGCGAGTCTGTAAAATGATAGCTACAACTATTGAATACAATGCAACAATATGTTTTCTCGGAC